>NW_024429194.1:21385183-22135183 GCF_017639785.1 Mesocricetus auratus | reverse complement strand
ACTGTACTTTCATCTGTGTTGAGCAGAAACATCTGAGGATGGAGCTGTAAGAACTATCCAAAACAAATGAACAAACAGATTAGGTTTATTAAATTTTTTTTAATAAAAATGGTTTTTAACTAGATAGGACAATTGTGTGTGTGTGTGTGTGTGTTTAGATATTTTTAGCTTCACCTTTCTTTCCACTATCCTTGTGAGGAGGGAAATACTCATCTGGGTATACCAAAATCTAAGCACTCGGTTACACATGTTAACAATTCTATTATGGGAGAAAGGTGACAAGTCACTTGAATAATACATCACTACTGCTGTTTTAACAAGTGCTCCAATAACGAAGACTAGGAAGAACAAACATTTCTGAACTATTTAGAAGCCACCTAATTCTACAGATTCACATTTGCCAATTCTTGGGATTGACTTCTGTGTTCCTGGAGTTCTCAGAAAAGACTTGCCCAAAACTATATGTTGAAGGGTTTTCAAGTAAACAGCTTCCACAAAACAAAGGAGCAATAATCAAAATGAAAAAAAAAAGTCCAAAGAAAAAAAAATACCTTTACCAAGCTACACATCAGACAGGGGGTTAATGTTGAGCATGTAGAAAAAACAGCAAAAAATAAAAACCAAATCAACAAATGATCTAATGAAACAAACAGAAAGTGCTCACTTGAAAAAGCACAAATGACCAATAAAAACTTTAAAAAGTAATCAACATCCTTAGTCACCAGGGATATGCAAATGAAAACCACTTCAATTCCATCTTACTCCAGTCAGAATGGCTGTCATTAAGAAAACAAATGACAACAAATGCTGGAGAGAATCTTGGGGAAGAGGTGTAAGTAACCATTTATATCCACTATGGAAATAATATGGATGTTCCTTTAAAAAAAACCAAAACAAACAAACAAACAAAAAAACCAAAACAGAATTCTGTTTGACTCAGCTCTGCCAACTCTGAGCATATACTGAAAGGACTAACACACCACAGTTACTTGCTGCACTATCCACAATAGCCAAGGGAAACAGAGTAGATATTTGTCAGGAGATGAACAGAAAACGTGGCACATGTATACAATGAAATTTTATTAAGCCCTAAGGAAAAATGGAGGAAAATGAATATAACTGCAAATCTTTACGTAAGCAAAGTAAGCTTTGTCTTGGGAAGACAGACAACATATGCTTCCTTGTGAATGGAGGTTTCTGTCTCACCTAGTCCTGCAGTCGTTTAGTCCCAAGTAAACACACAAAGGCTTATATTAATTATAAACTGTTTGGCTGATGGCTCAGGCTTCTTATTGGCTAGCTCTCTCTTAATCATTAACCCATTTCCACGTGGTCTTGGCTTACCAGAAAATGCTGAAATCCTATCTGGTGTCTCTCTGGTGGCCCCTCTCTACCTCCTTTCCCCAAGAGAGAGCTAGCCAATAAGAAGCCTGAGCCATCAGCCAAACAGTTTATAATTAATATAAACCTTTGGGCATTTACTTGGGACTAAATGACTGTGGGACCAGGCGAGACAGAAACCTCCATCCACACTTCCTCTCACATGTGGAATCTAGATTTAAACACATGTATTTAGAGATATCCATATACTAATAAGCATATATTTATATGCATACTTATACGTGATCATGAGCAAGATATTTTAAAGGCAGTGGGAAACAGAAATGACAAAGAATATATGCAATAAGAAACCGAAGTTGGGATTAAGGAAGAAAGGAAATCACTGTTGCAGGCTATTTGTTGGCACTGACACTCCTTGACTGCTAATAAAGTTTATCCTGAATCAGAGGGTGGATTCAGCAATTGGCAGACCAGAATTAGACACAGAGGTTTGGGAGGACCCGGATAGGGTGGCACAGGAAGATATAGGGAGGGGCTTAGAGAAATTGGCAACCTTTTCCATCTGTGAAGTGTGGAAAGTTAGAGTCAGCGTATAGTTCCTTGTTGCTCTTTGGATTTATCAGTTTTTCTACCCTAATATTTGACTCCCAAGTTTTTACTGATATCAGAGTAACTTAGATAAATACAACATCTTAAGGGATTATTCTGTTAGCACTACTCTCATAATCCTTTGGTTTTTGACTCTTTAAAACTTTTCTTTAGTTTTGACTGTTATTAATAGTCATATAGAGTTCTAACTAATTCTAGAGATAGGCTTCATTTACCTTGCTGTATGTGATTTTGGGCTTGAGTCTGAAGCAGGTAACTAGGAAGTAAGTTTGGGTACTCCCAATGTACTTAAAAAATCATAGTCCTTTAACCTTTTGGAGATCTGCTGCATATGACATTTAAAATGTTTAAGCTTTCTGCAGTGAACCATGACCATTCCTGGTAGTGACCTTTGAGGTCTCCAATTGATGGGTCCCTGGATTGTGATAATACCATTAACCTGACAAACACCACCCCAAAATCAGCTTCAGACTACAAACTGCTCAGGACAACTTCAAAGCTTCATAGACTACTCTATGGTCTAGCCTTATAGACAACTCCAGCCAGGACTTCAAATAAGCCCTGCACTTTCCCATCACACCTAGACTGGACAACAGCTAGCTCTCCCAGGACTTGACCATTATCTCAATTTTCTCAGGGTCTCTCTCCTAAAGCTGACATAGCCCCAGACAATAGGAAGTAATTTTAAGAACATGACATCCATAGTCCCAACTGGTGGGTGGTTTTGGGTTGTTCAGTGGGTTATGGATGTTAATCATCATTTAGAGGGTTGGTTTCAAATTGCTATTGGTCATGGTCAGGCAGGAAACTAAAGAAGGTCAGATTAAGGGATTTTTTTTTTGTAAAGATTAAAAAAGGGGTCAGGGGTACAGGAATGGTAGGATAAAAGGGTTAAATTACTTTTAAACTAAAAAGCAACTTGTAATGGGATATGGCTTTTTGGGATGAGGACTGCCTATGACAATGCCAGCACTACCTTTCGCAGTGGTCCACACTGTTTTCTGAACTTCTTGTTCCAAGATATTCCTGTCTTTTTCAAGAGTTTCTGGCCCAGCTGATCAACAGGAATTTGATTGGTTTCCTCCTTTGGAAGAAATGCAGTCAGTTAACATTTGCTAAGAAACAATGACACCTCAAATTCAGAGGGATCAGAAGGAGCGAGTACACCTACTCATCTTCCTAAGAGCACAAACGTATAATGGGACCAATCAGACTATATGCTTTTAAAGTAACCCTAAGTGTCACTTTAGAAGACCTTCAATTTGAAAACCCATTTGCCAAAGGTCGCAGACAGAAATTCAAAGAACACCATCCAGGGAGTCCTGCAGTTAGTCACATTCCTGATCATAATTTATGGTTCTGGAAGAAACAAGGAAGAAGGAATATGTCGCTGACATAGGCTTTATTTATGTCTACCCAGAATTAATTAATATGCTGTACCTTTAGCCCAATACTTTAGAACAGGATAATTAGAAGTCCCAGAGACTGATATGGGGCTCAAACTTCAAGCTGAAGGTCAGTAAAACAAAGTAGTCAGCTACTAGCTCTTACCACTACCTCAGGTGGAATGGGTTAATTCTGCTGCCTCTCAATGTGGCTGGAGAATTCTGAGACTGAATGTCTTCCTATCTGCAATGTAGCTGGAGAATGAATGGCTCCTATCCTCAATGTGACTGCAGAATGAATGCTTGATACTGAGACCTTGCTCCTGTCTTATATTCCTCCTTATGGCAGGGATTAAAGATTTGTGCTAAGATCATCTTTGTGTGAGCTGTATCAATCTTGTGTACATCTGGGTGGCCCTGGATTCAGATCTGTCTATCTCTTAATCCTGAGTCCTAGGTGTGTACCACCACCTCCTAGCTTCTGGCGCAGGGATTAAAGGTGTGCCTGGCTTCTATGGCTTTTGGCTGACCTTCCTGAATCTGCAGGCAAGCTTTAATAAATCATAAATAATATATCACCACAAAAGACTCCAAAGTCACAGTCTAAATGCTCTCTTGTTTGTTTTAAGATAGGTCTTATGCTCCCCCAGCTATGTAACTGAGCATGACTTTGAACCTCTGACCCTCTTGCTTCCACCTCCCAAGTGCTAGGATTACACGGCACTTCATATACCACTTTATGTGGTACTGAGGTTTGTACCTGGGCCTTGTACATGCTAGAAAAGTACTTTACCAACTGGGTCACATTTCTGGTTCTTGTCTTTTTTGCAAGTGCTTCCATTGTCAGGACAATTAGATTTTTCTTTGAAACAGGCTCTCATTCTGTAGCCCAGGCTGGACCTGAATTCAAGGTACTTCTTCTGCTTCAGTCTCTCAAGAGATTAAATGAAAAAGCCACCATACCCAGTGATTAAATTAAAATGAATCAGGGTGTGGTGGCATACACCATTAATCCCAGCACTGGGGAGACAAAAGCAGGTAGACCACTGTGAGTTCAAGGCTAGCCTGGTCTACAAAGCAATGAGACCCTGTCTTTAAAAAAAAAAAAAAAGAAAAAGGAAAAAAAGTCAGAATGAAACCATATTCTAACTTCGAGGTCATCCTAAAGCAATCTCATCTGATAGTCTCATGTAAATACACTGCATACACAAACAACACACACATGTATATATAGTATTTACATACACACAAATATGTACAAAGACCCAATCTACCTGCAATAAGATTGTTTTTAGAATCATCAGTGGATCATCATCCTCTTCTTCATTCTGAAGAGCTTTCAAATTCAAATCCGTATCACTTATCTCCTCCTAAGAAGGAAATAGTGTTTCTTTCACATTTGCCAGTTTAAAGGAATTAACCAAATAAAAATGTTTAAGCCACTGGAAGAAGAAAGGTAAAATATAATAATCTATATGAGCTGGAGAATCAGGCAGACCTGGCTTTGAGTGTTAGGTTCCCTCAGGCAATTTATTCTCTAGTTTTATATACAAATTAGGATTATGAGACAAAGAAAAATTCTAGCTTGTGGTTGTATAAGAATGGCCTCCATAGGCTTATATATTTAAATGCTTAGTCACCAGGGGGTGGCACTATTTGAGAACTAGGAGGCCCAGTGTGGCTTTCTCCGCCTGGAGAAGGATGTAACTTTCAACTATTTCTCCAGCACCATGTCTACCTGCATGCCTCCATGCTCTCTGCCATAATAATGAACTAAACCACTGAACTGTAAGCAAGTCCCCAATTAAATGCTTTCTTTTGCCTTGTCTTGGTGACTCTTCACAGCAATAGAACACACATAGTAGATTCCAACATTTTCCAGCTAAGAAACATGGTGTCTCATAAAATTTGTGTTCATCACCATTCATATGAAAATATCTTTTGGTCTTCACTAGTATGTTTCCACTCTCTTGTTTTGGCTTAAGGAAATCCTACCCATTTTTGTAGGCTCAACTTAAACAATGACTTCTATTTCCTTATCATTCAAAAAGCTAATAGCACATGCCCCTTGCTAGGCAAATTTTGTTGACTTTCAGAAACATGCATATAGTCGGGCAGTGGTGGCACAGTTCCTTAATCGCAGCACTAAGCAGAGGCAGCAGACCTCTAGTTCTAGGCCAGGCCAGCCTACAGAGTGAGTTCAGGATGGTTATACAGAGAAACTGTACCTCGAAAAACAAAACAACAAAAAATTAATACACCACCGTGCAAAAGTATTTTTTCATTTGTTTTGCTTTTGAGATGGTCTCATTATATAGCCTGAGTTGACTTGAAACTCAGAAATCCACTTGCTTCTGCCTTCAGAGTGCTGGGATCAAAGGCATCAGCTCTGCAATATTTTGTGTGTGTGCGTGCACACTCATGTTTTTGTTTTTTGTTGTTTTTTTTTTTTTTGGTGAAGTATAACTTCCTTAGCTTAAAAAAAAAGATTTATGTATGAGTGCTTATCAGTGTACTGAATGTGTCCTTGGTGCCCTCAAAGGCCTGAAGACGGTGTTAGATCCCTTGGAACTGGAGTTACAAGTGGTTGTATGCTGCCATGGAAGTACTAGGAACTGAAGCCAGGTTCTTTTCCAGGGCGGTAAGCTGAGCCATTTCTCCAGTCCATTGAAAAAGTATTATAAACTGGCTAAAACCATAACTGCTAATTGATTACACTGAGAAAAAAGTAGTTAAAAATGGTAGATCAGATCTATCATCTTTTGTAAATCATTAAAATAATAAACAGTTAATTTTTAGTAACTATACAAATAGTAATTTTAACTGTCAACTTGACAAACTCCAGAATCCCCTGGTAGGCAGGTCTCTGGGCACGCCTGTGGGCTGATTAGTGGAGGTGGGATGACCCACTCACTGTGGGTGGCACCATTCCCTGGGCTGGGATTATAGACTGTATAAACACAGAATGTGCACTGAATACAAGCATTCATCTCCCTCTGCTTCCTGACCAAAGATGTACTGTGACCAGCTGCATCCTTGAGCTCTTGACTCAATGACTTTCCTGCCATGATGCTCTGGACTCAGGAACTGTGCACCAAACTAAACCGCTCTTTCCTTGGCCAGACATTTTAGTACAGCAACAGGACAGTGACTGAGCCAGCCTTGCTGACAGAGTCGCCATTTCAATGCTCACACAGAACAGTTTCAGGGAAGGAAGCCTAGCACTGACTCAAAACAGGCAGAAAAGGGACCACTTTTTCAAACCACCAGTTCTCCAATTCTTTGGCACCAACTGAATGCCCTACATCTCCACTCAATTCTGATTCTAGCTATATGTAATAAAGCCCACCCATTAAAGAGTCAGTCTCAAAAGACTGGTCCTGGTCTACAGAGCAAGTTCCAGGACAGTGAGAGAAAGACAAAGAGAGAAAGAGAGAGAGAGAGAAGGAGGGAGGGAGGGAGGAAGGGAGGGAGGGAGAGAGAGAGAAGGAAGGAGGGAGGGAGAGAGGGAGAGAGGGAGAGAGGGAGAGAGAGAGAGAGGGAGAGAGAGAGAGAGAGAGAGAGAGAGAGAGAGAGAGAGAGAGAGAGAGAGAGAGAGAGAGAGAGAGTGGGGACACCAGACCTTGAGCAGAAACCCACTTCCCCTTCGGCCTGGGAGCAGGCATCTGTGTAATGTTTACTGAAAACAATTCAGTGCTTTAAAGCTCTTCATAGGGCTGAGATAAGGGCTTGCTCACTGAAATACCATGCCTTTCACACCCCCTACGGCTAGATGCCTCTTCCTGTTTCCCTGTGGTGTCTCCCCGATTCTGGGGCCAGAGATTAGACCACCAGCCAGGAGGAAAGAATGGTATGTAGATGAATGGCAGAAGTCCTTAAAAAGGGAAGCTCCTTTTTCAGAGAGAGACTTTTCCTAAGACTTCTCCTGAGACTTTTCTCTCCTAAGCGGACTGGGGTCTCCTCCTAAGCTGACTTGGGAAGCATAAAGTTTTCTTAAAGCAACCGACCGGTCTCTGTGTCATCTATCCCGACCACCTCGCTGCATTCTCGGATGCAGGCCGCACAGCAGGTCCTACCGAGATCATGAAAGCGAGGTAAGTGAGCTGGTTCGTCTCTTTTTCTGGCCAGGGAAAGATTGGGGGAAAAAAAAAAAGAAAAGAAACCATGGGGAATAGTTCTGGGAAGCTCGAATTACAGTATCAAGTTAAAAAGTTACTTGAAGGACATGGGACTACAGTAAAGTCTAAAACCTTGGAAGGCTTTTTAAAATGGATTGAACGTGCGAGTCCATGGTTCATTACTGGGGAAGGCTTAAATGTCCCAGATTGGAAGGATGTTCGCTATGATCTTTAGAGTCGGGTGTTGGTGGCATATGCCTTTAATCCCAACACTCGAGAGACAGAGGTAGGTAGGATGGAGGCCATCCTTGTATATAGAGCGAGTTCCAGGACAGCCTCCAAAAGGATAGAGAAAAACCCAGTCAAAAAAAAAAAAAAGAGGGTAAAATAAGAAAAATCTCCAGTATTTCACCTGATCCACTGAGGTCAGGAAAGTAAAGAAAAACTCAGAGATCTAAAAGAATAGCCAAATAGTAAGGCTATAAGTATGTATTAAAAAGGGGGTACCAAGCTAGGGGTACCAGATTAAATGTTTAGGACCTTGCCTGACAAAGGTCAGGAAAAAAAGGGAACCTAAGAGATCACCCTCAGTTAAAGGGTGGATTGGATTAAATGTGTAGGCCCTTGCCTGACAAAGGTCAGGAAAAAAAAAAAAAAAGGGAACCTAAAATAAGAAGTTGCCCTCAGTTGGAGGGTAGACTGGAGGGTCATCCTCAATGGAAAGATAGATTAAAGATGGGTAAATTAAATAAACTGGTAACAGTTAATAAATGAGGTATTAGTATTCAGTAAAGAAAAAGACAAAGGTATATAAAATAAAAATGTTTGGTTACATTTATATAGGGTAGGTTATTGAATTTTGTGAGTCATCTCTAAAAACTTTTGGCAAAAGCCTGGCCTTTCCACTTTGCATCTACAGAATTACAAGGAGTGGGTATGGCTGTAGCCCCTGAGTGTAGCTCAAAACTTCTCTAATGAAGAAATGACGAGGGACATACAGGACTTTTTCAACCTTTTGTTTTAATTCAAAGATTGACTGGAGTTGTTCTGTTAAAGAAGTTTCAGTTCAACAAACTAATCATAACCTAGGAAAAGAGAGATATGTATGCATGGTCTGTGTGTATGGACGTGGCCACGTCAGTATGTATGAAGTGTGAAATGTAAATGCGTGAATGTTGACAAAAGCAACTGTTCTAATTGCCTTGGATATGATTAAAGGGATACTTAAATCCCTTCAAACAGTTAAAAACTACCTAAATCGATTTAGATATAGCCAAAAGAAACATCCAGTCAGTCGGTTAATATTTTAACAAAAAAATTCAAGTTAAGCCCTCAGAGCCAGTCAGAGAGAGAGAGAGAGAGAGAGAGAGAGAGAGAGAGAGAGAGAGAGAGAGAGAGAGAGAGAAGAGAGGTTTTTTTCAGGGAACTGTCCTGCTGCTTTGGCAGGCCCCCATCCCCAAAGGTGTCTGTGTAGATGCAAATTAGGCCTTGTCAGCTCAGATGCAAATGAGGCCTTGTCAACTAGTGAGAGCTACAGGTTAAAAAAAAAAAAAAAAAGGACTATTTGGGACATAGTATAGTTTACAATCCTTAAATGATTCTCAAAGGTACTTAATGGTTATGTCCCTTTTAAAGGACATCTACTAATACTTTAAATAGTGATCCCAATTCACCTAGATAGTTGACTAAGGAGGGTAGACAAATCCTTCTACTGTTATGGTCCAACTTCAACAGTTCAAACAAAATTTAAAAATAAAAGGGAGTAATGTCCCCAGTCTCCACATGATTCATTAAATAATCCACTCCTCATTTAAATATTTATAAAATATAAATGCCAGTGAGGAATCTGCTTCAGACAGATTCTGACATAATGAAAGTTAAATAACTATTACTCAGGCCAAATGGAAACATCCATACACTAGACAGTAGAGAAGACCCTAATATGGGGTCGAGGGCATGTTTGTGTTTTCTTACAGGAAAAGAATAAAGCTTCAGTAGCGGTCACAACATCTGGTGAGATGCATGGAGCAGAGAAAACTGGACCTGAGACCATGGGAGCCTGCTCAAGCCAGTTCGAGATCTCCTAAATCAGTGTTCCTGACCCTTGATGTCATCAAATCTACAGCCCGAGAAAGAAATAAAACAGTCAGTTCGAGATTTCCAGTTTCTCATCAGGCTTGCTACATCAACCTCCTGGACCCGTGAGTTTTCATCCCAAAGCCAACAAAACTGGAAGATTAGCAGCTAGCCTTTGATACACCTTAAAACAACAGAATTCATTTTGCCAGCTTTTCCCTTTGGGGGAAAAAGGACCCATTTAACATTTAGACATTGGTATGGACTGTGATGAATGGCAAAAGCCTTTTTTCAGTATTTGAACAGGACATGGTCACTTGAAATATCAGACTCGGTAGTTCCTGTTTCTGGAATCACAGTGTGTTTTTCTGGAGAAATGTGGTTTGTCCTGGTGCGACAAAAAGACTTTGACTTGGGTTGCATATTCGGCTGATACTACTGACATTAAATCGACAGACTACATCACCACAGGAACGAATTGGTACCCTGTAAATAGTGCAACAAGCCTCTTGTTCATATTTTTTATAATGCTACATGTGTAACATCAATGATTGTACCTAATGTATCTGCGCAAGTGCACTCTCTAATGCTTTCCTAAGTAGATCTTAAAATGATTGTAAACTTTATCACTGTTTTGACCTTCAAATTGTAACTATAAATCACCCTTGTAGCAAAGAAAGGCTGGTGGTAGAATGCTAAGGCCCAGATCGGGGGATGGGCAGGTGACAGAGAGGCGCTATGTCAGTGGGGGTCCTAGGAATGGTAACAGTGGCAGTAGGCATTCTGGCTTCATGCTGAGTTCAAAGTGCCTTAGCCCATGGCAATCCCGATAGCCATAAAGCCTTATTACAAATGATTTTAAGGGTGGGGCTACTTCAAAGACGGCCAACCTGTGGGGAAGACCCACTCCCACCTAACAGGGGTTCAAGGTCCCCCAAAGACGGGCCAGGGAGGGTGACCCTACTTGACCTAAGACAGGAGTGCCTCATTTAAAAATAAAAAGGGGTGAATTGTGGGGACACCAGACCTTGAGCAGAAACCCACTTCCCCTTCGGCCTGGGAGCAGGCATCTGTGTAATGTTTACTGAAAACAATTCAGTGCTTTAAAGCTCTTCATAGGGCTGAGATAAGGGCTTGCTCACTGAAATACCATGCCTTTCACACCCCCTACGGCTAGATGCCTCTTCCTGTTTCCCTGTGGTGTCTCCCCGATTCTGGGGCCAGAGATTAGACCACCAGCCAGGAGGAAAGAATGGTATGTAGATGAATGGCAGAAGTCCTTAAAAAGGGAAGCTCCTTTTTCAGAGAGAGACTTTTCCTAAGACTTCTCCTGAGACTTTTCTCTCCTAAGCGGACTGGGGTCTCCTCCTAAGCTGACTTGGGAAGCATAAAGTTTTCTTAAAGCAACCGACCGGTCTCTGTGTCATCTATCCCGACCACCTCGCTGCATTCTCGGATGCAGGCCGCACAGCAGGTGCGACAAGAGAGAGAGAGAGAGAGAGAGAGAGAGAGAGAGAGAGAGAGAGAGAGAGAGAGAGAGAGAGAGAGAGAGAGAGAGAGAGAGAGAGAGAACTCTTCAGAGTACTCTTGCTTTTGTGAGGAGACAGAACTTCAAAAGATAAGCAACTAGATGTTGCTGCCTACACCTATGCCTGGAGTCCCAGCACTTGGGAGACGGGCAGGATAAGTGTCAGCTACAAGACACCAGGAACTGAAAAAAATGTCAAATACACAGACAAACAGAAAATAAAAAAAAAATCAAACCACCAGACAGACAATGAAGAGACCATAAAGCCTGTTCCTTCAAGTCACATTAATGGCAGAAGATTCTAACATTTCTATGGAAGAGCAAGTCACTGCTAGAGTGATGAACATAAAATTTCAAAGAACTTCTAGAATCCACAATCCTAGGGGAAGTCAGAAGAATCATTAAACCTGAAAATAAAATACCATATGAATATTTTATGAGTAAACAGGCTGCCAGCTGGAAAAAATGACACAACTCTGAAAGAAGCTAAGGAAACCACAGGAAGAAAGCAGAGACAGGCTCCCTTAGGCTGGACTGGCTCAGAGGCAGGTGCACCTTGTGAGATCAGAGCAAGGCCTTGTGTTCCTGAACAAGGCTGTGACAGACAACGGGAAAGGTCTGTGGCTTTGATGGATGCCTAGGGAAGAAAGTACCCTTGAGCTTAGTAGGCAGAAGAGAAGCATTTACAAGCAAAGGGGCCAGATGCTCTCAACTTTATTCCAAATTGTTCACTATTGTGTAGGAGTCTATGCCACATGCACAAATATGACCAAGGTAAACAACTGGAGATTCTAGGTAGAGGGCACAAAGGAGCTGTACATGTAAAATGAACCTTCAGGACTATCAAAGTTTTCTAAAGGAGGGGCATATACTAAAGGCAAAATGATCAACAGAATACTGTAACAGGAACAGAAATGCAATAAAATTTCAAAGTTATTTCTACTGAAATTTGTAAGCTTACTTGACATTGCCAGTTTCCTAGATGATCAACATCTTTAATGTACACATGGTAATGACCTCCATAGCAGCCACCTTTGTGGATAATGACAGAGAAGAGCTCATACATGTATTCAGTGTCATCCAGTTCACTCTAAAGGAAGAAAAATAAACATTGGCACACTTTAATAAGGTGAGATACATACTCAAAGGGAAGAGAACCCCGACCCCTGAAACTACTAAGAAACATCCTTGTAGTATTCACATTTCACAATAAGGCCCCTTTGCTGCTGAGCCCCCTAATGAGTAGAATGCTATCACTGCATTTAAGGATAAATAAGTTTAAATATTGGGCTTAAATTAAAAATTTTTTTTTCATTTCTTTGAGCAGGGCCTGAAATTCTTGGAGATCTTCCTGCCTCAGCTTCTTATCTATTAAGATTATAGGCATGAACCACTATGCACAGCTGAATTTTAAGTCTTTTTTTTTTTTTTTCCGAGACAGGGTTTCTCTGTATTGTTTTGGAGGCTGTCCAGGAACTCGCTCTGTAGACCAGGCTGGCCTGGAACTCAAAGAGATCCACCTGCCTCTACCTCCTGAATGCTGGGATTAAAGGCGTGTGCCACCATGCACGGCTGAAGCTGTTATTTTTACTGCCAATAAGATGCTGAGTCTGTGGTTGAGACTGTTAGTAGAGAAAGCCATTTTTTTTTTTTTTTGGTTTTTCTGAGACTGGGTTTCTCTGTATTGTTTTGGAGGCTATCGGTCCAGCCCGGCCTCGAACTCACAGAGATCCGCCTGCCTCTGCCTCCCGAGTGCTGGGATTAGAGAAAGCCATTTTTATATTATGTCCATTATGCTGTTTAGGATATGCTCTTTTCATACCCAAACTGTCTGAAATCCAAGAAGGTTGCTGTATACCTTGAAGTCAAGGCCCTCCTGGTATGTTAGTGCCCTGCAAACACCACCTGGTCTTGTTTAGGGGCGGTTTGTTTAGAGGAATGAACAGGTTGTTTTTCGCTTTGCTAATTCTATGAGCAATCTCTTCTATAATTAATACAATGTACAATCAATCACAAGTGACTCAACAGGAAAACTCATACAGTAACAATGAAAAAAATTACATTATATTTAAGAGATACTTTAAAGTCTGGATGCAGAAGGAAAAGGAAAAGCTAGCTATGGTGGCACACCTCTGTAATTTCAGCATTGGGAGACCATTCTTAGCTACACAACAGTTTTTATGCTAGCTTGGGCCACATGAGGCCCTGTCTTTAAAAACAACAAAAAGGAAGGAAAGAAAGAAAAAAATGGAGGAGGGAGAAAGCAAAGAAAGGGAGGGGAAGGAGGCAGGAAGGCAAAGAAGCCTTAGTCTTTACATTTTAAAAGTGTGAACCACACGACACAAGACAGTTCTGGCTTTGAACTCAGTGTCATCTGCAACGTAAAATGTGCACATGAGTGTTACCTGGGAGATACAAGTGACTGGAAGAATTTATTTACTTAACTATAGTTTTTAAGTGAGCAACATTTAAAAATGTCTTATTCAGGCAAAAGATAAGACACAGAAAAATGAAACATGACATTTTTTCTCAATATAGAAATTCAAAAGTAAAATAAATATGGATTTCCTAGATAAATGTCATTTTTTTATATATCAAAATAAGATAGAATCAAGTATCAAACTACCTTTTGTAATAGGAAAAACAAGTAGGTTAGTAGTTCTAGGAAAATAATTTTTTCTGAGTGTGCCAATAACAGGCTCAGAGGCAGCAGAGGCTCTACTAGACCCAGGGATGGTAATTTATGTAACAGAACAAGTAGCACAGAGCCTGGCAGTGAGGCCCAAAGTAGAGGGAGGCTCAGCTATGAAGTTTACAAAAAACCATATATATTTTTAACACAAAAATTAATAGCTGGATGCTTGTAAACAAAACAATTACTTGTAATAAGAAACAGGTAGAATGATGGAAAAACAGAGAACCTGGAAATAAAATGACAAAGCTATGCCCACTTAATTTCTGACAAACATACACTGGATTAAAGGCAGCCAATTCAATAATGGCGCTAGCAGAACTGGGTTTCCACTTTAGATGATTAAGTTAGATTTTTATTTTTCACCTTGTACAAAAATCATTTCAAAATGGATCACAGACCTTAATTTAAAGCCTGCAATCCTGAAATTTCTAGAACATAGGGGACACCTTTTAAGATAATGGAGAAGGCAAAAACTTTTTTAATAGAGCACCAATACACAGGAACTAACCCAATATCAAAAAGTAAGGTTACATAAGTTTCTGCAGCTGACCTGAACAAGGGGGAGCTCATGGACCCCGGACTGACAGCTCAGAAACCAGTATAGGACGGAACCAGTCCCCCTGCAAGTGGGTGACAATTAGGAGGCCTGGGCAATCTATGGGGCCTCTGGTAGTGGAACAGTATTTATCCCTAGTGTAGGAATGGACACTGGAGTTCATTCCCCATAGAGGAATACTCTCTCAGTCTAGACACATGGGAGAGGGCCTAGGCCCTGCCTCAAATGATGTGACAGACTTTGATGATCCCCCATGGAGGGCCTCACACCTTCTATGGAGCAGAAGAGGGATAGAATGGGGTCAGTGGGGGACATGGGAGGATGGAAGTGAGAGGGAACTGGGATTGATATATGAGACTTTCTAATTTAAATTTTAAAAGTTTCTGTACAGCAAAGAAACAATTAGCAGAATTAACAGACCGTGGACAGGATGGGAGAACGGTTTTCACAACCACACTTCAGACAAGGGATGATACCCTGAATTTACCAAGAAATACAGACATTAAATGCCAAGGAAATAAAACTGCCAGTCAAGACAAAGGTAAACAAATTAAATAGCTTTCAAAAACATAAAAGAAAGAAACACAAATGGCCAATAACTACTTTAAAAAGTGCTCAATATCCCTAGCCATCAAGGAAATGCAAATTAATACTACTTTGAGGTACCACTTGGCCACAATCAGAACAGTTCTCATCAACAAAATGTGACAAAAAACACAGGTGAGGATGTGGAGAAAAATGAACCCTTATTCACTGTTGCTGGAGGTGTAAATTAATACAGCAATTGTAGATATCCGTTTGGAGTTTTCTCAAAAAGCAAAAATATAACTACCATACAACCCAGCTACTTCACTCCTGGGTATAAAATACACCCAGAGAACTCCATACCTTATTGTCTTAGAGTTCTTCCTGCTGTGATAAAACACCATAACCAAAACAACTTGGGGAGGAAAGAGTTTATGTGGCTTACAGATAAGTGGATAATAGAAATCTGGTATCTATATATAATGGAATATTATTCAGCAGCTCTAAAGAGAATGTAAGGAAATGGATGGATTTAGAATATATAATATTAAGCAAGATCATAAAATTTTTACAAAAAAAATCCCACATGGTATCCCTCACATGTGGATATGTGCCAAGTCAACAATATGCACATGGGATAGTACAACATATGGAAAGATGAAAGGCTAACTGTAATAGGATGAGGAAGAACTGAACCTAGGAATGAATATGAAAGAAGACATGAGGTTTAATTATTTTCTAGTTCTAATTCTGTCATGGTCTTTTCATTTTTGGAGGCAGACAGGTTCATAAAAATATATTTGATAGTGAAAGTGTAAGATCCAATGTGAAGGGTCACAGGTTCAGAATAGCTGTCTGTATATTAGTTCACTGAGTTGTATAGACTTATGGTCTGGTTAATTTAGTGTGTGGCTTTTTTTTTAAAGATTTATTTATTATGTATACAGTGTTCTGCCTACATGTATGCCTGCTGGCCAGAAGAAAGCACCAGGTCTCATTACAGATGGGTGTGAGCCACCATGTGGTTGCTGGGAATTGAACTTAGGACCTTTGGAAGAGCAGTCAGTGCTCTTAACCTCTGAGCCATCTCTCCAGTCCCAGTGGTGTGTCTTTTTTTTTTTTTTTTTTTGCATTTTTTTTATTAATTTATTTTTTTAAATTCCAATTCCAGTTCCCCCTTCCGGCCTCTCCTCCCACTCCCCCCCACAACTCCCATATTCTCCTCAGAAAGGGCAAGGGTGACTTTTTAATTTGCAAGTTTTTAATAATAAAATTTAATTTAAAAAAATACATGAGTCCTCACTCTGATTTTGGCATGTATGAGACATAAAATATTTTAAAATGCCTTATAAAGTAGGCTAATTTCATAATTTGATTTAAAAGTATTTTCTTTCCTGTGTCTCAAGGATTCCACTTCTCTGCTGCTGTTGTTTGGTGGCACTGAAGATGGAGTCATGTGTTTGCCCTGCTTGGCTTTACTCTGGCCTGACAAACTCCAGGAAAGTTCCATTTGCCTGTGCAAGTTCTAGAGATGAACTCATTACTACACCCAAATTAAACTAAATCCAAACAGCAAAGTAACAAAACTACTGGTCATTTTTCTAAAAGCAGGTAATTTTATAGTCTGGTTTATAAATTTTCATTTTAAAGATATTTCAAGTAAAGTTTAACAAAGAAAACTGAGAATAAATCCACACTTCAGACATTCAAAAGGACTGTCAGGCATGGTATCACAAGCCTACAATCTTAGTACCCACAGGGTAGAGTTCAAAGCAACCTGGGATTTAAAAGATCCTGATTCAAAGAAGAAAGAACAAAAGAAGAAATTCTTGTCTAAGGAAACCAATTTGGACCACTTCCTCCTCCTAGGAGACATGGACTTTTGGCCATGTCTGAAGATGTTCGCTCTGGCTTATCTGTTAAGTAGGGATGCATACACATAGTACGGTTCAGGGGACAGTCACCATGACAAAGAATTATTTAACTCAAAATGTTAATAGGGCCATGGTTGAGAAATCCTACAATAAACTGAGTATTTTAATCTTGGAAGGGAAGGACAAAGAATTCAAAAATAAAGGTTCAAACCTGTTCACAAAAAGGCTTGAGATTGATCCGGAGGGGGAATGTATAACAGCTAGTTTCCTTGTAGCGTTCACATTTCACAAAATCGAAATTAAATCTTAATAATGAAATAGTAAGAAAAGGAGGCAGCTTACGCAATTTTGCAGACTGTAAAAAGAAAAATTGACAAAGTTTTAAAATGCAGTTACATGAAAGGATATATAATTTATGTAAAATAGTAAAAACTGACATGAAAATCACAAATATGTCCTTAAATCATACAAATGCATACTGAATATGAACTTAAATCACGCCAACACATTCTGAATTCATTATAAACTCATTTACTTAATGGAACTAAGTATGGTATTGTACAGTTATGCTTGCAATAAAAACATTTACACGCCCCAGTTTTATGCTTTTAGGGTTGTTATCCAAAACTACTGTTTGATTGGTGTGTCCTAACTGGGTGCCCCCTCTCTATCACTGCTCATTTCCTGCTAGCCTTCCGCCTTTCACCTTGCTCTTTGGGTCTTTGCTTCACCTAGCAAACACACAGATCTTATTCAGTGGAGAAGTAGAACTCTGAATGTTTTAAAATTGTACATGTATACACATTATTTTTTTCTGGAGAGAAGATTCATAGTTGTCATTAGACTGTGAAAAGGGACTCAACTCCCCAGGGTTGAATATCTATTGATGGGGTTTTATTTGTTGTTTCTTTTAAGATTTATTTATATTTTTTGTATAGATTTTTTGACTGATTCCCTGGGACTGAAGTTACAAATGGCTGTGAGTCACTGTGTGGGTGATGGGAATCTTTTCCGGTCCTCTGGATAGTTGGTGATCTTAACCAATGCCCTCTCTCCAGTCCCTCCTATGTTTCTTAAGTTCAAAAGCAGACATCTTGCTGCTGTTTTAATTCCTAGCTTTAAACAAAATACTAATTAAGCTGTGTTTTAAGAGATATCAGCTGTTCCCAATGCTCTTTCACTGATGGTCTTAGGGAAGAAAAATGCTTCCCTGCAGAAAATAATCAATAATTATATAGTTTAACATTACTAAATACATACTTAAAGTTACAATTTCACATATTCTGTGAGTTTTAAAAAAAGATGAAATCAGGCTAGGAATAATGGTGTACCCTTAATAATCTCAGGATTTAGAAGGAGGAGGAATGAGAGTCTAAAGATAACCTGGGCTATATAACAAGTTCCTGGCCAGCCTGGGCTACACATACACAGCAAGACTGTCTAAAAACAACAAAAGAAAAAAAAAGTACTTATAACATGGAAGATGCATCTAAAATAAACAAGAAACACTAATATAGCTAAGAAAAAAGTGCCACATTGGTCATAAATAGAGAAGGAACTGAGAGGAAGGTCAGAGAGATATAGCAAATGGCACATTCAAGTCAGAGGAATAGAAAATGCACTAATCTCTCTCTCTCTCTCTCTCCATATATATATATATATATACCACTTCTAATAATAATTTTATATTAATATTAAAGAGTTACTAATACTAATACTTAGCAAACCTGCTAACATTAAGTTTTGTTGGAAATTAAACATATAAAATACATTAAAACCAATTTCACCCAGAAATCACATACAGCTGTGAAAGGATGTTTTAAAAGAAATATACTTGGATGTAGAGGAGATAAAGGAGGGAAAACAACTCAATTTTTTTTTTTCAAATCTGTCTTCTGAAGACAGCCAATCATTCACAGGTCAGACTCCTGGAGAATAAACAGGTAAACTCATGTAGGACACAGAACCCTTCCCCCAACTGGCACAACACACTAGCATGAGGCCAGTTTTCAGCTTGTAGGTGTTGCCATGTCAAAACAAAGTAGCATCATAAAGGAGCAATGAACAAAATATATAATGTATGGAAATAACAGCAGTGCATTCTTCCTTGTTGGGAGTTTTTCTGCCTCCCTGAAATATAGAGTAACTAAGCCCACAATGAACAGACCTGAACCTAACCACAGTTCCGCACAGGTCACTAAGTTCATCTTCTGTTTCAAAGAAGAAGAAATCAGCCACCCTCATCTTGTCTCCTTGCCTTGCCATTCACAAGGAGAGGGAGGATGCCACTGAGTCCACACTTAGGAAGACAAACATTCCCAACACTTACTAACAGGAATACTGAACAAACACTGAGGCTCAGATACATTTTTCCATTGAAAGTAGTTGTTAGGTTAATAAAGCTTAACTCTTTCTGTTGTAAAAATCAAAAGACAAGTTAATGACATAAACATTTTCTCAGTCTGTAGTATTCAAAGCAGTTAAGTGTATCTTCCTGACTTCACACTGGTGACTTCAGGGGCATACCTTCCTGACTACAGGCACAAAGAGAAGGAAGGCATGGTTACCTTTGCTGCTTTAACCAGCCGGTCACAGGTTCCACAGTGGTACAGGTTGTCACAGTCGAAAACTTCCTCTTCCACATACATGTTCCAGAGTGCATCTTCTAAACCGGACACATTTTTGACTGCTACTGTCAGATCCAAGAAATCTTCCTAAAATATGAAAGAATATTAATTACACCGAGAGAACAAATGATTTCACAGACTTTTACAACTGAAATATATATTGGGAATAATCAAATACATATATTTTTCTATTTGCACACAAGATGATACACATGCCATGATTGTATGCTATAAATTCTTATCACTAAATTAATATTCCATCTAAATGAAACTATAATTTCATTCAATGTACATTAAGAAAACAGTTTAAAAGAGAAAGGCTTAAGAGTTTAAATGTAGATGTAATAAAAACCTCATGTTTCCCCAAGAAACGACTACAAAAAGATATATACCTGAGTTAAATATCACACATGCACGCACGTGACCTCAAATTTACACACAGAGCTGATTAGCCCTGCTTTAATCTTTAAAATGATAATAGCAACCCCTAGGTAGAGCCCAATTTTTCCAATGTAAACTTCCTCATTTGTTTTTGCTAAGATTGGTTTATGATATGCTGAGAAAATGACAAGAAAAATATTCTGATCCAGATTAAACAGGTATTTCTTTTTTTTTTTTTTTTTTTTCAAGACAGGGTTTCTCTGTGGCTTTGGAGGCTGTCCTGGAACTCACTTTGTAGACCAGGCTGGCCTCGAACTCACAGAGATCCGCCTGCCTCTGCCTTTGCTGGGATTAAAGGCGTGCACCACCAACGCCCGGCTTAAACAGGTATTTCTATGAAAGTTAAAAAGATGGCATTTTGTAAAAAGGAAATCTCTCTCTCTCTCTCTCTCTCTCTCTCTTTTTTTTTTTTTTGGTACTTTTTTCCTCTTCCTTTTTTTTTTTCATTTAAATTACAAACAAGCTTGTTTTACATGTCAATCCCAGCCCCCTCTCCCTCCCCTCCTCCCCCAAAGGAAATCTCTTAAATCTACTGAAACTACATTTGAATTGTATTTCTAGCACTAAATGCTGTTATAATTTTGCAAGTTTAAATCACATTTCTAATTCTGTTCATGCATCTAATATGATTTTTTTAAAGAGGTTATGGAACCTGAGAAGTAGCAGACTATTAGTTTAAATCATGGCAAAAATTCTTAACAGAACTAATACTGTATGCTAACAATGTGTATATGGAAAGTTACTGTTTATAATTTTGACATGCTTGTTGTATCTCATTTTACCATTGCTTTGTTAATCATTGCATTAGAGCTCAGTCAATCGAAGACACACAGGACATCTTTGATATTTTCACACTAGGCTAAACCAAGACAGCTTCTATTAGCATAGACAATAAGGTCCAGATATACCATTTTTTATCCCCAACTCTTCCTTAAAAAAACCAAAGTGTCGTAGCTCACAGCAGTGCCTTTGCCCAGCACCTGTAACTATGTAAGACCCTGAGCTCAAACTCAAGGACCCAAATAAATAAATAAACAAAAACAAAACCCCAAAGATATATTTAACACATATTTATTAATATATATTTGCATTCATTTCTTCAAAAAAGCAACAAATACATTTGGAAAATGGTATTAAATTTTACATTCAATCAGATACAGAAACTTCCTACAATAGATTTTCATTAAATGTTCAGTAATGAAACCATTTGCTGAGTAGGACTTAAAAAGCAACAGAGATGATTTCGTTGACACAAAAAAGTTGCCAATCAAACTGAATGGGCAACTGTATTATCACAAAGAAATGAAAGTCATAGTTCAAACAGGAGTGTACCAGCTCTAAATGAGTTTACATATCATATTAATATAAGCACACACTTCCAATATACTTCCTGAAGAATATTAACAAACTAAACCTAATATTTAATTAGAGATTTGCTAATTAAATATTCTTCGGTATCCAGTCTTCATTACCTTTCTAATTAACTTTCTTTTCTACCTGTGTGTGTGTATATATAGGTCACGAGTGTGCCAGGGCCTGCAGAGCCCAGAAGATCCCTGCTGGGAGCTGGAGCTACAGGTGGCTGTTCGCAACCCTACGTGGGTGCTGGGAAGGGAACAACTGTCCTGTGAAAGAGTGGCCCCGAGTATTCTCAACTGAGGCAGCTCTTGAGCACCCCGCCCCCCCCCCCCCCGTGAACTTTCTTTACACTGGCTTCCTTCATGAGGGGTCTATGTGTAAACATCCCCCAGACCTTTTAAAAACACATATCAGATTTAAAAAATTAACTAATAAGTAAAAAAACTGTATTAGAGCACTGAATAAAAACTGTTTTCAGAACTTGCCCTCTGGTGAGCTGTCTCAATAGGTAAAGGTCCCTACCTTCAAGCCTGACAATCAGAGTTCAATCCCAGGACCCATGTGGTGGGAGGAGCACAATGAATTTCACTGTATGAATTATAATTTACAATAAGTTTTAGTAGAGGAACTCCTGTCTGCTCACCTGCTTCTCACTGATGTTCTTACACTCTTTGCAAACTATCTGGTTCACAATGGTGCCATGGTATAGACGATTAATGAGGTCATGGCCAGAAGTCCCAACTAAAGAAGTTTCCAAAGCACTGAAGAGAATTCGATTCAGTTCCTGCACATCATGCTGTCTCATTTCCTAAAAAACAGGAAACAGTTTTTGTTTTGGAGACAGATCTTTGGGTTGTCAACACTGGCCCTGGATTTACAATCTTCCTGCTTGATTCTGAGTGCCGGCATTGCAGGCACAATATTCAGCTAAAACAGCTGACTTTGAAATATAACTTTTGCTTCAAATTTTTAAGAATACTATTAACTAAACACATAGGAAAAACTTTGAATAGATGTACAGATGACTAAGTAGGTTAAATTACCACCTATTTTTATATATACTACAAAATAAAAATCTAACTAGGCACCGGTCGTTGGTGGCACACGCCTTTAATCCCAGCACTCGGGAGGCAGAGGCAGGTGGATCTCTGTGAGTTCGAGGCCAGCCTGGTCTACAGAGCAAGTTCCAGGACAGCCTACAAAACAATACAGAGAAACCCTGTCTCAAACAAAACAAAACAAAACAAAATCTAACTAGGCAGTGTTTAGTATGTACACACAATTCAACTCATTCAGTGACCGTGAAGTGCACTCTGAATTATGAGAGAACAGTCACCTGCCCATGTCACAGGAGTACAGTAGGAAAGAGCAGCACAGGTTTAAAGAGTGTGGGAGCCAGCAGAGTGCCCAGGTAAACCTCACTTAGATCACAAGAGCTTGGGACATCAGAAACTAGAATTGATTACTTTAAAGAGTAAACAAATAAAAACAAGAGTAATGTAGTGTTGCTGAGAAAAATTCAAACTGACTGTCACCTTTAATCTATTCTGAGTCACTGGCTGTGTGTGAACTAGACTTTCAGAACAATCTGTACCTCCAAGATGTGCTCTATCACTAGGAAGCAGAGAAGGGCAGTTAAAGGGAGAATCAGGGGCCAAGACTTAGGCACGAAGAGGAGCTGGGGCCTTAAACAGAACAGCAAGTGCTACTGAGCCCATTCCACTGACACAGAAGTATCTTTCAGCTTTGGCACATGGATGCCACTGTTGCCTTCACCAAGGAAAGTCAAAAGGAGGCAGAGGAACAATTCAGGGTGTAGAAAGAGAGGCTGCCCAGGAGCAATATAACAATAAGTTTATGTGACATGTAGCAGGTAAAGGGGATGAAAGCTAAAGTGAAGTATGAGACTATCGATCTTTTTCTTGTCCTTTAGAATAGAAGATACCAGGGTATATAAATCCATCCTATATCACTGGTTTGAAAAGGAGGGAAAACTCCAAGGTCTGCTTCTGAGCAACCACTATATCTGGCAAAGATACCTCAAAGACCTTCTACCACCCAGGTTCAGTCCTTTACTTACAAAACATAAAAGAATTAAGAAAAGTGTTTCATTCAGGCAATGGTGGAGCACACCCAGCACTCAGGAGGTAGAGGCAGGCAGGTTTTTCTGAGTTCGAGGATAGCCTGGTTTACAGAGCAAGTTCTGGGACAGCCAGGGCTACACAAAGAAACCCTGTAAACACACACAGACACACACACACAGACACAGACACACACACACACACACACACACACACACACAGAGAGAGAGAGAGAGAGAGAGAGAGAGAGAGAGAGAGAGAGAGAGAGAGAGAGAGAGAGAGAGAGAGAGAGAGTTTCAGCCTTGACAGTCAGGACTACACAAAGAAACCAACACACACAGACACACACAGACAGAGAGACAGAGAGAGAAGGCCTTTAAGAATTAGGAAGCCAGTAGGACAGTGGGGTGTTGCAGGCCTTTAATCCACGCACTTGGGAGGCCGAGGCAGGCGGATCTTTATAAGTTTGAGACCAGTCTGGTTTATAAGAGCTAGTTCCAGGACAGCCTCCAAAGCCACCAAAAAGAGAGAAAGATAAAGAATTAGGAAGCCAGGGTGTGGGCCTGGGTGATAGCTGAACTGGTCAGTCTGGGCCACTGGGGCCACCTGCCTCAGGCAAGGGGGGTAGAGTCAGTTCACCCTTGCCTGTGGTAAGGGGTGGGGCCAGTTCTCCTGAGGGTCAGGAACAGATCTCTTGCTGCAGTAGAGGCAAGTCCACCTTTCCCTGGGTCTCGAAGGGTAAAGGGCTGGGTTGGCTCAGCATGACTCATTGCAGTGAACACTTGCTAGTAAAGCCGATTGGACAAAAGGGTGTACTATACAACATACCAAGGCTCCCAATGCCACAAGTACGAATGAAAAGGTGTTGGAAAGGTGGAAAAGAAGAAGCATCGAAGAGGTTGGTTTTTGTTGTTGTTATTTTTTTTGGGGGGGTTGGTTTGTTCTTGTTTTTGTTTACTTGCTTTGATTTTTTTATAATTTTATTTTGGGGGGCACTACAGGGGTGAGGGAAGGATATGGGGGCAGGAGGCGAGCAGAATTGGGATGCATGATGTGAAACTTCCAAAGAATCAATAAAGAAATTAAATTTTCAAAAAAAAAAAAAGAATTATGAAGTCAGCAACTTAGTGGAAGCTCACATACAAAGAGAAGTCTTCATTAAAGCGTTGCATATCCACACCCTGATTATCTTAAGAGAAACATATCAGTAACAAAAGATCACATAGTGTGTAACTCTAATCCTATGTAATGTTCAGGAACAGGCAGATCTACAGAGTGTAAGTTTCAGATTGACCATGAGCCTGAAAAAGAGGTGGATGGGGAGTGAGTACAAATGCATGGGGTTTCTTTTTAGAGTAGTGAAAGCCATCTAAAATTGACAGTGGTCGGGATGCTTGCCCAATTCTGTGAAAATACTAAAAGCCACTTACAAAACTATACCTTTTAGAAGAGTAAATTTTATGGCATGTAAACCTCAATGAAGTAGTTATAACTTTAAAGGGAAGATAAAGGAATACACCCCAAGCATCAGTCCTATGCCTGAAATGTAACATGCTTTTTAGGGAATGTGCTATTACCTGCTTCAAAGTCCAAGCCCTACTTCTTTAACCCCATAGGGCAGTACCACTGGACTAAAGAGTGCTCCTAGTTAGGTCACAGGTGAGAGCTTTGCAGGAATGTACCTATACAACAAACAATAAGACGTTAAGTTGCCTGAACATCAATGATATACTGACAACTCTCAGGCTCCTTCGTTGTTGCCACAGATGTTTGTATGTGCTGAAATGCCTTTTAGGAATACAAACAAACAAATAAACAAAATGAGTCATGCCCTACAGTAGATACAGGAAGAAAATGAGAAGTTAGGAATCAGGGTGGAGGAAATGAAAAGTCAGGGGTCAAGAAGGGGGAATGAAAAGCGAGGGGTCAGGGCAGGGAAATGAAAAGCTCTGGTGAGCACTGGTCTCACTGAAGTGTGTTCTCATCAGTGCCCAGGTCAAGCAAGATGCATGGCACAAAGGTGGGAAATATTCTACACATCCACTAGTTTATCCATTACTGTCGAAGACTGAAAAGTTGATGAACAGTTTGACATCCACACAGTAAACAGCATCCACATAACAGGTGTTAAAGTTCAAGTAAACTACATAAAAATTGTTGAGTACAAATTTCAAGTATCAACTCCTATATTAACAACATTCTTCTTAACCCCAAGACACAGCTAGTTGTAACAGCCCATATTCAGTAAGAATCGAAACATTCATACACACATGCTTTGTAACTACTCATGTGTGAAGACATTCCAACATGCTGAAGCCCTGAGACAAAATTAAAGGCCATCAGACAAAACTTGGAGCCTCCCTGCTGGCACCCTCTTACCTCATCACTGGTCCACCCAAAGCTATCAGTGAGGTCTCTGGTGGATGCAGCCTCCTGGTCTAAGAGCAGAAGCTGAGCAAACAAGCGCTGCAACTGCAGAGGTATGATCCGAACCTGGGAGAGAGGGGAGAGCTTCCAGGTGAGTACTCACATGCAGATGCAGCTTTCAACAGCTGTAGACTGGTTTTCTCCTATCTCCTGGTTCCATCAGCAGAAAATCCCTCATTACAGAGGGAAAACTAATCAAGATTCAGTTCCTTGAAAATTCTAGTTCAGTCCAAAAGGTTTTAGTGATCTGGCATTTTCTACTTTGACATAGTTCACCATTAGATGAACATAGATCAACATTAAAAATTCAAAAGAACCACTCAAATGACCACAGACATACAATTCCCATAGTTCATTTGCCCTCTAAAATATCTTCACACACACACATTCCAGATGAATGCAGGCGTGCTTCAGGCACACAGATCTCAGTCTGAAGCTTCAGAGACTAGTTACACCCTGCCTCACTTTCTGCTAGTTTCAGACTAGAAAGCAGGGCCTCTCATAGTCCAGTGTACAGGCCAACTTTAAAGATTCAAAGGGAAAATATGCATGCAGGAAAACCAGTGACAACTCTACTTTCCCAGGACATTAAAATGATTAGCTACAAAAGCATTCTCTGCAACAGACTGGAAAGAAATCGACATCCACTGAAGTCGTTTCTTGCCACAGGGCTGTTTTTGAAGCTGGGGCTGCACCATATAAATCACCACTGTCTCACAGACCTGAGCCTGCACATAATGAGAGGCTTCTGAGTTGAGATTCCAGCAGGAAGAACACGATTAGAGTCGTGCTTTAAACAACTTCATCACAGCACTACAAAACAACACACTAAATTCTCCTCAATTTATTTCCAGAACACTAAAGAAAGAACACTGGTCTCTAGGGTTTCCCCCATGTATTACTACAAATAAGTGCGCTGAATGGATGTCTGGCTACAAGCATGGATAAGCACAGCAAAGCGAGACGTGTTTGTAATAGCAGCAACAACAGCATGGCATTTTGAAAAAAAAATTTGGAGGAAAATATTGTTTTTCTTTTTTAATTGTTGCGTCCTTTTAAGCTCCGGCTATTCTATTCAGCAACTGCAACTCGGAGGCTACCAGCAGCGGCTAGGCTGCAAGAGCTGAAGCCTGAGGGAATTCTGCTCCCTCAGACATCAACTCTCTCAAAACTACTAAGGAAACTTATTTAAATGTCTGTTCCACTAAAGACCTCAAGATTCAAAGGTCTAGGTAGAATCCTGCTTCCCAGAGAGGCTAAGTAGCAAGCAACTCACCTAGCTCACCGCTTTGTGTCTCCCAAGAAGTCCTCCTGCGGGTTTTGCTTGCCCCTCCTTATAAACCCTTCTCCACTTGGCTCCGCCCTACAACTTCCTGTCAGCTAGTCGCTGATCCAGCCTCCCGACCACAGGTGATTTTTATTTAATCAACATACATCTTTGTATCATTAAACAAATGTTCCAGAACATAAACAAAAGTAACACACCTTAAAATAATATTCTATAACAGGAAAATTTCATTGCTAATTAAGTATGAGGCAAGTTATGTTTTGTCAATAAAGATGATACTTTGTAATAAATAACTTAGTTTTCTATGAATAAGGAACTTAATTCCTTCCTTAAGAACTATCTTCTGGGCCAGGGAGATGCTACAGAGAGTAATGTGCTTGCTATACAAGAATGAGCACTGGAGTTCAAATCCCTAGCACCCACTTAAAGGCTGGCTGGGTATCGACCAGCCTTCATCTTGGCTCTCAGAAGGCAGAGCCAGGTTCACTGGGACAAGTAAACTAGGCAAATTAGCTGAAACAGCACAAGTGAGAAACCTCACCTCAATGAATAAGGTGGAGCATAATGGAGGGTATCAACCTCTGGTGTCCACATGCACATACACAGACGTATGCTCAAATGCATACACATGCACACGCCCACACAGGCAAACATGCATATGTACAGGAATGCACACAACACACATATACACATACAAAATCCCCCATTTCCTGAATACTCTAAAAAACCCAATAAATTATAGATTTAGTACCTTTGCATCAGGCTTATCCTTATCCTCTAAAGAACCAAGCTCTTCCGGACCAAGAGAAAATAAAGCTTCTAAACAAAAAAGTAGAGTCAGATATGTAAATGATATGATTTCATCTTAGAAAATTGTTTAGGAAGCCAAGACCTCCATTAAGCAATATCAGCAAAAGATTTAGAAATGACTAAGACAATATTTATATCCTTATCTACACATTTTGCATTCTTTTAACATTGGTGTCCACTAGATCTAAGAACGTAAGTGATACACCAGTATGTGACCATCAAGTGACACTTCAGTATGACAAATTTTATGTTCTATAGAACATAAAAATATAAGCAGACAAGGCACTATAGGACATCCTTTAATCCTAGAATTCCTGGGGCAGAGGCAGGAGGATCTTGAGTTCAAGGACTACCTGGTCTACATAACAAGACCTTGCCTCAAGAACCCAAAGACTAAGAGGATGTAGCTCAAGGACAGAGTGCCTATCTAACAAGTGCAAAGACCTGGCACTGCCCCCAAACCCAAAAACCCTATTAATATGAAACAAACAAAAAGGATGGGTTTTCACTACCTTTGGCAATGGGACTCAAAAGCTATGAGGAGTCTCAGGAAACAGAAAAATTGTCACAGATGTGTATTTTCACTCGTGAGGCCGCTAAACCAACCTTTCAAGTCAAGGACCAGGCTGGATGCCTTTTACCTTGAGATCTTGTCCTTTGTTTCTTGGTGTGTAAATGTCTTTTCTACAATTCCAGTAATAAGAGATGTCAGTGATTTTACTTGAAAAAGGATGTTATTAGGCATTGCACAGGCTTCCAGAATTTTTCTTTTTTTTTGAAACATTCCACTGAGGCAAGTGATGAATGGGTGAATGTCTCTTTATTAAAAAGCACTGATGCCAAGTCAGGCAGTGGTGGCACACGCCTTTAATCCCAGAACTCGGGAGGCAGAGACAGGCAGGTGGAACTCTGTGAATTCGAGGCCAGCTTGGTCTATATAGAGAAACCCTGTCTCAAAAAAATCCAAAAGAAAAGAAAAGAAAAAACAAAACACTAAGGCCTTAGTGATTACTCTTAAGGATATTTTGTTTCTCACTAAGTGCTGCAGCTGGGAAAAATAAACTATAGGTTAAAGAACAAAACCACTCAAGGGCTTTTCAGAATAATCTCCCATTATTTCTCGATGCAATGCACTGGCAATATAACGGAATTCAATTTAACCTTACTTTAAAATACTACTCCCCCAAAGACATATATACACAAAAATCCCTTTTTTCCTCCATTGGTACTGTTAGCCTTTCCAAACTATACCTCCCCCTCAACAGCAAGGTCATGCTAAGCCATGCAGAGTGCACAGTGCGCACTACAATATCAAACTACATGCTTGAACAGACAAGAGGAAGTTGACCTGCAGCTCTAAGCTCCGTGTATTCGTCATGATCTGCCTTGTCCCTCACCTTCTTTCTCTGTTTTCTTTCTTGGGTTTTTAAAAAAGTCTCACTTTATAGCCCAGGCCAGTCTCACACTTTTAATCTTCCTGCCTTGAGCTACTGAGTGCTGGGATTACAGCTGTGTGCCATATAGTTTCTTTTTCTTTGTTTTGTTTCCAGAGACGTCCCAATTGTTCTTCTGATCCTCCTCTTGCCTCCACCTCCCAAGTGCTCTCAGTCTGTTCTTAAGGCTATTTTCTGCTTCAAGTTGCCTTTTAAGTTCAACCATATTAAAACCTGGGAGATCCCTCTTAGTTATCTGCTTAATAATGCTGAAAACTCCTAAGAGCAGAATTGCTGAGAACTGGGAGGTAACTTTACGTAGAGGCTGAAGTCAAGAATCCCACTCTGAAATTTGTCAGTTCACTCCATTAGAGTAGATCCACTAGACGTGCACAACAGTAAATATGTCCTAGATCTCTGGAGAAAGAAGTCTTTCTAAGTTTAGAGAAACTGAAGAACTCCCAAAGATCTGATAAACTGGGTGCTAGTGGGTACTTGGCATTCAAATACAGGACAAACCAGAATGTCCTCAGAATAGGACTTGTAGAGACATGAGATATATGTTCATGTACACTGGGCTTCCCATTCAGGATCATACAGAGGCCAAACAAGGCTCATGCCGAACTCAAGACCAGACACTGAAACCCCAATGAAGGAAGCTGGAGTAGAGAGATGGGAATGGAACAAATATGTTGAGAAACAGGCAAGAAATCAAGGCTTTAGTGCAGATTGGCTGGCTTCTAGCCTTTGACTTCTGGAGAAATAGTCCATCATCACAGTAACTGCCCACACCCATTTAATATAGCTAACCTGGGTGGGTTTGTGCTTCTTTGTACAAAGCTCCTTACTTCAACTCCTTTGGATCTTTTGAAGCTCATAATTTCCAGATTTTAGAATGATAAAGGAGGAATTTGTACATTACTCTTCATTTTACCAAGGTCTGGCATAGACAATACTGGCTAGATTAATATTCTTGTTGTGAATATATGGATATTCACCCTCCTGAGAAAACTAAAACTCCCAAGAAGCTTCACCCAGGCCAGGTTCTGAGGTCAAACAAGGTCAGGACAGATAAGCCCAGAATCAGAGCTCTCTGAATTTCAGAAATACAGATAAGTAACTACGGGATGTGTATACATAATGTGATAACTCTACCCACTGCAGAAGTCAAGGCTTTCTGTATAGCCCAGACTAAAGTGTTTGTTACTTTGGAGAAAAATGAGAGAATTGTCATTATGTTGTATTTTAAATTATGAGAATCAGAAATATTTTGTCTTATGCTATTTTTTTTTGTTATGGAACACTACAATAACTACACAGAATAGATTTTTTTAAAATTTAGGCTTCACAGTTTTCTTCAGAGAACTGCCAATGCATGTCCTACTTTTTGACAATGAACACGTATTGCTGAATCCACCTTTAAAATGCTTTCTCTTTTGTCTTTTACATACTATAAAATTCATGGTACATATTATTATTCAAATGCATGTAACATAGCATACCTCTGAATTCAGGTGTGAAATGAAGAGTCTGAAGAAGGGAATTGAGGTAACAGGTTCCACCCTGATTTCTGATTCCACTTAAATTGGTGAATTCTCTAGGGGCAGGTGGCTCCAAACCTTTAGTCTTTAATTTCTTCCCTTTGCCACACTGACTACTTGACACACTGGAATAATCCTCTTCAAACAGGTTCCCAAACATTGTGGAACCAAACACTAACCTTTAAAGAAAACGACATGTTACATAAATGCTTTTATTCTTGAAATGAACTCCCACCCCCAAGTCTTCTCTACATTCAGGGGCAACTGTTTTGTTAAATTGTTCTTCAGAAAATATAATAGTTTGTGTTTTGTAGTTAGCATGATCTGACTTCTCTTTCATACCTACAGGGGTCTTTATTAACCTGTGTGACCCTGGACAAGAAACCTAGCTAATGTTTACTTCTACGTAAAATGTGGCTGCACATGTTTTATAGGGTAGTTTAACCAGTCATGTTACAAAAGGAATTAAGTATAAAGGGCATGGCCCACAGGAACCGATAATTAGTCTTGGATTCCACATTACTAAATGAGAAAAATGAGGTGACAGCAGCCTTGGGAGCGCCAATAGCTCTGACATCTCAGCTTCTCCCATCTCTTCATATACTGTTATCAGACCACAGAGTTTCAGGGAATTAAACCTATCACATTAATCTCGACAGTAGTTTCAGCACTTTGGCCCCAAACTAGAGAGCCTGGAGTAAGTACCCGAAGGAAGAAGGACTCTGGCCATTAGAGCTATGGAGGCAATGTCCTTCCAAGACCTCCAAGTACCCAACCTTAGTGCTGGGGCGCTGCGAGAATCTGCCGCTTCTCGTGTAGTGGAGGGAAAACTGAGGTGAGGCGCTGAGGCCACTTTCTAAGGGACGGGAACTGCCGAAATGCAGTTCTTTCCTTTTCAACACAGTCCTCTGAAGAGAAGCTCAAGAAATGGAACTCGCGAGGCAGGCCTCGAGCTCGCGAGCGGGATTCCCGTCGTGCCATTCCACAGAGGCCTTCCCGCCCACCAAGACGCCCAGGGCCCAGGAACGCGACCAGGCGCGTCCCCGCGGCCCGACCCCTGACGCGCTGCCCGGAGACGCCGGGCGTCTTGCCTCAAGCCGCCGGCGTCGTCCCTACGCTGCCGTCGTCCCTCCCTGCGCCCCCGTTCCCCAGCCCCACTTACTGCCTATAGCCCAGACCCCCGCCCCGGCCACAGCACAGAGTAAACGAACTCGCTCCGAACGGGTACCGCCATGCCGGCGAGGGCGGGTCTCTGGAAAGTGATTTTTTTTTTCCCTCCCCAATATGCGGACTACATTTCCCAGGATGCTTCGCGCCACGCGGAGATTTATGGGCAACGTAGTTGCGTTGCTAAATAGACTGTGGGTGGGGTAGCGAGGTTTTGCTTATTTTCCAGTCAGCTTGCATGTTTATATTTATTATTCCCTGCAAAAATTAGAGACTAACGGGTCGGGGTCACATGTTCCTAGAGCTTTCACCAATTAAGTGTAATGAGTATTTAATGTTTTCTGCTCTAGGTTATACAAACAAAGGGACCTTAAAACCGTTTTTCCTTCAAGCATATATCCAATACAAACCTTGTGAAAATGTTCCATGTTCCGTGAACCTTACATCGTCCTCAATCTTTATTTAATCTCTATCAACCTTAGGTAGTTTATGTATAAGCATGCAAGCACGTGTGCACACATGTTCCCTTCAAAATGATCTTTCCTGCCTGGGCACTTGGATGGGCTACTCCCCATCCTCTGTATAAGCCCCACTCATATCTTCCTTGTCATCCAAACTCTCTATCTGAGCGTCTGAGAGCTGGAGAACAGGAATGGGAGAGGAACAAGAGGTCTGGGCCGGGAAATGGACAGCGAGAACACGGCTCTGAGCTCTCCAGTCTGAAAGCCTCTTGGCTTTCACTAACCTCCTCTTTTCTCTCCTGGCTGCATTCCTTCCTGCCCTGTTGTCTGCCGACTGCTCTGACTCCCCTAATCACACTTTATCCGCCTCTTTTAAAATTGTACATATACCTCGAATTCTTGTTCCCTGACCCCAAACTAACCACTGTAAGGTGCCATCCACAGATGCAGGAGGCCTTACTGTTGCAGGATATTTGAGCACATTGTGAAACCTGAGACTGCAGTATTTACTGGAAAAACCTATTTCCAGTTGTGGTATGGTTCAGCCCTAGCACACACCATTTTTTTTTAATCAAACAAATGAACTTATTTGTTTGTTTTATATCCCAGCTGAGGTTTCCCCTCCTTCTCCTCTCAGTCCCCCCCCACCACCCAGCACACACCTTTAACACAAGAGCTTTCTGCTTGAATACTGTAAACAGAATAAAGTCAATCATCGTTTAAGAGGTGATTGAACAACCAGCTGACAGAAAGTGAACATTAGAAAAACCATAGAGAGTCAGGATGATGGATAGAGAGACACACAGGAAATAGAAGGGTGGGGCAGTCAGTTTGAGATTTTATTTTTGTTGTTTGTTTGTTTGATATGGGAGAAGAAAGGAGTTCTTTCTGGGATATCAGTGGGGTGGTAGAGGAAGTTCAGCTGGGTGTTTACTCTGCCTCTCTTAGCTACCAGGATTTCACTCTGCATCTGGTTCCCAAGTCTTTATTGATAAAAACGGAATGATTGAGATTTTGTTAAAAAACAATACCTCACCTTCTAGACAGCTATATCCCCATGTGCCCATGCGCTTGTTAGTCAGGTTTTTGTCAATTTGTTTTGTTTGGCTGATTTTTGTGTTTTGTTTTCTTTGTAAACTTGACTCAGGCTTGGGTCATGTGGAAAGAGGGAACCAATATTGAGAAATGCCTCTATAAGACTGGTGTGTGGCAAGTGTGTGTGTGGGGGGGGCGTTTTCTTGATAAATGATTGATGAGGAAGGACCTAGACCACCATGGGGCAGTGCCAACTCTGGGAAGTTGGTCCTGGGTTATATAAAAATCAAACTGAGTGAGCCACACAGAACAAACTAGTAAGTCAGGTTTCAGTTCCTGCCCCTAGGTTCCTGTCCTGACTTTCCTTTGTGATGAACTGTAAGCTGTATGAAATAAAACCTCGCCTCCCCAAGTTGCTTTTAGTTGTGCTTATCACTTCAATAGAAAGTAAACTAGGGCACCCCAGCAACTTCTCAGTGCCAAGTTCATTATTAGTCCTTAATATTAATTGAATAAAAGAATGGGCCATATTAGTGGGAGGGTGGAACACAGGGATGCTGAGAGCCATGTAGATTATGAAGGCCCTGCTTCTGAATTCTTGTCACAAAGTCAGTTAGTCACGGCAATGGCTCCACTTTTTGATACCAATTTTTTTCAATACAAGTCTTTTATTGTCCCAAAAGACACCCCAAATTATACTTAAATTCAGGATCTTGTTTCTGGAACTGGGTACTTAGGTCTTTCTCATCAGCCTGCTGTACTGTTCCCTTTTCAGACACATAGATACCATCCAAAAACTTCCTGATATCTTTGTTTTTAACTGTTGTGGCTTGCTGAATCAGAGCTGCTGAATTTGAAACAAGTTCAATATCATTTCCTTCAGGGATTAACTCATACTTCTGGGCTTGAGAGACAGAACAAGCAACACCTGCCCTCATCTGAACCCTGCAGATGTATTTTTCACCCAATAAATTTCAGATTTCAACCAAAGACCCATTCTCTTGAATAACAACATTGATGGGGAAGTGAGCATACACAGACCTCATCTTGTAGGGGAAGCCCAGTGTGACTCCCTTGATCATGTTCTGAACATGACTGCAGATGGTTCGGACAGTGGTCAGTTCCTTTCGGTTACCCCACCATTTGTCAACCTGGAGCCTCTTCTTCCTCCCAAGGAGACTGAGCTCTACATTGATGTGACTGAAATCCCTCCGGAGGGCTCCTCTGGGGCCCTTCACGATGACTGTGCGCCCCTTCAGACTGATGTCCACATTTTCCGGAATGTCGACAGTCTGATTGCTGAGAATGGGGACGATACCAATTTTCGAATTAGTTATTTTTCTCATTGTTGTGTTAAATATTTAGCCAAAGTTACATAAGGAAAGTACAGTTTCTTTCTTTTCTTCTTTTTTTTTTTTTTTTTTTTTTTTGCTCCTAGTTGGAGGGATAGTCCATCATGATGGAAAAAATGTAGTGGTAGAAGCAACTCTAATTGTGGTGGCAGAAATGTGAGACAGCTAACTCACATTGTGTCTGCAATCAGGAAACAGGGAAAGATGAATGCTGGTGTTCAGCTGACTTTCAGTCCCAGATCCCAGCCCATTTGAAGGTGCCACATGCATTCAGAGTGGAGATTCCTTGTGGTGATATTTTGTTTGTGCTCTAACAAATAAAGCTTGCCTGACGATCAGAGGATAGAACTAGCCACTAGTTAGCCAAAGAGAACAGGCACTGGTGGCACATACCTTTAAACCCAGGACTTGGAAGGTGGAAGCAGGAAGATCAGGAGTTCAAGGCCACATTGGGCTACAAGTGAGAACTAGAGCTCACACCTTTGATCCCAGTACTTGGGAGGGAAGGTACACGTCTTTAATCTCAGCACTGGGGAGACAGAGATAAGAATATAAGGTGGGTGGAGATAGAGTCTCTTGTCCATTCAGTCTGAGGATTTGTAGACACAGGATCTAGGTCCTTTTTTGGTCTGAATTCTAGTGGCTTACTGCTCTGTTTCACTGATCTTTCAGCTTTCACCCCCTAATAGCTGACTCTAGGTTTTTATTATTAAGATCAATTAGAATTTTAGATACACTTCCTTCCCAGTTAAACCTTTCTGGAAATACCCTTGAAGACACATCCAAAGGCATATTTCCATGGTGGTTTTAAAAATCCAGCTAAGTGGAAAATCAAAACAAACCACTATAGTGGATGATTCTTTTGATGTGTTGTTGAATTTTCATTTCATTGGGGAGGATTGCATTTATGTTCACCAAGAATATGGACCTTTAATTTTCTGTTTCTTCTGAGTTGGTATCAGTATGATGAAAGGCGTTTGAAAGTATTTTCTATCTTTATTTATTCATTTGGAGGAGCTTGCAAAGGACTCATGGTTTCTTCCCTCTGGGTCAGCACACAGAAGCTGATCAACATGGTCCAAAGGTGTCAGGCTACATCTTGAGCTGAGAGCACAACTTAACAACATTGTCCAAAAGGTAGTGTCTTTTTGTTTGATTGATAGAATTTTTTGTTTGTTTTTGGAAAGAAAAGCACACGAGTGAGGACCCAGAGGTTTGCACCAAAGTTCAAGAAAGCTGCTGAGGCCAGGCAAGATACAGCAGGGTTATATTTTCTATTTGGAGGGTCTGAGAGTCTATTGCATGGAGTTATGATGATGAAGCCCAAGCTGCAGTGGAGGCCACAGGACGTTGGTGATGACAGACAAATTCAAGTAGGGTACTGGAACCTCCAGTACATTTTTTCCTCCCTGGAAGCTTGAGTATCAGGTCTTCATCTTCCACCTGTTTTGTGACAGGACCTTTCATTGTTCCCTGCTGCATATGCCAAGTATCCTAGTTACTGTTATATTGTTGTTATATTGCTGTGAAGAGACACCATGATCACAGTAACTTATAAAAGAAAGCATTTAATTGGGGACTTGTTTACTGTTTCAGGGGGTTAGTCCATGACCATCACAGTGTGGAACAGAGTAGCAGGCAGGCAGGCATAGTGCTGCCATAGTAGTTGAGAGCTTCCATCTTATCCACAAACACTCAGTAGAAAGAGAGAGAGACTGAGCCTGGCATGGGCTTTGAAACCTTAAAGCCCACCCCGCAGTGGCACACCTCCTCCAACAAGGCCACACTTCCTAAGATACGTCTAAATAGTCTATCAACTGGAACCAAACATTCAAATATAGGAACCTATAGGGGTCATTTTTATTCAGACCTAAGCAAAATCTTAATTGGTCTTATCAATAAAAACCCAGAGTCAGATATCGACGTAAATGCTGAAAGGTCAGAGAAGCAAAGGGGCAGCCAACAATCACTTCTACCTCTCTGAATCCTCAGACTGAAAGGACCGAGATCCTGGCTACGCCCTGCCTCATCACTTACTCTCTCCTCCCCATATTGTCACTTCCTGTCTCTTCCCTGTACACACCTCCAGACACCGATGGTTAACTAGTGGCTAGTTCCACCGTCTGATCTCAAGACAAGCTTTATTTGACAGGACACAAGCAAAATATCACAACGCAAACCACTACACACCAGGCTAGCTGTCCTGCGAGCTTCCAGGGAATTCTCTGTGTCTGCCTCTGACCTTGCTATAGACACATTGGAATGACAGATGTGCTCTAGCTTATCTTACTAGGTGGATTCTGGAGAGCCCACATTGGTCCTTACAGCTGCAACCATTTTACCCACTGAGCCATCTCTCCAGGCATGCAGTTGGCTTTGAAAAATTAAGGAATGCCATGAGCCTCTTCACTATCCTCTGAATCATAGTCCCATTCCACCACCTCCCTTCTCTCTTTGGGGTCAGCTCACTGCAAGTGGCTATATCCCACAGGTGCCTTTTCTCTTGAGTTGGCTCACTTTCTGTGCTCCCTCTCCAGTTTTGGGGACCCAGCTTTTCACTGCCCCCTTTTCTCACACGATAGTTCTCTCCCCAGAGAGGCTCTTCTACGTTTGTCTAGCCCACTGTATTTTCTGTTCTTCCACGGCTGCTTGTTCCATCCTTTTGGTTTCTCTTGCATGACGAATTTTAAAGGCTATATCCACCAACTGAGATGTAGTCACTCCTTTAGCCCCTTCTAACTGTTAGGTTTTCTTGTGAATGACATAGACACATTATCCTACAAAATTCATGGTAACCATTCCCACATTTTCTGGGGTCTTTGAGTCAATATCGATGCATTTTTGATATTCTAGAACATTTCTTTTTAAAAATTCTGGAGATCCTTGTTTGGATTTTGGTGGACTTTTTGCATTTTATTTTAACTCCTCTTTTTGGGAAACCCTTTACCTATTTCTTTCAAAGCATGCTGTCTATATTGACCCAATTTACTCATTTCTGCATTTTGTTAGAATTCCAGCAGGGTTCAATGACTAGAAAAGCCTTTGTTGGCAGGGGTTCTGAATGTGTTCTTCTTCACTGAGAGGCATTGTGATTCTTTAGTAGCCTTGCCTACTGCTAATCTTTTCTGCGATTAATAAAATATTTAATAAGGGCTTGAATGTCTGACCAGGATTAATGAGGAGCAAAAACAGATGACTATCAAGTCCAGTGCACCAGGTATGCCCACAGAAAGTCATTTAAGATAGAGGATAGTCATAGACCACTTATCCCTGTAATAGTTCACATAGGTGAGTTCTCAATTTTAACACAGCCATGTCTGGAAAGGGAAGAAGACTCCTGCTGCAAACAGACCAGAACATGTAGCAGTGCCTATCCATGGCAGAGTTGCTTAGGACAAAAAATTCCAGTGCTAGTCAGGTCAGAAAGAACCATCTCCCAGTGCTTCCTTGGAAGATGTTTGCCAACTTGCTTCTGAGCAGAGTTTTCATCACTGTGATCACTCAGCCTGGTAATTGCTTCTGGAAAACCTCCAAAAAGGCAATGTCTTTTTACATTTCCTTTTACTTTAATCTCAAAGTCCAAGATCATTGATTAAAATTCTGCCTCAATATTTATATTGCACAACAGGATTCTCTCTATAGCTGGGTATATGCTATTCTTATCGGGAACATGCATCTCAGCAATTGCTGTCCGTTAATCATTGATCTTCTGAGTTCAATTATTGACAGTGGGTATGATATTTTTATTAATATGTTAAATGAAATAACTTCCATGGGGGGCATGGAATTCTCCACTTGTGTAACAAGAGCACAGAGTCTCAGCAACTGGATTCCCTGGACTCTCTGCTTCTTCCATGGCTCCTGCAGGTTCTCCAAACTCCCTTCTTCTGTGTGTGTGTCTGCTGCTGGCCTCTGACTTTGCCCAGGCAGGCAGACTGCTGGTGGTCCCCATGGATGGGAGCCACTGGTTCACCATGCAGTCGGTTGTGGAAAAGCTTGTCAACAAAGGACATGAGGTGGTGGTAGTGGTGCCAGAGGTGAGTTGGCAACTGGGAAAATCCCTGAATTTGACAGTGAAGACATACTCAACCTCTCACACTCTGGAGGATCTGGACAGAGAGTTCAAGGTTTTTATGGGTGCTTACTGGAAAACTCAGGAGAGTAGCATATTTTCTCTATTACAAAATTCACCCAGTGGTTTTTTTGATTTGTGCTTTTCACACTGTAGGGATTTGTTTAAGGACAAGAAGTTAGTGGAGTACTTGAAGCAGAGTTCTTTTGATGCTGTGTTTCTGGATCCTTTTGATGTGTGCGGCTTAACTGTAGCCAAGTACTTGTCACTCCCGTCGGTGGTCTTCACCAGGGGAATGTTTTGTCACTATCTTGAAGAGGGTGCCCAGTGCCCCAGCCCTCCTTCTTATGTTCCCAGAATTCTCTCAAAATTCACAGACACCATGACTTTCACGGAGAGAGTCTGGAACTACCTGTCTTATATGGGGGAACGTGCATTTTGCTCCTATTTTTTCAAAACTGCTGTAGAAATTGCCTCTGAAGTTCTCCAGACCCCAGTGACTATGGATGACCTCATCAGTCAAGTGTCCATTTGGTTGTTACGGATTGATTTTGCCTTGGAGTTTCCCAGACCTTTGATGCCTAACATGGTCTTGATTGGCGGGATCAACTGCCACCAGAGGAAGTCACTTTCCAAGGTACGTTACGTCTCTCCTTTAACACATAAAGAGAGGCCTGATTTGGACAATAAAAAGTTCTTTACTGAGCTGTGATTCATTGTTACATTAGCCACATCTTGAATTTCTCCCTGAGTTAGAGAATTGTTTTGTGCCAAATCATTAATGGAGAGAAAATTTACAGATAGTTTTCTTGTTTATATGTTTGTGTTATATCCACAGTTCGATTAGATAGAACTTCCAAGCATAATTCAGATTTAAATTTGTGTGTGTGTGTGTGTGTGTGTGTGTGTGTGTGTGTTTGTGTGTGTAGGTCATGGAAACTGAAAGGGGACCTTGAAAGGGGAAGAAGATGTAGGTGTAAGGGAGGCATGAGGAGGAAAAGAGAAGATGCAGGAATACATTGTACAAGAAAGTATGAAGGGGATTTTATTAGACTGAGGGAAGAGATCAGTAACAAAGGTCTGATGAAGAGCACATGGCCTGACTGCACAAGTTCTAGTCTCTGAGCTCTCAGCATGATTTGGGGGAACCTAATGACACCCTTGATACAGTTGCCATTGCTCTGATATCCAGAGGGTACACGACTCTCCGGCTTGTGTCACTGTTATGTTCCAGTCATCCCACCTTTGCTCTGTCGCCTAAGCCACCACATTTCACTCTTCTTTGGGGCCCTCATGGATGTTGCTCTCTCAGAATCCTGTTTCTCCCTCGTGTATTTGTGCAAAACATACCTATCTTTTTGAGTCTGGTCTCAGTGATGCCTTTTGGGAAACTTTCCATGATCCTTAGGAATAGCAGAAATCTGGTCTCATGGCAGTTGGGGAACACTTTCTCTGAGGATGACTTATCATGATGCTGATGAGTAAATTCTTTTCAATTTTCTCTGTTTGATCATGCCTCCCTACACATCAACACCAGCAGGGGAGAAAACAGAGTTGACTCTATCTGTCTACTTCACCTGCCTGATGCCATTAGATCTTCTGTTGGATGTATTAAAAACTTGACTGGAATATACGGTGTGCCTAAGGATTTTGTTCTTTGTGACAAATTGTGTCACTCCTAAATCCAAAGGGACTTGCAAACATTATGCTGGGAACTGATGATAGATGTCCAGTCTTTTAATCAACGAACCTAAGTGTACCCCAACACACACATATATACATGAATGTGTTTCCTTACCCCAATCTTAGAAATACACAAATGAAGACCATTTGGTACACATGTATGAAACATAACTACAAGGCTGACATTTTATAAATAAAATTCCTGGGACACAAGAAATTATTAGAGTGTTGGAGCAGAGTCCTTTGGATGCTGTGTTTCTGGATGCTCTCGATGTGTGCAGCTTAACTATTGCCAAGTGTTTGTCCCTTCCGTCCGTGGTCTCCAGCAGTGTCTTTTGCCACTCTATCGATGGTAGCACTCAGTGTCCCCATCCTCTGTCTTACATCCTCAAAACTCATATTTATACTCCAAAGAGCCCAGTGCAGGGTTGTCAAGGTGGAGGGTGTCACCTCCTTCCAGTCCATAAAGATAACAGTTCCACTTTGCTTTTTACATCCTGGTTGCCAGTGGGCAAAATCAGTGATGTTTAAAGTTAACAGAAAGATGCCTGCAGGGAGAATTCTGTGTTCTCCTCCTCCTAACAACTGAGGGAATGGGGTGGGAAATTTTTAAAAATATGATCACAACCCTGTTGGTAAGAGAACATAAAGACCAATGCTGGTAGAGATGGGCACACAGGTGCTTCATTATTGTTTGAAGAAGGGGGAATGGCAGATGAGTGAGTTTGAATATGTTTATCACAAGAAGGGATCAGGGGGTGAAGGGCTTCATTTCCAAAGCCATTTTGGTCAGGCTGAAGATCACGTGGTGGTCACCATGTGGAGTACCTGCCTCATCACATTTGAGTCTTTAGTTGGGATAAGAGGACCAAAATCCCACTGAGAATGTGCTGAGACCCTGTCATAAAATGCCAGACTAGACCCAATTGTAAAATGCCTATGATGGGCTGTGTGCACCCTCTCCTATGATGTCAGTTAGCTCCAAGTTGGGGTTTGGAGTTAGTTAGCAATGCAGTGGCCAGAAGGGAGGAGGATGCTACCACCAGGAAACAAAGAGGAATCAGAACAGATAATCCTTTAAAGGACTCTAGTCAGGCACAGCATCTCATATGCTAGCACATCCTGTAACAGGAAAGGGGATCATGAGATTCAGCATTTTCTTTTACTAGTGCTTCACAAAGCTGTCTGGGTTAAGGAAAAACAAGACCAACTCAATTTTCTTATTATTTTACCACAGATAGTAGGGATCCTATAAAATAGAAAACACTGAAGAGAGAAGAATAGAAGAGTCCTGGTGATGGGCCAGGCAAACACCCATTGCTTGTTGCTCTGAGAGTCTCACTATAGGTCCTGCATCACCTTCCCTGGTAGTTGATCCTGTGTACTGGGTCAACTGTGTACCGGGAGCAGACCCAGAGCAGCACTGTTTTGGACTCAAGTAAAAGACTTTGCGTGACTACTGTTCAGTCAGAGATAAAAGAGATTAGAGTCTTAGTTAAACATTCTAGTACATTGCCAAATGTCCTGACTAATGACTCAACATCAGAACTAAGTCCACTACCAATCTAGTATTGTTCTAATTACCTGTTTGGGAAGCTGGCAACATTTCTGTTCTGAACCTCTGATGACATCTCAAAGTTCTAAGTCAGAGGGGACCTCAAAGTCTTCAGCAAAGAAGTACCCTGGGTACTGTATTTACCTGGAGCAAATCAACCTGGCCATCATCATTGGAAGGCTCAGAGACTTATCAGAGTTCAGACCCAACACTCTTCTTCCTTCTGTCTAGAGGATGATTCAGAAGCCAGGCTCATAAATTGTCATTCTTTTATTGAAGGAAAGAAGGGAACCTTTCCATTGACCCCCAAACAGCCAAACAGCCAGTATTTCAGAGACACTGCTTTTTAATCATGGGTGGTGCTGGGATTATTGGCTTACAAGGGTCCTGCTGTAGAACAGTGTCCCCAGGCTCAGTGCTTATCATCCAAGTCTCTTGCAATTTCAGATTTATGAAGTTGTCACACCTACAAGAGCAATGTAGAGATGTTCTGGCTCTGTTCCAGCCCTTCCCTACACCAGGTGTTCTTTAGCGAGGAACTGGCTTTCCTGTGCACTTCTCTAGCATTCTATAGCTCTTCCTCTTGACTAACACATTTCTCACTGTCTATTCTTCTTAACCCACCCTCTTATGATGCTCAAACAAACACATGATGCATACAGAGACTCCTTATAGGAACTGAGTACTGAATTCTGAAAATCAAAACCTATGGTTTCATTACTCTTTCAAAACTGGTATTGCAATAGATGACATAATCTTTTCCTAGGCAAAGATCATATATTTCTTATATGGAAAACACACAAATAGATATTTCATTAAGTATTATTCTTTTTAGTGAATCATTAGCACTGAATTTAACTTTTCTTATGCATATACAAACACTTATAACTGCTGGGTGTGATGTTTGTTTTTCCTCTATTGTGCTGTAAGAGACCAGAGTCTCAGCAGATGGATTCCCCTGGACTCTGCTTCTCCATGGCTCCTGCAGGTTCTCCAGCCTCCCTTTCTCTGTATGTGTATCTGCTGCTGGCCTCTGGCTGCTGACTGCTGGTGGTCCCCATGGATGGGAGTCACTGGTTCACCATGCAGATGGTTGTGGAGAAACTCAGCCACAGAGGGCATGAGGTGGTGGTAGTGATGCCAGAGGTGAGTTGGCAGCTGGAAAAATCCATGAATTTGACAGTGAAGACGTACTCAACCTCTCACACTCTGGAGGATCTGGACAGAGAGTTCAAGGTTTTTAGTGGTTCTCAGTGGAGACCTTGGGAAGAAACCGTCTATGCTGTGTTACAAAACACAGCCAGCAAGTATCTGGAATTATTATTTTCACAGTGTAGGAGTTTGTTTCACGACAAGAAGTTAGTGGAGCACTTGAGGCAGAGTTCTTTTGATGCTGTGTTTCTGGATCCTTTCGGTGTGTGTGGCTTAACTGTTGCCAAGTACTTGTCACTTCCGTCCGTGATCTTCACTAGAGGAGTATTTTGTTATTTTCTTGATGATGGTACTCAGTGCCCCAGTCCTCTTTCTTATGTTCCCAGAGTTTTCTCAAAACTCACAGGCACCATGACTTTCAAGGAGAGAGTCTGAAATTATCTCCTCTATATGATGGAACATCCCATTTGCCCTTATATCTACAAAACTGCTGTAGAAATTGCCTCTGAAGTTCTCCAGACCCCAGTGACTATGGATGACCTCTTCAGCCAAGTGTCCATTTGGTTGTTATGCACTGACTTTGTCTTTGAGTTCCCAAGACCTGTGATGCCCAACATGGTCTTGATTGGTGGGATCAACTGCTACCAGGGAAAGCCACTTTCCAAGGTATACTGTCTCTCCTTTAGCTTGGCTTTGGACAATAAAGAGGAAACTCTTTACTGAACTGTGATTTGATATTTACTTTAGCTGCATCTGGAATCTCTTTCTGGTTAATAGAAAATTCTATCCAGGTACCCTGTTAATACAGATGTGAATACCCAGGGCATAATTGCGTATAACCTCCAAGCTATGAGCTGGATTTAAATTTATGTGTATATCTCCTCTTCTTTGCTCAATGTGTATGTAGGTTTGTGCATGTTATGCAAATTTAAAATAAGGTACCTTGACAGTGGAGGGATTGACCTGAGGGAAGAGCACTAGTTAGTGGGAAGTAAGGGACGAGCAAATGGGTGCATAGGCTATAGTAGGGTAGGTGAGGAATGGATACACAAGGGCAAAGTTCAATGACACAAATGCATGGAAATAGCACAGTGCCACCCATTACTTTGTGTGCTAATTTTAAAATGGTGCAAACACTTCCAAGCTACATTTTTAAAAAAAAGATTTATTATGCATACAGTGTTCTGCCTGCATGTAAACCTGCACACTAGAAGAGGGCACTAGATCTCATTACAGATGGTTGGGAGACACCATGTGGTTGCTGGGAATTGAACTCAGAACCTCTGAGTGAGTAGTCAGTGTTCTTAACCTCTGAGCCATCTCTCCAGCCCCAAGCTACATTTTAATATTGTTTTTAGAGTCACTGAAATACACATCAAATCATGAAACCTTCTTTTCCTAGTTTCAGTCTACACTCCATAGGAAAGCACCCTTAGTTGTATTTATGAATTTTCCAACTTTTGGAAACTTCGCATATACCAAATACATACATTCATTCCATTAAATAAAATAATAATAACAACACAAGCAATCTTATTTACATTTGCATTTGACAATGATCACAGGCATGGTCGTAAGCCAGTAAGTTTACTGCTTTACTAATCCCATTAAAACTTTTATATTGGTTAGCCCTTTTATACTTTTTTGTGTGAACAAGACTACTAACCACTATTGGGGATTTTTCCTTTACTTGCACGTGTGTCCACATTCTTTGCATTATCTGAGTAGCAGATATAAAGTAGAGTTCCTGGGTCAAATGGTTCATGAAGTACTTTAATCAGTTAGAGAAAGTGTTTTGTAAATCCTGAACAACTCTGTGCTTTAACTGGCAGACCTAGTGATGCCAGCCATTGTCAAACAAGAAATATCACGTGCAGCTGCTTCAGTTCCTGCTGCTGATCTCCACAGACAGAGGTACCCACTGGGATTTCTCCTTTTTGTGACTTTCATATTCATAGTTGTCAATTATTTTTAATAAAGTCACTTGTCTTTTTATAGCTAGCTGGTACAATCCCTCTGGGAAGTAGCTATGTTAATACAGCTTTTAAAAAGTGTGTGATACAAATGTGTGCTGGGGCTGTTCTTTTTATTTAACTATATCTGAATTAAAAGATCTGGTTTTGTTGGGATTCATTCTTCATCTTCATTTTGCCTGTATGCTGAGGGCCTGAGAGAAGATGTGCTTAGAGATAATGAGCAGGTTTGTTGGTAGAAGAAATATCAAGGCAGGATGATGTTTGTGCTGGCGCGGAGGCAGCAGCTGTAACTGATCAGCAACATGGCTGAAAAGTCTCCTGTACTGCAGTGCGGCAAGGGGAAAGGGTTTCCTCAGGGTCAGCACAGCTGATACAGCTGTGGTCCCAGGAGATCAGGCTGCATCCCAGACTGGCAGCAGACCCTGGTGGTGTTGTGTCATCTATGGGGTACTGGTTTTGAATGCAAAGTTGAAGGATTGCAGGATCATAGGGAACCCCTGAGGCCAGGCAATGTGTGGCATGGTGGGAAGCCCTGCAGAGAGGTCAAAAAAAGACCACTGCATGTAGTTATGAAAGTGAAACCCCCATGACAGTGGAGACTACAGTACATTGGAGATGCTAGGACTGTGGGATATCTACCCCACCCCCAAAAAAGACTTTCAGATGTGGAGTAGAGTCAACCTGAGCCTAAGTGAGAAACTGTATCATGCAGATGGCAGAGCTGGAGAAATGGGGCTACCTAAACCCTTTGGAGTCCGTTATTATCCCCAGATGCTGGATAGTTAGATTAGTGCTACCCTGCAGAGTTTTTATTTTGTATTGATTCAATCATTTAATGATACGATTCTTCCTTTTTAGAACAAGAATGATTGTTCTGAATTTTTATATGTTGGAAGTATATGCCTCTTGTTTTTGATCCAAAACCTACAGGAATAAAGGTCTCCAAAGGCAAAGGGATGAGTAGGAGGACAAGGGATGAGAAATAAAGCTAAATGCAGTAGCTAGGACCAGGAGGTCTGGCATAAATCAATGGCTTATGCCAAGTAAGTGCATTGACAAGTACAGCATCATATGTACTATTTGCAAGAGGAAACATGGTCAAGGTCAGCTGAGATCTAAGTCAGACTATGTTGGCAAAAAAAAAAAAACCCACAATACCTCAGTCGTGCTTGCCTAAGGTATAATAATCACAGCCTAGAGGGAAGACTTGGGTGCCAGAAAAACCACAACATTGACTCTTCCAAGGCACTGACTCCAGCCCTAGACCAGACATGCCAAGTCCACTCTTGGACAAGGACAAGGACCTCTGAGAAAGAATGGGGTCAGTTTGGCTTCCCACAGCTTTTGTTTCTGTTTTTAAGAGTTTATTTCTATTTTTAAGTATATGTACCTGTGTGTCTGAGTGTGGACTTATACATGTGAGCGCAGTGCCTGTGGAGTCCAGAAGAGAACATGGGATCCCTTGGAGCTGGAGTTACCAGGGGTTGTGAGCTGTCTGATCTGGGTATTCAGAAGGACCTGAACTCCCGTCTTCTGCAAGAGCAGCGTGCACTCTTAACATGAGTTTTCTTCAACTTCCTGTTTTCAGTGCTATAGGTTCACAGTAAAGAGACTTAGGACTTTTACAGTTTTGGAAATTTTAAAGACTTTGGGGATTTGGAAAGTGAACTGTATTTTACAGTATGAGATAAGCATGTAGTTTTGGGGGACAAAGTTATGACTTAAAGCAATATCTGTGTTTCTAGTTGAAAAAGGATGGAGTCATGATGGTTAGTTTTAGTTACCAGATTGGCATAATCTAGAATATCCTGGAAAGAGAGCCTCTGTGAGGGAATGCGTACATCAGACGGGTTTATGGGCACATCTGTGGGGGGTTGTCTTGATTATATTAATTGATATGGGAAGACCTTGTCCACTGTGAGTCCACCATTTTCTGTGTGTAGCTTCTGGGTTGTATAAGGATGGAGAAATGGGCTGAAAGTAAGCACAGATGTAGTTATTTCTGTCTGCTCTTGCCTGTGGATGTGATGTGACAGCTGTCTTAAGGTTTTTGAACCTCTACTTCTTTGCAGTGTTGGACAGTGACCAAGAATTTTGGGCTAAAATAAACCCCTTCTCCATTAAGCTCATTTTGTTAGTGTTTTTACCATAGTAACAACAGAGGAAACCAGGCTAGAGTGTGTAAGCAAGTTTTCTTAAGCATCTCGAAATCATCTCTTATACAAAGTCAGTAGAATACTACTGAAGATCCCAAGATAAATCCACTCATAGTTGGCTATTTTTTTTAAATTCCTGTGTTAAGCCGGGCGTTGGTGGCGCACGCACTCGGGAGGCAGAGGCAGGCGGATCTCTGTGAGTTCGAGGCCAGCCTGGTCTACAGAGAGAGTTCCAGGACAGCCTCCGAAGCCATAGAGAAACCCTGTCTCGAAAAACCAAAAAAAAAAATCCTGTGTTAAGTCCTCCAATTTGGATGAAATGGATTCTTGAACAGATGCTGTGGCCTCACCTGAACGTCTACATGAGAAGACATGAAATTATATTTTTATGCCACACACACAGATTAGCTTCAAGACAATGCATGAGAGTATAGAAAAGTTAGTAGCATGGAACTCTTACAATATCTGTTTAAATCTTCATAAAGTTGCTCTAAGAGTCTCTGCACAGAGGTCATGCTGTCTGGTATCTGCAGGTGGGGTAGAACACTGCTCCTACACTGTATGTGCTGAGCAGACTCTGGGTATTATGGGTATTACAGTTTATACCAGAGTCAAATGGCTCGAGTGACTACTGTTTCCTGAAGCAAAATGTGATTAGAGACTTTTTTTTTTAACAAACTCACTAGATATGCTGTCATTATGTCCTGACTCATTATTCAATGCCAGTTCTAAGTCCAACATCAGCCCCTCCTGGAACTGTGATGAAAGTTTAAACCCTAAATTCTGATCCGTTTGTTCCTAGGAAAGCAGAGCCCCTAGCCATTATGTGTGAGGTAACATACTCTGACCACCATCATTGGAGGCAACAAGCTCTCAGAGGCTCAGCTCTTTGTCTTCTGTCTTCTGTCCAGATGTCTGTCTGAAAGCCAGGCTCAGAAGGAAAGTCATCCTGTCTTAGACATGGTGCAAGAAATAATAGAAATTTATCTAACACAGTCAATGTATTCATTTTGAAAGGCACAGTGGCTGTGCTATTGGTTTACTGGTGTCCTGTAGTGGAACAGAGTTCCAAGACTCAGTGTTTGTTAGTCAAGACTCCTTCACTCTCAGATCCATGGACTCAAAGCAATGTTGACACAAACAGTCTTCGTGTGCCTATAGCACAAAGAGGGATGCTCTCTCAGCCTGGACTCTTAGGGGAGTGCCTGGACCCTACCCAGAGTAAAATGACAGACTCTAGATATCCCCTATGTGGAAGGATTTGGCAATAGGGTGGGAGGGTGGGGGGGGAAGGGGAATTCGGGAGGAGGGGAGGGAGAGGGAACTGGGATTGACATGTAAAACAAGCTATTTAAAATTAAAATAAAAAATGATAAAATAAAAAAACTAAAAAAAAGAAGAGAAAAAGAAATCTAAAAAAAAAAAAAAAGCAATGTTGACTCGACCCATGTCTATCCTTTTGGACATACTGTGGCCTTTAGGGAGATACTCGATTTTCTGTGACCTCTAGTGTTCTGTGCCTTTTCTTGGTGACTCTCACTGTCCATCTTTCATAGTTTCCCCTTCTTATGAAGAATAAATGAGCATATGATGGATATAGATGATCCTTATAAGCAGCTTCATTATTTTCCTGAATTTCGAAATTCAAACACATTGTTTAACAACTCTTTTAAAGTTGGTTTTGAAATAGAGGGCATGATCTTTCCAAAACAAAGATCATAAGCCTTTTTTTATCTAGTAAATGAAAAATAGAATTTGGAGCCAACACAGTTTATTAATTATTACTCTTTTGAGTAAATCATTAGCACTGATTTTTAACTTTACTTGTAAACATATAAATACACGTGTCCACTGAACCAGGTCTTGTGCCTCTTAGAAGCTCTATTAGAGGATCTCAGCTCTCCTGGAAGAGCTCAGAGTCTCAGCAGCTGGATTCCCTGGACCCTGCTTCTCCATGGCTCTTGCAGGTTCTCCAGCCTCCCTTCCCCTGTGTGTGTGTCTGCTGCTGGCCTCTGACTTTGTCCAGGCAGGCAGACTGCTGGTGGTCCCCATGGATGGGAGCCACTGGCTCACCATGAAGATGGTTGTGGAAAAGCTTGTCAACAAAGGACATGAGGTGGTGGTAGTGGTGCCAGAGGTGAGTTGGCAACTGGGAAAATCCATGAATTTGACAGTGAAGACGTACTCAATTTCTCACACCCTAGAGGATTTAAACCGCGAGTTCAAGTATTTTTCTGACACTCAATGGAAAACTCCAGAACAGAGTATGCTTTCTTTAATGACAGGCACAGCCAAAGGTTTCTTTGAAATAATATTTTCACACTGTAGGGATTTGTTTAACGACAAGAAGTTAGTGGAGCACTTGAGGCAGAGTTCTTTTGATGCTGTGTTTCTGGATCCTTTCGATGTGTGCGGCTTAACTGTAGCCAAGTATTTGTCACTCCCTTCAGTGATCTTTGCAAGAGGCGTGTTTTGTCACTATATTGAAGAGGGTGCAAAGTGTCCCAGCCCCCTCTCTTATGTTCCCAGAATTCTCTTGAAATTCACAGACACCATGACTTTCACGGAGAGAGTCTGGAACCACATATCCTACATGCTGGAACATGCAATTTGCCCCTATTTTTTCAAAACTGCTTCAGAAATTGCCTCTGAAGTTCTCCAGACCCCAGTGACTATGGAGGACCTCTTCAACCAAGTGTCCATTTGGTTGTTACGAACAGACTTTGTGCTGGATTTCCCCAAACCTGTGATGCCAAACATGGTCTTCGTTGGTGGGATGAACTGCCAGCAGAGAAAGCCTATTTCCCAGGTATGTTATTTCACCTTTAGTCCATGAAGAGACCCCTGGGTTTGGACAATACAAAGGAAATTCTTTACTGAGGTGTGATTTATTGTTTATATCGCATTGTGTGGAATTTCTTCCTGGGTTAGAGAATTGTTTTGTGCCAGTTTACTAATTAGGAAACAATTCTATACAGGTGCCCTATTGACATGGTTATGTATATCTGTGGCAATATTGCACATACATTCAAAGCTACAATGTAAATTTAAATGTGTGTGTGTATGTATGTGTGTGTGTGTGTGTGTGTGTGTGTGTGAGAGAGAGAGAGAGAGAGAGAGAGAGAGAGAGATCATAAAATTAGAAAGGGGAGGGTGCAAGAAAACTTTCCTTAGGAGAAATTAGGAATTAGGTCAGTAATGATAGACATGCCACATGAAAACAGAAAGGTGAAATATTCAGGGGTAGGGAAAACGTATGGAGGGTAAGCCTGACTAGACAGAGAGGAATAAGCAGAAAACGCAAAATTTCTGAAAAATGTCATAATGCTATTGAATATTCCATAAAAGTAATTTAAAGATACAAAAAACCCTTCAAGCTACATTTCACTTTTTTTTGAGATGTTAAAAAAAAAACCGCATCAAGAGCCAGGCAGTGGTGGCACAAGCCTTTAATCCCAGCACTCAGGAGGCAGAGGCAGGCAGATCTCTGTGATTTCCAGGCTGGCCTGGTCTACAAAGCTGAACAGAGAAACCCTGTCTCAAAAAACCAAAGTAAATAAGGTAGCAAACACATCAAGCCATGAAGCAGCCCTAATTTTATTTTTTGGATATGCTCTATGGGAGTGTACATGCAGTTTTTCCAAATTTCCAAATTATTAATGTGATATGTAGGATGAAAGGAAGGTACATTTGGTTTTTTTAAAAGAAAATAAAATGTAACAAGATAAAACAAAATCCATCTTATCAAAATTGGACAAAAAGAGCCAACAGAGCAATAAGCCCCAAGAGAAGGAACATGAATCATAGAGTCACTGGTTAACACATTCAGGAGTCCCATAAAAGTACTAAACCGGCAGCTATGCTGTATCCTCTGAGGACTGGAGCAGATCCACGTAGACCCTGTGTATGCAGCTGCAGTCTCTTCAGTTCATGTGAGCTTTACTGAGTTGTTTTAGATGGTTCTCTGGGTGTCCTCCATTACTTCTTTCTCCCCAACTCCTTCTGCCTCTTTTCCATGGGGTTCCCTGAGCTCTGAGGGGAGGGATTTGATGGAGACATCTCATATAGAACTGTGTGTTCCAAGGTCTCTCTATGTGATGTCTTGCTGTGGGTCTCTGTGTTTGTTCCCATCTGATGCATGAGGAAGCATCTCTGATGCTGCTTGACTATGGCCCTGATCCATGAGTATAGCAGAATATTATTATGAGTCATTTAATTGCTACTTGTTTTTTTTGGTTTTACGAGACAAGGTTTCTCTGTATTGTTTTGGAGGCTGTCGGTCCAGCCCGGCCTCGAACTCACAGAGATCTGCCTGCCTCTGCCTTCTGAGTGCTGGGATTAAAGGCGTGTGCCACCACCGCCCGTCTACTTGTTTTTCCTTAAGAACAGGAGTATTTGGTTCTACCCTAGCTGTCTGAAATTCTAAACTGTGGTTCTTGGTCACCTAGGCAGTGTCAGGCATGGGTTCCATTTCATGGAATGGGCCTCAAGTCAAATCAGACATCAACTGGTTACTCCCACAAGGTTTGTGTCTCCATTGTCCTAGCATCTTTTGTAGACAAGATAGATTATAGGTCAAAGGTTTTGTGGTTGGGTTAGTGTTTCCTTTTCTCTTCTGGTAGTCCACAAGTATGTTTCCATGTCATAGACACTAGAACATGGCGATGAAAGTTCTATGTGGGCACCATATTCAAGACTTTTGTGAGTGTTGTCTTCAAAAATGGGGTCTTGTCAGTTTGTGGAGAGCAACCTAGTGTCTTGACAAGGGCCTGGGATGTTTGGGAATTTCCATGTGACCCCTTTGACCAACACCTGAATTGCATCAAAACCACTCCTCAGAAGGAAGCTTAGTTTGGTTAAAAGATATGACCAGTAAGAGTTCCCTGTCCCTTGTTATTTGGAGACGTCATTAGGATTGCTTTCATATGTTATAGAACGTTTCCACTGCACTGCACTAACTTTCCATAGTGCCACTCAAATACTCTTTAATTCCAGCCTCAATCAATTTGCCCTCTTTTTTCCCCACATGATACTCCTGATCTTGTCCCCTTCCCCTTTTCCAGCCCACTCATAAAACATGTTATTTCCCCCACCCAGAGAGATCTATGTGCCCTCTCCCCCACTGTCTTCCTCTATGCCTAAGCTCTCTGTGTCTATGAATTGCAGCATGGTTATCACTTCTATAATGACCAATATCCAGACACATCATACATATCATACTTATCTTCTGATTGGGGTTACCTCACACAGAATGATTTTTGCTGCTTTCGTACATTTGCCTACAAATTCATACTTTGAATGATAATGAGAATTGCTCCATTATGTAAATGTACCACATTTTGTTTATCTAGTATTCCGTTTGGGGACATATAGGTTTATTTTTTTCCTAATTTCTAATCAATAGTTCAGCAAAGAACTTGGCTGAACAAATATACTTGTGGTATGATGAGGAGTCTATTGGATATATGCCCAAGAGTGGTAGAGCTTATCTATAAGTAGATCTATTGCCATGCTTCTGATAAACCACCATACTGATTTCCTTAGTAGCTATAGAACATTGCACTTTCATCAGCAGTGGATGAGTGTTCCCCTTACTCCAGATCTTCTCCAGCATGAGCTGTTACTAATCTTAGTTATTCTGACTGATGTAAGATGGAATCTCAAAATAGATTTGATGTGCATTTTCCAGATGTCTAAGGATGTTGAACATTTCTTAAAGTTGTTCTCAGTCATCTGAGATCCCTCTATTGATAATCCTGTTTAGATATGTACCCCACTTTTAGATTATTTTTGAAATATGGTTTTTGAGTTCTTCATATATTTTGGACATTACTCCTGTGTAGGATGGGGATTTGTTAAAAATTCTTTTCCCATTGAGTAGGTTGCCACTTTGTCTGAATGCTGATATCCTTTATCTTACAGCAGCTTTTCAGGTTCATGAAGTCCTATTACTAATTGTTGATCTTAGTGTCTGTACTGTCAGTATTCTGTTCAGGAAGTCTGCTCCTGAGCCAATGTGATCAAGGGTATTCCGGACCTTCTCTTTTGTCAGATTCAATGTATCTGTTTTTATGCTGAAATCTTTTATTCATTTGGAGTTGAGTTTTGTGTAGGGTTACAGGTATGAATCTATTTGCATTCTTCTGCGTGTAGCCATCCAGTTTGACCAGTATCATTTGTTGAAGATGCTATGTGTTTTCAAGTATGTATTTCTGGCTCCTTTATCCAATCCTGGTGTCCATAGGTGTGTGGGTTTATGTCCAGGTCTTCAGTTTGATTTCATTGAACAATGTGTCTCTTTTTATACGAATAGCATGCTGTTCTTTTTTTTTTCTGTTTTCTTCTCCTTCTTCTTTTTTTTTTTAATTTCATTTTCCAGTTTAAATTTAGATAAGAATCAAGGTTGCTTCACAAGTCAGTTCCAGGTCCCTCTCCCATTCTCTCCCTTCCTCCCGTGCCCTCCCCTCCCCCCTCCCCCTCCCCCCTCCCCCGTTATCCTCTCATTTCTCCAGGGAGGGTGAGGCCCTCCATGGGGGTGTCCATAGTGTGTCATTTCATATAGGGCAGGGCCTAGACCCTTTCCCAAGAGTTCTGGGTGAGAGTGCACCTCACATTGTTCTATTGGAGTCCAAAGTCCGTGTGTATACTTGGGATGGGTACTGATCTGCTGCCCAAGGCTCAATAGATTCCCTAGGCCTCTTCACTGACACCCAGATTCAGGGGTCTTGATCAGTCCCATGCTGGCTTCCCAGGCTAATGCCTGGGATTCAAGAGTTAACCTTTGTCTGTTCAGCTGTTTCTGGGGGTTAAACCAGCCCAGTCTTAATCCCTTTGATCATCAGTCCTCCCTCTCTGTTACTGGCTTTCTTGAGTTCAGCTCAGTACTTAACCAAGGGAGTCTGCCTCTTCTTCGATCAGCCACTAAATAAAGTTTCTGTTTCCCAGACTCTCTGGCCATAGGATTGTAGGCTGGCACTCCCCAGATCTATGTCTAAAATCCATATATGAGAGAGTACATGCCATGTTTCTCTTTTTGTGACTGGGTTACCTCACTCAGGATGGTTTCTTCTAGTGTCATCCATTTGCCTGCGAATCTCATGATTCCATTATTTTTTTCTGCTGAATAGTACTCCATTGTGTAGATGTACCACAATTTCTCTATCCACTCTTCAGGTGAGGGACATCTAGGTTGCTTCCACGTTCTGGCAATTACAAATAAAGCTGCTATGAACATAGTGGAACAGACCTCTTTGTTGTATGAATGGGCATCTTTTGGATATATGCCTAAGAGTGGAGTTGCTGGGTCTTGTGGTAGGTTTATTCCCATTTTTCTGAGGAATCTCCACACTGATTTCCAAAGTGGCTGAACCAGTTGGCACTCCCACCAGCAATGGAGGAGTGTCCCCCTTTCACCACATCCTCTCCAGCATAAATTGTCATTGGTGTTTTTGATTTTAGCCATTCTGACAGGGGTGAGATGGTATCTGAGAGTTGTTTTGATTTGCATTTCCCGGATGGCTAAGGATGTTGAGCACTTTCTCAAGTGCCTCTCAGCCATTTTAGACTCCTCTATTGAAAACTCTCTATTTAGTTCTGCAGCCCACTTTTTAATAGGGTCCTTTGGTGTTTTGGAGACTTGCTTCTTGAGTTCTTTGTAAATTTTGGAGATCAACCCTCTGTCAGATGTGGGATTAGTGAATATTTTTCCCATTCTGTGGGCTGCCTTTTTGTCTTGCTGACTGTGTCCTTTGCCTTACAGAAGCTTCTCAGTTTCAGTAGGTCCCATTTATTAATTGTTGATCTTACTGCCTGTGCTACTGGTGTTATGTTCAGGAAGCTGTCTCCTGTACCAATTCGTTCAAGGGTACCACCCACTTTCTCTTCTAAGAGGTTCAGTGTGGCTGGATTTATGTTGAGGTCTTTGATCCATTTGGACTTAAGTTTTGTGCATGGCGATAGACATGGATCGATCCGCATTCTTCTACATGCCAGTCTCCAATTATGCCAGCACCATTTGTTGAAGATGCTTTCTTTATTCCATTGTGTATTTTTAGCTTCTTTGTCAAAGATCAGATGTTCGTACGTGTGTGGGTTAATACCCGGGTTTTCAATTCGATTCCATTGGTCTACCTGTCTATTTTTGTGCCAATACCAAGCTGTTTTCAGGACTATAGCTCTATAATAGAGCTTGAGGTCAGGGATGGTGATGCCTCCGGATGTTGCCTTGTTGAACAGGGTTGTTTTGGCTATCCTGGGTCTTTTGTTTTTCCATACAAAATTGATTATTGTTCTTTCAAGGTCTGTGAAGAACTGTGCTGGGATTTTAATGGGGATTGCATTGAATCTGTAGATTGCTTTTGGCAGGATTGCCATTTTTACTACATTGATCCTACCTATCCAAGAGCATGGGAGATCTTTCCATTTTCTGAGGACTTCTTTAATTTCTTTCTTTAAAGATTCAAAGTTCTTACGATACAGGTCTTTCACTTGTTTGGTTAGCGTTACCCCAAGGTATTTTATATTGTTTGTGGCAAGGGTGATGTTTCTTTGATTTCTTTTTCAGCCCTTTTATCATCTGTATATAGTAGGGCTACTGATTTTCTTGAGTTGATCTTGTAGCCTGCCACTTTGCTGAAGGTGTTAATCAGCTGTAAGAGTTCCCTGGTAGAGTTCTTTGGGTCATTGATGTAAACTATCATATCGTCTGCAAACAGTGAAAGTTTGACCTCTTCCTTCCCAATTTGTATCCCCTTGATCCCCCTTTGTTGTCGTATGGCAATAGCTAGGACTTCAAGTACCATGTTGAAAAGGTATGGAGAGAGTGGACAGCCTTGTTTTGTTCCTGATTTTAGAGGAATTGCATTGAGTTTCTGTCCATTTAGTTTGATGTTGGCTGTTGGTTTACTGTATATAGCTTTTATTATGTTTAAGTATGTCCCTGTTATCCCAGATCTCTCCAAGACCTTTATCATGAAGGGGTGTTGGATTTTGTCAAAGGCTTTTTCAGCATCTAGTGAGATGATCATGTGATTTTTGTTTTTCAGCTTGTTTATATGGTGGATTACGTTGATGGATTTTCGTATGTTGAACCATCCCTGCATCCCTGGGATGAAACCTACTTGATCGTGGTGAATGATTGTTTTGATGTGTTCTTGGATCCGATTTGCCAGTATTTTATTGAGTATTTTTGCATCAATGTTCATGAGGGATATTGGTCTGAAGTTCTCTTTCTTAGTTGTATCTTTGTGTGGCTTGGGGATCAAGGTTTTTGAAGCCTCATAGAAAGAGTTTGGCAAAGACCCTTCTGCTTCTATTGTGTGGAACACTTTGAGAAGAATTGGTATAAGCTGTTCTTTGAATTTCTGGTAGAATTCTGCACTGAGGCCATCTGGACCTGGGCTTTTTTTGGTTGGGAGACTTTTGATGACAGCTTCTATTTCCATAGGGGTTATAGGTCTATTTAAATTGCTTATCTGTTCTTGATTTAGTTTTGGCAATTGATAGCTGTCCAGGAAGTCATCCATTTCCTTTAAATTTTCGAATTTTGTGGAGTACAGGTTTTCAAAGTATGACCTAATGATTCTCTGGATTTCCTCAGAGTCTGTTGTTATGTCCCCCTTTTCATTTCTAATTTTGTTAATTTGCGTGTTCACTCTCTGCTGTTTGGTAAGTTTGGACAAAGGTTTGTCTATCTTGTTGATTTTCTCAAAGAACCAACTCTTCGTTGCGTTGATTCTTTGTATTGTTTTCCTGGTTTCTACTTTATTGATTTCAGCCCTCAATTTGATTATTTCCTGGCATCTACTCCTCCTGGGGAGTGTGCTTCTTTGTGTTCTAGAGCTTTCAGCTGTGATGTTAATTCTCTGGTATAACTGTTCTCCTGTTTCTTCATGTGAGCATTTAGCGCTATGAACTTCCCCGTAGCACTGCTTTCAAAGTGTCCCATAGGTTTGGGTATGTTGTGTCTTCATTCTCATTGAATTCGAGGAAGTCTTTAATTTCTTTTTTTATTTCCTCTTTGACCCAGGGATGGTGCAGTTGAGCATTATTCAATTTCCATGAGTTTGTAGGTTTTCTGCAATTTGTGTTGTTGTTGAATTCTAATTTTAAAGCATGGTGGTCTGATAAGATGCATGGAGTTATTCCAATTTTTTTGTAGCTGCTGAGGTTTGATATGTTGCCAAGTATGTGGTCGATTTTTGAGAAGGTTCCATGTGGTGGTGAGAAGAAGGTATATTCTTTTTTATGTGGATGAAATGTTCTATAGATATCTGTTAATCCCAGTTGGGTCATTACTTCTATTAGCCCTTTTGCTTCTTTGTTGAGTTTCTGTTTGGTATTCCTGTCTAGTGGTGAGAGTGGTGTGTTGAAATCTCCCACTATAACTGTGTGGGGCTTTAGATGAGATTTAAGTTCTAATAATGTTTTTTTAACGAATGTGGATGCCTTTGTATTTGGGGCATAGATGTTCAGAATAGACACTTCCTCTTGGTGGGTTTCACCTGTGATGAGTATGTAATGACCTCCTTCATCTGTTTTGATTGATTTTATTTTAAAGTCTAGTTTGTTAGATATTAGGATTGCTACCCCGGCTTGTTTCTTGGGTCCATTCGATTGAAAAATTTTTTCCCAACCTTTAATTCTCAGGTAATGTCTGTCTTTAAGGGTGAGGTGTGTTTCCTGTATGCAGCAGAAGGAAGGGTTCTGTCTTCGAATCCAATCTGCTAGTCTGTGTCTTTTTATGGGTGAGTTAAGGCCATTAATATTGAGGGATATTAATGACCAATGATTGCTCATCCTTCTTCGATTTGCGATGGTTGTTGTTGGTGGAATTATGTGTGGAATTTCACCCCTTTGTTCTTTTGGCTGTTGGTAGAGAGAGATTCTCTAATGCTTATGTTTTTCTGGTTGTAGTTAGCTTCCTTGGGTTGGAGTTTTCCTTCCAAAATTTTCTGTAGGGCTGGGTTAGTGGACACATATTGCTTGAATCTAGTTTTGTCATGGAATATCTTGTTTTCTCCGTCTATAGTGATTGAGAGCTTTGCCGGGTATAGTAGTCTGGGCTGGCATCCGTGGTCTCTTAGTGTAGGTAGAATATCTATCCAGGACCTTCTGGCTTTCAGCGTTTCCATGGAGAAATCAGGTGTAATTCTGATAGGTCTGCCTTTATATGTTACTTGACCTTTTTCCTTAGCTGCTCTTAATATTCTTTCTTTATTCTGTATGTTTGGGGTCTTGATTATTATGTGGCGAGGGGATATTTTTTTTTGTGGCACTCTATTTGGTGTTCTGTAGGCTTCTTGTACCTTCATTGGCATGTCTTTCTTAAGGTTGGGAAAGTTTTCTTCTATGATTTTGTTGAATATGCCTTTTGCCCCTTTGAGCTGGATTTCTTCTCCTTCTTCTATACCTATTATTCTTAGGTTTGGTCTTTTCATGGTGTCCCATATTTCCTGGATGTTTTGTGTTAAGGATTTGTTGGATTTAAGGTTTTCTTTGGTTGATAAATCCATTTCTCCTAGCGTATCTTCAACACTTGAGATTCTCTCTTCCATCTCTTCTATTCTGTTGGTAATGCTTGTATTGGTAGTGCCTGTCTGTTTGTCCAGCTTTTCTATTTTCTGCCTTTCTTCAGATTGTGTTTTTTTAATGACTCTATTTCAGTTTTCAACCCTTGCAGTGTTTGCATTGCTTCTTGCAATTTTCTGTTTATCTGTTCGTCCGTTTGTTGCCTTTTATGAATTTTTTGGTTTGTTCTTTTTTCCATTTCTTGCATTTTTTGGTTTGTATTTTGTTCCATTTCTCGCATTTTGTGCTTTGTTTCTTCTTCCATTTCCTGCCTTTTTTGGTTTGTTTCTTCTTCCATTTTTTTCATTTTTTGCTTTGTTTTTTCTACCATTTCTTGCATTTTTTGCTTTGTTTCTTCTTCCATTTCCTGCCTTTTTTGGTATGATTCTTCTTCCAATTCTTGCATTTTTTGCTTTGTTTTTTCTTCCATTTCTTGCATTTTTTGCTTCATTTCTTCTTCCATTTTCTGCCTTTTTTGGTTTGTTTTTTCTTCCAATTCTTGCATTTTTTGGTTTGTTTTTTCTTCCATTTCTTTGAGGGATTTTCCAATATCCTCTTTTAGGGCCTCTATCATTTTCATGAAAGTGCTTTTAAGGTCGTTCTCTTCTGCTTCATCCGCATTGGAATGTTGGGGTCTTGCTGGTGTGGAGTCTCTAGAATCTGGTGGTGTCATATTTGTTTTTCTGTTGCTGACTGTGTTTTTGTATTGTCTCTTTCCCATCTCTTCTTCTAGTGGGTACAGAAAGAGCCCCTTACTGGTCTGGGGACCAGCGTTCCCTTTTGGTGGGTGCTAGCAAGTCCAATAATCTGGTGGTTCTTCTATTCCTTGTCCGAATGCTGGTCCCGTGGGTGGAGAAGAAGAACAGGAACCTGGGGCACTTATCCTCTTACCTGGTCCCCTGGACCCTATGCTGGGTCCTGTTGTACTTGATCCAGAACAGCTACTCCCCTGGTCTCCCTGGGTCCTCTGGTTTCCTGGTCTCGTTGGTGGGAGAGAAGACCTGGGGTCTGGGTGCTTGGCTCCCGCCGGGATTGGGAGCTCTGTGCAGTTCCCAGGGGATCTGCAGGCACTGGAGCACAGGCCGGGAAGCCGGCCTGTTTACCTGAAGCTGCTGGAAGAACCGCCGCTTCGCTGGTCTCCCAGCCTCCTCTCCTTTCCTGGTCTCGTTGGTGTGAGCGAAGATCCGGAGTCTGGGGTGCTTGGCTCCCGCCGGGATTGGGAGCTCTGTGCAGGTCCCAGGGGATCTGCAGGCACTGGAGCACAGGCCGGGAAGCCGGCCTGTTTACCTGATGCTGCTGGAAGACAGCATGCTGTTCTTATTACTATAGCTTTGTAGTATAACTGAGTTGAAGAATGGTGAGATCTCCTTTAGTTCTACTGTTGTTCAGGATTGTTTTTAGTCATCCTGGGTTTGTGATATGTTCTTTCAAGGTCTGTGATGAGTTTTGTTGTAATTTTGATGGGGATTGCATTGTATCTGTAGATTGCTTCTGGTAGGATGGCCATTTTTACTATGTTAATCCTATAGATCCATGAGCGTGGGAGATCTTTCCATCTTATGTTATCTCCTTCAATTTCTTTCTTCAAACACTTCAAGTTTGTTTTTTTTTTATCACACTAGTCTTCTACTCATTTGGTGAAATTTTGTATTGTTTGAGGCTACTGTGAAAGTGGTTGTTCCTCTGCTTTCCTTTCTTTTTCTCTGATTTTTTTCTTAGTCTTTCATTTGTATATGGGGAACTACTGATTTTCTGAAATAATTGTGTATCCAGTTACTTGGCTGAATATGTTTATCAGTTGTAGGTTTTCCCTGGTGAAATTTTTAGGGTCACTAATGCATATACCATGTGCAAATGAAGACAGTTTGACTTCTTCCTTTCTAATTTATGTCCCCTTGATCTCCTTCAGTTGCCTTATTGCTCTAGCTACGACTTCAAGTACTATATTGAATAGGTGTTGGAAGAGTGAACAACGTGTAAATCATAAAGATACAGGATGTTTTCTCTGCATTTCAGTTGTCAGTAAGTTATAGGCATGGTCATAAGCCAAAGTTTAACAGATTTTCCATCTTCTTTAGAATATTTTCATTGATTGCCTTTATATTTTAAGGGATCAATAGTGATATTTACTTGCTTTCTATGTTTTTTGGGGAAGAAGATTGTGCTCACTATTCTTTAATAATTTCTATACATTTACATGTTTTTATATTATTTTCCATTATCTTACCAAGCAAGATGTGCGGTTTCTGGGTCATATACTTCGGCATGTGCCACTCCCATTCACACCCCACATACTTAATTACAGACGCACACACACACACACACACACACACACACACACACACACGTGCACACCATCTGCACCACCCTCAATGTCATATACCACTCCCTAATTCACATACAACATATATGGGCATGCTGGGACTCTTTATAAAGATCTTGTATACAGCATAGCCACAAATCTAAAAACAAAACAAACAAACAAACAAAAAAACCAAAACATCAGTACAGTGTATGTATCTATCCTATTATTTAGTATGGCAGTCATGCTTCACATACAGTGATTGTGCTGCTGGGGAACAGAAGTTATTGGTGGAGTTACATCTGTGTTTTGAGAAGGAAACACTGATGAGAAGCTGTGTGTGACTATGTGTGTTCAGACATGTATGTGTGTGCAGTGTGTTAGAGCCTACCGAGGGGATTTTGATGATGGTTATAACACAATGCCCACAAGTCTCTCTGGAGAATTCTTTACATTGGTTTAATTAAATCTTACAGCAAACATCACCGTTTACATAGCCACAAAAAACCAAGTATCTTGGGGTAACTCTAACCAAACAAGTGAAAGACCTGTATGACAAGAACTTTGAGTCTTTGATGAAAGAATTTAAAGAGTGCATCAGAAAATGGAAAGAGCTCCCATGCTCTTGGACAGATAGGATTAACATAGTAAAAATAGCAACCTTATCAAAAGCAATCTACATATTCAATGCAATACCCAGCAAAATTCTTCATAGACCTCAAAAAGACAATATGCAACTTCACATGGAAAAAAGAAACACCCAAGATAGTCAAAAAATCTTGTATAATAAAGGAACTTCTGGAGGCATCATCATACCTGACTTTAAACTCTACTGTAGAGCTACTGTAATGAAAACAGCTTGGTATTGGCATAAAAACAGACACGTGGACCAATGGGATTGAACCGAAGTCCCTGACATCAATCCACATACCTATGGACACCTGATTTTTGACAAATCTTGCAGCAATGGAGTTTCCATTCCCAAAAGGGCAGCACAGGCTTGGTTTGGCTCTGCAGCCGCCCTTCCCTACACAGGTGTCCTTTGCTGAGGGACCTGCTTTCTGTGACCTTCTCTAGCACTCATTCCTCATCCCTGACAACTCATTTCCACTTCTTGCCATCCACCCTTCTTAGCTCACGTTGTGATGTTCAAACAAGCAAGCCCATGACAGATGCAGAGACGCCTTATAGACAGTTTCTTCATTTTTCTGAATTCTCAGAATCCAAGCACATCAGTTCATAACTGCATTTGATAACTGGCACAGCAATAGAGGGCGTGACCTTCCCAAGGCAAAGGTCACATGCTTTTTTTCTTCCTGGAAAACACAGAACTAGGTAGCCAGCAAAACCATTTCACTGATTGTTCTTCTGGGTAAATCATTGACAGTGAATACAACTTCACATATGGTTATGTAAGTGCAGGTCTCCAATGAGGTGGGATTGGTACCTGCACCTTCCCTGCTGCTGTCTGAGAGGTAGAGTCGACTGGCTGGATTGCTCTCGGATAGGCTTGTCCCATGGTTCCTGCAGATTTTCCTGCCTCCTTTCTTCTATGTGTGTGTGTGTGTGTGTGTGTGCGTGTGTGTGTGTGTGTGTGTGTGTGTGTGTGTGTGTCAGTTGTTGGCCTCTGACTTTGATCAGGCAGGCAGGATGTCATTATTGCTTTTGGATAGCAGCCACTGGTTTGCCATGAAGTCTCTTTTGTATAATCGCGACCTCAGAGGCCATGAGTTAGTGTTGATGGTGTCAGAAGTGAGTTGGCAATGCAGAAAATCACTGAATTGTACAGGGAATACTTAGTGTGCTTTCCATGCTTGGAGGGTTTTGACTGAGAGTTCAGGTTTTTGCTGACATTCCATGGAAAACAGATCAGTGTGTTTTTTCTAACAGTGGCCTCAGCCAAAGACTCTTACAGCATCATCTTTTCACTGTGTTGGAGTCTGTTTAGCAAAAAGCAGTTCGTATCTTACCTACAGAAGAGGAATTTTTGAGGCTTTTGTGACCCTTTAGACATGTGCAACTTAGTTGCTGCTAAACACCTTTAACTTCTACCTTTGTTGGTCAGAAGACTAATGTTTAGCTCTAATGTTGAAGGAAGTACTCAATGCTCTAGTCACTTTCCCTTGTTTCTGTTTCCCAGATGCCATGGCTTTCAAAGAGAGAGTGTTTCAAGTTCCAAAGTCACTATCTCAGGTATCTTATCTGTCTCTTAGTACAGAAAGGGTGGCCTGGCTTTAGATGTTGGGGTTGGGGAGAGTTTCCTTATTAAATTATGGTTTGTCATTTATGTTTGTCACATTTACAATTTCTGGTTCAAGAAATTATGTCTTGTTATTTTATTTAAGAAACTTTATAAATCTTCCCTCACTGGTGTGTATGTACATACAGTTGAATTAGTTATTTATAATTTTCAGGTTGCTTTAAAAAAACTTGTTTCACATCAGTCCCTTTAGATCACTCCTTTATTCCATCCCTAGGTTCCTCTCTTACAAACGTGCTTCAGGAGATAAGTTTCAGCTTTTGAAAATATTTTTGAAATTATTTTGTATTGAATGTGTGTAATGTGTACTCTTCCCGCCAGCTGCTTGGGTACTGATGCTGTCTCAGCTCCCAAATAACACACGGAACACTATATTAATTATGAAGTTGTTGGCCGTTTGCTTTGATTTTTTGTTACCTAGCTCTGACTTAATTATTAACCCATAACTGCCAATCTGAGTATTTCCACGTGATCTTTTCTTACTGGAGAAAGGGTCCGGACCTCTTACTCCTTTGGCGTTTCTACATCGTGACTCACTGTGCCTCTGTTTCCCAGAATCCTCCTCGACCCCCTATTCCCACCTATCTTGCTTCCCTATTGGCCAACAGTGCTTTATTTAATCAACCAGTAGGACAAAATATACACAGAAGGACGTCCCCCATCAGAATGTGCATTTAGGACACATCATTTTATAGTTATTTTACTAAAATACTATCTAGTTATTGGTTCACATGCTGCTCCTTACCTTGCACTTTCCTTGGTAGCAGATCACTGACATCTTCACAGTTTTCCTGTAGTCTTCAACAGCTGTCTTAAAATCTTCATGTTTCCATCCAACCACTGAAAACAGACACAAGATCTTGCTTAATTTTTGTCTTATGGACATAGCTATGCAAAGCATCCTGAAATACCATTTGCTGTTTAACTCTTACCACCTTTTTTGTTTTTATCTCTGACTGGTATACTAGATACAGAATGGCCAGGTCTAATTGTAAGCATATTATTGTATATGTATCATATTACCTTCTCTAAGTTTGAGAAATAGATTTTAAACTACAAATAACATGACAGTTAGGTCAAGGCTAAAAGATAGTGGTAACTTTTCTACTTCCTTTTTCCCTTCAGATGTTATTCAACTAATTAAGTTGTACTGACTTTTCTGGGCAAAAATATTGTATGTAGCCACTTATTTTTTTCCTTGATAGTACTACAAATTGAGCCCAAGTTCTTACACATTCTAGGAAAACACACTACTACTGAACCATATCCTCAGCCCACTTTTCACTTTTTCTTTTGACAAGTCTGACTAAGACTAAATTGATCAGGCTACCCTTCAACTCACTCTGTAGCCCAGCCAGACCAAATTCAGTATTAGTGGGTAATCTTAAGGTCATCCAGGAAGTATACTTACCTTAGTTTTTTAATCAAAGTTTTCAAATTTATACAAGGGACATTCTATAGTGTAATGAATACTTTTCTTGCATCCTTTCATCTATCTTTTTACAAGGAATGTAGTGTGTGTTGAGTGTAGACTTTGTTAGATGTGTGAGTCTGTATACTCCAAGGTGGGACAGAGATGAATTGGGATAAACAGGAACATATCCCAAACAAGATGTGATGCTTATTTTTCCCTAGCATGCCATGACACTGAGTGCTGCACACTGGTGATTTTTGACTTTTGATGTTAAGGAACAACAAGAAAACATCCAATTTGTTTATGGTTTTCTAAATGGTCCTTGAGATCCTAGAAGATGGCAAACAACAGAGATATACAATGCAAGACCCTTGGTGATGAACTTGGGTGACCATGTACTTTCTTTTGCAATGAGAGTCTCTCCAAAGGTATCATGCATATTGTCTGTTTTATGTCCTCCAAGTGGAAGGGAACCCTGCACCTGTATTTGGGGCATCACTGCTTTATATCCAAGCCAAAGGCTTGCACAGTCACTGTTTAGACAGAAGTAAAAAAAAACTGATTAGTGTCCTTGTTTAAACAATATGGGTCCAATGCCATGTGTCCTGATTAGTTAACCCATACCAGGTCTAAGACAGCATCAAGCCCATGTTTTCCCTGTTACCTGTGCTTAGGATCCTAGCAACAATTCTCTCCTGGAGCTATGGTGACAGCCAGAAGTGTGGACAAGGTGTGCATATTGGTCACTGTGAACTCTTTCTCCAGTTTTCTGTCTATTAGGGCCTAGGTAGTTTATCTGTGTCATTTCTAAGAGACAAAGAATGCTAGCAAAGTTCCCAACTGGCTCATTCTAGAAAACCAGAAATATATAGCTGTTTTACTTCAAGTTTTTCAGATTGGGACAGAGCTGAATGGGAAAGTGGTATGAGGAGGAGCTTATTAGAGTTTGAGAGCAGATGGAATTGGTAGAAATTCTATTGTCAGAAACCTTAGCATTAGTGACAAGAAATAACCCTCAAGCTGAGTGGATTGAACATTATGTAAGAGGACCTGGTTTGTCATCTTCATGTCATTTTCTTTCCTTGAAAGATGTTGTGGCCCATGCTTCTCCAAAAAGTTGTGGGTCACTTTTCTTCTTTAGCTATAGAAAGCAAAGGGAAGGAGGGCAAATACATGACAAACTGTAGAAGTCACTAGAGTGACTGTAACTGCCTCAAAGCAGGTGAGTTGGTGGGTGATTGGTCAGTCCTTGTGACTAGCCTTTGTTCACTCCTCATCTCCGCAGATCTGAGGGTTGCCAACCTGATAGAAGAAATGTGTCTAGCAGTAGTGATATCCTTGGCCAAGTTTAATGGGGTCGGGGGAGATCTGGGATCTGGTCCCACAGGCTTTGCTTGGTTTTTCCAAGCTCTTATGCTTGTTATTTTGGACTATGTTCAGGTCTACAACCATGCAGAAATGTCAGGTATGTTTCTACACAAGAGAAGACTAGAAATTACACCTTTACAACACAATAGAAATTAACTTCAAGATGATGCACGAGAGTATAGAAAACTTAATACCATCAAAGTCTTACCATATCTGGTTACATCTTCATAACCTAGCTCTGAGAGCCTCTGAACAAAGATCACACTTTCTGGGGCCTGCAGGTGAGACGGAACACTGTGCTGCACCATATGTACTGAGAAGACTCTGAGTATTATACCCGTATATGGTTTGAGTGACTATTATTTTCAGAAGCAATATGTGATTCGAGGCTTTTTTTTTTTTTTTACAAATTCACTGGATGTGCTGTAATTATGTCCTGACTCAATATTCAATGCCAAGACTAAGTCTAACATCAGCCCCGTGTAGAACTGTGGTGAAAGTTTAAATCTTAAATTCTGATTCATTTGTTCCTCGGAAAGCAGAGCCCCTGGTCATTCTGTCTGAGGTAACATAGTCTGACCACCATCATTGGAGGCAACAAGCTCTCAGAGGCTCACCTCTTCGTCTTCTGTCTTCTCTTCAGATGTCTGTCTGAAACCCAGGCTCAAAAGAAAGTCATCCTGTCTTAGAGATAGTACAAGAAATAATAGAAATTTCTTTAGCACAATGAATGTATCCATTTTGAAAGGGACAGTGGCTGTGTTAGTGGTTTACTGGAGTACTACAGCAGGGCAGTCTCAGGCTAAGTGCCTGTCAGTCAAGACTCCTTCACTCTCAGATCAACAGAATCACAGCAATATACAGCTGATTTGATCCTGGCCTGTGCTGTGCACCAAAATGTGCCCTTTAGGAACAAGCTTTTCTGTGACCTCTAGCATTCTCCACTACCTCTTCTAGGTGACTCTTACAGTCCATCCTTCTTAGTTTCCTTTCTTACGAAGAATAAAATGAGCTTGTCGTGGATGTAGAGGATCCTTATAGGCAGCCTCTTAATTTTCCTGAATTTCAAAATCCAAGCACATTGTTTCATACCTCTGTCAAAAGTGGGTCTGCAATACAGGGCTTGATCTCCCCAAGACACAGATCATAAACATTTTTTCTAGAAGCACAAAAGTAGCTATTTCAGCCAATATAGTTCATCAATTATTGCTCTTTTAAGTAAATAATTAGCCCCAAATTTAAGTTCACTTATAAACATACAAATACAGGTATCCATTGAACCAGGTCTTGTGCCTCTTAGAAGCTCTATTAGAGGATCTCAGCTCTCCTGGAAGAGCTCAGAGTCTCAGCAGCTGGATTCCCCTGGACTCTGCTTCTCCATGGCTCCTGCAGGTTCTCCAGCCTCCCTTCCCCTGTGTGTGTGTCTGCTGCTGGCTTCTGGCTTTGCCCAGGCAGGCAGACTGCTGGTGGTCCCCATGGATGGGAGCCACTGGTTCACCATGAAGATGGTAGTGGAAAAGCTCGTCAACAAAGGACATGAGGTGGTGGTAGTGGTGCCAGAGGTGAGTTGGCAACTGGGAAAATCCATGAATTTGACAGTGAAGACGTATTCAATCTCTCACACTCCTGGACGATCTGGACCATATGTTCAAGGCTGGTTCTTAAGCTCAATGGAAAACCCCAGAACATAGAACACTTTCTTAAATCAGAGGCTCAGGCAAACGTTTCTCTGACGTACTGTTATCACACTGTAGGGATTTGTTTAATGACAAGAAGTTAGTGGAGTATTGAAGCAGAGTTTTCTTTTATGCTGAGTTGCTGGAACCTGTAGAACTGAGTGGCTTCATTGTTGCCAAGTACTTGTCACTCCCTTCAGTGCTTTTTTTCCAAGATATTTCATTTGTCACTATTTTGAAGAGGGAGCCCAGTGCCCCAGTCCACTCTCTTATGTTCCTAGACTTTTTTCAAAATTAACAGACACCATGACTTTCAAGGAGAGAGTGTCCAACCTTGTTTACTACTTGGAAGAACGTGTATTTTGCCACTACTTGTGAGACACTGCTGTAGAGATTGCGGCTGAAGTTCTCCAGACCCCAGTGACTGTGGATGACCTCTTCAGTCAAGTGTCCATTTGGTTGTTACACACAGATTTCGTATTAGATTTCCCCAGACCTGTGATGCCAAACATGGTGTTCATTGGTGGCATCAACTGCCAACAAAGAAAGCCAGTCTCCAAGGCATGCTGTCTCTTCCTTATCACATGAAGAGAGTCCCGGGTTCAGACAATAAGAGGAGCTGTAATTTATTGTTTGTATTGTTGCATATGGAATTTCTTTCTGGGTTAAAGAATTGTTCTGTGCCAATTCACTGAAGAGTAAAATATTCCATATAGGTGTCCTACTTTTATGGATGTATACACCTGTGGCTTAATTGCATATACATTGCAAACTATAATCTAATTTAAAATAGGTATGTATGCCTTCCTATTTGTGTGTGTGAGGGTCATGAAATAAACAAGGGGAGAAAACAAAGAACTTTCCTGTGGAGAAACACAGTCAGTAATGATAGACATGTCACGTAAAAACATAAAGGAGGAATATTCTGGGGTAGTAAGAACATGAGGAAGGTAAGACTGCCTAGAGAGGGAGAGAGCAGAATGAACAGGAGAAAAAAAGTACATGTCCGAACATGACAAATTCTACCAAGTACTTTGTATGATGACTCAGAAAATAAACTTAAAGAGACAAAAATAAATTTTGAAGCTACATGTTAATGTTTATGGAGAAGTTTAAAAAACACATCAAGCCATTAGTTAACCTTCATTATTTGCCACCTGTAGCTATGGGAGTGTACATGAAATTTTTACAAATTTCAAAAATCATTGATGTGATATATAGGATGCAAAGTAGGTGCATTTTTAAAATAAAATAAAATGTACAATATAAAAAAACATAATATCAAAAGTGGCCAAAGTAGCCCATAGAAAATAAGCCCCCAGAATGAATCAGAAAGTCACTTATTTACACATTCAGGATTCCCATAAAAGTACTAAACCGGCGGCTATGCTGTATCCCCAGAGGACTGGAGCAGATCCATGTAGACCCTGTGCATGCAGCAGCAGTCTCCTCAGTTCATGTGAGCTTTGCTTTAGATGGCCATGTTCTCCAGATGTCCTCCATCACTTCTTTCTCCCCAACTACTTTGATATTTTCCATGGGGTTCTCTGAGCTCTGAGAAGAAGGATTTGATGGAGACATCTCATATAGAACTATGTGTTTCAAAGTCTCTCTATGTGATATCTTGCTGTGGGTCTCTGTGTTTGTTCCCATGGTTGCTTGAGGAAGCATGTCTGATGGACTGAGCCACTGACACACGAGTTAGCAGAATTTATTTTTGAGTCATTTAATAGTTGTTGGGTAAAGCCTTTTCCTTGCCAGCTGCTTTGGTTTTTCCCCACCAGTTGCCTGGGCTCTGCCGAGTTGCAGTCCCTAAATAACACACAAGACACTGTATTAATTATGAAGCTGTTGGTCGTTTGCCTGTTTCTTACTGGCTATCTCTGACTTAAGTATTGAATCCCATAATTGTTAATCTAAGTGTTTCTCTTACTGGAGAAAGGGTCCAGACTTCTTACCCCTTTAGCGGCTACATTGTGCCTTCCTGTGTTTCTCCTTCCCAGAGTCCTCCTTGACACCTAGTCCCACCTATCTTTCTTCCCTATTGGCCAACAGTGCTTTATTCAACAACCAATAAGAGACAGATTTCAGAATGACATCTCCCATCATCTCCTCTTTTCTATCTAAAATAAGAGAAAGGTTTTACCTTCAACAGTCAAATTATATATAACAGAACAGTTATCAAGTAAGAATATAGTTACAATATTTTGTTCATTAACATTTAGTAATACTTAAAGAATTTTATCATTTATCCTACCTGTATGAGTCTCAAGTCTTATATGTAGCTTATCATGTATCATAACTAAGGAAAACTATGATGATAACTATCTGTCTTCAACTCTATCAAAGACCATACAAGGATAATATATAAACACTAGGATTGACAGAGACATCTTGCTACCTGTATAGTCACCTGTAATGTTGGGGCATCCACTTTAGCCCATAGGCCACAGTGTGTCTGGAAGACTTCAAAGATCAGTATAAGCACACATTTAATCAAGAGGAGAAATATACACATCACAAAATTGACTTTGAATTTGTATCAATAAATGAAAAACCATACCCATACCATAATTCTCCTTTTTACCATTAAAAAGAGATTGGCTGTGATCATTATCCAATTATAAGCAACTCCATTCAAGTGAAAACTAAGATTTATAAACAATATGGGTATTTGGAAGTCGATCATTCCAAACTGCTCCTGCTGGATGGGGGTGCTGTTCATACCATGGGGATCATGTCAAAACTCAGAAACCTGTGTAAGTCCTTATTTTTGGGGTCTGTAAGGCTGCATTATCTTAGCTGTCTTAATTGTTGAAACACCTGGCCTACTGCTTCTGGGGGTCTTGGTTCATCAAACCATAGAAGTCTGGAAGGAATCCACAGCTTTTTATTTTCTGTGCAAACACAAATAAAATATCTTTTCCAAAGTAACATATCCTTATACTTAAATTTTGAAGTCAAGGCATTTTTAAAAGATATAAGTTGAATTAATTTAGCAGCATTTATAATCAAGTATACTTTAGTAGTTGTTCCTTCCTTAGCAATCAAAAAACTGAAAAACACAATAGCATACAGTATCCAGACTTTTTGTGTATTTTCATCTTTACGTGGCTTATTTATTTATCTATTATTACTCTATTTCTTTTACTTTTATTTAGTTATTTATTTCTCTGAGACAGGGTTTCTCTGGAAATCTGCCTACCTCTGCCTCTGGAGCAAATCCTACTGGCATGGGCCACCACAGCTGGCTTCTCTATTTATTTACCACTATGCCGTTTCTTTTTCTCTCTCAATCCTACATTTATTTTTAAACACATTGTAAACTTTTAGAGGTTTTTCTTCATCCACATCTGACTTTACTGTAAAACTTTATGTTTTTCTGGCCACGTGTCTTATCTGTTAAAACCTAGGCTGCTTAAACTGCAGTTTTCCAAGATGATGGGTGTAAGCATGATGCCAGCTTATCGCCTCAGTCTATGGTGACATCAAGCAAAAGCTGCTGGCTTGGAGATGTGGTCACTGCCACTTCCAGCTGTACATTCACACATTTTAATCGTTAGAAGAGCCTCTTAAAAGAACCTTGATAGTTTTTTCTGTTTTTTTTTCTTCTGCTTATGCTGAGTCAGGAAGACTCCATTAAGCAAGCCACATGAGTCTCTGCTTGTCTCTAGCAAAACAGAGCCCACCTGAGAAAATGCTGCTACCAAGAAGTTGTGCTTCTCTCTATTATTTTGTTTCTAAAATTCCTTTTAAGCTTTTGTCATTCTACGTGGAAATTCAATCCCACTTATGACACCACATGTTGGGTAAAGCCTTTTCTTTGCCAGCCGCTTTGGTTTTTTCCCCACCAGTTGCCTGGGCTCTGCCGAGTTGCAGTCCCTAAATAACACACAAGACACTGTATTAATTATGAAGCTGTTGGCTGTTTGCTTGTTTCTTATTGGCTATCTCTGACTTAAGTATTGAATCCCATAATTGTTAATCTAAGTGTTTTTCTTATTGGAGAAAGGGTCCAGACTTCTTACCCCTATGGCGGCTACATTGTGACTCACAGTTTTTTCCTTCCCAGAGTCCTCCTCGACACCTAGTCCCACCTATCTTGCTTCCCTATTGGCCAACAGTGCTTTATTCAACAACCAATAAGAGACAGATTTCAGAATGACATCTCCCATCAAATTATTTATTTTTCTTAAGAACTGGAGTATTTGATTCTACCCTAGGTATCTGACCTTACAGACTCTGGATACTGGTCACCTAAGCAGTGTCAGCATGGGTTCTATAACATGGAGTAGGGCTTAATTCAAATCAGACATCAGTTTAATTTTTTTTAAATTTAAATTAGAAACAAGGTTGCTTCACATATCAACTCTAGGACCCTCTCCCTTTCCCTCCCTTCTTCCCATGCCCTCCCACCAACCCCTCCAATATCCCCTCATTTCCCCAGGGAGGGAGACGCCGTCCATGGGGGTGTCCATAGTCTTTCATTTCATCCAGGGCAGGGCCTAGTGTCCATAGTCTTTCATTTCATCCAGGGCAGGGCCTAGACCCTCCTCTGGGAGTCCAGGGTGAGAGTGCATCTCTCATTGTTGGATGGAAGTCCAAAGTCCATTTGTCTACTCGGGATAAATACTGATCCACGGGCCAATGGATTGCCTAGGCCTCCTCACTGACACCCACATTCAGGGGGTCTTGATCAGTCCCATGCTGGAATCCCAGCCATCAGTCTGGGATTCAAGAGCTAACCCTTGTTAGGTCAGCTGTTTCTGGGGGTTAAACCAGCCCAGTCTTAACCTCTTTTCTCATCAGTTCTCCCTCTCTGTCACTGGCTTCCTTGAGTTCAGCTTAGTGTTTAGCTATGGGAGTCTGACTGCTTCCATCAGCCATTGAATGAAGGTTCTGTTTCCTAGACTCTCTGGTCATGGGATTATAGGCTGGCACTCCCCAGATCTTTGTCTAAAATCCATATATGAGAGAGTACATGCCATGTTTCTCTTTTTGTGACTGGGTTACCTCACTCAGGATGGTTTCTTCTAGTGCCATCCATTTGCCTGCAAATTTTCTGGATTCCATCGTTTTATTCTGCTGAATAGTACTCCATTGTGTAAATGTACTACATTTTCTCTATCTAGTCTTCTGTTGAGGGGCATCTAGGTTGCTTCCAAGATCTGGCTATTACAAATAATTCTGCTATGAACATAGTGGAACTGAAGTCCTTCTTGTATGAATGTGAATCTTTTGGATATATGCCTAAGATATATGCTGGCAGACATCAGTTTCTTACTCTTGAAAGGTTTGTTTCTTCATTGTCCTAGCATAGGGGGTATAGCTCAGTGGTAGAGCATTTGACTGCATTGTCCTAGTATATTTTATAGCTAAGACAGTTTATGTGTCAAAGGTTTTGTGACTGGGTTGGTGTTTCCTTTGCTCTTTCAGTAGCCTGCAAAGAATAATTCCATGTCATAGACACTAGAACATGGCTGTGAAGGTTCCATGTAGGCACCATTTGACTACTCCATGTTCAAGAGTTGTGTGGATGTTGTCTTCAGCAATGGAGTCTTGTTTTCAGTTTGTGGAGAGCAACCTAGTGTCATGACAAGGGCCTGGGATGTTTGGGAATTTCCATGGGACCCCTTTGACCAACAACTGAATTGGATGAAAATCATTCCTCAAAAGGAAGCTTAGTTTGGTTACAAGATATGACCAGTAGGGGTTCCTTGTCCTTCGTTATTTGGAGATTTCATCAGGACTGCCTTCATATGTTGTAGGAAGTTTCCACTGCACTGCACTGGCTTTCCATATTTCTACTCAAACACCCTTCACTTCTAGCTGTCTCTTCCCACACTGCCTTCCTCACTCAACTTGCCCCTTTTCTTCTCATGTGACTCCTACTCTTGTCCATTCTCCTGCTCCAGTGCACTCATAAAATGTGTATTATTTCTCCCACCCAGGGAGATCCATGTGGCCCCTTCCTCTGCCTTCCTCTATGCCTAAGCTCTCTGTGTCTATGAATTGCAGCACAGGTATCGTTTCTATAATGTCCATTATCCAAATATAAGGCAATACATCATAATTATCTTCTGATCTGGATTACCTCACAAAGATGATTTTTCCTAGTACCCCATACATTTGCCTACAAATGTCATGATGTCATATTTTGAAAGAGCTGAATATTGCTTCAATATGTAAATGCACCACATATTGTTTGGGGACATGTAGGTTATATTTTTTTCTAGTTTCTGGTCAATAGATCAGCAAAGAACAAGACTGTACAAGTATCCTTGTGGTAGTAAGAGAGATACATTGGGTATATGTAGAAGAGTGGTAGAGCTTATCTTAGGGTATCTCTATTGCCATCTTATGATGAATTCCATCCTGATTTTCATAGTAGCTATAGAAGGCTGTATTCTCATCAGCAGTGGATGAGTGTTCCCCTTTCTCTGAATCCTCTCCAGCATGAATTGTCACTTGTGTTATTGATCTTAGTTAATCTGACAGGTGTAAGATGCAATCTCAAAATAGATTTGATGTACATTTTTCACATGTCTAAGGATGCTGAACATTTCTTTAAGTTTTTCTCAGTCATCTGAGATCCCTCTTTTGACAATTCTCTGTTTAGATATGTACCCCAAAATTTTACTTGAATCATTTGATGTTTTTCCTATCTACTTTTTGAATACTTTATATCGTTTGGATAGCAGTCCTCTGTCAGATGGGGCCTTGTAAAAAATCTTTTTCCATTCTGTAGGTTGACACTTTTTCTGAATGCTGTTATCCTTTGCCTTACAGCAGCTTTTCAGTTTCCATTATAATTGTTGATCTTAGTGTCTGCACTATTATTGTTCTGTTCAGGAAGTCTGCTCCTGAGCCAATGTGATCAAGGTTATTATCCACATTCTCTTCTGTATTCAGTGTCTCTGGTTTCATGCTGAGGCCTTTGTTTCATTTGCAGTTGAGTTTTGTGCAGAGTTATATGTATGAGTCTATTTGCCTTCTTCTATAGGCCACCATGCAGTTTGACTAGCACCATTTGTTGAAGATGCTTTTCTGGCTCCTTTATCAAATCCTGGTTTCAACAGATGTGAGGGTTTATGTCCAGGTCTTCAATTTGATTTCATTGATCAATGTGTCTCTTTTTATATGACTAGCATGCTGTTCTTATTACTATAGCTTTGTAGTATAACTTGAGTTGATGAATGATGAGATCTCCTGTAGTTTTATTATTTTCAGGGTTGTTTAGCTATGCTAGGGTGTTTTTCCATTTGAAGTTGCAAATTGTTCTTTCAAGGTCTGTGAAGAATTTTGTAGTAATTTTGATGGGGATTGCATTTGTAGATTGCTTCCAGTATCATGGCCATTTTTACTATGTTAATCTTATAGATCCATGAGCTGATATCTCCTTAAATTTCTTTCTTCAAATATTTGAAGTTTTTTAAAAAATCATACCTGTCTTTCATTTACTTGGTTATATTTACCCCAAAACATTTTATATTGTTTGATGCTATTGTGAAAGATATTGTTTTCCTCATTTCTTTCTCAATATGTTTGTCATTTGTATTTGGGAGGGTTACTGATTTTATGAGCTAATTGTGTATCCAGCTACATTTCTGAATATGTTTATGAGCTCCTGATATTCCCTGGTGGAATTTTTAGGATCACTTATGTATACTATCACACCATCTGCAAATAAATCTACTTTGACTTCTGTCTTTCTAATTTGTATCCTCTTGATCTCTTCAGTTACTTTATTCCTATAGATAAGACTTCAAAAACTGTATGAATACCTGTTATAAGAGTGGACAGTCTGCAAACATAAAGATACACGATGTTCTTTTCTTTGCTTTTCAATTGCCATTAAGTTAGAGACACCGTCACAAAGAAAAACATCATATTTGCCACCTTCTATATTGATCACTTTATAATAGTTTCCTTTTTTATTTAATTTGGAAACAAGTTTCTTTCACATGTCAATCCCAGCTCCCTCTACCTCCCCTCCTTCCCATCCCTCCCCACCAGACCCCCCAGTTCCCCACCCAATCTTCACTCTGATCCTCAGGTAGAGTGAGCACTCCATGGTGGATCTTCAGAGTCTGTCATGTCATCCAGGGTAGGTTTTAGGCCCTCCTTTAAGAGTCCAGGCTGCGAGAGCATCCCTCATTGTGGGATGGGTACTCAGTTTATTTGTATGCCAGGGTTAAATACTACCCAAGGGTCCATAGATTACCTAGGCCTCCTCACTGATACCCACATTCAGGGGGTCTGGGTCAGTCCCATGCTTTCAACCCAGCCCTCAATCTGTGGTCCAAGAATTCCCCCTTGTTCAGGTCAACTGTTTCTGTGGGTTAAACCAGCCCAGTCTTAAGTCCTTTGCCCCTCAGTTCTCTCTTTTTGACACTGGATTCCAGGAGTTCATTTCAGTGTTTAGCTGTGAGTGTCTGCCTCTGCTTTCATCAGTCGCTGGATGAAGGTGCTGTTTCCCAGACTCTCTGGCAATGGGATTGTATGCTGGCACTACCTTGATTCATTTCTAAAGTCCAAATATGAGTGAGTACATATCATGTTTCTCTTTTTGTGACTGGGTTTCCTCACTCAGGGTGGTTTCTTTTTGTGCCATCCATTTGCCTGCAAATTTCAAGATTCCATTGGTTTTTTTTTCGATGAATAGTACTCCTTTGTGTAAATGTACCACATTTTCTCTATCCACTCTTCAGTTGAGGGTCATCTAGGTTGTTTCCAGGTTCTGGCTATTACAAATAATGCTGCTATAAACATAGTGGAACAGACATCCTTGTTGTATGAATGTGCATCTTTTGGTTATATGCCTAAGAGTGGAGTTGCTGGGTCTTGTGGTAGACTGATTCCCATTTTCCTAAGGAATCTCCATACTGATTTCCAAAGTGGCTGTATGAATCGGCACTCCCACCAGCAGTGGAGGAGTGTTCCCCTTTCTCCACATCCTCTCCAGCATAAACTGTCATTGGTGTTTTTGATTTTAGCCATTCTGACTGGAGTAAGATGGTTTCTCAGAGTTGTTTTGATTTGCATTTCCCTGATGGCTAGGGATGTTGAGTACTTTTTTAAGTGTCTCTCAGCCATTTTATACTCCTTTACTGAGAATTCTCTATTTAGTTCTGTAGCCCACTTTTTGATTGGATCTTTTGGTGTTTTGGAGACTTGCTTCTTGAGTTCTTTGTAAATTTTGGAGATCAGCCCTCTGTCAGATGTGGGGTGAATGAATATCTTTTCACAATCTGTCGGTTGCCTTTTTGTCTTCCTGACTGTGTTCTTTGCCTTACAGAAGCTTTGCAGTTGCAGGAGGTCCCATTTGATAATTGTCGATCTCACTGTCTTTGCTACTGGAGTTATGTTCAGGAAGCAGTCTCCTGTACCAATTCGTTTAAGGGTGCCCCCACTTTCTCTTCTAACAGGTTCAGTGTGGCTAGATTTATGTTGAGGTCTTTTATCCATTTTGATTTAAGTTTTGTGCATGGTGATAGACATGGATCTATCTGCAGTCTTCTACATGTCAGCCTCCAGTTATGCCAGCACCATTTGTTGAGGATGTTTTCCTTTTTCCATTGTATGCTTTTAGCTTCTTTGTCAAAAATCAGGTGCCCATACATGTATGTGTTAATATCGGGGTGTTCAATTTGATATCCTTGGTCTATCTGTCTATTTTTGTGCCAATATCAAACTGTTTTCAGGACTATAGCTCTGTAACTGTAACACATCTTGAAGTCAGGGATGGTGATGCCTCCAGATGTTACCTTGATGAACAGGGTTTTTTCAGCTATCCTGGGTCTTTTGTTTTTCCATATAAAGTTGAGAATTGTTCTTTCAAGGTCTTTGAAGAATTGTGCTGGGATTTTAATGGGGATTGGGTTAAATCTGTATATTGCTTTCAGTAAGACTGCCGTTTTTCGAGACAAAGTTTCTCTGTATTGTTTTGGAGGCTGTCCTGGAACTAGCTCTGTAGACCAGGCTGGCTTTGAACTCACATGAATCTGCCTGCCTCTGCCTCCCAAGTGCTGGGATTAAAGGCATGTGCCACCAACACCCGGCTAAGATTGCAATTTTTACTATGTTGATCCTATCTATGGAGCATGGGAGATCTTTCTATTTTCTGGTGTCTTCTTTAATTTCTTTCTTTAAAGACTCCAAGTTCTTGCGAAACAGGTCTTTCCCTTGTTTGGTTAGTGTTACCCCAAGGTATTTTATGTTGTTTGTGGCTATTGTTAAGAGTGATGTTCCATTGATTTCTTTCTCAGCCCTTTAATTGTCTGTATATAGTAGGGCTACTGATTTTCTTGAGTTGATCTTGTATCCTGCCACTTTGCTGAAGGTATTTATTAGCTGTAGGAGTTCCCTGGTAGAGTTTTTTGGATCACTATGATGTAAACTATCATATCATCTGCAAGTAGTGAAAGTTTTACCTCGTCCTTTCCAATCCCTTGATCTCCTTTTGTTGTTGTATTGCTCTAGCTAGAGTACAATATTGAAGATGTATGGAGAGAGTGGACAGCCTTGCCTTGTTCTTGATTTTAGAGGAATTGTGATGAGTTTCTGTCCATTTAGTTTGATGTTGGCTGTTGGTTTGCTGTATATAGCTTTGATCATGTTTGGGTAAGTTCCTGTTATCCCGGATCTCTCCAAGACCTTTATCATGAAGGGGTGTTGGATTTTGTCAAAGGCTTTTTCAGCATCTAGTGAGATGATCATGTGATTTTTGATTCTCAGCCTGTTTATATGGTGGATTGCAATGATGGATTTTCGTATGTTGAACCATCCCTGCATCCCTGGGATGAAGCCTACTTGATCATGGTGGGTGTGTTTTCTGATGTGTTGTTGGATCTGATTTGCCAGTATTTTATTGGATATTTTTGCATTGGTGTTCATGAGGGATATTGGTCTTAAGTTCTCTTTCTTAGTTGTGTTTTTGTGTGGCTTGGGTATCAAGGTTATTGAAGTCTTGTAGAAAGCGTTTGGCAAAGACCCTTCTACTTCTATTGCATGGAATACTTTGAGAAGAATTGGTATAAGCTGTTCTTTGAATTTTTGGTAGAATTCTGCACTGAAGCCATCTGGCCCTGGGCTTTTTTTGGTTGGGAGACTTTTGATGACTTCTTCTATTTCCTTAGGTGTTATAGGTCTATTTAAATTGCTTATCTCTTCTTGATTTAATTTTGGCCTGTGATATCCAGAAAATTGTCCATTTCCTTTAGATTTTGAAATTTTGTGGAGTACAGGTTTTCAACGTATGACCTGATGATTCCCTGGATTTCTTCAGAGTCCATTGTTATGTCCCCCTTTTCATTTCTGATTTTGTTAATTTGCATGTTCACACTCTGTTATTTGGTAAGTTTGGATAAAGGTTTATTCATCTTGTTGATTTTCTCAAAGAACCAACTCTTTGTTACATTGATTTTTTTTGTATTGTTTTCCTAGTTTCGGCTTTATTGATTTCAGCCCTCAATTTGATTATTTCCTGGTGTCTACTCCTCCAGGGTGAGTTTGCTTCTTTGTGTTCTAGAGCTTTCAGCTGTGCTGTTAATTCTCTAGTGTAACTATCCTCCAGTTTCTTCATGTGGGCACTTAGTGCTATGAACTTCCCTTGTAGCACTGCTTTCAAAGTATCCCACAAGTTTGGGTATGTTATGTCGTCATTCTCATTGAATTCTAGGAAGTCTTTAATTTCTCTTTTTATTTCTTTATTTACCCAGGAATGGTGCAATTGTGCATTATTCAACTTCCATGATTTTGTAGGTTTTTTTGCAATTTGTGTTGTTGTTGAATCCTAATTTTAACGCATGGTGGTCTGATAAGGTGCATGGAGTTATTCCAATTTTTTTGTACCTGTTGAGATTTGATATGTTGCCAAGTATGTGGTCAATTTTTGAGAAGGTTCCATGTGGCGCTGAGAAGAAGGTATATTCTTTTTATTTGGATTTAATGTTCTATAGATGTCTGTTAATCCCAATTGGGCCATAGCTTCTATTAGTTCCTTTGTTTCATTGTTAAGTTTCTGTCTGGTAGTCCTGTCTTGAGGTGAGAATGGGGTGTTGAAATCCCCCAATATAAGTGTGTGGGCCTTTATATGTGATTTGAGTTTTAGTAATGTTTCTTTTATGAATGTGGGTGCCTTTGTATTTGGGGGCATAGATGCTCTAAATTAAAACTTCATCTTGGTGGATTTCTCCTGTGATGAGTATGAAGTGCCCTCCTTCATCTCTTTTGATTGATTTTATTTTGAAATCTAATTTGTTAGATATTAGGATTGCTACCCCTGCTTGTTTCTTGGGTCCATTTGATGGAAAATCTTTTCCCAACCCTTAACTCTGAGGTAATGTCTGTCTTTGAGGCTGAGGTGTGTTTCTTGTATGCAGCAGAAGGATGGGTTCTATCTTCAAATCCATTCTGTTAGCCTGTGTCTTTTTATGGATGAGTTAAGACCATTAATATTGAGGGCTATTAATGACAATTGATTGCTCATTCTTGTTTGTTTTGGAATGGTTGATGGTGGTGGAATTATATGTGGATTTCCACCTCTTTTTTTTCTTTTGGCTGTTGATAAGGTGGGATTATCTATTGCCTATGATGTTCTGGTTGTAGTTAACTCCCTTGGGCTGGAGTTTCCCTTCCAGAGCTTTCTGTAGGGCTGGGTGAGTGGATACGTATTGCTTAAATCTGTTTTTGTCATGGGATATCTTGTTTTCTCCATCCTGGGTGTAGCAGTCTGCGCTGGCATCCGTGGTCTCTCAGTGTTGGTTGTCCAGGACCTTCTGGCTTTCAGAATTACCATGGAGAAGTCAAGTGTGATTCTGATAGGTTTGCCTTTTAAGTTACTTGGCCTTTTTCTTTTGCTGCTCTTAATATTCTTTCTTTATTCTGTATGTTTGGGGTTTTTACTATTATGTGGCAAGGGGACTTCCTTTTGTGGTCCACTCTATTTGGTGTTCTGTAGGCTTCTTGTACTTTCATTGGCATGTCTTTCTTTAAGTTGGGAAAGTTTTCTTCTATGATCTTGTCGAATATGTTTTGTGCCCCTTTGAAGTGGTTTTCTTCACCTTCTTTTATACCTATTATTCTTAGGTTTGTTCTTTTTACAGTGTTCCATATTTCCTGAATATTTTGTGTTAGGGATTTGTTGGAATTACAATTTTCTTTGGTCAATGAATCTACTTCCCCTAGTGTATCTTCAACACCTGAGATTATCTCTTAAAAATAGAGAATGCTTCATGAATTTGCATGTCATCTTTGAGAAGGGGTCATGCTAATCTTCTCTGTATTGTTCCAATTTTAGTATATGTGCTGCCGAAGTGAGCACACATTATAATATTTTCATTGATTGTTCTCAATTTTCAGTGACCAATAACGTGTGTTTACTACTTCTCTTATTTTTGATTTTGTGAACAAGACTCTACTCACTGTTCTTTATACTTTATTTCCATGAACTTGTTTCTTCATTATGTTCTCTGTTCTCACCAACAGGAAGTTGAGTTTTTGGGTCATACATCTGGATATGTGCACCCCCCCACATACTTAGTCACATTCATACATACACACATACACACTCATATTGCCAACACCCTCGGTTTCACACACCACACAGTAATTCACACACACCATACTCAGTCATACAAAAACATATGTGGGCAAGCAGGACTGTTGATAAAGAGCTTGTACACAGCAGAACCACAGATCTAAGACAAACAAACAAAAAAACAACCCTTTGTCTTTGTATGTGTCTATCCTATTATTTCATAGTGCAGCCATGTTTCTCATATAGTGTTTGTGCTGCCAGGGTCAGAAGTTCTGCCTGGAGTTAAACCTGTGTTCTGAGAAGGAAACGCTGGTGAGAAACAGTGTGTGCTTGAGCAAGAGGTGTGTTACTGTCTACCTAGGGAACTTTGATTATAGTTATAACACAGCACCCAGGAATCTCCCTGGAGAGTTCACTACACAGGTGTAATTAAATCTTACAGCAATGGTGACTCCATGGAGTTTCCATTCCCACGAGGGCAACACAGGCTTGGTTTGGCTCTGCAGCCGCCCTTCCCTACACAGGTGTCCTTTGCTGAGGGACCTGCTTTCTGTGACCTTCTCTAGCATTCATTCCTCATCCCTGCTAACTCATTTCCACTTCTTGCCGTCCACCCTTCTTAGCCCACGTTATGATGTTCAAACAAGCAAGCCCATGACAGATGCAGAGACTCCTTGTGGGCAGTTTCTTCATTTTCCTGAATTCTCAGAATCCAAGCACATCAGTTCATAACTGCATTTGATAACTGGCACAGCAATAGAGGGCATGACCTTCCCAAGGCAAAGGTCACAAATTTTTCTCTTCAAGGAAACACAGAACTAGGTAGTAAACAAATCCGTTTCATTAATAATTCTCCTGGATAAATCATCAGCAGTGAGTTAACTTCAACTATGAATATGTAAATGCAGGTGTGCATTGAGGTGGGTTTGGTACCTGTACCTTCCTTGCTGCTGTTTTAGAGAGGTAGAGTCTGGTTGGCTTAATTGCTCTGAGATAGGCTTGTCCCACTGCTATGCTGATTTTCCAGCCTCACTTCCTCTGTGTGTATGTGTGTGTGTTGTTGCTGCCCTCTGGCTTAGGCCATGAGGGAGGCTGTTGGTATTGCCTGTGGAAGGGAGTCACTGGTTTACCTTGGAATCTGTTTTGTCTAAACTGGATCTCAGATGCTATGAGTTAATGGTGATGGTGTCAGAAGTGAGTTAGCAATGCAGAAGATAACTAATTGTGGTGGCTTGCAAGAAAATGGCCCCAAATGAAGTGGTACTGTTCAAAGCAGTGCCCTTGTTGTAGTAGGTGTGGCCTTTTTGGATGAAGTATGTCACTTTGGTGGTCTGCTTTGAGGTCTCCTAAGCTTGAGCCAAGCCTAGTGTCTGATCACAACCTCTTTCCTTCTGATCAAGATGTAGAACTCTCAGCTCCTTCTCCAGGACCATGTCTGCCTGCAGGCTGCCATGTCCCACCACAATGATAATGGATTAAATCTCTGAAACTGTAAGCCCTCCTTTTAAAATGTTTTCCTTTATAAGAGATGCTGACATTATGGTGTCTCTTTGTAGCAATAGAAACCTTAACTAATAGACTGAATTATACATGGAATACTTAACTTGGCTCCTCATGCTATGGAGGGTGTTGACTGTGAGTTCAAGGCTTTTGCTGACACTCAATGGAAAACTCAGGAGTCAGTATGTTTTCTCTACAGTGGCCTCAGCTATAGGCAGGTGTGTAATGATTTCACTAGACCCAAGATAAGTGATAAATGGCTGTTTATTGGGGGAACACTTACACAGAAAAATACAAAGAACTGTGGGAGCATTTCTCTGTCCTTTCTACTGGATCTGGTGGTCCAAGAGAAAGACCCTTGCAAGCAAGACCACTCCTTATGCTTCCCTCTTTCCCCTTCTTTCTGCCTGAAGCCACATCCAAAGGGGTGTGGCCAATGTTACAGGCAAGACAGCTACAACTCCCCTTTTAGTCTAAAGAAGAAGATTTTAAGCCTTATGCAAAAACCATATACAGTGATAACAAATGTCAAGCATATTCCTGGAAAAGGAAAGGTAAGCATACACAAGTTAAAACCTACTACCAGGGAGAGCAACATTGAAGAACAAATATATACTACAATATATACTACATGTCCAGTATACAGTCCAGTATCAAGGTAAAGGCATGAAATATATACTATATGTCCAGTATACAGTCCAGTATCAAGGTAAAGGCATGACAGAGATTATTCTGATAGCAGTCCTAATCTGGAAAGTCTAAATCTTGTCTATTTAGAGGAATATGGCTGTGACTGTGTAGTCTTCAACTTCCTCAAAGACTTGAGAATTAAAATAACAATACCAGGGTCGGCAGGAAGTGCAAGTGTGTGACTTCCGAAGGTGCAAGTGAAGACAGAAACAGCAGGCTACCTGGACAGTCACCCAAGGTCTCACAGCAATGTTGGGGTGACCAATTTTGGCTAAGGTATAAAGTATCAAACCATCTCAGAAGCAGGGAAATTGAAAAACTGTCTTACCTTGACTTGGCAAGGTTCAGCAGTCTTCTTTAAGTTTATCTCCTGCAAGCACAGTAGTACGGCATGTCCAAGGTCAGCAGTCTAAGTGGGGGCAGTTCTTTGCCCAAGAGGCCACTAGCTGAGGAGAGAATGAACTTCAGATGGAGTGTCATTGGTGCCCAACATACTCTCTCGATTAACTCAGTGCTGTCAGGAGCAATTGTGTCTCATGTCATATTAGAACATTTAAATGCCATATTCTGCAGGTCCTTTAAGTATTTGAAGATCAAATGTCTATGTCTGACTAACCTCATAGGTTTTTAAGAAGCCTGGGTAACTACAATCTGTAATTCTCAGGAACATAGTTGCTCAATGGCTGAAGCTTCCCAAAATAATTTGGCAAGGACAATGACTTCAAAAAATGTAAACACGCACACACACACACACACACACACACACACACACACACACAGATCTTAACAACAGAGATGTTACTGAAATGTCTTTACTAGAGGTAGAACTGAAAAGCCCAACATGATAAAATATCCTAAGTTGTGTCAATATATAAAATATATACATAAAGGTTGTTTTATATTTGTGTGCAAAACATCATAAACAGAAAAAAGATCCTACTTAGTCAATGTACAGGAATCTGGCAATGTAAGTTATCTATAGCTAATATTGCTAAAATTAGTTCACAAGAAGATAAGTTAATCTACCTATAGTCCATCCTAACCATACCCTTCCCATCCATGCCCTTAAACTTATCTAAAAGAGATACACGAATCTGACCATCACCTTCCATACCCGACCCTACACAACTAAAATCTAACCCTAAGCAGGTGATAATTATCCTTTTTTTCAGTGAAGAGAGAGAGAGGAAAAAAAACCCAAATACCCTTAATGCCAACTGTAGGGAAAGGGGATGTTGTTTTCTTAGAGCTACTTCCTGCTCTAATGGGGCGACAGTGACACTATGGGATCCTGTAGGAAAAAAATAAAACAATGGAAAGTCTTGAGAGGACTAGCTCTAACATTCGTATCTTGTCTCTGGGTGGCAGTAGAATCTTGACCAAAGTTCTTATCGGAAGCTCTGGTCAGAGTGTTATAAGAAGGTGTACCATCTCAGCTAGCTAGTCTAGAATTGTCTAGAGCAGTATTAGTCCCAAGTGGTCTCAGAATGGTGTTTATTAGTTTAAAAACATCAAGTGGAATCGATGAAGTAGGGTCCCATCATCTTTTTGGAGATTTCAATGATTGCCGTTAGGAAATTTTATTGTTCACTGTGGAAGACTTAAGCATTAATATCAACACAGAAAGTTTAACTTTTGTAGGCATGCATACTGGGAAAGGTAATAAAAAGGATAAAATAAGTATGAGGGAAATTAGGATTTTAGAGAGATAACAGAGTTTTGATAAATAATAGTCCCTAGATTTTGTTTTCTTCTGTCTTACACCAATTGGCTTTTTTTAATATGAGACAGGAACTCTGAATTTCATTTTAACAACATGCTTGAATTTAGGGAAGGAAAGCCAAATCCAACTCTAAAGTCAGCATTGGTTTTACATGAATTGGGACTACCAGAGTACTAGGAAGTAAGGAGATATAGTTTTTTTTTGGTTTGGTGTTCAAGCTAAAGATCAGAGAAGCAAAGCAGCCAAGCAACCAGAGAGCTCTTATCTAACCAAGGCTGGGGGAATCTTATCCTCAATGTGGGAGGAGACTCATTGCCCTGAGACTGACCTGAATCCTGAAGGAGACCCTGGTCTTCCTCTCATATACTTCTCTAGTGCTGGGGTTAAAGGCACAAGCTCTGTTTCTCTTTATATTGATTTTCACTCTCATGTATCACTGGGTGTCCTTGAACTCACAGAGATCCATCTGCCCCTGTCTTCTGAGTCTTGGAATTAAAGGTGTGTGCTACCCATGCCCAGCTCTATGGCTGTCTAGTGTGGCTAGCTTTGCATTCTGATCTTCAGTGGCTGTATTAGATCACAAACAGTATATCATCACATGTAGACACACGCATGAGAAATTTGACCTTTCCACTCACCAGGTTGATTTGTGGATCAAATTCAGGTCATCAGGCTTGCCAGGAAGTACCGCTACCAACATAGAGCCCAGTGGCTCATATATTTTAGGTTTGTGATGGTTTATTAGGGATAAAATACTATATATTCTGTGAACATGGAAGTGTTCATGGTGTGGAACAAACAAGCAAGACAACAGTCATATAATTGGTAAATTATTATTCAAAGGCTGAATTTGATTCAGTACTTACTTTTGGAAACAAAGATTCATCAGAACACATTAAACTTACATTCCTGACAGGACATGAGGACTGAACACTGTGTATGACAAATAGCATGTGACCCCAAGGTGTGTGAATATCTATGATGAGATACAGATTTTGTGAAAAGATTTTACTAGGAATATATATTGGTACCGTAAGTCAGATTCTTCTTCGTTTGATGGTTCTTTCTGGATAGCTATCCTTTTTTCTTTAGGCTTCTACACATCCAGTGTCTTTTGACTTCTTGAAGATGGGTGTTTTCTATTTTCCTGTAAAGACAAGAACAGAACACTCCCCCTATATTTGTGAGGTCCCCAAACAACTTGTGGAATATGCCTTGGTAGATGGCCTATAATTTCTCCTCATCAAGAGGTTTCTCCTGGAGCCGGGCGTTGGTGGTGCACGCCTTTAATCCCAGCACTCAGGAGGCAGATGCAGGAGGATCTCTGTGAGTTAGAAGCCAACCTGGTCTACAGAGAGAGTTCTAGGACAGGCTCCAAAGCAATACAGAGAAACCCTGTCCCGAAAAATCAAAAAAGAAAAAAAAAGAAAAGAAAGAAAAAGAAAAAGGTTTTCCCTGTTCAAATCAGGTCTTGATTAACTTTGATGGTATCCAAAGCTTTTCTTCTCCTGTGGAAACAAAGGTGTAATCCCCTACCCAAATGTAACACATGTCCTGAGGTCAATACATCCTTGAAGTACACTGGCTGATTTAGCTCAGAGGTTTTTTTTTTTCTATTGTCCAATATCTTTCTGTGGCTGCTTTTCCTTTCTCATTAGCATTAAGAAAGTTTAAGATTAGTGAAGCATTATATAATCTGTTTTGGGGAGTCTTGGTTCCCCCTGCCTGTTTATAGAGCATTTCCTTTAAAGTACAATTAGATCTCTCCACAACTGCTTGTCTTATAGGATTGTGTGGTATACTAGTAACAAGTTTTATGTTATAATATTTTAAAAAACTGTTCCAATTAATTGGAGACATATGCTGGAGCATTGTCAGTTTTTATTTGTGCAGGTATACCCATAATAGCCATTACCTCTAATAGGTGTGTAATAACAGAATCAGCCCTTTCAGAGTTCAGAGCCCATTGAAATCGTGAAAATGTGTCTATTGTATGGTGCACATATTTTAATTTTCTCAATTCTGCAAAGTGAAACACATCCATTTGCCAAATTTCATTTCTATGTATACCTTTAGGGTTACTACCAGCTGGCAAAGGAGTTTGGTTATAGAAGGAACAAGCAGGACTATTTTTTTATTGTTTCCTTAGCTTGTTGCTAAGTGACTGAAAAATAATTTTTTAAATCCTTGCTTTTCACATGGTGGTCTTTTTTAAAAAGGAAATTCCAAGGCCTCCAGCACACTTTCTATTAATAAATGATCAATTTCATTATTGCCTTGTGTTATAAGACCTGGCAGATCTGTATGGGATCTGATATATATATATATATATATATATATATATAGTTCTATTACTGATTATTTCTTGTAATTGCAATTATATAAACAATGAAGTTAATTCTGTATCATCAGGAATAAATTCAGCAGTTTCAATGTGTAAGATAACTCTTTCTGCATATTTAGAACTAACTATAATAAGAGGTTCTGTAAAAAACCATAAGTATCATGAGAATGGCATACAATCCTGCCTTTTGTACAGAGTTATAAGGACCTTGAACTATTTTACTTATATTTCCTCATTTATATCCTGCCTTACCTGATTTGTTTGCATTTGTTAGAATGTAGGGACTCCAGAGATTGGTGTTTTCCTTACAATTCATGGAAGGATCCAAATGGTTTTCTTTGTGAATTTTATTCTCTCATTTTTGGGATAATTGTTGTTAATCGTTCCCAAAAAGTTGCTGCAAGCTCTTTGCCAATACTCATTATCTTTCCATAAGGAGGAAATTCCCTCATTAGTTAAAGGTACTATAATTTTTGCTGGGTCCATTCCTGACAGTTGACAAAGTCTTAATTTTCCTTTTAAAATCAAATCAGAACTCTTTTCTATATATGTTTTTATTTTTTATTCTGTTTATGTGGTAGAAATATCCATTCTACTATGATATCTTCCCTCTGCATCAAAATCCCTGAAGGGTATTCTCTAGGTAGTAATATAATCAGAATGCAATTGAGCTTTGGATCCACACAGTCCAAATGTGCCCCTAGTATTCTTTTTTCTACCCATTCTAATTATTTTTCAGCTTCAGCTGATAATATTCTTGGTCTATTTAAGTCCTTGTCCCCTTTTAGGGTTTTTTCAAAAATTTTAGCTCATGTCCTTTTACTCCAATAATAGTTTGTAGCTGGAAAATCTCTCCTAAAATTTTTTGAAGATCATGACCAGTCTGATATTGATCCCTCCTGATGTGTACTTTTTGTGGTCTAATTTTCTGTAGGTCTATTTTATATCCTACATAATTGATAGAATCTCCTCTTTGTATTTTTTCAGGGGCAATTTATAATCCTCAGCAAGGTAGAGCTTCCTTTACTTCCTCAAACATTTTTTCTAACATCTCTGCCTTAGAATCAGCCAACAATATATCATCTGTATAATGGTAAATTATAAATTGTGGAAACTGTTTCCAAATTATTTCCAGTGGTTTTTGCATAAAATATTGGCACAGGGCATGACTATTTAACATTTCCTGTGGCAAGAGCTTCCATTGATATCTCTTGTCTGGCTGAGAATTATTGTAAGTAGGCACTGTGAAGGCAAATTTTTCCTTATCTCTTTCTTGTAAAGGTATAGTGAAGAAACAATCTTTTAAATCAGTAACTATAATAGGCCATTCTTTAGTTTTCAGAGAAAGCAAGGGCATTCCAGACTATAGAGTGTCCATTGGCTGAATTACTTTATCGATGGCTCTCACGTCTGTAAGCATTCTCCATTTTCAGATTTCTTTTTAATAACAAATGCAGGAGAATTCAAAATGCTTATAGATTTTTCAATATGTCCAGCATTTAACTGTTCCTGAACCAGCTTGTCTAGAGCCTTTAGCTTCTCAGAGTTCACAGGTCATTGCCCCATGCAGACAGGTTCATCAGTTCGCCACTTTAAGGGTAGGGCTTTTGGTTTCTTTTTAGTTTGGCACTTGTATTCTGTTTTCATACAGTCTGTATAGTTGGTATCTGTTTTATATAGTGCCTTACAATATTTTTCCACAAACATGAGTTTATTTATGGTTCATATCTGATACTGAAGGAATGTTAATCTGGGTATTTCATTGCTGCAATAGATCATGACCCCATACCTTTATTGCTATATCAGTCACATATGTCCTTAGCCTTCCTCTTTGTCTTTCTGGCCCTATACCTTCAACCCATCTCATCCTTTGTTTTTAACTGAGATAGAGTTCCAATCCCTAAGAATTGAACATTTACCTCCTTAAGAAGCCAACTTGGATGCCAAGATTCTTGAGTTACAAAGGTAACCCATCTACTTCCATGTCAAGGAGCCCCATAAGCATAATGGTACTTATTTGTACTCTTAATTTTGGTCTTTTATCATTTATAGAAGTCTGTCAAAATATATGTTTTTTTTTTGTTTTCTCCCTGAATATTTGTTTCACCCTCCAAAGCTAATCTACCATCCAGAGCAGTATGATTTTTTTTACAATAGGCACTGGATTTCCTAATTGTTCTGGGGAGGATTGTCCTCCACAGTGACTGGGAATGAATGTACCGCTTTTGACATGGGAGCCTTCAAGAGGCTCCTCCAAGGAGTTTCTCAGTGGTAAAGGCTTTCCTTGCTTGTCCCTGGTCGATCTACATTCGTTGGTCCAGTGTTGGCCATTGCTTCATCTTCTACATAATCCAGAAGTTTGGGGGCTTCTGTTAGAGTTATTCCTAGAAGAAGCATTATTTCTAGAAATGCCTTGTCTACAGTTTCTTCTCAGATGTCCTATCCTACCACAATTAAAACATTTAGTATTTTGATGTCTTTTCATACCTTTGGAGATTGCTTCTCCTACCTAAGCCTCAGTGTCATAATCATTAGATCAATATTGGTTGTGTGAAGGATCCATCTAATGGTGCTGATCTGATCTTTAAGGGCCCAAGCACCTTTTTGCATTCTAAATTAACAGTCTCATAGGCTAGAGATTCAATGAGTATTCATCTAGCATCTGGATCTGTAACCCCTATTTGTACCCCTTCAGTCAATCTTTCACTGTAACTTTCCTTGGGGCCTTGTAATACCTTAGTATAGGACTCAATTCTTTTCCCTGGTTCTTGAATCTTATCCCAAGCATTCAAGACTGGTGTATGGCATAGGGGCAAGATGTGTTCATCATATTCAGCTTGAGTCTCTGCATCAGCATAAAGACTCTCATCAAGAATTTTATCTTGAGGAGCCTTATAACCTATCTTTTGGCCTTGATGTTCAAGTGTTTTGGCCTCTTCTCCACACAAAACTCGCCACTCAATTTGAGGCCCAATGTCAAGGATAGCTAAGACTAATTGGCTCAAGTCACTAGGGGTTATTCTATATCTGGTAGCTCATGATTCTATTAATTGCCTCACATATGATGAATGCATGGCATAAGAGACTACTGCATTCCTAATACCTTTTAAATCTTTCATGTGTATTGACTTCCAATGACATCCAACGAATCTTTTTGGATGTTTTAGTTGCTGGTTTTTCATTAACAGTAATAGAATAAACCAAAGGAGATGATGTTACAACCTTTGGCAAGTCATCTCTGACCCTGAAAGATACTGGTAACGTTAAATCACTTTCATTCTCTTTTGTTTGTACCTCTGCTTGTGGTGTATCAGTTTTAAGGTTTTCTATGGCCTGTAATCTATTCATCATCGTTTCTCTGAGTGTTTGAATTTCCTGTACATTATAAACTTTTAAGGATTTCATTAAATCAGTCAGTTTCTTGTTCTCTTCATTTATATGTGATTCAAGATATTTAATATTCTCATTCTTAGAGATTATCTGGATGGCATATAGATTGTCTTCTCCAAAAAATGTTCTATCTGCTAGCTTGCCATTAGTCTCAGACATGGAACTATTTTTTACCTGTTAGTATTTCAATCTTGTGTTCAATTTTTTGCATTCTGTTTGTTGAATCCTCAGACATGGGACAAATGTTTTTCTGTTAGCAGGTAAGTACTATGTTCCATTTTTGCATTCTGTTTGTTGAATAACCATTTCTGGTTTCAAAGTTCTGAATCCTTTTTACTAAGCTCTCATTACTAGTCTGTAAAGTCTATATGATTTCTATAAGTTCCTCATCCTTTGCTCTATTATCAACCCATTGCTTTAAGGATATTATATGGATTATCAAGCTAATAGCAATCATGGATAATCAATATGTTCCAGGTAGGTCATAAACCTCTTCTAAAATTCCATCTATATAAGAAACAAAAAGAATTTTTACATCCTGAACAGTAATATTATCTGCCAATGATGCTGGGTAGTCAATTGTACCCTAAGTAAAATCCTGGAACGTGGAGGTTTGGGTGATTTTTGGCTTGTAGGGAGCCTTGCAGCCAGGCAACCAAATCTGAGTAGGAAGAAAAACCATTGCAGCTCAGCAAGTTTTGGGCTGCTTTCCACAGGCACATGTCCACAAATCCACACAAGCAACAAGCACAGTGAAGAACTGGCTTTTCCCGGGACAGGCTGGAGAAACTGTGCAGCAAACTCAGTGAGCCGAGCAAAATACAAAAGCCACGGACCTTACAGCCAGCCAGTGTGGCCGTCCTGGGGACCTACCCAAGCACACTGGGTGAAAAACAAAGGCAGCAGTGTAATGATTTCACCAAGATAAACGATAAATGGGCGTTTATTGGGGAACACATACACAGAAAAATACAAAGAACTGAGGGAGCATTTCTCTGCCCTTACTACTGGATCCTCTGGCCAAAGAGAAAGACCCCAGCAAGCAACACCAAGCCTTACACTTCTGTCTTTCCATGTTCCTCTGCTTGAAGTCACACCTCAAGGGGTGTGGCCACCATTACAGGCAAGACTGTTACAAAAGGTTCTTACAACATTATCTTTTTGCTGTTTAGGAGTATGTTTAGCAAAAAAGCAGTTAATCGCTAACCCACAGCTAAGGTTTTCATCCTCCCTCCCTCCCTCCCTCCCTCTCTCCCTCCCTCCCTCCCTCCCTCCCTCCCTCCCTCCCTCCCTCCCTCCCTTTCTTCCAGGCTTTTGTGGATCCTTTGTTGCTTGCAACTTAGTTGTTGCCAAACGCCTTTAACTTCTACCTTTGTTGTTCAGAAGACTAATGTTTAGCTCTAATGTTGAATGAAGTACTCAATGCTCTAGTCCCTTTCTCTTGTTCCCAGACTTCTCTCCTGCCTCCCAGATACCATGTCTTTCAAAGAAAAAGTAGGGAATTATTTTCCTTTTTTGGATGCACAGTTATTTTCTCGTGGAAATCACCTCTGAAATTCTCCAGCACCCTGTGACAGTGATCTCTACAGTGAAGTTTCCATTTGGCTGTTGGGCATTGACTTTATTTTTGACCATCCCAGGCCTGTAATATTCAACATGGTCTTCGGTGGTGTGATCAACTGTCATCCAAGATAGTCACTTTCTCAACCATGTTATGGGTCCCTTAGCACAGGAAGGGTGGCCTGATTTTGCATATCAGAGGGGGAAAATATTCTTTTTTAAACTGTTTGCCATTTATGTTTGCAACATGCACATTTTTGTGGTTGAATGAATTATTTCTTGCCAATTTACTTAAGACACTTTATAAATCTTCTCTCACTGTGTGTTTGCACAAACAGCTGAATTAGTTATTTATAATTTTCAGGTTGTTTAAAAAACTGGTTTCATATCAATCCCTTCAGATCACTCTTTTATTCCATCCCTAGGTTCCTCTCTTACAAAAGATAAGTCTTACAGGAGATAAGTCTCAGCTTTGAAAATATTTCTGAAATTATTTTGTAATAGATGTATATAAGTCATGCATCCTTTTATAGTTACTTTACTAAAATAATAATAATAATAATTGGTTCACATTCTGCTTCTTACCTTGTACTTTATTTTTTAGAGATAGTGACATCTTCACAGGTGGGAGCTTACAGATTTGCTGCACTTAAATGATGTATGTATATTGTCTTCCTAGTGAGGAATATTAATAATATTGGTGGTAGCACCCCTCACTGACTCCTGCTTGAGGCTCCAGACATGCATCACATTGTTTCCCATCAAGTGCATCTGCACACCTGTGTGATTCAGTTGGATTACATGCAACAACACAGGCCTCTGTGTGCTGCTTCTGTGCAGGCCCTCTACAGCCCTTCTAATACCCGTGGCCATGCTTTGGTTTCCAGGTGGTTGATAATTCATCATACTCTTAAACTTTTTTGGTTTTTCTTAAGTGAAATATCGCCCCCCTCCCGGGACAGAAATACACCTATGTCTAGTAACCTTTAATTTGATTGTGGAAGGACCAAATAGTGGTCACCTCAAGGAGTCAGAGCTCATGTTGAGTTCTCTACTTGGATGGGCCACTGCCTTTGCCTTGTTGTATAGATGGTCAATCAATACTGTCTAGAAGTTGCTGGCTGGTTATTACAATACCATCTAGTCCAGTGAGTCACTAGTTATCTTTTCTGGTCAGGCAAACTCTCAAATTGTATTTGGTACTAACAAAGTTGCAGACTAGCCTCTGAGGTTAGAGCATCCTGTTCAGAGCCAACCTCCACAGCACCAGACCTGTACAGGACCAGACACTACCCATGCACAATTGATCAAATCTCTTCTGGGGCAGAGCTGTATGGTGAGTTTTAGCCTAAACTGAGTGTTTGTCTGATTGCCCAAATTAGTCAATCCTGGCTCCTTCTCTAAAAATAATCGGGCAGAGCTGTCACACAACCTTTCAAGTTGAAGAGAACTGCTGTTTGACTTCCCCAACGAAACAGGACTAACTCCTAAGTTCTGGAACCTGGGAAGGAGGGAGGTCCCATACCTGGATTGAATCATTGGCCAACTCCTTTCAGGATTATTATAGCTGTTGCTTAGCTTCTATTGTAGGATCCAAAGGTGGCAGTGTCTCAGTACAGGGGTCAGGAGACACTGCTTTCCCTTCTGAATGTGTTTTCTTTTCTTTTCTTTTTTATTTTATGTATGTTTTTTATTTAAATTAGAAACATGCATGCTTCAAATGTCAATCCTGGCTCCCCCCCCTTCTCCCTCCACCAGCCCCATCCCCAGCCCAATTCCCACATCATTCCCCAGGGAGGGTAAGGCCCTCCTTGGGGGGGATACCCAGAGTCTGTCATTTCATCCAGGGCAGGACCTAGGCCCTTCTCAATGTGTCCAGGATGAGAGAGTATCCCTCCATGTGGAATGGGCTCGCAAAGTTCATTTGTATGCCATGGTGAACACTAGTCTACTACCAAAAGCCCCAGATATTTCTGAGGCCTCCTCACTGACACTAAATTCATGGAGTCTGGATCAGTCCCCTGTTGGCCTCTTAGTCATCAGTCTTGGGTTCAAGAGCTCCCCCTTGTCCAGTCAGCTGTCTTTGTGGGTCTCACCAGCACGGTCTTGACCGCCTTGCTCATCACTCCTCCATCTCTGTCCCTGGGTTCCAGTGTTTAGTTGTGAGTATCAGTCTCTGTTTCCATTAGTAACAAGATGAAGGTTCTAGGATGTCACATAAGGTAGTCATCAACCTTATCGTCAGGTAGGGGCTATTAATGTAGTCTCTCCGCTATTACTTAGTTTTCCAGTTGGTGTTATCCTTGTACATCTCTGGGAATCTCACTAGTGTCAACTCTGTCCTCAAATCTATAATGACTCCAACTATTATGGTATCTCTCATCCTGGTCTCCTCTATTCTTACCCCGACTCAGCCTTCCTGCTCCCCATGTCTTCTTCTACCCTCCTCTTATCTCCCTCTCTTTTTCCTGGTTCCCTCTTGCCTCCCCCCATGGTCCCAATCTGCTCAGGAGATCTTGCCTCATTCCACTTCTCTAGGGTATAATGCATATCTCTTGGGAAGTTCCCTGATTCCCAGACTCACTGGCCATGGGATTGTAGGCTGGCACTCCCCAGATCTATGTCTAAAATCCATAGATGAGAGAGTGCATGCCATGTTTCTCTTTTTGTGACTGGGTTAGCTCGCTCAGGATGGTTTCTTCTAGTGCCATCCATTTGCCTGCAAATTTCAGGATTCCATTGTTTTTTTCTGCTGAATAGTACTCCATTGTGTAAATGTACCACATTTTCTCTATCCACTCTTCGGTTGAGGGGCATCTAGGTTGCTTCCAAGTTCTGGCTATTACAAATAATGCTGCTATGAACATAGTGGAAAAGACATCCTTGTTGTATGAATAGGCATCTTTTGGGTATATGCCTAAGAGTGGAATTGCTGGGTCTTGTGGTAGATTGATTCCCATTTTCCTGAGGAATCTCCATACTGATTTCCAAAGTGGCTGTACAAGTTTGCACTCCCACCAGGAGTGGAGGAGTGTTACCCTTTTACCACATCCTCTCCAGCATAAATTGTTGTTGGTGTTTTTGATTTTAGCCATTTTGACAGGAGTGAGATGGTATCTCAGAGTTGTTTTGATTTGCATTTCCCTAATGACTAAGGATATTGAGCACTTTCTCAAGCGCCTCTCAGCCATTTTAGACTCCTCTATTGAAAATTCTCTATTTAGTTCTGCAGCCCAGTTTTTAATTGGATCCTTTGGTGTTTTAGAGACTTGCTTCTTGAGTTCTTTGCAAATTTTGGAGATCAGATGTGGGGTTAGTGAATATTTTTTCCCATTCTGTGGGCTGTGTTTTTGTCTTGCTGGTTGTGTCCTTTGCCTTACAGAAGCTTCTCAGTTTCAGGCGGTCCCATTTATTAATTGTTGATCTCACTGTCTGTGCTACTAGTGTTATGTTCAGGAAGCTGTCTCCTGTACCAATTCGTTCAAGGGTACCACCTACTTTCTCTTCTAAGAGGTTCAGTGTGGCTGGATTTATGTTGAGGTCTTTGATCCATTTGGACTTAAGTTTTGTGCATGGCAATAGACATGGATCCATTCGCAATCTTCTACATGCCAGCATCCAGTTATGCCAGCACCATTTGTTAAAGATGCTTTCTTTTTCCCATTGTATATTTTTAGTTTCTTTGTCAAAGATCAGATGTTCATACGTGTGTGGGTTAATATCAGGGTTTTCAATTCAATTTCATTGGTCTACCTGTCTATTTTTGTGCCAATACCAAGATGCTTTCAGGACTATAGCTCTATAATAGAGCTTGAAGTCAGGGATGGTGATGCCTCCGGACGTTGCCTTGTTGAACAGGATTGTTTTGGCTATCCTGGGTCTTTTGTTTTTCCATACAAAATTGATTATTGTTCTTTCAAGGTCTGTGAAGAATTGTGCTGGTATTTTAATGGAGATTGCATTGAATCTGTAGATTGCTTTTGGCAGGATTGCCATTTTTACTACATTGATCCTACTTATCCACGAGCATGGAGTATCTTTCCATTTTCTGAGGGCTTCTTTAATTTCTTTCTTTAAAGACTCCAAGTTCTTGCGATACAGATCTTTCACTTGTTTGGTTAGTGTTACCCCAAGGTATTTGTTTGTGGCAATTGTAAAGGGTAATGTTTCTCCAATTTCTTTCTCAGCCCTCTTATCTTCTGTATATAGTAGGGCTACTGATTTTCTTGAGTTGATCTTGTAGCCTGCCACTGAAGGTGTTCATCAGCTGTAAGAGTTCCCTGGTAGAGTTCTTTGGGTCACTTATGTAAACTATCATACTATCTGCAAATAGTGAAAGTTTTACCTCTTTCTTTCCAATTTGTATCCCCTTGATCTCCTTTTGCTGTCTTATTGCTCTAGCTAGAACTTCCAGTACAATATTGAAGAGGTATGGGGAGAGGGGACAGCCTTGTCTTGTTCCTGACTTTAGCAGAATCACCTTTAGTTTCTGTCCTTTTAGTTTGATGTTGGCTGTTGGTTTGCTGTATATAGCTTTTATCATGTTTAGGTATGTTCCTGTTATCCCAGATCTCTCCAAGACCTTTAACATGAAGGGGTGTTGTATTTTATCAAAGGCTTTTTCAGCATCTAGTGAGATGATCATGTGATTCTTCCTCAGCTTGTTTATATGGTGGATTACATTGATAGATTTTCGTATGTTGAACCAACACTGCATCCCTGGAATGAAGCCTACTTGCTCATGGTGAATGAGTTTTCTGATGTGTTGTTGGATCTGATTTGCCAGTATTTTATTGGATATTTTTGCATCAAAGTTCATAAGGGAAATTGGTCTGAAGTTCTCTTTCTTAGTTGTGTCTTTGTGTGGCTTGGGTATTAATGTTATTGAAGCCTCGTAAAAAGAGTTTGGCAAAGACCCTTCTGCTTTTATTGCATGGAATCCTTTGAGGAGAATTGGTATAAGCTGTTCTTTGAATTTCTGGTAGAATTCTGCACTGAAGCCATCTGGCCCTGGGCTTTTTTTGGTTGGGAGACTTTTGATGACTGCTTCTATTTCCTTAGGATTTATAGGTCTATTTAAAATGCTTATCTGTCCTTGATTTAATTTTGGCAGGTGATATCTATCCAGGAAGTCGTCTATTTCCTTTAAATTTTCGAATTTTGTGGAGTACAGGTTTTCAAAGTATGACCTGATGATTCCCTGGGTTTCCTCAGTGTCTATTGTTATGTCCCCCTTTTCATTTCTGATTTTGTTAATTTGCATGTTCACATTCTGCTGTTTGGTGAGTTTGGATAAAGATTTGTCTATCTTATTGATTTTCTCAAAGAACTAACTCTTTTGTTACATTGATTCTTTGTATTGTTTTCCTAGTTTCTGCTTTATTGATTTCAGCCCTCAATTTGATTATTTCCTGGCATCTACTCCTCCTGGGTGAGTTTGCTTCTTTGTGTTCTAGAGCTTTCAGCTGTGCTGTTAGTTCTCTAGTGTAACTATCCTCCAGTTTCTTCATGTGGGCACTTAGTGCTATGAACGTTCCTCTTAGCACTGCTTTCAAAGTGTCCCATAAGATTGGATATGTTGTGTCGTCATTCTCATTGAATTCTAGGAACTCTTTAATTTCTCTTTTTATTTCTTCTTTGACCCAGGCATGGTGCAATAGCGCATTATTCAATTTTCATGATTTTGTAGGGCTTTTTGCAGTTTGTGTTGTTGTTGAACTCTAACTTTAAAGCATGGTGTTCTGATAAGATACATGGAGTTATTCCAACTTTTTTGTACCTGTTGAGGTTTGCTATGTTGCCAAGTATGTGGTCAATTTTTGAGAAGGTTCCATGTGGCACTGAGAAGAAGGTATATTCTTTTGTGTTTGGACAAACCCAATTGGGTCATAACCTCTATTAGTTTCTTTGTTTCATTGTTAAGTTTCTGTCTTATAGTCCTGTCTAGTGGTGACAGTGGGGTGTTGAAGTCTCCCACTATTAGTCTGTGAGGTTGTATGTGTGGTTTGAGTTTTAGTAATGTTTCTTTTACGAATGTGGATGCCTTTGTATTTGGGGCATAGATGTTCAGAATCGAGACTTCATCTTGGTGGATTTTTCCTGTGATGAATATGAAATGACCTCCTTCATCTCTTTTGATTAATTTCAGTTTAAAGTCTAGTTTGTTAGATATTAGGATTGCTACCCCTGTTTGTTTCTTGGGGCCATTTCATTGGAAAATCTTTTCCCAACTCTTAACTCTGAGGTAATGTCTGTCTTTGAGGCTGAGGCGTGTTTCTTGTATGCAGCAGAAGGATGGATTCTGTCTTTGAATCCATTCTGTCAGCCTGTGCCTTTTTATGGGAGAATTAAGACCATTAATATTGAGGGATATTAATGACCTTTGATTGCTGGTTCTCGTTTGTTTTGGAATGGTTGTTCTTGGTGGAATTGTATGTGGATTTCCACCCCTTTTCTCTTTTGGGTATTGATAAAGTGGGATTATCTATTTCCTATGTTTTTCTGGTTGTAGTTAACATCTTTGGACTGAAGTTTTCCTTCCATAACTTTCTGTAGGGCTGGGTTAGTGGATACGTATTGTTTAAATCTGGTTTTGTCATGGAATATGTTGTTTTCTCCATCTATAGTCATTGAAAGCTTTGCTGGGTATAGTAGTCTGGGCTGGCATCCTTGGTCTCTTAGTGTTGATAGAATATCTATCCAGGACCTTCTGGCTTTCAGAGTTTCCATGGAGAAGTCAGGTGTAATTCTTATAGGTTTGCCTTTATATGTTATTTGACATTTTTCCTTAGCTGCTCTAAGTATTCGTTCTTTATTTTGTATGCTTGGGGTTTTGATTATTATGTGGCAAGGGGACTTTTTTTGTGATCCACTCTATTTGGTGTTCTGTAAGCTTCTTGTACCTTCATTGGCATGTCTTTCTTTAGGTTGGGAAAGTTTTCTTCTATGCTTTTGTTGAATGTATTTTCTGTCCCATTGAGCTGGGTTTCTTCACCTTCTTCTGTATCTATTATTCTTAGGTTTGGTCTTTTCATGGTGTCCCATATTTCCTGGATATTTTGTGTTATTGATTTCTTGGACTTCTGATTTTCTTTGACTGATGAATCTATTTCTCCTAGTGTGTCTTCAACACCTGAGATTCTCTCTTCCATCTCTTGTATCCTGTTGGTTATGCTTGCATCTGTAGTACCTGTCCGTTTCCCCAGTTTTTCGAATTCCAGCATTCCTTCAGATTGTGTTTTTTTTTATTGTCTCCATGTCAGCTTCCAGTCCTTGCATTGTTTGAATTGTTTCTTGTAATTTTTGCTTTGTGTTTTCCTCCCTTTCTTCCATTTTTTTGGATTTTTTGGTTTGTTTTTTCTTCTATTTCTTGCAGTTTTTGGTTTGTTTTTTCTTCCATTTCTTTAAGGGATTTTCTCACATCCTCTTTCAGGGCCTCTATCATTTTCATGAAGGTGTTTTTAAGGTCATTCCCTTCTGCTTCAGCCGCATTGGGGTGTTCAGGTCCTACTGGTATAGAATCTCTAGACTCTGGTGGTGTCATATTTGTTTTTCTGTTGTTGAGTGTGTTCTTATATTACCTTTTCCCCATCACTTCTTCCAGTGGGTGTAGAAGGAGTCTCTTCCTCGCCTGGTGGGTAGGTGACCAGGGTTCCCTTTTGATGGGTGCAAGCAAAGCCAATACTCTCTGGCCTCTGCTCTCTGCCCTCTGCCCTGGATTTGGGTGGAAGTGGACTAGCTCTCTCTACAGGCTCCTGGTTGCTTGGTCGCCCTTCGGGGGGAGTCGATCTGGCTGCAGTCCCCAAGCTTGGGGATCCAAGAGAGGGTGAGCATGCTCACCTCTGCCCTCTGCCCTGGGTTTGGGTGGAAGTGGAGTGGCTCTCTCTCTGCAGGCTCCTGGTCTATTGGTATTCCTTCCGGGGGAAGTCGACCTGGCTTCTGTTCCCAAGCCGGGGTATCTGAGGGTGAGCAGAAGGAAATTGTGTCTAAGATAGGGACCCGGTGCTCTGACCTCTGCCTTGAGTGTGGGCAGAAGTGGCCCAGCTCTCTCTGCAGGCTCCTGGTAGCTTGGTCGTCCTTCTGGGGGGAGTCACTGAATGTGTTTTCATTTTATGCCGCTTGGTGTTTTCCTGCATGTGTGTCTGTGTGAAGTGTCAGGAACCCAAGGGGAGTCACACTCAGGTGTGAGCTGCCATGTGGCTGCTAGGAACTGAACCCAGATTCTCTGGATGAGCAGATGATGCTTCCAAACACTGAGTCATCTCTGCACTTCTCACTTCCCTTTCTAACTTTATTCAGATTTCTGCTTCTGTTTGTCTTATAAAAGGGACCAGACTTTGCTTATCTGAGGTTTACAGATGCGGACACCTATCTGTCCAGTGCGGGTTGCTGAATTATTTTTCACAGATGAATAAGGGCACCTTTGGGTTCCTAGGCCAAGCATTACTAGCCACAGCCACTGACCGGTTGCAGTGAGTGTTCTTATGCTTCTTATTTGCACTATGTTCCTGTCTACAAACCCTGCAGAAATGTTGGCGTGTTTATACACAGGAGAAGAGTAGAAATCATACCTTTACACCACAATAGAAGTTAGCTTCAATTCATTCATGGAAGTATAGAACACTTAATACCATAAAACTATTACCAATTCTGGTTATACCTTCATAACATTGCTCTGAGAGTCTGTGCATGGAGGTCGCATGGTCTGGTGCCTGCAGGTGAAATGGAACACTGTGACTACACTTTATGTACTGAACAGACTCCTTATATCAGTGTTTTAGTTCCAAATCAAATGGCTTGAGTGATTACAATTTCAGAAACAATATATGACTGGAGACTTTTTTTTTACAAACTCACTGAATATGCTGTTATTATGTCCTGATTCAGTATTCAACGTCAGAACTACATTTAATATCAGCCTCTCTTGGAACGGTGGTAAAAGTTTGAATCCTAAATTCTGATCCATTTGTTCCTAGGAAAGAAAAGCTTTCCTGGCCATTGTGTCTGAGGTAACTTAGTCTGCACACCGTCATTGGAGGCAACAAGCTTTCAGAGGCTCAGCTCTTAGTCTTCTGTCTTATGTCCAGATGTCTGTCTGAAAGCTAGGCTCAGAAAGAATGGCATCCTGTCTTAGATATGTGCTATAAATAATAGAAATTTCTCTAACACAGTGAATGTATCCATTTTGAAAGGGACAGTGGCTGTATTAGTGGTTTACTGGAGTCCTACAGCAGGGCAGTCTCAAGGCTGAGTGCCTGTCAGTCAAGACTCCTTCACTCTCAGATCAACAGAATCACAGCAATGTATAGCTGATTTGATCCTGGCCTGTGCTGTGCACCATCATATGCCCTTTAGGGATGAGCTTTTCTGTGACCTCTTGCATTTACTATCTATGTCTTCTTGATGACTCTCATGGACAATGCTTGTTAGTTTCCGGACTTGCGAAGTATAAATGAGCTTATCATGGATGTAGAGGATCCTTAATGTCAGTCTCTTAATATATCTGAATTTCAAAATCTAAGCACATTGTTTCATAACTCTGTCAAAAGTGGGTCTGCAATACAGGGCATGACCTCCCCAAGACGAAGATCATAAGTGTGTGTATGTGTGTGTGTGTGTGTGTGTGTGTGTATGTGTGTGTGTGTGTGTATGTGTGTGTGTGTGTTATCTGCAAGGCACAAAAGTTGCTATTTCAATCAATGCAGTTCATTAATTATTGCTCTTTTGTAAATCATTAGCCCCAAATTAAACTTCACTTGTAAACATGCAAATATATGTGTCCATTGAACAAGGTCTTGTGCTTATAAGAAGCTCTATTAGAGGAGCTCAGTTCTAGTAGAAAGACTCAGAGTCTCAGCAGCTGGATTCCCCTGGACTCTGCTTCTCCATGGCTCCTGCAGGTTCTCCAGCCTCCCTTCCCCTATGTGTGTGTCTGCTGCTGGCCTCTGGCTTTGCCCAGGCAGGCAGACTGCTGGTGGTCCCCATGGATGGGAGCCACTGGTTCACCATGCAGATGGTTGTGGAAAAGCTTGTCAACAAAGGACATGAGGTGGTGGTAGTGGTGCCAGAGGTGAGTTGGCAACTGGGAAAATCCCTGAATTTGACAGTGAAGACGTATTCAACCTCTCACACTCTGGACGATCTGGACCATATGTTCTAGGTTTTTCCTGATGCTCAATGGAAAACTCCAGAACATAGAATGCTTTCTTTAATCAGAGGCTTAGGGAAAGGTTTTTTTTATTTAATTGCTTCACACTGTATGGATTTGTTTAACGACAAGAAGTTAGTGGCGTACTTGAAGCAGAGTTCTTTTGATGCTGTGTTTCTGGATCCTTTCGATATGTACGGCTTAACTGCAGCCAAGTACTTGTCACTCCCTTCAGTGCTTTTTTTCAAGATATTTCATTTGTCACTATTTTGAAGAGGGAGCCCAGTGCCCCAGTCCACTCTCTTATGTTCCTAGACTTTTCTCAAAATTAACAGACACCATGAATTTCAAGGAGAGAGTGTCCAACCTTGTTTACTACTTGGAAGAACGTGTATTTTGCCACTACTTGTGAGACACTGCTGTAGAGATTGCGGCTGAAGTTCTCCAGACCCCAGTGACTGTGGATGACCTCTTCAGTCAAGTGTCCATTTGGTTGTTACGAACAGACTTTGTATTAGATTTCCCCAGACCTGTGATGCCACAAATGATGTTGTCTCTTCCTTATCACATGAAGAGAGTCCTGGGTTCAGACAATAAGAAAGAAATGCTTTACTGAACTGTAATTCATTGTTTGCATTGCTGCATATGGAATTTCTTCCTGGGTTAAAAAATTGTTTTGTGTCAAATCACTGATTAGGAAAAAAACTCTATATAGCTTCCCTATGGAAATGAATGTATACACCTGAGGCTTAATTGAATATACATTGCAAACTATAAAATCAGTATGTATGCCTTCCTGTTTGTGTGTGTGTGAGGGTCATGAAATTAACAAGGGGAGGAAACAAAGATCTTTCCTTAGGAGAGACACAGTCAGTAATGATAGACATTTCACATGAAAACAGACAGGAGTGATATTCAGGGATAGGGAGAACAAATGGAGGCTGAGGCTGGCTAGAGAGAGGAGTAAGTACAACATGTCTGAACATGCCATAATTCCAACAAATACCTTGTATTCTGACTCAGAAAAGAAATTTAAAGAGACAAAAATAAAATTTGAAACTATATGGCTATGTTTCTGGAGATGTTTAAAAAACATATCAAGCCTGGAAGCAACCTTCATTATTTGTCGGCTACACTCTATAGGAGTGTACATCCAATTTTTCCAAATTTCAAAAACCATTGATGTGGTATGTAGGATGCAAGGTAGGCACATTTGTTTTTTTACAGAAAATAAATTGTACAAGATAAAACAAAAACCACCATATTAAAATTGGACAAAATATTCACAGAACATCCTTGTGCCAAGAAAAAGCACAAGAATCATAGAGTCACTGGTTAACACAGCCAGGAGTCCCATAAAAGTACTAAACTGGCAGCTATGCTGTATCCTCTGAGTACTGGCTCAGATCCACGTAGACCCTGTGCATGCAGCTGCAGTCTCCTCAGTTCATGTGAGCTTTGCTGAGTTGCTTTTGTTGGCCTTGTTCTCTGGGTGTCCTCCATCACTTCTTTCTCCCCAATTCCTTCTGCCTCTTTTCCATGGGGTTCCCTGAGCTCTGAGGGGAGGGATTTGATGGAGACATTTCATATAGAACTGTGTGTTCCTAGGTCTCTCTATGTGATATCTTGCTGTGGGTCTCTGTGTTTGTTCCCATCTGATGCATGAGGAAGCATCTCTGATGCTGGTTGACTATGGCCCTGATCCATGAGTATAGCAGAATATTATTATGAGTCATTTAATTGTTAACCTGGTTTTTTCTTAAGAACAGGAGTATTTGGTTCTACCCTAGCTGTCTGAAATTCTAGACTGCTGTTCTTGGTCACCAAAGAGTGTCTGGCATGGGTTCCATCTCATGGAGTGGGGGCATAATTCAAATAAGACACCAGTTGGATACTCCCACAAGGTTTGGGCCTCCATTGCCCTAGCATATTTTGTAGTCAAGACATATTACAGGTCTAAGTTTTTGTGATGGGGTTGGTGTTTCCTTTGTTCTTTTGGTAGCCTGCAAAAATATTTCTGTGTCATAGACACCAGAAGATGGTGGTGAAGGTTCTGTGTAGGCACCATTAGACTGCTCCACATTCAAGAGTTGTATAGGTGTTCTCTTCAGCAATGGGGTCTTGTCAGTTTGTGGAGAGCAAACTATTTTCTTGACAAGGTCCATGGTTGTTTGGGAATTCCACTGGGAGCCCTTTGACCCTCAACTGAATTCATTGAAAATCTTTCCCTAAAAGCAAGCTTAGTTTGTTCACAAGACATAATGAGAAGGGGTTCTCTGTCCCTTGTTATTTGGAGTTTCCACTGCACTGCACTAGCTTTCCATATTGCCACTCAAATATTCTTCAACTCTAGCTGTCTCCTGTCTCATTGCCTCCCTCAATCAACTTGCCCTCTTTCTTCCCAGGTGACACTCCTGCTCTTGTTCCTTTTGCCTGCTCCATCCCACTTGTAAAATGTATGTTATTTCCCCCACCCAGGGAGATCCATGTGTCCTCTCCCCCACTGCCTTCCTCTATGCCTAAACTGTCTGGGTGTATGAATTTCATTTTGGTTATCATTTCTATAATGGCAAATATCCAAATATGTCATACATATCACATTTATCTTCTGATCTGTGTTACCTCACACAGGATGATTTTTTTCTGAGTTCCATACATTTGCTTACAAATATCTTGATGTCATATTTTGAAAGAGCTGAGTGGTGCTCAATTATGTAAATGTACCACAATTTCTTTATCCAGTCTTCAATTTGGGGACATCTAAGTTTTTGTTTTTTCTATTTTCTGCTCAATATGTCAGCAAGGAAAATGGTTGAGCAATTGTCCTTGTGTTAGGATGAGAGATCCATTGGGTATATGCACAAGAGTAGTAGATCTTGAGTAGATCTATTGCAATCTTTCTGATGAACCACCATATTGATTTCCATAGTAGCTATAGAAGATTACACTCTAATCAGCAGTGAATGTGTGTTCTCCTTACTCTGAATCCTCCCCAGTATGAGCAGTCACTTATGTTATTGATCTTAGCCATTCTGACAGGTGTAAGGTGGAATCTCAAAATAGATTTGATGTGCATTTTCCAGATGTCTAAGGATGTTGAACAATTCTTTGAACGCTTCTCACTCATTTGAGTTTCCTCTCTTCATAATTCTGTTTAGGTATGTACCTCACTTTGGTGTTTTTGATATATACTTTCTTGAGTTCTTTATATAGCTTGTATATTAATTGTTAAAAAATCTTTGTCTAGACTCCTCTATTGAGAATTTTCTATTTAGTTTTATACCCCAATTTTAATTGGGTCCTTTGGTGTTTTGGAGACTTGCTTCTTGAGTTCTTTGTAAATTTTGGAGATCAGCCCTGTATCTGATGTGGGTTTAGTGAATATCTTTTCCTATTCTGTAGGCTGCCTTTTTGTCTTGTTGACTGTATCCTTTGCCATACAGAAGCTTCTCAGTTTCAGGAGGTTCCATTTATTAATTGTAGATCTCAGTGTCTGTGCTACTGGAGTTATGTTCAGGAAGTGGTCTCCTGTACCAATTCGTTCAAGGGTACCTCTTTCTTTCTCTTTATGAGGTTCTATTGAGGTCTTTGATCCATTTGGACTTAAGTTTTGTGCATGGTGATAGACATGGATTTCCATTTAAGAAAGTGCTCAACCTCCCTAGTCATCAGGGAAATGCAAATCAAAACAACTCTGAGATACCATCTTACTCCTGTCAGAATGGCTAAAATCAAAAACACTAATGACAGTTTATGCTGGAGAGGTTGTGGAAAAAGGGGAACACTCCTCCACTGCTGGTGGGAATGCCAACTCATTCAGCTACTTTGGAAATCAGTATGGAGATTCCTCAGGAAAATCAGAATCTGTCTACCACATGACTCAGCAATTCCACTCTTAGGCATGTACCCAAAAGATGCCCATTCATACAACAAGGACGTCTGTTCCACTATATTATTTGTAATAGCTTGAACCTGGAAGCAACTTAGATGCCCCTCAACTGAAGAGAGGATAGAGAAAATGTGGTACATTTACACAATGGAGTACTATTCATCGGGAAAAAAACCAATGGAATCTTGAAATTTTCAGACAAATGTACAGCACTATAAGAAACCATCCTGAGTGAGGTAACCCAGTCACAAAAAGACAAACATGGTATGTACTCAATCATATATGGATTTTAGACATGGATTAGGGGAGTGCCAGCTTACAATTCTACTTCAAGAGTTTGGAAAACAGAACCTTAATCCAGTGACTGATGGAAGCAGAGGCAGACACCCACAGCTAAACACTGAACTGAACTCCTGGAATCCAGTGACAGACAGGAAGGACTGATGAGCAAAGGGGTCAAGACTGGGCTGGTTTAAACCACAGACACAGCTGACCTGAATAAGGGGGAACTCTTCAACCCCAGACTGATGGCTGGGAGGCCAGAATGGAACTGATCCAGATGCCCTGAATGTTGTCAGTGAGGAGGCCTAGGTAATCTATTGGGTCTTCGATAGTAGATCAGTATCCCTGGCATACAAATGGACTTTGCGTGCCCATCCCCCAATAAGGGATGCTCTGTCAGCCTGGACTCTTGGGGGGAGGGCATAGGCCCTGCCCTGAATGAAATGACAGATTCTAGAGATCACCTTGTGGAGGGCATCACCCTCCCTGGGAAACTGAGTGGAGACTGGGTGGGGAGCTGAGAGGCATGGTGGGGGGCAGGGGTGGAGGGGAGGGAGAGGGAGCTGGGATTGATATGTGAAACAAGCTAGTCTCTAATTTAAATTTAAAAAAAAATTTTGCCTATTTTGTAGGTTGCCACTTTGTCTGAATGCTGATATCCTTTGCCTTTCAGCAACTTTTAAGTGTCCCATTAATAACTTTTGATCTTAGTATCTGCACTATTAATGTTCTGTTCAGGGAGTCTGCTCCTGAGCCAATATGATCAAGGTTATTCCTGACCTTCTCTTCTGTCGGGTTCAATGTATCTGTTTTTATGCTGAAATCTTTTATTCATTTGGAGTTGAGTTTTGTGCAGGGTTACAGGTATGAATCTATTTGCCTTCTTCTCTATGCAGCCATCCAGTTTGACTAGCACCATTTGTTGAAGATGCTATGTGTTTTCAAGTGTGTATTTCTGGATCTTTTATCAAACCCTGGTGTTCATAGGTGTGTGGGCTTATGTCTAGGACTTCAGTTTGATTTTGTTGATCAACATGTCTCTTTTTTGTATCAATACTATGCTGCCTGTATTACTATAGCTTTATAGTTTAATTTGAGTTGAGGAATGATGAGATTTCATATAGTTCTATTATTGGTCAGGATCATTTTAGTTCTCCTGTGTTCATCTTTGTCTCTATATGAAGTTGCAAGTTGTCCTCTCAAGGTTTGTGAAGAGTTTTGTTGTAATTTTTATGGGATTACATTATATCTGTAGATTGCTTCTGGTAGTATGGCCATTTTTACCATGTTAATGCTAAATATTCATGAGCATGGGAGATCTTTCCATCTTCTGATATTTCCTTCAATTTCTTTATTCAAACACCTGAAGGGTTTTTTAAATCATAACAGCCTTTCACTTACTTGGTTATAACCTGCAAGACATTTTATATATTTTGAGGCTATTGTGTAAGGTGTTGCTTCCCTGATTTCTCTCTCAATATGTTGTCATGGGTATACGGGAGGGCTACTGATTTTCTGAGTTAATTGTGTATCCAGCTTCTTGGCTGAATATGTTTATGAGCTGTTGATATTCCTTGGTGGAATTTTTAGGGTCACCATCTGTAAGTAAAGATCATTTGGTTTCTTCATTTCCAATTTGTATCCCCTTGATCCCCTTCAGCTGCCTTATTGCTATAGCTAAGACTTCAGTTACTATACTGAATAGGTGTTGAAGAGTGGACAATCTGTAAATCATAAAAATACACGATGTTCTTTTCCTTCCATTTCAGTTCTTATTAAGTTAGAAACATGGCCACAAAGAAAAACTTAACATATGTGACACATTTTTTATTGAGTACATTACACTATTTTCATTGATTGTCCTGTATTTTCAGTGGCCATTAAGTGGTATTTACTAGCTCTCTTACTTTAGTTTTTGTGAACAAGAGTGTACCCACTGTTCTTCTATACTTTGTTTACATGAACTTGTTCCTATATTATTTTCTGTTGGGAGTTTTTCGGTCATATACCTGGGCATGTGTCACACTCATTAACACCCCACACATACACACACACACACACACACACACACCACCACCACCACCACCACCACCACCACCACCATACACCACACACTAATTCACACACACCATACCCAGCCACACAAAGACATATGTGAACATTGAGGGGCTGTTGATAAAGAGCTTGTATACAGCACAGCCACAAATTTAATACAAAAATCAACCCTTAGTCTGTGTATGTGTCTATTCTTTTATTTCATATGGCAGCCATGTTTAACATACAGTTTTTGTGTTAATGGGGTACAGAAGTTATGGGAGGAGCTAAACCTGTGTGTTGAGAAACAAACACTGGTGAGAGACCTTGTGTGTCTGGGAATGTGTGTGTGTGTGTGTGTGTGTGTGTGTGTGTGTGTGTGTGTGTGTGTTAGGGTCTACCTAGGGGACTTTGATGATGGCTATAACACAACACCCAGGAATCTCCCTGGAGAGTTCACTACACAGGTGTAATTAAGTCTTACATCAATAGTGACTCCATGGAGTTTCCATTCCCACGAGGGCAGCACAGGCTTGGTTTGGCTCTGCAGCTGCCCTTCCCTACACAGGTGTCCTTTGCTGAGGGACCTGCTTTCTGTGACCTTCTCTAGCATTCATTCCTCATCCCTGACAACTCATTTCCACTTCTCACCGTCCACCCTTCTTAGCTCACGTTGTGATGTCCACTTCTCACCGTCCACCCTTCTTAACCGTGTTATGATGTTCAAACAAGCAAGCCCATGGCAGATGCAGAGACTCCTTGTGGGCAGTTTCTTCATTTTTCTGAATTCTCAGAATCCAAGCACATCAGTTCATAACTGCATTTGATAACTGGCACAGCATTAGAGGGCGTGACCTTCCCGAGGCAAAGGTCACATGCTTTTTTTCTTCCTGGAAAACACAGAACTAGGTAGTAAACAAATCCGTTTCATTAATAATTCTCCTGGATAAATCATCGGCAGTGAGTTAACTTCACCTATGAATATGTAAATGCAGGTGTGCATCGAGGTGGGTTTGGTACCTGCACCTTCCCTGCTGCTCTCTTAGAGAGGTAGGGTCTGGCTGGCTAGATTGCTCTGGGATAGGTTTCACCCATTGCTCCAGCAGATTTTCCTGTGTTCATCTCTTTGTGTTTATGTCTGCTGCTGGCCTCTGGCTTAGGCCAGGCAAGCAGTATGTTGCGATTGCCTGTGGATGGGAGCCACTGGTTTACCTTGGTATCTGTTCTGTCTAAACTGGAGCTCAGAGGCCGTGAGTTAGTGGTGATGGTGTCAGAAGTGAGTTGGCAATTCAGGAGATCACTAATTGTGGGGCTTTGATAGAAAATGGCACCAAATGGAGTGGCATTATTGGGAGGAGTGGCCTTGTTGTAGTAGATGTGGCCTTTTTGTATGAAGTATGTCACTTTGGTGGTGTGCTTTGAGGTCTCCTAAGCTTGAGTCAACCCTAGTGTCTGATCACAACCTCTTTCCTTCTGATCAAGATGTAGAACTCTCAGCTCCTTCTCCAGGACCATGTCTGCCTGCAGGCTGCCATGTCCCACCATGATGATAACAGATTAAATCTCTGAAACTGTAAGCCACTCCTATTAGATGTTTTCCTTTGTAAGAGATGGTGTGGTCACGGTGTCTCCTCACAGCAATAGAAACTTTAACTAATAGACTGAATTATATGTGGAACACTTAACTCAGCTCCTCAGCTGTGGAGGGATTGACTGAGAGTTCAATGTTTTTGCAAACACTCAATGGAAAACTCAGATCAGCATGTTGTCTCTGTAGTGGCCTCAGCCAAGGCTCTTGTGACATTATCTTTTCACCATCCAGGAGTCTGTTTAGCAAAAAGCAGTTAATCGTTTATCCACAGCAAAGCTTGCCTGCCTGCCTGCCTTCCTTTGTTCCTTCCTTCCCTCCTCCCTCCCTTAACTCCTTCTTTCCTAGCTCCTTCCCTCACTCCCCTGTTCCCTCCTTCCCTCACCATCTCTTCCTTCCTTCCTTCCATCCTTCCTTCCATCCTTCCTACTTCCCTCTCTTTCTCCCCCCTCCCTCCCTGTTTTCTTCCTTCCTTTCTTTCTTTGAGGCTTTTGTGGATCCTTTTTTCTTGCAATTTAACTTTTGCTAAATACCTTCACTTTTACCCCTGTGGGTCAGAAGACTAATGTTTAGCTCTAATGTTGAATGAAGTACTCAATGCTCTAGTCCCTTTCCCTTGTTCCCAAACTTCTCTCCTGCCTCCCAGATACCATGTCTTTCAAAGAAAGAGCGGGGAATTATTTTCCTTTTTTGGATGCATAGTTATTTTCTCGTGGAAATCACCTCTGAAATTCTCCAGCACCCTGTGGCAGTGATCTCTACAGTGAAGTTTCCATTTGGCTGTTGGGCATTGACTTTATTTTTGACCATCCCAGGCCTGTAATATTCAACATGGTCTTCGGTGGTGTGATCAACTGTCACCCAAGATAGTCACTATCTCAACCATGTTATGGGTCCCTTAGCACAGGAAGGGTGGCCTGATTTTGCATATCAGAGGGGAAAATATTCTTTCTTAAACTGCTATTTATGTTTGCAACATGCACGTTTGTGGTTCAATGAATTATTTCTTGCCAATTTATTTAAGAAACTTTATAAATCTTCTCTCACTGGTGTGCTTGTACAAAGAGTTGAACTAGTCATTTATAATTTTCAGGTTGTTTAAAAAAACTGGTTTCATATCAATCCCTTCAGATCACTCTTTTATTCCATCCCTTGGTTCCTCTCCCACAAAACTGTTTCAGAAGATAAGTCTCAGCTTTTGAAAATATTTTTGAAATTATTTTGTTATAGATGTATATGAATGATACATCATTCTATAGTTGCTTTACTAAAATAATAATAGTTATTGGTTCACATGCTGCTTCTTACCTTGTGCTTTGCTTGGTAACAGATCATTGACATCTTTATGGGTGGGAACTTACAGATACTGTAACAATATCATCTAACTAGGAGCATAGGCTATTTTTGTTTGTTTGTTTTGTTTCTGTTTTTGCTTCCTTTTCAGGACTTTTTTAGTGTTTTTAAATTTTTCAATGTGTAGACTTTTCATCTCTTTGGTTAACTTTATCTCTAAGTATCTTCCTTGGGAGATAATTTCTATAAATGGAATTTTCTCTGAATTGTTGTTTCATGTAGTTTGTAGTTATTGTGAGGGGTATTTAGTGGTTGACCTTGTGTCTTGCATTATCACTATCTTTTAACTTTTTTTTTTTTTTTGGTCATGGAATCTGTGGGGATTTCTGGATTATGAAATCAACAAACACTGACAATTTCACTTCTTCTTTTCTATGTGGATGCTGTGCATTCTTTTATCTAACATTTTGACAATAGTTTATAATATTATATTGGCCACAAATGGGGAGAATGAGCATTCTTACTTTTTTGAGATCTTAGGGAGAAAAATTTCATGTTTTGTGATATAGATGCTGTCTTAATTAAAGTTTCTGTTGCTGTGATAAAACACCATAACTAAAAGCAACTTGTGGATGAAAGAATTTACATCATGGAAGAAATCAGGGCAGGAACTCAAGGCAGGAACCTGGAGGCAGGAGCTGATGCAGAGGCCATGGTGGGGTGTTGCTTACTAGCTTGCTCCTCATGGTCTGCTCAGCCTGCTTTCTTGGTTTTTTTTTTATATATTTATTTATTACCTACACAGTATTTTGCCTGCATATGTGCCTGCATGCTAGAACAGGGCATCAGATCTCATTACAGATGGTAGTGAGCCACCATGTGGTTGCTGGGAATTGAACTCAGGACCTCTGGAAGAGCAGTCAGTGCTCTCAACCTCTGAGCCATCTCTCCAGCCCCAGTCTGCTTTCTTATAGCACCCAGGACCCTCAGCTCAGGGATGGCACTGCCACAGTGGTTCCCAAAGTAATTCTAGGCAGATATAGAATTACTGCCATTTTGTTAATGGCCTTCTGATTTTGGAAACAATACCTTTTTTGTTCCTAATTTCTTGCTGCCTCTGTTTTTTTTAATAAATTTTGTTTAAATTAATCTTATTTACATATTAATACCAGCTCCCTCTCCCTCCCATTCTCCCTAACCCCTTACTGAACTCCCCATTCCATTCCCTCATCCACTCCCCAGGGAGTGTGAGGCCTTCCATGAGGGATCATCAAAATTGGGTTAGATACACAGGAGGGCGGGGGAGGGCCGAGGCCCTGCCCCAAATGACTTGACAGATTTTGACAGATTTTGCCTTGCCAGTTTTATGCAGTAGTGTATTACGAAACAAGGTTTCCACAGAACATTTAATACTTTCAACTCTGACCACTTTTACACTCATCACATTTTATGTTTTAGGTCTGAGTTTGAGTATTTTGTGATGTGTTCAATTCCCAGCTTATTGTAGGTACATGTTACTCATGGCTTCATAGTTTATCCTTGATAAAAGGAGTAAATCTACTGCACACTCCATCTTGACAGGCCTAGAGTGTTGTGAATGCAGACATTTTGCTTTCACCATTAGGAATTATGATGTGGTATTTTCAGTTGGTGGTCTTCTCACGTTAAAGGACATTGGCACCTACTCATCAGATATAGTGGTAAACTACCTAAGCATTTGATTATGTTTTATTATTCATCATTCATTGTTTTTCAGTCCAAATCATTGTGTTAGCCTAGGCTGAGCCAAAACTGAGCACTGGAGTTACAGGCATGTGCCACCATACCTTGGCTCTCTCACTTGTTCTCAAAAAATAATTTGCTAGATAAAATAGTCCTGGCTAATACACCCCCACCCCAATGCCTTTAACATATCATTCCATTTTCTTCTGGCTGTGGGGAATGTCCTATGAACTCTGTTAGCAGTAAGTAATGTTCATACTCTTTTGTATGTGATTTGTTTCCTACCTGTCTTAGTCACTGTTCAATTGCTGTGAAGAGGCAACGTGACCAAGGTAATTCTTATAAAAGGAAGCATTTAACTGGGGTGGAGGGGGGCTTGCTTACATTTTCAGAAGTTTAGTCCATTATCATCATGGTGAGGAGCATGGCAGCAGGCATGGCAGACTAGGTGCTGGAGAAGTAGTTGAGAGCTACATCCTGATTCACAGGCAGATAGATAGATGGATGGATGGTTAGATAGATAGATAGATAGATAGATAGATAGATAGATAGATAGATAGATGGATGGATGGATAGATGGATGGATGGATGGATGGTTAGATAGATGGATAGATAGATAGATGGATGGATGGATAGATAGATGGATAGATAGATGGATGGATGGATGGATACTATAGATAGAGACTGGGCCTAGCATGGGCTTTTTAAAACCTCAAAGTCCATCCCCAGTGACATACTTCCTTCAACCAGGCCATACTCTCTACTCCTTCTCAAACAGTGCCACTCCCTGGTGACTAAGCAATCAACATATGAGCCTATGGGCACTATTCTTGTCCAAACCAACAGACACACTGCCTCTTCTTGTCCTCAGGACTGTTTACTGTCTTCAGGTTTGGGTAACTCAGAGTGTGTCTTAGTGTATTTGGTTTAGGTGAACATTTACTGTCAGTCTCCATGATTCCTATTTTCCCCTCTGTCTTCAATTCCTGTCATATGGCAGGTTGGCTTCTTGGGAGAGTCCTGTCATTCCTGTAGTGTTCCCTTACCCCTCTTGCTCTGTATCTAGACAGCTTCAGCTACTCTGTCCTTCCATTTACAGGGCCTTCTGCCTGGTCAAACCTGCTGGTGAAACTCTGAATTTGTCAGTTTGGTTATTGCATTCTTCATCTGACTTTCTATGGTCTGTTGCTCACCTTCCAGTTTTTGCCTACTGTCATTAATTTTTTTTGAGACAGAGTTTCTCTGTGTAACAGCTCTGGAGACTGTCCTGGAACTCACTCTGTAGACCAGGCTGGCCTTGAACTCACAAAGATTCCCTTGCCCCTACTTCCCCGAGTTCTGGGATTAAAGCTGTCTACCACCACTGCCCTGCCTGTCATTAAATTTTGCTTCCTTTATTCTCATAGTTTAACATTTTTATGACTCTTCTTCTGAATTCCTTCTCAGTCATTTCGTGGATCTCTATTTTTCCAGTGCCCCTATTACAGCTTTATTAGTTTTTTTCAAGTATGCCACAGGTCCTTGATTCTTTATGATATTCATGTCCTTGTGATGAAAAACAAAACCTTCTGATTTCAACTCCTCTTGACATGTGTCCTATGGTAGCAACAGACCTTTGCTATTTATTCTAACCTGTAAATCTGGAAAGTGTACTCTCTGAGCAAGAAGGCCTTCTTGTGAGCTTTCTAGTTGACTAAAGTGCATACTGCTTCCATGCTGATGTTGGGTGAGGCTGCTAGCAGAATTTGCTGTTGCATGAGCTGCTGGCTGGGGTGTGCTACCATGTGAAACTGCTGCCTAGTCATTGTGACAACTTCTGTTTCATCTACTCAGAGTATCTAGTCCCTGGTCGGTCAATTCCATTGTTTATGATCTTGGGCATGACTGAAGGCAAAACTCTAGAGTTCAGTAGAGCTGCTGCTCAATAAACGTGGGACCAGAGGGCTAACTTCTTATAAATGTGTAATTGAAAAAAAACCCAGCCCTCTCCATCAAGTAGGAGATGTGGTATAGACTTTTGGCTGAGTTGAGTGTCTTTGAACTCCTAAGGTGTATCTACTATGCTTCCATGAACTGTACCCAGGTGTGAGTCTCTCTGCCTGTGCAGGGTCAATTGGTAGGTCTTTTTGACTGGAGGGAACTTCTGGTTGACTTCTCTGATCAAGCACGAATATGCTCTTTGGGTCTCTGAGGTCCATAGGATTGGCAGACTTCCTGTATAGTCAGGACCATTAATCGGGGGTTTTAGTTGAATGGAACTGATGCCTATAATACTTCTAGAGTGGAGCAACACTAGTGTATTAGTCAGGGTTCTCTGTAGGGATAGTACTGAGAGGACAAATGTATGGGGGTTTATTACATTGGCTTACACAGTATGGTCCAGGTAGTCAGAATAGCTGTCTTCATCCTGTAGAGCCTGAGAACTTAGTTACTTCTCAGTCCATGAGGCTGTACACCTAACAAGTCTTAAGGTGGCATTGAAGTCCTTGAGGATCCCTAGTGAGCCACTGGTGTTCAGTTCGTGTTGGAAGGCTTGTTGAAGCTGAGTTTTGATAGCAGGAAAGGAATGTACTAGTAGTGGCAGCAATAGGATAGATAAACTGTTCAGAGGGTCATGAAAGCAATGAGGCAAAAAGCAGAACTTTCCTTTAGGGTCTTCTCTTACCTGGACTGCCACTAGGAGGTGCCACCACATTCAGGGTGGGTCTTCCCATTCCAAATAACCTGATGAAGAAAAGTCCTTACAAGTATGGACAAGTATGGTCAGCAGCTTAGTTCTTGGATGGTTCAAGATCTGATCAAGTTGACAACCAGGAAGAACCATCACAACCATCTCCATATTCTTCTAAAGTAGTCAGGGAGGCATCACCGTGTCAATGTAGGGAAGTCAGACCACACTCTGAGAAGGGGTAGAAACACAGAAGTATAATAAGTGACACTGACTTGAAAGTCTTCCTATGCTTAGGAAGGTGACCAGGCTCGTTTTGTAGATGGGTTAGGATTTAGCTGTTACCTCTGGACAGGGATAAAGTACCATAGTGATCTGTGTACGGGTCACTAAGACCTTGGCTTCCTTTCCTTAATTTTATTTCACACCAGGTGGCATGACCATGCCCTTTCTCCTAGTGACTCCCCAACCCCCAGAGATATATCTGGGACAATACTCCTAGGAACTGTGATAACACTAAGGACTTTGTATTATGATTGCCTGCTCACTTCTCTGCCAGTAGGTTCATGCTCAGGGTAAATGATCTCTTTATCAGCATTGCTGTGATTTGGGAACAGAGCTTGGGTGGCATGACCTGAGTAAGACAATTGTTCTTTCTTTCTTATTTGAATTTCAATATGTTCTGTGAACAGCTCATGCTTCTTGAACTTGTTTTCAATTGTTAAGGTTTCAAAGTGAGGTCCTGGAGAGTTAGTTTAGTTTTTGGTGGGAGGAGTAGAACCTCAGTCTTCTCATACCAAAGCCATACAGATATTACCTTAGCTGTTTTGCTTTGTACTACTTTGAGACAGGGTCTATTATGTAGCTCCAGCTGTCCTAGGACTCACTATGTCTACCAAAGTAACCTTGAGTTCATAGAGATCCACCTGCTCTGCCTCCCTAGTACAGTGATTCAAAGGTATGGCACCCTAGCTGTTTCTAATTTTCAAAGATTATCATCTGAGTATTCTTCAGTCACCAAGGAAAATAAGTGACTCGGTAAATATTTATTCACAGTGACATTTAAGGTAAAAGGGGGCCATGCTGTGGTACTAACCAGGATCATGCCTCGGGTTAGCTGTGAAAGTCCTCTCTAAATGTGCCTTGGTGTATTACCTGACATAGGCCAATGGTTACCCATGAAAGTATATAGGAAAGTTGCATAATGCAGCCAAGTCTAAAAGAAAACCACTCTGTTCTTCTCTGAGGAAACCGTAGTGGGGCACTGTGCAAATTGGATGAATACACATGGAATCATATGCCCTGACTACAGGGAGTGCTCAAGGGGATGGGAGACAAAAATAAAACACATAGGTCCTTTGGAGAAACCCACAGCAGAGGTTTCCATCTCTCTTTAGAATAAGCGACTGCTCACTGTATTGAACACATGAAGGGGAAATATGAAAGAGTTGGCTACTACATGCAATCAAATCCCTGGCGTGGTCTATAGGATGGTTGCCTGTCTTGTTTTTAGCAATTCACAGCACTCAAGGGATTCCTATGTGCAACAGGAATCATACTGCATCTGCACCAAGACAGCAGCTCATCTGGCAGAGTTGTTTCTAACCACTGTCTGTGAGGGGCACTGGGCTAAGGACCCTTCTCTTAGGCCTTGGAAGCAGAGGCAGCAAATCCCTTTGGAACACAGTCAGATGCCCTAAAGAAAGTGTGCAGATTTTGCTTTGACATCAATTCTAGAAATGTAAGATTCTTTGAATTGCTTCCTTTTGTAAAAACCTTTGGGCTCCTTAGGGTCAGGTGTATTTCTTCATAACTGTTTCTAAACTCACCCTGCCTGATTCTTCGGAAGAAAAAGATCACAAGCCCTTCTTATCTGGAAAACAAACAAGTAGGCATCTTAATAATGACTCGATTGTTATTATTCTTAAAGGTCAGTCACTGTCAGGGAGTGAGTGGACTTTCTTACACGTCCTCCTCAGGAGGGTGACTTTCTAGCTCCCACAAACTTACTCTCCCTAAACTGGAAGGAGCTCAGAGTCTCAGCAGTTGGATTCCCTGGGCTCTGCTTCTCCATGGCTTCTGCAGGTTCTCCAGCCTCCCTTCCCCTGTGTGTGTGTCTGCTGCTGGTCTCTGACTTTGCCCAGGCAGGCAGACTGCTGGTGGTCCCCATGGATGGGAGCCACTGGTTCATCATGAAGATAGTAGTGGAGAAACTCAGCCACAGAGGGCATGAGGTAGTGGTAGTTGTGCCAGAGGTGAGTTGGCAACTGGGGAAATCGCTGAATTTTACAACGAAAACTTACTCAGTTTCTTACACTCTGGAAGATTTGAACCACCACTTCAAGTTTTTTGCTCACAATCAATGGAAAACTCAAGAAGTAGGAATGTTTTCTTTGCTCAAGAATTCAGGCAAAGGGTTCTTTGAATTACTGTTTTCACACTGTAGGGATTTGTTTAAGGACAAGAAGTTAGTGGCGTACTTGAGGCAGAGTTCTTTTGATGCTGTGTTTCTGGATCCTTTCGATGTGTGCGGCTTAACTGTTGCCAAGTACTTGTCACTCCCGTCCGTGGTATCCAGCAGGGGAATATTTTGTCACTATCTTGAAGAGGGTGCCCAGTGCCCCAGCCCTCCTTCTTATGTTCCCAGAATTCTCTCAAAATTCACAGACACCATGACTTTCACGGAAAGAGTGTGGAACTATCTCACCTACGTGAAGGAGCATGCATTTTGTCCATATTTTTTCAAAGCTGCTACAGAAATTGCCTCTGAGGTTCTCCAGACCCCAGTGACCATGAATGACCTCTTCAACCAAGTGTCCATTTGGTTGTTCCACACTGATTTCGTGTTGAATTTCCCCAGACCTACTATGCCCAACATGGTCTTCGTTGGCGGGATCAACTGTCACCAGGGAAAGCCACTCTCTAAGGTATGTTACCTCTCCTTTAACACACGAAGAGAGACCTGGCTTTGGACAATAAAGTTATTCCTTACTGAGCTGTGGGTTGTCATTTATACTTGTTATTTTCAGTTTTATTTTTCTCCAAGAAAATCTTTGCCCATTCACACAAAACTGTGCAGTAGTGCTGCTTTAAATCTTGCTTGTTGATAGGTGTGTGGTTCACTGGTGTCTTATAACCACCAGGCTGGGTTTAGTATTGCTTTTGGAAGTAGAGTGTGAAACATAGTATGAAATGAAGCTTCACTGTCTTCTTTCTTGTACTCTACCTCCTTTTTAAAAAATGCTGCTGGGAGATTTGTGTCCTTCTCAGTTTCGGGGAGTTACCTCACAAATAGTATGTGTAGTTACAAACTTTCAGAACTGCTTTCTTAAAATAAGACCCCACAGCAGTCTGGGCATAAGTTTCTTCATCTTCTTTTTTCAGTTTCCACCAAGTGATCTGTCATCACCACAGTAAATGTATCATATTCTTTTAAACATTATTTTAAAAACTTTGTTTGAGACTCTCATGCATGTATAAAATGTATTTTGACCAAATCCACCCCTACTCTATCCTCTCCAATTTCTCCCATACCTTTCAATGACAAGTGTGCTGTTTTAAATGTGTGTGTGTGTGGGGGGGTTACTTTGTTTGTTTGTTTTTGTTTTTTCTAGACAAAGTCTCTCTGTGTAGTCCTGGCTATCCTGGAACTTGCTCTGTAGACCAACAAGGCTGGGCTCAAACTCACAGAGATTTTCCTACCTCTGTCTTTGGAGTGCTGGTATTAAAGGCATGTGCCACCATGCCCACCTTTAAATGTGTGTTGTTTTAAATATCCTTCTAACCCACAAATATTGACTGCTATCTAGTTCCAGATGGGACCAATCATTCTTAGTTTTTTCTTTTTTTGACACAGGTTTTCTCTGTGTAGCCCTGGAACTCGCTCTGTAAGTCAGGTTGCCCTTGAATTTAGAAATCTGCCTGCCTCTGGCTCCCGAGTGCTGGGACTAAAGGCATGTGCCTTGATAGCCTGGTCCCTTAGGCCTTTCTTAAACACAGAGTACTTTCTAATCCTGCTATTGTCTCAGAAGCACAGAGACCTGGGAGCAGGGTGACTGGGGCTAGGTATGCACACACCACGCTTTAGTGCATTTGGATAATTGCTTTCAAAACGTCATCATTTGGTCAGTTGTATGTGAGAGTTCTCATTTTCCATGTCCTCTTCTGCTCCGGATCCTGCCCAACTTTTAAGGTTTTGTTAATTTTGGTGATGGAAAATTCTGTGTAGCTGTTTCAGCGTTCACTCTCTGTTTCGGCAGGCAGTTGGGCCATTTGCATTTTATCCTTGGTAAATTGCATTATTGATGTCCTTTTACCATTTTTTCCAATTGCTACCAGCCTCTAGAGTTCAGAAATATTAACATGTAGCCATTCAAATATGTGCTGCATGTTTTCACTTAGTTGTTTAACTTTTAATTTTTATTTATTTTTATGTGTAAGATGTTCTGCCTTGATGGACAGGCATCACATGTACCCACAAGCACCAGAAGAGGACATTGGATGCCTGAAACTGGAGTTACATGTGGCCGTGAGCAGCCATGTGGGTGCTGTGGATTGAACTTGGGTCCATCTCGTTGGCTCTACAGCTGTTCATCTTTTAATCAACATGGTTTTTATTTTGGGTCGTGCAAGTTGGTTAACTTTTTCCTTTGCTTTAAATGTTTAAACTTTTTCTTTAAAACCTTCTCAATTTTAACATATATGGCTGTTTCTAAGACTAAAATATCAGAATGTTTACATCATTTCCTATGTGAGCATTTGAAATTCCTCTAAGGCCGACAATATATATATTTTTTTGACAACTTGACCCTACACAGTGTAGGTGTCTAAATTTAGTTGCTGCTAAATGAGGACTGCAATCTCCTAACATTATTCAAGGAAGGACTTCATGTTTCATTGTTGGACTTGCATCTTTATCAGGCCTTAATTTGCTGTGTTTATTTTTGTCTTCTCCCAGCCTCTCACTTTCAGGTTTGCCACCCTCACGGGGATCACTGTATTTTCATCGATTGCTTCTGCGGCAGGCATTGGTTATAGACCCCACACTTACTAATTTCCAAATTGTGTTGGTGATTCCCTAATACAGTCTCCCTGAAAACTTAGAAATTATGCTGCTGAGGCTGGAGAGAAAGCTCAGTCACTAGTTCTGCTTTTGCAGAGGACCCAGGTTTGGTCCCGCCACCCCTGTCAAGCTGCCCATACCATCCTGAGCTTCAGCTCCAGGAACCTAACTCCTGATTCCTGCCTCTGTGGGAACCTTCACAGACCGGCAAACACACCCATTCAGATACGCGGGAACTAACAATTAAAGATAAACCTTTGAAAACTGTTATTGCTGAGCTCTACAGATCAAAGCAAGCATTAGGACTGTGTGTATATTACATTAAATGCTGTCATTAATGGAAGAAATGCTGGTATGTTTTTGATACTGTCTTCTTAGTTGGGAAGATGCACTCTATTTTACACATTTAGATTTTATTTTATTCCAGTAATAAAATTTCATACTTATGAATTATCCATTATGGATAAATTTATCTTCATCTTTAAAATGTATTTCTAGGTTTTTGTTATTTTAAGGCTATGGTATATAGGTTTATTTTGGTTTTGAAGTGGTTATTGGTAGTTGAAGTATACATTTGTCTTTTTATGTTCTATCTTGCCATGTTTTTGAGTTTCTTTATTAGTTTAGAAAATTTATCAGGTACATATATAGCATGCAAAAGACCCGCCATTATTTTACCATTCATTTTTCTCTTTTGGATTATGTACCTCTGTCCTGGTTGGCTGTGTCAACTTGATACCACAAGTTGTCTGAGAAGAGGGAACCCCAAATGAGAAACTACTTTCTTAAGATTGGCCTGTAGGAAAGCCTGTGCTGCACTTTCTTAATTAGTGATTGATGTGAGAGGGCCTAGGCCACCGAGGGGGTGCCAAACCTAGGCAGGTGGTCCTGGGTTTCATCAGAAAGTAGGCTGAGCAAGTCATGAGGAGCAAGCCAGTAAACGGCATTCATACATGGCTTTTGTTTGACTTCCTACCCCTAGGTTCCTGCCTTCTTTCAGTAAGGGAATGTGACCTGGGAGTGGAAAGCTTAAATAAGCCCTTCCCTCCCCAAGATGTTTTTGGTCACAGTCTTTTATCACAACAGCATAAACCCTAAGACAGCCTTTAAGTCTGTGCTGCTGTTGTAAGCTGCTTAAATTAGGATCCAAGTGAATTCAGGTCAAATACTCCATTTCTTTCTCTGTATATGTCTTATAACAACAGATCTGTGTGTTTTAATTCTTACACTGGCTTATTCAGAATTTCAAAAGACTTTGTTTATTTTTAAAACAATAGGATAGTACATCAAGGTACACATATGAATTCATTTGTGTGAAATGGACATAGTACTTTATCAATTAAAATATATGCATTCCATTAAACAATATCACTTTCAAAACTGGTTATCAGAATTAAAAATGTGTTGAATATTAAAATAATTGAAATAATTACAAATTCTCATTTTTATGATCATTTAAAATAATTTATGGGACTGGAGATAGGACTCATTAGTTAGTTAGAATACCCACCTGCTTTTCAGATGACCCAGGCTTAATTCCCAGCAACCACATCACAGTTTATAAAAGTACCTCCAGGACCTAGGTAATCTATTGAGCCTTGGGCAGCAGATCAGTACCCATCCCAAGTATACACACGGACTTTGGACTCCCATAGAACAATGTGAGGTGCACTCTCACCCTGAACTCTTGGGGAAGGGTCTAGGCCCTGCCCTATATGAAATGACAGACTATGGACACCCCCATGGAGGGCCTCACCCTCCCTGGGGGAATGAGGGGATAACAGGGAGGGGGGGTTGGGGGAAGGGCAAGGGAGGAGGGGAGGGAAAGGGAGAGGGACCTGGAACTGTCTTGTGAAGCAACCTTGTTTCTTATCTAAATTTAAACTGGAAAAAAAAAGTACCTCCAGTTCCAGAGAGTTCTTTTGGTGTCCATGGGTACTGCATACATGTAGTCCACTTATGTACATGGAGGCAAAACACACATATACATAAATAGTAATTTTCCAAAAAATCAAATAAGTACATAAAATAATGTGAACTACACCCGATTTAAAAAAAATAAGTGAACTTATTTAAAAAATACTTGCAAATAAATAAAAGCACCTTGTACCAAAATTAACCAGACCAAAGTCTATACAGTTGTGTTACAATGGAGGAGCATTTTTCTCAAAAACTGGGGTGTATTTTGTGAATGAGAGATTTTCAACCAACTCATGGGAAAGAGAGACAAAGTTCTTTCTGAAGATTAGAGGCACCAGTGTTATGCTTGTCAAAATTAAGCTTTGCTTTCTTGTCTTGGCAAGAGCAGGCAGGATGTGGGCGTGGTTACAAAAAAAAAAAAACGCAAGTAGAAACTACAAGGTACTATCCACAACTCCACGAAGACAAAAAAACAAAACAAGACAAAAACTCAAACTGATTCAAGTGAAAATGGCTTTAGAGTGTTTGTGGACCAGACACTAATTATAGGCTCCGTGGGAAATTAAAATGATACAGCCCTCCGGAGAGAGGCCTGACTTTCCTTACGAGCTTGCAGTCTTAACCCTGGATATACACTGAAAAGATTTGAAACCAGTTCCTAAGAAAACTGGTGTGGGTGACTGCACATTCACAGTAACCACAAGGTGGAAACAAGCCCGAAGATCTGTGGAGGAGGTCCCTGGATAACTGAGGAGGCACAGCCCAGCTCCCAGCCTCTCCACAGAACATGTGACTGTCTACAGATTTGGGTGCATCAAGGGGGTGCTGTAAAAGAGATGATGGTCGCCTCCTTGTAGTCATTGGGGGTGGTCCGTGCAGAAGCTTGTCACTCTTACGCCAGCAATTTAGAGGACACACGCTGTTTGGAAGTGGAACAAGAATTTTACTGCACATGCGTAAAGACAGCAACATTGCTTATCTGGCAGAGCTGTTTCTAACCTCTGTGAGCCGGACCAGGTTAAGGACCCTTTTCCTAGGCTTTGGAACCAGCAAATCCCTTTGGAACACAGTCGGGTGTCTTAAAGAAAGTGTGCAGATTTTGCTTTGAGATCAATTCTAGAAATGTAAGATTTTTTTGAAACTTGCTTCCTTTTGTGAAAACTTTTGGACTCCTTAGGGTTGGCTATATTTCTTCATAACTGTTTCTAAACTCACATTGCCTGATTCTGTCTAAGAAAAATATCAAAATTCCTTCTTATCTGAAAACAAACAAGTCTCATAATAATGTTTGGTCATTTATTACTGTTCTTCTAAGTAAATCATTGCCGGGGACTGTTGTTTCTTAACGGTGTGAGTACACGCCCTTCCGAGGGGGCAGATTTAACTCACTCATACTTCCTCCTTTGTTAGAAGAGCTCAGAGTCTCAGCAGCTGGAGTGCCTCAGCTGGGCTCTGCTTCTCCATGGCTCCTGCAGGTTCTCCAGCCTCCCTTCCCCTGTGTGTGTGTCTGCTGCTGGCCTCTGGCTTTGCCCAGGCAGGCAGACTGCTGGTGGTCCCCATGGATGGGAGCCACTGGTTCACCATGCAGTCGGTTGTGGAAAAGCTCATCCACAGAGGGCATGAGGTGGTGGTAGTCGTGCCAGAGGTGAGTTGGCAACTGCGAAAATCCCTGAATTTTACAGTGAAGACGTATTCAATTTCTCACACCATAGAGGATTTAAACCGCGAGTTCAAGTTTTTTATGGATGCTCAATGGAAACCTCAACACGAGGGACTGGTTCCTATACTAGGGAGTCCAGCCCAACGGTTCTTTGAATTACTGTTTTCACACTGTAGGGATTTGTTTAACGACAAGAAGTTAGTGGAGTACTTGAAGCAGAGTTCTTTTGATGCTGTGTTTCTGGATCCTTTTGATGTGTGCGGCTTAACTGTTGCCAAGTACTTGTCACTCCCGTCGGTGGTCTTCGGTAGGACAATGTTTTGTCACTATCTTGAAGAGGGTGCCCAGTGCCCCAGCCCTCCTTCTTATGTTCCCAGAGCTCATTTGAAATTAATAGGCACCATGACTTTCACGGAGAGGGTGTGGAACCACCTTGCCTACATGATGGAACGTGCATTTTGCCCTACCCTTTTCAAAGTTGCTACAGAAATTGCCTCTGAAGTTCTCCAGACCCCAGTGACTATGGATGACCTCGTTAGTCAAGTGTCCATGTGGTTGTTACGCACAGACTTTATGTTGGAGGTCCCTAGACCTATGATGCCTAACATAGTCTTCGTTGGTGGGATCAACTGCCACCAGGGAAAGCCGATTTCCAAGGTATTTTTCACTCTCCTCTAGCACGTGAAGAGAAGTGTTGAGGAATATCATTTTAACTAGGCAAAGATGTGTTATATTTGTGCTGTAGAATATTACTTTAACTATGTGAAGTTGTTACATTTGTTTCTGCTGCCTGTGTTAGTAAATGTAAGAATGTGTTCATTTGTTAATTTACTTATTATTGCATTTGTTTAACTATGTAAAGACCTGTTGTTTTTCTTTCACCTTGCCTGCCTAGGGCACCTGATTGGTCTATTAAAAAGCTGAATAGCCAGTAGTTAGGCAGGAGAGGGATAGGCGGGGCTGGCAGGCAGAGAGAATAAAATAGGAGGAATGTAGGCCAGAGAAGAGAGAAGGGAGAAAAAAAACAAGGGGGATTTATGAATATTGCTTCCTGAATTGTGTGTACATCACTGACATTCTTGTACATAATCACCAACCTGCATTATTTGGGGAAACAGAGTAAGTGGAGGATTTGGACCACTTTTATTGACAAGGGAAGACACTGGAAGTATACTTCTTCTATTAATGAATCATCCAATGGTATTTTTGAATTGTTTTCAATGTAGGAATTTGTTTAATGACAACCAGTTAGTGAGCACTTGAAGCAGAGTACATTTGCTGCTGTGTTTATGGATCCTTTCGATGTGTGTGGTTTGATGGCTGCCTGGTACTTTCCCTCCTATCCATGGTCTGTTCTGAAAAACTAATAGCGGAAACCACAATGAGATGAAAATTTCCTTGCTGTCAATCCTGAGTTATTCCCTATGCAGTGTTGCTCGAGTCTTGCATGCTTGCATATGTCTAATGTAAATCATTGGCATACTGTTCTTTATTTTTCCTTTTTTATTTTTCAGTAAGTACTAGATATTATTCCAAGCACTTCCTGACATTTCCCATTTAAATGATTGCATGACAGTTTCTATTTTGGTGACATTATGACTCTGTTTAATCAGCCAGTGTGGATAGAGATTTCCTAGCTTTTGCTTTTTAAGAACAAGACTGTGCTAAGTAGTCTCAAATGCTTTCCTTACATCCAGTGTTTCCACACACTTGGCTTAGCCCTATAGGCCAGCGTTCTAGGAAGTAAAGTGGGTGGGTAAGGTATTTGAGAAACTATTTTTAAATTTTCACACTAACAGAAAGAAATCATGAGAGTTTGGGTCTTTTCGTAGCATCTTCAAGTCTTGACATTGTCTAGCTTTTAAAGTCTGTTGGCTTTTCTGGGCAAGACGTCCCACACAGGGCTGGCTTCAGTTTTCACTGCTTGTTTTCATGGGCATATTAGTCATTTAATGAATTATGGACTCACATACTCTAGACAGGAATATTTAATGATGAGCTCCTACAAGCTTCTTGAGGAATAGGCATACTAGCATTTAGTGGCTTTGCATGTTCTGCAGGTGTTTCTCCTCTGATGGCTCTTCATCTGTTCCCATTCGGAATTTTCCCGTTGGGGTAATCAAACCGAAGAAATTTATCTTTGATAACATTTGTACTTCAGTTTGTTCATTTCTTTACCAGTCAAACTCATATGCACATTTTCTCCATGCTGTGGTTAGAGTGTTTAATTCTTCCACTGTTAACAAGTTTATTTTACTTTCTGGCAAGAGATGTTTTAAAAGATATAGTGTAAAGAATACACTGTGGGTGTCTTCTCAAAGGACAGCCTTAATGTCATTTACTGTTAGTTCCATTATTTGTCCTCTACACTGAAATGCCCATGTATCATATTTAATTTTCTGAATTCCTTGCTTCTGCTGTTCAATTCTCATTCTTGTTCCACTGACTGACTCATCCACCCATGATCAGACCCTATTCTGATTAAGAAGCTTCATAATAAGTTCGTGTCTGGGAGATATGTGCCCAAGCTCTACTTTCATCTTTCTGAATTTTCTTGTTGGGTTCCAGAATGCACTTTTCCTTCTTAAAATTCAAAATGATTGTGTTTGATTCTAAAAAAAACAATCAACCAACCAACCAGCCAATCACACAAACAAACACACAAAAAACCAGTACACCACTAAGGCTCTGTTAATATCATATAAGATGTCTTCTTGTCTAATTTGAGGAACATTAGCAGGATTTTTCTTTGATATCTTCCTATTCAGAATTAGTCTGCTTTTTTGCTGCTTCAGATCTTTTATATCTGTTGATAAAAATTTGTTAACTTATTTTCTGTGCCTATATTTTTATTATAATTTATTCGTAGGTATTTTATTGGTTTGGGAGAAATTTTGGTATAAATGGGCTATTTTCCTTTTCTATTTTGAGTGGTCATTGATAAAGTATGACTTTGCTTTTTGCATGTGTATCTTGTAAATTACCACATTCTCAAACTCTGATTAGTTTTTAAAAGGTGTTAGGTGTATAGTGACATATGCAGTTTCCCCTTCTGAAATCTGCACCACTGATTTCTTCTTGCTAGAGCACATGTCTCTAAAACATTGTGGAATAATATTGTTGGTTCAGGCCATCTAAATTGTGATCCAATTACTTGCAAGGAAAAATGTCTCGATAAATACGCGCATAACATTCTTGGCAAGTACATTGTACCTAATCTCTGGTATCTGTATATAGTTTGGTTAGGGATGGGTTGTGCTTTGTTATCTATTGTTCTGGCCACCTACAAGGTCCAGAAGACCTTGTAACTGGGACATATCTTCTCATAAATTGACAAGTTTTTATGAGAGGAAATGACCTTTCTACAAGGCTAGAGGACTGTTGATTTAGTTGTATCAAAATGATGAATGGGGTGGGAGAGATGGTTCAGGAGTTATGTGCTGCTCTAGAGGACCTGGGTGCAATTCTCCAAACCCACACAGCTGCTCACCATCTGTAACTGGAGTCCTAGAAGATCTGTTGCCCCTCTTCTGGTCTCTAAGGGCAATAAGCATACAAGCAGTGCACAGAGATACAGGTAGACAAGACACCCACCCACATACATACAAATTGAAACCACAAGTCAAGGCTTTCTGTTCTTGGTACGACCAGGCAAGGGAGTTGCAGTTGGAAAGATCTTAAGAGGGTGAGTCAGTTCAAAGTTTCTTTTCTCCCCTTTACTCCCCATCAATAAAGTGCCAAGCACTGCCCAGGCCATGCCTGCACCCTTGCCCTCTTTCTAGGGTGGGACCTGAAATTCTCTGAAGAGCAGCGATACTAGAGTGGCTCATTGCACCACTCTAGTGTTTAAAGATATAAAAGTTATATATGATTTGTATCTATGCACCTATAAAGTATAACCATATTGTTGTACTGAACCATAGTTTTACAGATAAGTGTTGTTTTTACGTGTATATAATTTTATGTATCTGCTAAAGGGTCCGTCCATATGTGGGGAATATCTTCTATATGTGTAAGGTTATTTATAGATAAGTGTGAAGCAAGACCCTTCACAAAGTAGTGTTCAGACCTCAAAGATAGTCCTTTAACTAGGACCAGGGGCATGGTATCAGTAAAATGTAAATTTTTCACTGAGTGACATCTAGATGTATGTATTTCTTCATTCCTGTTTCAGGAGAGAGGGTTATCTCTTGGAAAACCACACAGGTTTCCTGTTGCTGGAGAACAGGATTTCTAGCCTGGGTCTTGTCTCTGATAAGGAGGAAAGATTGCCTAGGGGGAAAATATGTGTGTAGCCATGTGGGGGGTGTGTGTATGTGTGTGTGCATATGTGTGGTGTGTGTGTGCATGTGTGATGTGTGTGATGGCATGTGTACATGTGCATGTATGATGTGCATGTGTGTGTAAAGAATAGAAGTCAACATCAAATGTCCTACTCCATCGCACTCCATCTTATTTTCTTGAGCCACGGCCTCGCTGAACCCGTACCTCACCGATTTATCTAGACTGGCTGGCCAACAAGCCCCAGAACACTTTCTGTCTCTGCTGCCCCAGTACTGAGATTACCTGTCCATGCTGTGGTGCTTGGATGCTGCTTCCTGTGAGGCTTGGGTACTAGAACCCTGGATAGAACCCTATCCCAAGAACAGAAAGCCTCACCTCATAGTTTAACCCTGGCTAGCAGCAACTGTGAGAAAATGAAAACAGGACAGACACACATACAACAAAGCTGGGATCGCATGAGGTTCTCTGCCCCTTAGCTGGTCCCTTAGCTGTTTTTGCCAATTTACCATGGGCGAGTTGGTCTCAGGCCATGCTCCTGTGAAAATAATACATTCTCTATGGACTTCACTCACTTAGGGCTTCCCCCACTCCTTACGCTTGGATTTTTATGTAGATGTTGGGGTCCAAACTCAGGTTCTAACACAGCATGAATTGTTTATGTAACTTGATGAAATGAGAATATTGCTATGTATGAAAACATTAGCATGACTGCTAGCTTAGTTACCAGCTCAATACAACCGAGAATCTCCTGGATTATCTAGATTGGGTTGGTCTATGGGCATGTCTGTGGAAGATTGTCTTGGTTGCCAGAATGGATGTGGAGAGATCTGTCCTGAAAGTGAGTAGGATTGGGTCCCTTGGATATATTGAAGTAGAGAGAGCTAGCTGAGCACTAAGCATGTATGCATTCATTTTTCTCTGTCCTTGAGTGTGGATCTGCCTCGAGCCTCTGCTTGACTTCTCTATAATGATAGCCTGGAACCTGGACTCATGAGAGAAAATGAGCCCTTCTTCTTCAGCTTGCTTATTTATTTATTTATTTGGTAGTATATTTTAATCATGGCAGCAGAGATAAATTACTCGATTTGATTTTATCATTTTATGTTCTGGATTCAGATTTTTCAAGTCTCACATTGTTCTGTATGTCCTTCAGTATCCTGGAGGTCCTGGTTCCTTTATCCATTGCCTGTAGGTATCTGAAGGATCTGGAAGGATGAGTACCTGAGAAGGGAATTCCTCTACCTGACTAACTTTTCCAGACCACACTCAGATCCTGGTGTGAAAATGTCTCCTGCAAACTTTCAGAACCCTGCTCTACTCCAAATGCCAGGTGTCCTTTACTCCCGTTGATGGGAGGGGGAGGCACAACATCTGTTCACTATCTACAGAGACTGGCTCCATCCCAGGGTCCATCCCTCCATTCCACTGCAGCGTGCCCCATGCCTGAGTGTTCTTCGGAAATCCCTGGGTGAAAGCTGACCTTTCCCTGTACACTCAGGAGTGTGGGGGTTCCTGGAATGCCTCCCACGGCAGGAGTGGGTCTCCAGGGCAACAATTCTTTAGGGATAACAGACATGCCAGACTGCCTTTTCTAGTGCCAAGTCCAGAAACGCTTCCCACACTCTCACACTTGCACACCCCTGTGTCTGTGTGCATGCATGTACACACACATGCATGTACACACACATGTACACACATGCATGTATGTACACATCCTCATGCACGGACACACACAGACCAGTCTAAGAAACAGTAGAGTCAAATTTCCTGAGCCAAGCTTGCAAGGCACCCTTCTGGTGATGCTATGCTGTGACAGCTCCTAGTCTTCCTCTCCTGCCTTCCTGCCTTCCTGCCTTCAACCTATGTCCCTTTGAATCTGCTGGGAATAAGAACATGGCTTCCTCCTTCCGGCACCCAGATGAGCCTGATGATTTTCTGAGCGAGACTGTGCTCCAGACCCAAACCATGAGACTCTCAGTAAAGTGCATGTCCCACATAAAGAATCTGAGGTTACAGTTCCTCTTGCTTCTCTCAATTCATACCAGCTTGTTTAAAGCCCTTCTCTCTCCAGAGTGCTTGCTGCTGTGGAAAGAACCTGGCTCAGCTTCTCAGGAAGAATAGAACCGCAGTGTATTTGTTTCCTTGTGAGTCTCTGGGGGAGGGGCTTCCTAAGTGCTGTGTGCACAGATTTAGAATGTGGGCACTCTCCGGTCATCTCTCTGCATTCTGGGTTAAAAACAAAACAAAACAAAACCCCGAGGCTGCCTCGCCTGGCTTGGACTCAGTGACTGAGTCTTTGTATGCCTTGAACAAGGAACTTTCATCTTGGCTGTGTTCCTGAGGCCAGGCTTGCCCTTGGGAGGTCCCTTTAATTTTCTTTCCTGAGCCCCATCACGCTAGGGTGCCAAGGCTAAGGCAAGCTCTGGCAAGCCAGAGTATGCATGTGCGTGACAAGATCTGGGTGAGCTAGTTCTGTGATGCGAAGAACACCATCTCCCTGGACAGCTTGCTGCTTTTCTCTTCCATCACTCGCTGGCCGCCAGCCCTAGGCGGAACAAACACGCCCCTCCCTCTCTGGTGGCTGTTGGGAGGTTGGGAAACCCGGAGTTCAGGGGCTGAATTGCTTCGCTGGCTGATGGCGGCTGAAGGAGAGCAGACTCCCGGATTTCTGGTTCTTCCCTAAGGGGCCCTTCATCACGTGCTACCTAGAAGCACACTTCTCTAACCTTACTATCTTAAAGGCAAGTAACAGATTATGTGTCATCAGAGTGTAATACAGAATTTGAAATATATGGGTCTTTGTCCTCATCTCCTGTCCAGAGTTTCACAGATGCCTGTAATTTCCTGAGGGATACAAGGGCTAAACTGTACTGGTTCATTGTTATTTGTAACAGGCTGTTTCACTTTTCTTTTCTTTCTTCTTTCTTTTTTAGCTTATGCTAAAGGGGCGACTTCTGGAAAGTTTGTAAGGAGGGGAGCTGGGATCAACTTTGAGGTTAGAGAAAAGGGCAAAGAAAGGGGCTGAATGTTGGGTGGATTACTGATCAACAATAATGCAATCAGTCCCGTGTATTGTGTAATAAACCCTGTGTGAGAGCACACAGGGAGCAGGCTTGGCTCGCTGCCAGGCTGCTGAAGATGTGTGTGTTGTCCCAAGAGCACAGGGAGCATTCCTGTCCCTGCCCCCAGGCCCTTTGCACTTCTCCATCTGTGTCTCCCTTGCTCTGTGACCAAGATCCACCGTAACAGCCATTAACTGAGTAATATTAGTGCTATGAACCTTTCTAACAGAGCACACAAAGCCAAGTGAAGAAGCCTCGCTGTGTAGCCAAGCAGTCCAGGAGCTGAGAGTTGTCTGAAGTGGAGACAGTCTTGTGCAACTGAGTCCTTAACTTGATGGCTTTGTCAACTCCGCTAAGTGCCAGAGTTGAATCATACATACCAGCTAGAGGGAAACCCCCCCACCCCCAGTCTGCTAACACAAGTGCTGTGTGAATGAGTATAATAAGGAAACAGTTGACTTTTCCTTTATACACCTGTCGAGGCGTCAGTGACGAGCTCCTCAAGAGGAAGCTCGTTCTGTGCTTCTTGTTCCTCGAGTGAAGAGGAACAGATAAAATGGAGAGGCAGCCGCAAAGCTAGTCCACTCTCCCAGACAATACTGAGAGCCTCCTGGATGCCAGCCACTGATCTGGGTGCTGCAGATACAACAGAGAGTAAGAGGAGTGCTGAGTGACCCTGCCCCACGCATGCTCCTGGTTGTCAGTCGAAAAACAGTAAATTCGAAACCAGTGAGACGGTGGCCGAAAAGAAGGGAAGGAGCTCCGGAGCCACAGGCTGGGCTGTGTGGCCCTGGGTTTCCCAGGGAATGTGTCCCAGATGGGACACTAGCAGAGCTCCAAAGAAAGGGGTTGACCAGAGCTGACATCTTGGGTATCATGCATATCTGTTAGGGGAGTGTCCTCGTTAGGCTTTTATTGCTGTGAAGAGACACCATGACCATGGCAACTCTTACAAAGGAAAACATTACATTGGGGCTGGCTTACAGTTCAGAGAGGATCAGTCCATTATTGTCATAGTGAGATGCTTGGAGGTATATGGGCCGACATGGTGATGAAGAAGGAGCTGAGAGTTTGACATCTGAACTGGCAGGTGTGTGCGCGCGCGCATGTGTGTGTGTGTGTGTGTGTGTGTGTGTGTGAGAGAGAGAGAGAGAGAGAGAGAGAGAGAGAGAGAGAGAGAGAGAGAGAGAGAGAGAGAGATTGTGCCAGGCTTAAGCATCTGAAACCTCAAAGCCCACCTCCAGTGACACACTTCCTCCAACAAGGCCACCTGTTCCAATTCTTTTAAGTAGTGCCATTCCCTATGAGCCTACAGGGGCCATTTTCATTTAGACCGTCACAAGGAGGGTTAGAAAGCTGCAGACCTCTAGCCACATCTGACCTGAGCTCTGCTGTCACTGGGACATGCTCATCATATTTGTTCGGAGCTGTAAATGTCACTCTCCAGGTCTCTGTCATGGAGATCGATGACAGGCACCAATAAGAAAGGCTTGGGCCATTAGCTGGAATGTTTATTTGCCCTTAATATTAAACAAAGCCTTTCATAAATACACTCTAGGAGTCCTGTGACTTTTTGAGTCCACTTTAGGACACCTGGAAAACTACACTGTTCTCACAGGGGTGCCAAAACAGTCATTTGCTTTTCCCAAGTGCATCTTCTTCCAGGGGTCCTGTAGACTTGTTTGGAAGCTGCAGGGTTTGTGACATTGCAACAGAACAATTGAAGAAGGAAATTAGGGATTCCAGCTGTTATTGAGGAGACCAAACATTAAATGGACTTGAGAAAACATCAAACAAAGCCACTCTTTGGCAGATTTCTATACCCTAACTGACACAGGTTAGCAAAATGGGTTTATTCTTGTTTGTATAGGTTTACTAGGAGGGGTTTGTGAGTGTCTGGGTATATCAACTCTAATTTCTGAAGTAGTCCCTTTGACTGTGTTAACCCACATGGACATTGTGAACATTGTGACGAGTGTGGTGTCAATGATTCTGAGGGCCTTTGGCTCAACCGACTCCCAGGGTGGCTCCCTGTAACACTCACTCCATCGGAGGTGCTACCTGATTCTAGAATTGCAAATAAAATCCACTTAGGTTCTTTTTCAAAAGTTTGCTTTGAGATGTGTTAATTTTAGTTTTGTGTGTATGGGTGTTTGCCTATATGTACCGTGAGCACACACTGCCCACAGAGGTCAGGAGAAGGTATCAGCCTCTGGAGCTCGGTTTATAAACAGTTCTTAGCTGCTGTGAGGGAGCTGGGAATCAACTTGGATCCTCCAGAAGAGCAGTCAGTGCTTTTAACTGCTGAGCCTCATCTTCTGGCCCCCTCCTGTTTTTGAGGCAAACAAACACTCATATATTCCAGGCTGTTCTCAAACTCACTGTGTAGCCAAGGATGACCTTGAACTTCTGATCCTTCTGCCTCACCTCCCTGGTGCATGGTTACTGACTAGGCAAGCATTCTATCATCTGAACTTCATCCCTGGCCCTCAAATAAGTTTTTTAAGGTTTATTTATTTTATGCTCACTGGTATTATGCCTGCAAGTATGTCTGTGTGATAGTGTCAGGTCCTCTGGAACTGGAGCTACAGACAGTTGTGAGCCGCCATGCTGGTGCTGGGAGTTGAACCTGGGTCCTCTGGAAGAGAAGCCAGTGCTCTTAACCACTGAGCCATTTCTCCAGCCCCTCAGTTAAGCTTTTAAACTAAACTTGTCATCATTTTTCCACCATTTGATGACCATGAAGGAATTCTAAGTCCAATAGTTTGTGAACAGATGAGCTAGAAGTAGCTAATTTTAGTTTTCTTTCAAAAGCTACAAGGGTTACAAGACATATCCTTTGCTTAGACAGCATTCTCAGTTTCTTGTATATAGATGGCTGGCCATAACTGCATTCTGAGCTTGTAGTGTGTGAGAAGATGGGTGGGGGTTAAGGCCTAATTTGTGTCACCCCCCAAAATATACTGAAGTCAGCTCTTAGAACCTTCGAAGTTGCACAGTCATTGCAGATGGAGTTAGTGAAGATGAGGTCCTTAGGATGGGTCCCACCATCATAAGACTGGCATCCTTATAAACATAGGGTTCTATGGACCCAAAGACACACAGGAGAAGGCGGAGATTAAGAATTTTGAGGAGAGAGCCAGGCAGTGGTGGTGCACGCCTTTAATCCCAGCACTCGGGAGGCAGAGGCAGGTGGATCTCTGTGAGTTCGAGGCCAGCTTGGTCTACAGAGCCAGTTCCAGGACAGGCTCCAAAGCTACCATGAATGGAAAAACAAAAACAAGAAAGAATTTGCAGAGGACAGGGCTGTGTGTTGGGGCTCTGTGTTGCTCTGAACATTGAATATGTCCTCTGTTAAGTTAGGGCTTTCTTCCCTGCTGTGAACGAAATTGACAAGAAAGTGTCACAAGGCATAGGTTTGCTGGGGTCCCCAGAGCCCCCTCCAGGTTGTCGTTAAACAGTAGCATAGTGGAGATAAAGATAAGAAACCTATAATCTCTAAGGAAAGTTGATAAGCTGTGAAAAATAAGCTGTGTGCTTAAATGTGGTTAAATATTAATTTAGCTTCCTTTGTAGTAGAGGGCATGATTCAGGGCGAGGGAGAGGAAGGCGGGGAGTATTAAATCACTGGGAGCGTTAGAGGGAGTAGCTCAGAGCCCTGTGACTGCAGGAGTGCTCACTGTTGTTGCTTTAACTTCCTCTAGGATGGCTTGCCTTCTCCCTGCCTCTGCGGCTCAGAGAGTTCCTGCAGGGTTTCTCTTCTTAGTGCTTTGGGGCTCAGTTCTAGGTGACAAGCTGCTGGTGGTCCCCCAGGATGGAAGCCACTGGCTTAGCATGAAGGACATAGTGGAGAATCTCAGTCAAAGGGGACATGACATCACGGTGCTAGTGCCAGAAGTCAGTTTGCTTTTGGGAGAATCCAAATACTACACGAGGAAGACCTTCCCAGTGTCCTATGACCTTGAAGAGCTGCAGACCCGTTACCGCTCCTTTGGAAACAACCACTTTGCTCCCCGTTCGCAACTGGTGGCTCCTTTCAGAGAGTACAGCAACAACATGGTCATCATTGACCTCTGCTTTTTCAACTGTCAGAGCCTCCTGAAGGACTCTGCCACCCTCAGCTTCCTCAGGGAGAGCAAGTTTGATGCTCTGTTCACAGACCCAGCCATGCCCTGCGGTGTGATCCTCGCTGAGTATCTGAACCTGCCCTCTGTCTACCTCTTTAGAGGTTTCCCATGCTCTCTGGAACACATGCTTGGACAAAGTCCAAGCCCCGCATCCTACATTCCCAGATTCTACACCAAATTATCAGACCACATGACGTTTCCTCAACGGGTGGCCAACTTCATTGCTAGCCTCTTGGAGAACTACTTATTTTATCGTCTGTATTCAAAGTACGAAGTCATCGCCTCAGAACTCCTCAAGAGAGACGTGTCCCTACCGGTCTTGCACCAGAACTCTCTGTGGCTGTTACGGTATGACTTTGTGTTTGAGTACCCCCGGCCAGTCATGCCCAACATGGTTTTCATTGGAGGGACAAACTGCAAGAAAAAGGAAGAGCTCTCTCAGGTGGGTGGACACCATCTCTTCACAGGCAGATGTGGCTCTTGTCAGTTGGGGCCCATCTTCCGTGTTTGGCATCAGCAGTCTCTCACATGACACAATAGCAGGCAAGGGAGCACCAGGCTCAGAGCTGCAAGATGTGTGTCCTCGAGGCTGGATGAATCCAGGGTTCTTGCTTGGCATCAGCAAAAAAAATGTGCTTGGTTCAGTGATCTGGTGACAGTCTCAGAACCTTTGAATGAGGTGAAAATTTGACTCAGGGGACAGACTAGATCAAAACCTTTTCAACCAGCTCTGTCCTACGCTTAGTCTGTGGGCCCTAAGTCAGAGGTCAGTTAGTAAAGATCAGAGGTTATAGCTCTTGCTTTCACATGCACTAAGTAAGCCTGGGCAGCATAGTTTGTAAGGGGTATTGACAACTTTGGAAGAATGTGTGGCAGGACATATGTGGTTTCCAAAGTCTGATTGTGTGTCCTTTGGTCTTTAACAGAAAGATGTGGTGGTCTGAATAAGCATCTCTCTATGACTTAGGGTATGCAACTACTTTGGAAAATAATAATGTGAGCTTCAAATTCAAAGCAGTTGAAGGGCATCAGACCAACCCTATCTTTTATCTAGGATTTTCGTCTGAGAGAAGCCCTCAAGCAGTCCCCAAGAGCCTTTTTGATATTTTCCCACCTGCTGGGATGGAAATGCTTGCCACCAGGTGGACTGGTGGTTGACAATGCTGTAAACATTGTGAAAGTCTGATTTGGGTTTTGGGGTGTAGCTAAATGGGAGCATGCTTGTGTTTATCCAGCATGTGCGAGGCCCTGGGTTCAAGTCCCATCACAGTAAAAAGAAAAGCAAAGGAAAGAAAGATTTAGGGAGAGAGTAAGGAAGGAAGGAAAGAAGGAAGAAAGGAAGGAAGGAAAGAAGGAAGGAAGGAGAGAAAGAGAGGTTACCTCTGTGGCTCTGTTCGTTTGTTTAAAAGAAGATACAGGTCTACTATAGGGCCACAAACCTGTAACTTGAGCACTCACGTGGATATATGATGAGCTCAAGGACAGCCTGGGAGGGAGAGAAAAAGGAACTGGGAGAATGAGGGAGAGGCTTAAGGACAGAAGGGAGGTAGGGAAGGAAGGAAGGAAAGAAAGAGGTAGAGGGAGAAGGAGATGGAGAAATGGGGAAGGATCGGGAGGTTATATCTTAGAGAATAAAATAAAGCCTTGAATTTTATATTAAAAATACACTCCCTGTTATGCAATGCCCCCCCCACCCCGACCAAAATGCTGATTCATTCTTACCATGCGCTTTTTAAAGTGTGTCATTTAATACTATGTCTACAATGCTTGTGGTGATTTTTTGGAGATTACAAAACATTTTGGCTTCGAATTTCTATTAATCAGTTATAACTGCTGGAGTGAGTCCAGGCTCCCACTCGGTGTTTAACATCAGTATCCTAATAGCTTGAAATTTAGCTAATAATTTAGGTAATACCGGATCCAACCTATGACTTCAAGTTTTTAAAAATGTTTTGCATATCTTTTTATCTTTCTCTTTTAAGTGAGTTACAAAAAAACCCCTCAAATATAATTTGTATATCATATAGACTCATTCATTTAATGTTTACAGTTTAATGATTTTTGCCCTGGTTTTCTTTCTGTTGCTGTGATTAAAACACACTGGCCAATAGCAGCTTAAGGAAGGAAAGGATTTCTTTAGCTTACATTTCTAAGTCACAGTCCATCACTGAGGGAAGTCAGGGCAAGAACTCAAACAGGAATCCATGGGGGATGCTGCTTGCTGGTTCGGCCCGTGCTTAACAAGTTTCATACACAGCAGAGGCCCATCTGCCTGGGGAATGGTACCATTCACAGTGAGCCGAGCACCCTGCATCAATTAACGATCAAGAAAACCTCCCACAAACATGCCCACAACCTGACCTAGGCAATCCCTCAATTGAGACTCCCTTCTCAGGTGACTTTAGGTTGTGTCAAGTTGATAGTTAAAGCAAACTAAGACAGTTTATGTATAGTTTTATGTTCACAGATTTGTCAACAATCATTATTGTCATTTATCAGCATTTCCAGGCATCCCCAAAGACATCCCTTAACCCTAATCTTAGACAACCTTTACCTCCTGTCTCCATGGACTTAGGCCTATTTTGGAAATTTCAATTAGAATTTGTGGTCTTTTTTTTTTATTAACTTTCTTTGTCTGTTTTTTAAAAGTTTATCCATGTTGTAGCATGTATGATACTTCACCTTTCTGACTGAATACCTCACATTTTTATCAGTTTATTGACATTTGAGTTTCTGCAATTTGAATGGTTTCCTTTATTAAGAAAAGTGCTGTTATGAACATTTTGGTACAGATCTTTGAATACATTTTTGGTTCTTTTGAATATATGTTCAGGAGTGGAATTGCTGGGCCATCTAATAATTTTATGTTTAAATTATTGAGCTTTCTTTTCACAGTTGCGTCACCATTTTATGTTCCCATTAGTAATGAATGCAAGGTTCCAGTTTTTCAACGTCTTGGTGAACACTTGTTAAAATTTGTGGCCATCCTAGTAGGTATGAATGCTATCTCAGTGTTTTTATTTTCATTTCCATAATGGCTCGATAGTCACTATCTTTTCACTGCTAATAGGCCATTTTCATGTCTTTTTTTGGGGGGGTGGATGACATCAAAGCCATCGCACATATCTAAATTGTCTCTGTAGTTGTGACGTATGTAGAATGCATACATTCCACGAGTAAATCTCTCACCAGATTATTTTCATTGTTTCCCCTTTTATGTGTATGTGTATAAGAGATGTGTATTTGTGTGTGTGAGTGCAGGCACAGTGGTGCCCACGTGGAGGCCAGAGGACAACCTTCCTTTGTTTGAACAGGATCTACTGTTGTTCACTGCTATGGGTCAGGTTAGATGGCCCGTGATCTCTTTGGATTCTTTTGTCTCTGCCTCCCATCTCTCTGTATGTGCTGGGGCTCCAGATACATGGGTCTACATCTGGTTTTACGTCGCTTCTAGGGATCTGAACTCCAGTCCTCAGGCTTGATCCTGTAAACACTACCTAGTGAGCCACCCCCACCCCCCAGATTTCTTTTCCATCTCCAAGGCCATCTTTACAGCATTAAAGGTTCTGTTTTGTGAATGTGGGAGAGTCTTCTGTGTGTTTGGGTCCTCTTTAACAGCTTTCAACACTGTTTTGTACTTCTCACTTAAGACTCACGTTTTAATCTATTACTGAAATATTTTATTTATGAGCATTGATGCATGTGGCTGTGGGGAGGTGTGTGTGTGTGTGTGTGGTGTGTGTGTGTGTGTGTGTGTGTGTGTGTGTGTGTGTGTGTGTGTGTGTATCAGCAGAAGCCAGAACAGGGTGTAGGATCCCCTGGAGCTAAGTAACAGGCAATGTTGGGCCACCTGACACAGTTGACAGGTACCAAACTCTGGTCATCTGGAAGAGTAGCAAGTGCTCGACTGCTGAGCCATTTCTCTAGCCCCTGCATTTTAGTTTTTGGTGTAATTTTAAATGGGATTGTTTCATTCTAATTTTGAATTGTATGTTATTACTAGTATATACAATTAGAGTCTATTTTTGAAATTGATCATGTACCCTGTAACCTTGCTGGATTTATTTATTGCCAAAGTTTGTAGTGGATTTCTTAGGATTTTCGAAATAGAAGATCATGTCAGCTACAGCTAGAGAGCTGTATTTCTTCCTTTCCAGCCTGGGAGGATATTAATCTATCTGTCTATTAATCTATTTATCTACCTATCTATCTATGCTGCTTAATTGCCTAGTTAGAGTATATGAGGAAGGAAGACGTTCTTTCTTTGTTCCCAGTCTCAGAGAGAAAGCATTTAGCATTTTACCCTTACATGTTTTAATTAGATATTTGGGTAGATTCTTAGATTAAAACATTGAGACAATTTCCAACCGTCACTAATTTGTTTCATATTCTTACTATACAGGGGCTGCTGGATTTTGTCAAATGCATTTCTTGTGTCTGTTAAGATCAAACTGTGGCTTCTTTATTCTATGACAAAGTGTAATATAGCAGTTGATTTTAAGCCAACTTTGTCTTTTGGGGACAATACTACTTATCCTAATGTAGTCCTTCTTATGTGTTACTACATTTGATTGGACATTATTTTGCTAAGGTTTATGTGTACACATTCAGAAAAGACATTGGAAGGTTTACACATCTTAAAATTAATTATTTAGTGCATATCCTATGGGCACACACGTGGACATCAGAGGACAACTTGCAGGAATTAATTCTGTCACCGTGTGTGTTCTTGGGTTGGACTCCAGCAGTCAGGCTTGATGGCAAGCACTTACATGCTGAGCTTTTACCTCAATAAAACAATTTGATCTTTCCCGATGGCAGGCTAACACTGACCTTGTAGGACGAGTTGGAAATGTTCTCTTCTCCCCCACTGCTGGGAAGAATTCTAGCTGATTGTGTACATATGTAGGATTTCTGATTTCCGTGTGAAGCCACTTGGTTTTAGACTTCCTCTGTGGGAAATTTTAAAAATTTCTGGCTCAGCCTTTGTGGTTGTTTTCTGCTGCCCCGATTGAACTCACTGCTGTATGTCCACTGTCCCAAACAATGGTGTTTCGTTGTGACTGTCTCACACACGTGCGTCTTGGATTTGCTCGTACTTACTGCCATCCCTCAGTATCCTCTGCTGCCACTGGTCCCCTTCCCGTGCAGTTTGTGGTTATCCAATTGCCTCATTTTGCTATACACTTTCCATTTTCCTGGGTAAATGTTTGTAGGTGGGGTTGCTGAATCCCACATTTCTATAATAAATTACCAAGCTGCTTTCTAAAGCAGTTGCACTATTTTATATACCCAGTTAATATATGACCCTCTGAGTCATACAAAACTCAGTCCCTCTGAGTTTTGATTGCTCTATGTTCTTGCCAATGTGTGCTACTAGTAGTCTTTTATTGTGTTCTAGCAGTCCACCCCAGTTACTATTAGTCTTTTATTGTGTTCTAGGAGTCCACCCCAGTTACTGTTAGCCTCTCTCTCCTGACTGGCAATCCTGTGTGCCTAGCACAGCTCTTTCCGTGTAACTGAGCACATTTTCAGTCGGTGTCTTATCAGATCTTCTGTTCACTTTTATTGTTTTACTTATTTTTAAATTGTGACCTCTCTTTGTATATTCTAAATACTATCTTTGTCAGATGCATGTTGCCATTGGTATCTTTTTTTATTTTTAGAAATGGGTATTTTCAAACAGAAAATGTTTCAGTGTGTGTGTGTATGTATGTGTGTGAGAGAGAGAGACAGAGACAGAGAGAGAGAGAGAGAGAGAGAGAGAGAGAGAGAGAGAGAGAGAGAGAGAGCAAGGCAGAGGCAGAGACCATAGAGGCATTGCATCCCCTGGAGTTGAAGTTAGCGCTGATGTGAGCAGGTGGATGTGAGCCCGCCACTTGAGGACACTGGGAATGCAGCTCAGCCTTGTACAAGAACAACAGGTGCTGACCCATCTGTACCACCCCACTTAGCTAATTTTCAACTGTTTTTTAACCATTTGTGTCCTAGACATGTATTAAAAGGTGTAAAGATTTGTTCCTGTTTTCTTCTACCTGGTTATTATATGACGGAAGTTCCACTGAGGCAATTTAGTGGAGAAGCCACTGTAATAGAAGGTATTCTCTCGCAGGCCTATTTCCACCATTCTCCATGTCCTTCTGAAAGGTGCTTACTGGACATAGTTCAGGGGCTGGGATGCTTCACCCATAGTAGAGAGGCTCTTCCTAGAGTGGTGTGTCTTCAAGGCTCCCAGGGCATGGTTCCCTCTGCCACCCCACTTCTGGATGACCAGTAGATATGCATTCTCTCTGCTGCTGTTGCACACCCCCTGGTGGATATCTCCCTTCCCTGCTTTCACGTGGATCTCTGAATGAGGCTGCTTTTAATTCACTCTCCCCTCTGCACAACTATGGGTTCAGGATGACCCCTCTAGAGGGAGGGAGGGAAGGAGGTGGGGGGAGGAAGGGAGGGAGAAGGAAAGGGAGGGAAGGAAGGAAGGAAGGAAGGAAGGAAGGAAGGAAGGAAGGAAGGAAGTGAGTTGAAGTCTATGCCCCAGGATCTTAAAATATTACTCATTTAGACAAATTACCTCAGTGGAACTTTAGTCATATATTAACTGTTAGAAGAAAGCAGGAACAGATCTTTACACCTTTCAATACTAATAGGACACAAAAGGTTAAAAAAATTAAAAATGCATTAAGTTGGGGTCTGAGACCCTTGTCCCTGAAGACTTAGGTGTTCTCTGGACACTTCCAGCAGCCAGTTCCTGCAATTCCTTTTCCTGACACCTCATGGCCTTCTATTCTTCTCCAGCCTCAGGAACATCCTACCCTGCTGTCCCCATTCCCCCGCCACCCTCTCCTGCCTTCCTTTTCCTTCCTTCTGGATGCTCCCAAACTGTTTACCTTCTTTGCTTTCAGCCGTTCACAGGCTGATATAACTTTTGTTGACTGATTTCTGTTATGCCTGGTCCTGCTGCCCTTAGTCGCAAATAAATACACAGAGGCTTATATTAATTAGAAACTGCTTGGCTGATGGCTTGGGCTCCTTATTGGCTAGTTCTCTTTATTATTAACCCATAACTATTAATCTGTGTATTTCTACATGGCCTTATCTTACTGGAGAAGGCTCCAGCATGTTACTCTTTCAGTGGCTACATGGCGTCTCCCTCTGGCAGTCGCCTCTTTCTCTGTCCTCTCCCCAGAATTCTCCTCATCTGGTAGCTTCATCTATACTTCCTGCCTGGCTACTGGCCAATCAGTGTTTTATTCATCAACCAATAAGAGAAACTTATATACAGAAGAACACCCCCAATCATCTCCTCTTGTCTGTCTAAATAAAAAGAAAGGCTTTAGCTTTAACAGAGTAAAATTATACATAACAAAACAGTTATCTAGCATGAACTATATAGTTAACAATATTTAGTTCACTAACATTTGGCAAAATTTTAAAGAAAATAGTCTATCATCTATCCTATCTTTGTGAGTCTAAAGTTTTATATGTAACTTATCTTTTATCAATAACTAAGGAAAACCATAACCATAACTATCTGTCTTCAACTCCATCAAAGACCCCAGAAGGATAATATATAAACTCTAGAATTGAAAGAGACATCTCGCTGTCTGGACAGTCACCCAAAGTTCCTCTGTAATGTTGGAGCATCTATCTTCAAACCATAGGTCATAGTGTGTCTGGCAGACTTCTCAGTGAAGCAGGAAACTTTAAACTGTCCACCTGTATCGGCAGTTTGTCAGTCATTTTTCTCTGTGTCCTGCAGAATGTCTGGCAGACTCTTCCATGAAGCAGGAACCCTTCAGGACTGTCCCATCTTGTTTGCAAGTTCAGCAGTGACTTTCCTGTGGGTCCTTCTTGCCCAGTTTACTTTACCTTATTGGTTTTTCTTTTTCTTTTCTTTTTTTTTTTTTGAGACAGGATTTCCCTGTATAGCTTTGGAGGCTGTCCTAGAACTAGCTCTTGTAGACCAGGCTGGTCTCAAACTCACAGAGATCTGCCTACCTCTGCTTTCCAAGTGCTGGGATTAAAGGCGTGCACCACCACCACTCAGCCATGTCCAGTTTATACAGAATACAGTCAAACAGTCCAGGCAAGAGCAGTTTCTTGTCCAAATGGCTGTTTCTGCCATGTTGAAGGAACACTCTATAATAAGTTTCTTCAATGCCCATCTTCCTTTCTGATATAATTGGTGTTGCCAGGAACAGTTGTGTCTCCTAATAAGCCATTTTAAATGCCACATTCTGTAAGTCTTTGGAAGGTTTGAAGAATATCTATCCATTTCAAATATGTCTCTGCATATCTAGAAAACATTGCTAAGATAAGTTTAGACTATTATAGCTTGCTCTCTATAATCTGTATTTAATTACACATTACATTTTTTAAAGATTAATTTATTTATTATGCATAGTGTTCTGCCTGATGACTGTGAGTCAACATGTGATTTCTGGGAATTGAACTCCAGACCTCTGGAAAAGCAGTCAGTGCTCTTAACCCCTGAGCCATCTCTCCAGTCCCTATACATTACATTTTTGAAAGAGCTGTATAAACACAATACCTAAACAAGAGTAGAAATATACATATAACAAAAGTGACCTTAAGTTTGTGTCAATAAACCAAAACCCATCCCAATGCAAAGTATCCATTTCTATCACATATTCCTTTTTTTCTTTAAAACTTTAAAAAGAGATTGACTGTGATCATTGGCCATTTGTAATTAACCTCACTTAAATGAAAATAAACCTTTATAAACAATATTTAGGAATGTGTGCATAGTTCTCTCCAAGCTGCTTCCTGATGTTTGGGGGCACTGTCAATCTCAAGGGGATCTTGAGAAAACCCAGAAACCTGGTCAAATACTGGCTGTAGTAGTCTGAGAGGCTGCATCCTGGGCCACTGCTTCAGGGGTGTCTTGCTTGATCATACCATATTCGTCCGGAAGGAATCCACAGCTTTTAATCTTCTGTGGAAACAAAAGCAGAAGCTGGCCCTTTTCTAAAGGTATTCAGTCACTGCTGCCTCTGTTGCTACTAACTACTGAGAGTTGCCCAGAAAAGGCCTCATAAGTTCACAGTTCACAGGAGGGTGTCCCCAAGACAGCTCCCTGATAAAGCCTTGCTGCTCAAGAAAAGGTGTTTGAACCAACTCTAGCCTGCCTTGTCTCTTCAGCTATTTGAACAGACCAATTACAACCTTGTCTCCTTAGCACCCATCACAGCAGCTCCTCTGCCAGGCCAAGGGAAGTGCTAACCAGACAGCTTGAGTTGAGCCTCTGCTGGGTGATCTGGAGTTTACTAACGCTAGTTGAAGCATATCCTCTGGGACAAACCACCCTGATGGACCTGAAGCTTTGTCTAACAGCTGCAGTCTTTGTATGTGGTGTCTCAAGGCATTCACAAGTGTTGATCAGGCTGGTGCTGGGTTAAGGGTAGTCTGTCTGTCTGTTAGACATTCTTCATTTTGCTCAAGGTTGGCAGGTCAGCATGGAGAGTGTGCAACAGCTGCTAATGAGGGTCAGGGCATCAAGGGCATCGGTTTACCTTATCTCCCAGCACTTGCTTATTTTCTGAAAACTACGTATCAGAGAGCATTTTTGCATTAGTTTATCATTAAAACTGTAGTGAGTTTTAAATTTTAAATGATACCCCAGAGAAGGCAGCTGCCCCTTAATCTGTCTAAGGCTAATACCACAGGCTGAAGAGGCAGGCTCCATGATTCTTTGGATACTGCAGGAGTGTAGCTCTGCCCACACCTTAATTTGACTGAAGGCTTCTAGAATGGTGAGAGACTGAGCACAAACTCCAGGCCTCCACATTCTGGGTTCTTTGGCTCTGAAGCCTTAGGAAAAACATCTCTCACATTTCAGCCCTCTAATGCTGCCCTCCATCCCCCAAAAATTAACTCAAGGGAGAAAGGGGTTATTTTAACTAACCAATTCCAAGTTACAGTCCATCACAACAAGAAAGTCAAGCCAGCATGAATTTGAAACAGCTAGTAATGTGGCATCCACAGTCAAAAGCAGATGAGTTCATGCTCACATACACACCTGTGACCATGTCCAAATGGGCATGGTCAGCACCACAGGTGCATAGTTAGATCTCTCACTGCAATCCGTGTTTTAGTCTAAATAAATAGATTTAGACTTGATATAAAACTATATACAAAGATAGTAAATATCAAGTATGCTCTAGGGGAAGGAAAAGTAAGAACAAACACACTTAGACCTATCACCAGTGAAGCAACAGGAGCAAATGACAAGAACTACATATCCAGTCCTAGGATAAAGGCATAGCAGAGATTACTATAGGGCTGTTCTAAACTGGAAAGTTTAAGTCTTGTCTCTAATATTTCTATCTAGGAAGAGAGAACAATAATTGTGAGTCTAATCTTCAACCTCATCAAAGACCTGAGAATGAAGATAGCAATGCTAGGGTAGGCAGGAAGTGCAGGCGAACAACTTCCAAAGGTGCAGTGAAGACAGAAACAGCAGGTTACCTGGAGAGTCACCCAAAGTCTCACAGCAGCATAGGGGCAACCAGCTTTAAGGCCTAGAGTATCTGACTGACCTACACAGAAGCAGGAAGGCAGAAAGGCTGTTTTACCCAGACTTCGCAAGGTTCGGCAGTCTTCTAAGTTTATCTCCTGCAAGCACAGTAGGACAGCATGTCCAAAGTCAGCGGTTGAGGTGGGGGCAGTTCTTTGCCCAAGAGGCCATTAGCTGAGGAGAGACCAGAATCCAGAAGGAGTGATATTGGTGCCCAACATATTCTTGGGAATATCTTGGTGCTGTCAGGAGCAATAATGTCTCATGTCAATGGAGTACTAATATTAAAACATTTAAATGTCATATTCTGAAGGTCTATGAAGTGTTTAAGATCAAAATCTATGTCTGACTAATCTCATAGATATAAGAAATGTGAGTGAAAATATCTGTAATTCTCGGGAACCTAGTAGTACAATGGCTGAAGCTTCCCAAAATAATTTAGCAAGGACCATGATTACAACAATATAACTATATTCACACATATATGTGAATCTGTAAAACAGAGGTAGAATTGAAATGTCCTAATCAGAGGTAGAACTGTACAGTACAAAATAATAAAAGTATCCTGAATTGTTATCAATATACAAAATATCTTAAACATATGTAAAAGCATACATACATCACTGGTATCCACATTCAAAAAATTTAAAATGAAGAGTGCATGATTGCATCATCATGTGGAAATGGGGGACATTACCCCCCCTTAACTTTTTGAAGTTGTGTTTTCAAAGAGTTATGAGCATGCTCCACAATTCCTTGTCCTTGAGGAGTATAAGGGATATCTGTTTTGTAATCAATTTTCCATTGAGCACAAAATTGCTGAAATGCTTTACTAGTATATCCAGATCCATTGTCTGTTTTTAAAACTTTTGGAACTCCCATGTAAGCAAAACATTTTAAGCAGTGACTTATCATATACTTAGTGGCCTCTCCAGTTTGTGCAGTGGTCATTAAGAAGCCTGAATACCTATCAACTGCCACATGCACATATTTAACTTGCCAAATTCTGCAACATGAGTAACATCCATTTGCCATAAATTATTAGGGAGTAGACCTCTAGAGTTTACTCCTAAATTAGTTGCAGGTAAATATCGTGGGCACACATCACACTGTTTGACAATTTGACGAGCAGTCTCTCTTGTTAAACCAAATTGTTTTCTGTGACTTCTGCTATTCTGATGATGAAAGTTATGAGACTGCTGAGCTCTTTCTACCTAAGACAAAGCAACCAATTTTGTTAATCGATCTGCTGACTCATTGCCTTCAGCCAGAGGCTGGGAAGGTTTGAATGAGCTCTTATATGACCCATAAAACATGGCAATTTTCTTAGATGAATTGCGTTTTGAATTTGCTCAAGTGATATTCTAACTTGATCATTACTAGTTCCTATGTATGGAACTGTCTCTATCACTTGAAGAGCTTTAAAAACATAATGACTATCAGTATACAAATTAAATGAATCATTTACTAGAAGCTGAAAAATTATTGCAACAGCTGGTAACTCAACTATCTGAGCTGAAGCTGGAGCTGTTTGCTCTACATATTCTTTGTCATCTATAACATAAGCTGCTCTCTCATTAGAGGAACTGTCAGTAAAAATGAACATAGTATTTTTTTTACAGGAGTATGCCGTACCATTTTGGGGAATATAAAAGGATGCATTAGCATAAATTGCAACTGTCTATGAGTTGAAAACTATCGATTTTTCCTGAAAATTGAGCAAAAGTGGTTGCCCACAAATCACTATTTTGAAAAAACCAATCAACTTGCTGTTTGATATAAGGAACATGTATTCACTTGGTTCTCTGCCAAAATATCTCCTAGATTTCACATGGCACTTCTGCATCATACAAGCTATTGCTTTGAAATAAGGATTTAACACTTTGGCTGGGGAAATAGCATAAGTTTTCCATGGGTTTGCATTGTTAATATGACATACTCGTGATGCTGGATTGCATTCTCCAGCTGTAGGAGAACTTGTCTACCCTCTTTAGTTAACTGTCTAGGTGAATTGGGATCACTATCTTCTTTTAAAATATCACTTAAAGGCTTCAAATCACCAGTAGGTGCTCTCAAAAAAGGGTGTAACCATTGAATATTTCCCAACGACTTTTGAAAATCATTTAAAGATCACAAGTTATCTTTTCTAATTTCTAATTTTTGAGTCTTAATTTTTTTAGGATATAACATATGTATCCAACACTTTTGAAATTTACTTGAAGTTTGTAAGTAGTCTCTTTTAATTCAACTTGTAAAGCTCTCACTAGCTGGCATGGTCTCATTTGCATCTTAGCTGAGGTGGTCTAATTTGCATCTACACTAACATCTTTCTAGGCGGGGCCTAACAGGGCAGCAGTTCCCTGAGACGACTTCTCCATAAGTTTTGTTTTCAAATCTTCCTTCTATTCTGTTCCCTGCATGGCAATGGACTGGTTTTGTTGGACTTAGTGAAAAGCTCTTTTTCCATTTTCAAAGTCGGTTACTGTTGTAGAGCCAACTTATGGCTGAGTCCAGTCCTAACATGCCACTAACCAACTGTTAAACCCCAAGCAATGACTTAAATATTTTGCTCTCAGTCTTTCTGGCAACAACAGTCTCCACCTATGGAGGTGGCAGAATCACTAACACTGTCCTGGTGTGCTTTTCCTGAGGCGTTCAGTGCAGTCATGGGTATACATGAGATGTATCCCAACTCTAGACAGAGGGAGTGGCATCCTGCCTCTGGAAAATGGCTACCTTGCTCAGTGGGTGGGTTGTCAGCCCCATCTTTCTAATGTTAACAGTAGCATCCTGAGAAGGAAACACGGTGTCAACTTCCGATTTCTCAGTCAATCACCTCATTCCCTTTCTCGCTGTTGTGATGTGGCCATTGCAAAGGACATGAGTGGCCACAACCTAGACTTAGGCCATGTTGTTTTGGTCTTATTAGAAGGCAATTGGCACACTCTGACTCACATGTAGAAGGACAAAAATTGAGCCCTTTGGACAACATGCCCAGAAGTGGCTGGGACAGAGGAAAGAGAGAACACTGAAGTTGCTTTGGGGAGACCAAGCAAGAGAATCAAGCTTTTGTACAATGTGAGTTGGAGATACACAGAAAGTGTATCATAGGAAGTGGATCACAGGAGGTGTATAAGATACATACGAAGATCAGTGGTGGAATCTAAACAGAGTGCAAACGTCTAGATTTGGCAACTCTCTCCTAAGAGTCTAACTATAGAGGACCAGGTTGGGCAGGAAGGTATAGCTGCATTGAAGTGGAATGATGGACAGCTCAGGTAGCATGGACTCACAATGCCAGATGTTAACAATCTACATGGTACCTGTGAGGTGGTACCATGGAGCAGGACTGGCCTCCTGAACTTTGACCTACTTGGGTCATGGGCTTTTTTTCATCTTGAAATTTGAGCACAGGGTTCATAAATCATATAGTTCGTGTTGTTCTTGGAGACTCCTTCCTTATCAGTATTTGGGACTGGTCTTAATCACAAACCCCATGGAGGACCAGATTACTGTCCATCCATGCTCTTAAATAGAGTGATTAGGGCTGCAGCCCTCAGCATTCAGAACATAACTTCTCATTTGGTGAGATCCTAGGCCCTTGTTTGTCTCCCTTTGGTCCCATGGTGAGCAGTCCATGAGAAATAATGCTGTGTCAATCCACTGTGTGTAACTGCCTGGGCTGGCTTGTTCAAGTGTGCTTCAGATAATGACAGCTCTTATTTCACTGCATGGATATGGAATTCAGAATAGTCCCCTCAGTAGATTTATGTCATGGGATCTTGAGCTTGGGTTCCTTCCAGCTAATCCCATTTGTGACAGCAGATAGCACCTGCTAATAGTGTTCCTAGTCGTTATGAATAAATCTCTTGGTACAGTATAGGAACCAAGCCAGGAAGCCAGTGGTACCTCTTTGTTTTGCTCAAGTTGTCTTTAGCTATCATCTCTGTTTTGTAATGTACCAGGTGCTCTTGAGAATGGGAAGAGAGACTTAAAAGTCACCAAGTAGACATTTTGCAGTTGTGGCAAGGGCCTAAGGGAAATACGCTAAAGTAGGACAGGTTTGCTTTGACTTGTGGTTTGAGAAGCATCAGTAGTTCATAGTAGGCTGGCTCTGCATTCTTTAGGCCTTTGGCAAGGCAGAAACATCATGACAAGGAGGGTCTCAGGGAGTGGATGCTCACATCACGATAGCTGAGAGGCAGAGTGAGACAGTGAGAGTTCAGAGAGAAGAGACATTTAAAGACACACATCCAGTGACCTATATCCACATCTATAACCCACTCCCTTAAAGGACTGTCAAGTATAAATATACCTAAGGATTAATTCATGGAGAGAGTCGGTGTCCTCATCATTCAATGACTCAATAGTGCCACGGGGTGGGGCCCAAGCCTTCAACTATGAGCCTTTAAAGGACCCTTCAAATCAAAACTCTGGGATTACGCTGGGGACCAAGGCATCAGACACTGTTAACTGCAGCTTGTTAGATGTGCCTAATAAGATTGGAAGTCATGAAATGAAATGGGTTTCCCACAGTCTTCCTCAGGAGTTGGAAGAAAAGGGGTGAACTGGGGTGCCTTTGGTAAGAGCTGCGAATCATGGGAGTTGTTCTAGGCAGGGAGTGAGAAGGTCAGATTCTTTGGAGAGGCTGTAAGATAGGTCAGTGGTGAAGAACTGGAATGGATTTATTCTTCAATGACTAACTTCAGGGCAATGCCGTGCTGTCCAGTGTCAACCCACTTGTTTGGTGACCTGGTGGTAAGATGAGAAAGATAAAGAAACTAATGTAGGAGGCATATGACCTGGTGAGGAAGGCCCACCACCCGGGGCTTCTGGAGAGACAGCAACAGGACTCCATGTACCCACACGAGCACTCACAAAGGCCTCTGTTCTTGCTGTGTGCCCTGCCCTGGGCTGAGGATGCAAAGGTGCCATTGTTTCCTATGGAGGGCAGCCACTGGCTGAGTGTTGGGAGATGCAAGGCAGACACCAGACTGTGGTCCTGGCTCCAGAGCTGAAGTCACAATTCAGAGGAAAGTATTTTTCCCACCCTGGAAGCCTATACCATTCCTTGCACCAAGGAGGACCACAAGTACGGTTGCTTGGTGGCTTTCAAAAATTCTTTGGTCTGAAACACCTGAGGGCACTTTTTGAAAAAGTTGTCTGCCTTCTGTATGAAGTCTTGCCTGGTTCTGCTGCACATGTCTCTGATGAGGCATTGAGCTCTAGCTCCTTCGGTGTAGTTTTAAGAGTTCCTATTTGTCCCTATGACGAGGTACTGGTGATGTACACATCCCAGAAAGAAGTTACTACTGTGCCAGGTCTCTGGTGGTGCCTTTGCCCAACTTATGGCTCAGGCAGCACCCATTCTTTAAAGACCTTTTTTCTAATTTCTTCCATTTCTAATCTTTCCAAAGATCTTTCTGTCTCTTCTAACAGTCTTTGATGAGGTAAAGTATTGAGATGTTTGTAGTTGCATACTTGAGGTTTGCAATGTCCACCGGGAAGACTCAGAGGCCAGGGTGAATGTAGAAGTCTGCAACCCCCAGAATCCAGGAGGATAAACTTGAGACTGAGCCACATCCCAGGCTAATGCAAACTGAGGCGCTCGTGAGAAACAGCTTGTTAAGCCCACTTTACATCACTGCCCAGGTTGGACTGGCCTAGGTTTTGGTGACTCTTATCTATGGGTGCACACAGAATTCTCAACAGCCCTTGCTTTACAATCAAGTCATCTCATCTTGAGTTTGAAATATCTTCCTTTATTCCCACATGTGGCGACAACCAGCAGCTTCAAAAAGTGTTTCCTGTAACGTGAGGTTTTCTTGGCCTGGCAGGTCCTGCCACCTTTCCCTACCCCCAATGAAGGACACAGACACCATAATAACTATAAAACTATTGGCTATGGTTTCTTATTGGCTAGCTCTGACTTAATTATTAACCTATAACTACTTATCCATGTGTTTCCATGTAGTCTGGGCTTACCAGACCTGCAGCTCCTTTGCCTGCTACATTGCGACTGTCCAGCGTCTCTGCAGAGAAGAGAAGAGAGCGATTTCCTGTTTGTCCCTGATTATATTCTGATTCTGCCCACTTCCTGTCTATCTGTACAGACTTCCAGACCTCTATGGTTAGCTGGTGGCAGTCACTTCCTGGGATCACATGATGACTCCTCTCTGCCTACACTTCCCAGAATCCTCTTTGTCTCCTAGTCCTACCTATCATCCTGCCTGGACAATCAGTGTTTCTTATTCATCAACAAATAAGATAAATATATACACAGAAGAACATTCCCCATCAGTTCCCTGCTTATTATGGAGATATCTAGGTAAATGGAGCTTACCAGAGAGCTACAAATCCTCTTTTTCTGGGGCAAGCTGACTTAGCAATGGTCCTTGTCTTATAGTGTACTGAGTGCTCCTTGTGGAGGGGAAATGAGGCTGTAGAGACTTACCTAACAGGGTTACAGTCAGAAATGCTACATTGTAGATCAAAATGCCAGGCACTGCTCAGAGTGCAGAGTCAGTCTGTCAGAATGTGGCTAGCAGAGAAAGAAGTGATGAAATAAAATGGGTATACACAGCCTTGTTTAATTTTAAATTGGAGGAAAACAAGATATCTATTAGGATGTCCCTTAAAGAGAGAGTATGTCCTGTCACCGTTTTTCTAAGAAAGAAACAAGAAGATCAATACTGTGTGGATTAGAAGTAGGTTTGATCAGGAGCCAAGGATAGATTTATTCTTCAATGATTAATGTCTGGGATCCTGTGCCACCCAATGACATGGCCAGGTTGGGCTGGAGGTAAGATGAAGAAACAAAAGCAAGAAGCTTAGCCTGGTGAGGAAGGTCTGCTCCTGTGAGCTTCTACAGAGATGGCTACGGAGTTCCACATGCCCCTGCAAGGACTAGTGGGGCTGCTTCTGCTGTGTGCCCTGCCCTGGACTGAAGGCGGGAAGGTGCTGGTGATTCCTGTGGAAGGCAGCCACTGGCTGAGCATGAGGGATGTTGTGAGGGAGCTTCATGCTCATGGTCACCAGACTGTGGTCCTGGCTCCAGAGGTCTCTGTGCACATCAAAAAAGAGGACTTCTTCACTCTCAAACCCTACGCTGTTCCATACACTAAACAAGGATATGAGCGAAAAATTACACAAAACATTAACTTGGCCTTTGAAACAGGAAACTATGTGAAGACATTCCTTAAACTAACTGAGGCTATAAAAAACATATCAACAGATGTCTTCAAGTCTTGTCTGGATCTACTGCACAATGAGACACTGATACAGCATCTGAACTCCAGCTCCTTTGATGTGGTCTTAACAGACCCAGTTTTGCCCTGTGGAGCAGTGTTGGCCAAGTACTTACGTATTCCTACAGTGTTTTTTCTGCTCTACTTACCTTGTGACAAAGACTCTGAGGCCACACAGTGTCCAAGCCCTTCCTCATATATTCCAAGTCTACTCACAAGGCTTTCTGATCATATGGACTTCCTGCAAAGGGTCAAGAACATGCTGTACCCTCTCGCCTTGAAGTACGTATGCCACGTATCTTTCACTCAATTTGAGAGTCTTGCCTCTGAGCTTTTGCAGAGAGAGGTGTCCTTGGTGGAGGTTCTCAACCATGCATCGGTGTGGCTGTTCCGAAGGGACTTTGTGTTTGACTACCCCAGGCCCATCATGCCTAACATGGTCTTCATTGGGGGCATAAACTGTGCCAATAGGAAGCCACTCTCTTGGGTCTGTATTGAAGCCATTAATCAATCACTATTCTATGCAGAATGTATTTTCTAATGCTAACTTTCTTACTAGTCTTTTAAATGATTCTCCTCATTTTTCATGACATAAATTATTAGGATTGGGTCTTTCTGTTTTTACTTTGTATGTGGGTTTTTGCCTCTGTGTATGTTTGTATATCATATGCAGACAGTGACTGTGGAAGCCAGAGAGAGAGAAATGAATCCCCTGGAACTGGAATTACAGATGACTGTGAGCCACCACATGGGCACTAGGAATTGAACTCAATTCCTCTGGAAGAGAAGCCGTCTCTCCAGCCTCAAATCCTTTTATTTTCCAGTGGCCACTGGTAGGACTAGTGGCTGAGGTGAAGGTCCCTAACAGACTGAAGAGCAGTGGTGTGTCTCTACTGAGACTGTCCATGTGTCTGTCTACCATTTTCCAGAGGGTATGATTTCCTGAATCTGGGTAGGAACAGACACTGAGCCATGACCTGACCATTGCAGGTAGCACTCCTCATGATAGGTCAGGTCATGGCTCAGTGTGATCAAGGGATTTCAGATCACCATTGTTGGTTGCACGAGCACAGGAGGTCTAACCCTTTTCCTAGTGTCGTCTTCTAAGTCTTCCCTCAGTGTTTAAAAGAATCTTTATTCTTTCACAGCCTTGGTTAGCCCTATCCTAAGGTATTTCTTTCTCGAGGCAATTGTTACTGTGGTCCTTGATTGTGTTCACAATGTTTGTCATTGTGATTAGGAAGGCAACTGCTGATTTCATATCCTACCACTTTGAAGAAAGTGTTTCTCACCTCTCAGAAGTTCAGGTGGAAATCTTTAGGGCTGCTTCTTTGTACAGCCATATTGTATGCAATTGAGGACACTTTGATGTCTTCCTTTATTTTATGACTTCTGTTCTCTCCTTTGTCTTACTCTGACAAGAATCCTGGCACTGAATTGACACCTTGTTTAGTTTCTGATTTTAGTGGATGTGCTTTGAATTTCTGCCCATTTCCTGTAATGTTTGCTACAGTTTTGTGACACATAGCTTATACCATGTTGAGATATGCTTTTCTGACTTTTAGTGTCTACAGGGCTTTTTGTATGAAGGGATCCTGGGTTTTGCCAAAAGTCTTTGGATGACCTGTGATCTCAGTCCTTTTGTCCACGTTAGTGAAACTCTGAATTTATTGATTTGTCTGTGTTAAATCAACATTACACTTCAGGTATAAAGCCAACTATCTCATGATTGATCTTTTTGATGTGTTCTTAAATTTAATTGGCAAGTATTTGATTGGGAAGTTCAGAGAGATTGTTTTGTGTTTTTTTCTTACATGTTTATGTGGTTTCTGAATCAAGGTAATGCTGGCCCCATAAGGAGTCCCAATGCCATCTTTCCTTACCTATTTTGTGGGGTCCTTTGAGAAGTAATGGTGTTAGTTCTTTGAAAGTCTGGGGAGATTCAAAGGTTCTTCATGTGGACCTGGGAGGTGCTGAATTTGGAGGTTTTAAGTTACTGCTTTGATTTCCTATTTTATACTTCAAAAGACACCAGATGCACTATCTCAGGGTCCTAGTTTATGCCATTATGTTTAGGTCCTTTTACCTATGTGAAGAGAATTAAGAAATGTTGTCTTTTTAGCTGTATTTCATTTTCATTTCAGTTTAATGTCTTACACAGTTTGCTTATACTATCCCAAGGTAAGCATTGCCAAAAATCATCAGTGTGGGGCATAGACTGTGTTACCAGCATGGACTTCTCAGATGAGTGTGGACTGCCTCATCCAGGCAGCTTTCTCCTCTGGTCTGTGCACTTGTGCGGCAATGGGGAGACATGTGTGCCTAAGTGGAGTGTCCTTTCCTTCTCCAGCCACTAACACTGTTGTAGAACCAAGCTAGGGCCGAACAACATGCTAATATGCCACTAACCACCATGGAGCCTTGGGTTCTCAATTAAGTATGTTGCTCTCTGCCTTTAGAAGGATTGTAGTCCTGGAACCAGTTTCTGATCTAAAAAAAACTGTAAAGATTAAAAAAAAGTGAACTGACTTAAACTACTACACTGGAGGTAATGGGAGTCTAGTGACACTCCCTTTCACATTTCCCTAAGTTCTAAATCTGGATCGATGTTTTAACAATTATCAAATGGCCCCTCGTTGTTTATGTATAACTGAAAGCCATCATTTTAAATTTATTTTGTTTTTTCATTTATTAAGTCAAAATCTAATTACATTCCCTTTCCTTACTCCAACTCTTCCCATGTCCCACTCCCTCATTTGCTCTCAATTTCCTGACCTCCTTTTCTTTAATTGATTATATATGCACACACATGATGTGTGTGTATAAACATACAAATACAGCTTACTGAGTTCATTCAGTGCTGCATGTACATGATTTCAGGGCTGACAGTTTGGTGTTGGATCACCAATTTGGGGACTCCTCCTTAGGGGAAGACTTCTCCCACTCTCAGCATCCTTTCGTTGCCTGTAGTTCTTTGTATAAGGGTGGGACTGCGTGAGAGTCCCGCTTCCACATTAGCATGTGCTAGTGTTAGTAGGCTAGTTCCTTATTCAGGTCTTGTTTAATTGTTGGGTGAAGTTTTCCTGTCATTTCTAGGGGACACAGTTTCACGACAGATTTTCTTTTCTGTTTTGGTCCTCTGACTCTTAAATTTGTCTGTTCCCCCTTCTGGTAGGTTCCCTGAGCCTTGCTTATGTGCAGCAGTTATGTTGTGGAAGTACCTGTCTGCTAAGGCTGGGCACTCCCTGATCTGCATTTTGTAATCTGCATTTTGACTTTCTATATTAGTCTCTGTGCAAAAAGAAGCCTCTTTAGTGAGGGTCAGGAGTTACACTTATCTGCTTGTCTGAGGATAAATATTTAGAACACAGTTAGGCATTATGCTGGCTTGGCAAAGTGGCAGTAGTAGGTGCTCCTCTAAGATCCATGACCTTAGTAGCCTCATGTAATTAGCTAGGTTTCTGGTACCATGCATGATTTCCATCCTGTCGAGTAGGTCTTAATCCAATTGGAGAACTGTTGTTGTCACCAAGATACAAGTACCACTATTGCACCCTCAGGGATGTCTTGCCATGTTGGTCATTGCTGTGTTTCGTAGGTTTCACAACTGGATATGACTTCTGGCCAATTCCCTTCCTTGGCAGCTTGCCTAGCACCTTCCAGAACTACTAAAGTTAGTCCTCAGGGAGGGGCTTTCAGGTCATATCCAGCTTTGGGTCTCCAAGTCCTGTGACCAAACTGCATGGTGTCTTCAACAATAGGGACTTACCTTCAACCTCTATGAGGCAACTAAAGGCAACAGCAATAGTTTGTATTGTTTGGGAATCTCTTGGACTCTCCTGACTGACAGCTCAAAAGGCAGGGACAGGGATTTTTATTAGATATAGACTATGGCTCTTGGGGGAATTTTTAGCCCACGTGTTTGAACTTAATTTATAATATATATGCATATATATGTATCATGAGTGATTTTGGGTAAAGAATAAATAATATGATTCCTTATGGCTTTTCAAACATCCTTAGTGTCATTTCCCCCCTCCTCCTTTTCTGTCCTTTTGCACTGATCTCCTTTACCTCCTTAAGGTCCCTCCAAATTTTCCCATTTCCCGTTTCATATCATTTGCTCTCTGCTATTTCCCTCTATTGCTCCTCCACCTATCTACAGGATACCTTTTATTTTCCTAGTTTCAATGGTTACTCCAGGTTGTGTAACCCTCACATCTGAGGATGTATAGTTAGGAACTACCCATGGGGGAGAATATGTGGCATTTGTCTTTGTGGACCTGGGATGCATCAACATATTTGCTAGTTCCATCCATTGAACTGCAAATTCTACAATTTCATTTTTCTTTACAGCTGAATAGTATTTCATAGTGTATATATGTCACATTTTCATTATCTATTAGTCTAAATGATATCTACTTTAGTGGCCAAATGACTATTCATCATTTATGTGCAGTTGAAAGTCATATTGCTTTTATTTAAGACAGTCTCACTGTTTAGCTCTGAATAGTTCTCACTGGAAGTGATTGGGCTGCCTTTGCCTTCATAGTGTTGAGATTAAAGATACTCACCTCCATCTCCGCTTTCTATTTAAACCCAACGTATCATTAATATTCTTAACAGACTTCTCCATGAAGTTGTAAAAAAGGAAAGCATGGTTAAAAATTATTCAGAGAAAGCATATACCTTGCCCAACATTTCTAACAAAATATGAAATGGAAGACTGACAGTCTTGTGACAAACACCTTTCCTATTGCCAAGAACAAATAAGCATCCAGGATTTCTCAACATCTTTAAAGACATAAAATCAAGAATACTATAGTTAATATCTACTATGTGCCTCTTCAAGATTCTGATCTAGATTTATGTCTCTGATAGGATTTGATGTACGCGTGGAATGTCAGAAACTGAGTATAGGGGAAACCATAAAGAGAAGTGCTAAGGACTGGAGAAAGAGTCAGGAAAACACAACAAAGAAGCTGTTTTTGGACTCTTAGCCAGCTGTAGAGCCACAAAGGATTGTTTCACAGTGACACCTGGTGGTCCACAGGAAGCATTTTGCAAATACACATCTGCCCAGTAGTGGACTCTGTTATTATCAGAGCAATTAGCCAAGGCAGTGGGTTCTCTCCACATGGGAACTTCTCTCTGTACAACCATAGCTGACTAGACTTTGCAGAAGGTCTCAGGTATCTTGAGGTGGGATGCTAGACAGTCCCGGGACATGCCTAATAGACAATGGAATCTCAGGACAAGTAGGACCAAGACATGGAAGCAACTGCTGAACACATGTACTAGAAATACTTGGGGGTGGGGACCAGACTCCTGATTATATGTGATCTGCAGACCTGCCCGACTCAGCTCAGATGGCCTTTTCCATTTTAAAGTTAGAACACAGGCTGCACACAAATGCACCCCCATGAGGTTATCAGAGAAAGCATCCATATTAGAACGCACAGCTGAGATGATCATGAATGAGAGACTGATCCCAAACTCCAGGAGGTAGTGAAGGCCCAGATTAGTGTCAGCCAGCCAGACCCCTAGACAGGGAGTTATAGCCCTCATCATAAAGGATAACAGAACTTCAGATGAGCCGAGATCCCAGGCCAGATGTAGGATCCTTCTGGTGAGTAGACCGAGGTAACAGCTCCCGTGAGGAAGCAGGGTGCTGTTCTTTTCATAGAACGGTCTTGCCCAGGTGTGCTTCAGACAGCATGGACTTTACTCCATAGAGTAGTTATCAAACTTTCCGCAAAGTTTCCGCAAAGCATTGAGGAGATTCAAATAATCAAGTCATGAGTTCAAAATCCCTCAAACATTCCCATATTTGATATCTGCCAATCACTTCATATTCAGTGTTCCTAATAATTATCATTACATGCTAGTAACTGCACCAACTGGAGTGTTAAGATATTCTCTTTTTCCCAAGCTGGCCTATCAGCGGTCTGTACTGTATGATGTAATGATTACTACTTGAGAATGGAAAGAGAGACCTTAAGGAATTGCTCAGCTGGCTGTGTCCAGAGGAGAGAGGGGAAGCTGTGTTGGGGATGCAGCCATCAGGCACTCCTCAGAGCTCAATGACTGAGAGAGAAGGGAATGATGAAATGAGTGCGCACAAAATTGTCTTGAAAAGTGGGGGTGGGGGAAGAGGTAAACTCTTGATGGTTCAAGAACAGCCATAGATGTAAGGAGTTCAGAGTAGCCTCTCCTTGAGTGGAGGCAGAATGTTAGGACTGTAGTGGAAGCCAGGCATGGATTTATTATTAACTGAAGGTGGGCATTGTCCCTACCAATGACATGCCATTGTGCAAGGTGATTTGACAGTGATACAAGATGAAGAAACTCAGACTGGTAAGGAGGGTTATCCTCTGTGGAATTAAATCCTCAAGTCATGAATTCAAGATCCTTCCAGCATTGCCCCATTAAACAGCTGCCCACACTTCAGCTACAGAATCCTTCCGCCAAACTAGAGAACAAGAAACCTTTGTTTGTCTGAGATGGCTTAGCAGCGATCTGTGTTTTACAACTCACTGTTTCTTGAGAATGCTAAGTGAGATTTTAAAGAGCTACCAAGTGTGTCATGATTAGTGGAGAGGTTATAATGGGTGTCCAGTCATAAGACACTGCTCAATGCTCAAAGACATCCTTCTGATGTATGACTGACAGAGAAGAACATGATGAAATGACAAGCTTGTGCAGATCTTTATTGTGGAAGTCAGAGGAGAGAAAGGATGGTCTCTGAGGTTCATCAGAGAGCCGCAGCAGGTGACAGGAGTCTTTCTAGTAGAGAGGCGATAAGAGCTGTTTTCTCTGCACAGAGGCAGAAGGCTAGGGCAGTAGTGAAGGTCAGGCATGAGTTTATTATGCAATGATTAACTGAAGGTGGGCATTGTCCCCTACCAATGACATGCCATTGTGCAAGGTGACTTCATGGTTATATAAGATGAGGAAACTCATGTTTGGGACACAGACGGGTAAGGAAGGTTAGCCTCTGTGGGCTTCTCTCGAGATGGCCATGGGACTCCAGGTGTCTCTGCAAGGACTCTCAGGGCTGGTGCTCCTGCTCTGTTCCCTTCCCTGGGCTGAGAGTGGGAAGGTGCTGGTGATTCCCATGGAGGGCAGTCACTGGCTGAGCATGAAGACCATTGTGAGGGAGCTCCATGCCCGAGGCCATGAGACTGTGGTCCTGGCTCCAGATGTGTCTGTGTACATCAAAGAAGATGATTTCTTCACTCTGAAAAGCTATGCTGTTCCATACACCAAGGAAGAATATGAACATAACTTGTTGAGCCTTCTTCAAATGTTCTTTGAAAATGAATATTCTGTCACGATGTTCTTAAGCAATATGGAACTTATGAAAAACATATCAGCATTCTATGTGAGAAGTTGCACGAGTCTACTGCACAACACGGGCCTTATCCAGCATCTGAACTCCAGTTCCTATGAAGTGGTGCTAACAGACCCTGAGTATCCCTGTGGGGCACTGCTGGCCAAATATTTGAATATTCCTGCTGTGTTTCTTCTACGCTTCATTCCTTCTGATGTTGAATTTGAGGCTGCCCAGTGTCCAAGCCCTCCCTCATATGTTCCAAGGTTATTAACAAGGAATTCAGACCACATGAGCTTTCTGGAGAGAGTCAAGAACATTCTCTACAACCTGCCATTCAAGATCATTTTCCATTTCTCTTATATACCCTATGAGAGCCTGGCCTTGGATCTTTTGCAGAGACAAGTGTCCTTTATGGAGATTCTCAGCCATGCATCCATATGGCTCCTTAGGTTCGACTTTGTCTTTGAGTACCCCCGGCCCATCATGCCCAATATGTTCTTTGTTGGGGGAATGAACTGTGCCATCAGAAAGCCACTCTCTCAGGTCTGTATTCAGTTTTTTCCAAGGTCTGTTCCACCAATATAGGTTTCCTAATGTCCTCATTCTGAGTTGTTCGTTTACCTGGTCATCTTTCAGGAACTTTGGTGAGTTAAATCCTTAAGGCTTCTTCAGTTGGTGTATCAGTATTTGAGTGTCTAAAGAGAAGAGTGGGGGCAATCGTGAGGATCTCTAGCAGAGTGGAGGAGCCATGGTGGGTATCCACTGATCATGCCCACTTATCATGACAGTGTCTCCTGAACGTGATATATCCAGAATCTGGGGATGACCAGAGACGCTGAACTTGCTCTCAGACTTTCAGGGACAGGTGTCTGGGATTCAGATCTTGGCTCCAGGGAGGGGCAATTCCTTTGCAGTAAGTCTGCAGTTACCTGGATCTCACACAAAGCTGGGAGGACTTTCTGCTAAGGCACCAATCAGTTTGACCTGATGGTCCTTAAGCTCATCTGTCCTCCCTGGATTTCTATTCTCCAGTCTCTATGAGCAGCTCTTCTCCCTTACCATCTCCTTGCCTTGGTCTGTATCTGGAAATTGGAAGAGAAGCAAAGTACAGCGTGTTTCCATGGTTCATCTTAGTTTCTTCATCATCGGCGCCCCAGTATTGTTTTGAGTATGACGCTCGTAGATCAAACAGCACACTCAGATTGCTCATCTTCATGCTTTGTGTGTCAAAGCTTGCCTCTAAATCTGTCCAGTTCCTAAGTAAATGCCTAGTGCTTGGACTTGCTTAAGTTGGTAGATTTACCTCCCCTTCTTACTTAATGTTAAACCATTGCTTTATTCAGGTATTTTTGCTTCATAGATTCCCACAATAACAAACATCCCTAAATTGTAAAATGGTTGAACAGTTCATATGAAACAATATCCAGGCTTTTTGAAATTATTCTCCTTTGCTAAGTAGAGGAACACAGACAGAGCATAGGCTTCTGTATTTGTTCCTGTTGACATCAACAACTTCCTGGTATGTGGTCACATGAGCTGGTGGAGGTTGAGGACACACTGAGAGAGGTTAGGGGAGATGCGAGAAGAGGGAATGAGTCTACACTTATTGAGAAAGTCTGGGGAGAAAGTGGAGTGAGAAATTCCCAGAAAGCTAAGCAGAGTCAAGTGTATTTATTGTCAGCGCAGATGTGGAGGGTGACTGCAAGTTTGAAGATAGCAGACAGACATGTCTTCCTGGGGGTGAAGCTCCTGCAGGAATGGAGTTTGTGAGCTGTGAGCTGACCCATCACAAGGAGTGTCATTCTCAGTCTTTCCGGAGGAGGAGGAAGAATCTAGCCAATTGCAGTGCTGATGTGTGTGCTTTAAGGTACTCTCTGGGAAGACTGCTGTGGGCTCCCAGGAGACCTGAGTACTCAAGAAAGAAATGCAAGGCCACCTCTGCAGCACAAGAAGTAAGCCACTTCATTTGTAAGAAATACTGACATCTTCAGAGGTGGGGGCTTACAGATTTGCCTCACTTAAATGTTGGAAAACAGAAGGGCTCGCCCTCCACCAGCCTCCCAGTCTCCCACCCTATCCCCACTTCCTTCCACATAGGGGATATCCAGAGTCTGCCATTTCCCTCAGGGCAGGGTCCAGGCACTCCCCTAAGAGTCCAGGCTGAGAGATCATCCCTCTTTGTGTTATGGACACACAAAGTCCATTTGTATGCCAGGGATAATAGGTTGCCCAGGCATCCTCACTGATTCTCACACTCAGGGTGTCTGGATCAGTCCCATGCTGCCTCCCAGCTGTTGGCCTGGGGTCCAAGAGCTCCCCCTTGTTCAGATCAGCTATCTCTGCTGGCCTCGCCAGCCCAGTCTTTGCTAATTTGCTCATCGCTTCTCTCTCTCTGTCACTGGATTCCATGGGTTCAGTTCAGTGTTTAACTGGGGGTGTTTGCCTCAGCTTCCATCAGTCACTGGATGGAGGTTCTAGGATGGCATATAAGGTAGATGTCAAGTTCATTATCAGGAATGGGCATTTAAAGTAGTCTCTCCATTATTGTTTAGCTTGCCAGTTGGTGTCATCCTTTTAGATCGCTAGAGGTTTCACTGGTGCCAGATCTCTCTTCCAACCTATGACTCCCTCTATTATGGTATTTCTCATCCTGTTCTCATCCTATTCTATCCCCCCCCACTCAACCTTCCTTTTTCCCCATGACCTACTCTCTCCTCCTTTCCCCCCCTCACTTCTTCTCAGCTCCCACCCCACCCCACCTCCTGCTGTGTTCCCAATCTGTTCAGGAGATCTTGCCTCATTCCTCTTCTCTGGGGTACCATGCATATCTCTCTGAGGTTCTTTCCTGTTTCCCAGACTCTCTGTCAGTGGAATTGCAGACTGGCGCTATCCTGATCCATGTCTAAAATGCACATATGAGTGAGTACATACCATGTTTGCATCTTACTCTTGTCAGAATGTCTAAAATAAAAAACATCGAAGACAATTTTGGAGAGGATGTGGAGAAAGGGGAACACTCCTCCACTGCTGGTGGGAGTGCCAACTGGTACACCCACTTTGGAAATCAGTATGGAGATTCCTCAGGAAAATGGGAATCAATCTACCACAAGACCCAGCAATTCCACTCTTAGGCATATATCCAAAAGATGCAAATTCATACAACAAGGACGCCTGTTCCACTATATTAATAGCAGCATTATTTGTAATAGCCAAAACCTGGAAGCAACCTAGATGACCCTCAACTGAAGAGTGGATAGAGAAAATGTGGTACATTTACACAATGGAATACTACTTAGCGGAAAAAAAAACAATGGAATCTTGAAATTCACAGGCAAATGGATGGCACTAGAAGAAACCATTCTGAGTGAGTCTTTCTAGTAGAGAGGTGATAAGAGCTGTTTTTCTCTGCACAGAGGCAGAAGGCTAGGACAGTAGTGAAGGTCAGGCATGAGTTTATTATGCAATGATTAACTGAAGGTGAGCATTGTCCTCTACCAATGACATGCCATTGTGCAAGGTGACTTCATGGTTATATAAGATGAAGAAACTCATGTTTGGGACACAGATGGGTAAGGAAGGTTAGCCTCTGTGGGCTTCTCTCGAGATGGCCATGGGACTCCAGGTGTCTCTGCAAGGACTCTCAGGGCTGGTGCTCCTGCTCTGTTCCCTTCCCTGGGCTGAAGGTGGTAAGGTGCTGGTGATTCCCATGGAGGACAGTCACTGGCTGAGCATGAAGACCATTGTGAGGGAATGCTTGAGATCACTGTGGTCCTCGCTCCGGATTTTCTGTGTACATCAAAGCAGAGGACATCTTCTCCCTGAAAACCTCTGACATTCCATACACCAAGGAAAATAGAGACATCACCTTCTGGACTAATTGCTAATTTTCTTTGAAATGCAGTTTTCTATGAGAGTGCCTTTAAAAATAATGGGAAGTAAGAAAACAATTATCAACATTCCGTGTGAGAACTTTCACAGGTCTGCAGCACAATGAGACCCTGGTCCCACATCTGAACTACAGTTCTTTTGATGTGGTGTTAATAGACCCTGATTTTTTTATGTTTGCAATGTACGTGGGTGTTCTTCCTGTGGTTTTTCTGCAACATGCCCTGTGAAATAGACTTTGAGGCCACAGTGTCCAACCTCACTCCTTATACATCCCAATGCTAATCATAAGGCTTTCTGACCACATTAGCTTCCTGAATAGGGTCAAGAACATGCTTACCCTCTGACCATGAAGTACATATGTCACATATCTTTCACTCCTTTTGAAAGTCTCACCTCTGAGCTTTTTTGCAGAGAGGTGTCCTTGGTGGAGGTTCTCAGCCATGCATCAGTACAGCTGCTCCTTGGGGACTTTATGTTCAACTACCCCAGGCCCATCTTGTCCAATGTGGTCCTCCCTGGGGGCATAAACTGTGGTAGCAGGAAGCCCCTCTCTCAGGTCTTCATTGGAGCTATAATTTATCTTTACAATATTGTAGTTTTCTAAATATTTCATTTTAATGTGATCATTAGTCTCAGCTCTCCAGGAATTTCTTTTTTTGCCCTCAATTCTCCAATTTGTCTCTGATATTTTCAGTTCTCAAGATGTCTATAACTGACATTTCTGGGTTATAGTGGTCACTGCGGGGACTGCAATGCCATATTGGGGGGTCTGTCCTTGGATTGAGGTGGAGAAGTGGGACCCCACCAACACTGCTTACTTGTCTTGGTACTGTCTTTCTAGAGGTGTGATTATCCTGAAGTTGGAAACATGAGCTGTGACTTGATTCAAGTAGACATAGATTGCTTTCAGATTTTCAATGGCAAGATAATGGGACTTTATACCCACTAGTCCTTAGTGATGCTCTCTAGGAAGGCCTGGATGTGAGCTCACATGATTCTTGAGAATGGAAATAGAAGCAGTCAGCATGTAGTCTTATTTACATCTTGTCTCCATTTTTACTAGCCTCCTTTCAGGTGCTCCAGAGTCACATGATCAGTGTTTTTTAAATGTTCTGTGGATGCATCCAAATTGTCATGTTTTTATGTTTTGTATGTCTAATACATTTTTGAGATTCCCCAGTTCCTAGGGAAGTGTCTTCTATCTTCCCACCTTATAATCACCAATATTTGCAGATAGTTTAATAGCATTTTAAATCATCATCACCCTGTAGGTATGGAAGATAGATTGGTACATGGAGGGCACTTGTGTTGATATACTTTGCTCTTATCATTAAGTGGCATCTTATATATCCTACCTATCATATTACTTTCACCTTTACCTCTAAATATTTTTAAAACTCACCTCTGTTGATTTCTCTCGATGTAGGAATTCTCTCTATTTGGATAAGTTGGACTTGATTTTATCTCTTCCAATTAGTATATATTCATTCCTTTAACATTGTTTTTCTTTTAAATGTTACTTTTGTAATTCAATGGCACTCTCTGTCTCCATGGAGATGTGGTGGAGCTTACCCATATCTCTAACTCTCATGTTTCCCTCATTTACTAACAAGATCTTTTGTGATGATGTTGGACTACCCATGTGCATTAGGTCAGTCTCCCCACTTCAAGATCCTCAGTGGCAGCTATAATCTCTTTGCCCTACAGGGCAACTCTTCCTAAATAATTGAAACTTTGAAAATATATTTAATAATTATATATTAAATATTCTGAGAGCCACTTTTAATTTGTTTACCCCAAAGTATCATAAAATGGTTGAAATTATAGCTGTTTCAATTCCCTTGTGGCTCCTGATCTTGGTGGAACCTCCACTTGTGATGTCCATGTCACGAACAAGTTCGAGGTATCGGGAAATGAAAGACAAGAAGTTCAACTGTTTGTACTAAGAGAATGCATCTGCCGCCTTTATTGCCAGGAGAATGAATGCATGTGTGTCTGTGTCTCTGAGTGCTGTATGTCTGCCTGTGTGTCTGCTGGTGTGTTTGTGTGTGTGCTGTAAGGAATGAGCAGGCTTATATACAGACTTACAGCACAGTGGAGAAATCCCAGGTGTAAGAGCTCCTGTTTTCCTCGTGCTAGATATTGATGTCAGGTGGGCAAGGCCGGGGCTGTAAGCCACGACTAGAGAACAGGATGCATCTGTGGTTATCAGCTGACAAGCAATGCACAGAGGTCCGTGGGGGCTGGGATCCAACATTCCCTTTTCATTTTTAACTGCAACGTTGCAGAAAAAACTGTAGCTTTTTCAGAGAAAGATACCTGGAACAGATTTCCCCCAAAATTAAGTCTTAAGGTGCTGGGCAATCAATCTTCCAGCAAATCATACAGTTTGCCTGGGCAATAGTTTAATACCAAAGAACATGCAGATATTCACAAAAATTTAAAAAGATAAAGTCTTCTGTTAGAAAGACTTTGCTACAGGTCTCTTCATGAGCCTAGTTGAGATGTAGGGTTCTGACCAGGCAGAGTCAACAGCCTGGTGTAGTTGCTGCCTAGATTATTTCTTCAGGCATAGCATCTGGATCCTTGTGTGCTTTGGGGCTCTGAACACAGGGCAGACCCTCACAGTGAGAGAAGCCATCAGTATTGTCCCTGGTGTGCTCTTCCACAGGCACCCTCCACAGTCATACTTGCCCAAGAGCTGCATACTGAGCCTGAGACAGAGACGGGATGCCTCCTCCAGGAACTGGCCACCTCTTCCACTAGATGTGGTGTTGGGAGTGTTCTTGCTGATGCTGAGAGCAGCAGCTGAAGCAGCAAATACAGTTTTCAGGTTCTGACTTCTCAGCCAAACTGCTCCATCCATTCTCTTCCTTTTACAGGCACTACATGGACAGGAGTGGCCACTCCCTAGACTCAGATAATTCTGCATAGATAGCCATAGAAGGGATACAGTGCCTTGCAAGAACTGTGGAATGGAACCTAATCACAAGCCACAGGAGGCAGTAGAGACCCAGATTAGTGCCTGCCTGGGTCCTTTAAGGAAGTGCAGAAGCAGGCAGCCCTCAGCATCCACCTGGCATCGGCCTGGCATTTGCAATACACTGTCCCAGATCATTAAAGTTAGTTACACTACAGTCCAGGAAATGCACCATTCTGGAGATGCAGCAACCCCTTTGTTTCTCAAAGCTGACTTAGCAGTGAGAAGAATCCTGAAAGTGTTTCTGAGTATATTGTGTCTAGCAGAGAGTACAAGAGATATCAGCTGCTTTAGTTACTTTTCTATTGCTGTGAAGAGACATCATGACCAAGGCAACTTAAAACAAACATGTAACTGGAGGCTTGCCTACAGTTCAGAGTGTGAGACCATGACCAATCATGGCAGGGAGCATGGCAGCAAGCTGGCAGACATGACACTGGGGAAGTAGCTGAGAGTGTACATTTTATCCAAAAGTTGGAGGGAGAAAGGGAGGAGGAGATAGTGACAATGACAGGGACAGAGACAGACTGAGCCTGGCATGGGCTTTTGAAATCTCAAACCCCACTTGCAGTGACCTCCTCCAACAAGGTCACACCTCTTAATCCCTCCCAAAACAGTTCCACCAGCCAGGGACCAAACAAATGTGCGATCCTATGGGGGCCACCACACCAACAGTCAGGTTCTCCTCTGAGCTCAATGGCTGACAAAGAAATGAGTGTGCAGAATCTTGCTTTGAATATAGGAGGACAAATGAGGTGAACTCTGGTGTTCACTCTATAGCAGCCACAGGCCACTGGAGTTTAACCGGCAGAGATGATTAGGGCAGCTTCTCGTGTGGAGAGGCGGAAGGGTAAGACAGTAGTCACTGCCAAGTATAGATTTATTCTGTAATGATTAGTGAAAGGAGGGCACCGTGCCACACAGTGACATGCTGAATGTTAGGGAACATGGAGATAAGGTCATGACTACAGTAGGCTAGGGGTCACAGTCTGGTAAGGTAGGTCCACTACTATGGGCTTCTGGAGTGATTCCAGAACCAAGGATGCCCATGTAGGGCTTGTGTGGCTGCTGTTTTTCATAGCTGCCAAACAGCACACACATCTTGGAAACATGATAAAACATGAGTGAAATCGAGGATAGTGTTAAATCTGGGCCAGTGAGACGGCTCAGCAAGTTAAGGTACTGTTACGGATTCGAAGTCTGACAACCCGAGTTTGATTCACTGGGAGGTACACAGGTAAAAAGGGGAGGAATGACTGCTGTAAGTAATCCTTTGAGCTTCAGATGTATACTGTGGCACATGCTACCCCTTTGAGTGTAAATACTCAGTGTTTCCTTGGTGTTCAGATCTGGCTCTTGTATACTTTAGATCTGTGAGCACACTTAAGGTCCTCACATTGAGGGGAGCAACCATTGTGTGCTTTTCCCCAACACAGGCGCACAAGAGGGGCATACCGTGTCTGGGCAGAAGTGGGTCTTGCCTCTAGGAACTGGCTGCCTCTTCTACTAGATGTAGTGATGGGAGTTCCTGTTAACGCTGACATCAGCAGCTAAAGCAGCAATCAGATTTCAGGATCTGACTGCCCAGCCACCAGCTCTATCTCTTCTTTTCCTTCTATGGCATGGCATGGACAAGAGAGGCTACAGCCTGCACTTGGGTTATTCTGCAAGACAGCCATAGAACGGAGGCAATGGGATTTGATGTGAGGTAAGACATAGAGAAGTGACAGGTGCAGAAAAAGAAAGCAGAACATTGTTTGGATTCCTACCCTCCATGAGAAGGTGAAATCCAAAGGCTGCTTGCACAGAGCCCTGGGGATGGTGCCCTTTCTACTAAACAAGCTCCTTGGCGTGTTCTGCATTCCACCTCTGCATTCCACCCAGCAGAAAGGTTTTGGGGGATGAGGACACTCCTCGAGCTCAGTGGCAATTTACTAACAGTCTAGGTGGTGAAAGAAAAGGGTGTCCAGTGCCTTGCTTGGGGAATTGGAAGAAAACAAGAGGTGAACCAGTGTGCCCCTAGGAAAAGAGAAGTATGTCACAGGAGTTCTTATTAGGCAAGAAAAGCAAAGTTTAACGTTTCTTTGGGTGGAGGCAGGCTGAAGGGGAGGACATTAGTTCAAGGCAGGGGGAGATTTATTTTGTAATTATTAACTCAAGGGCACTATACTACCCAATGGTATGCAGGATGATAGGTGACCTGGTGATAAGAAAAGGAATAAACTTACAAAGGAGGCACCGGCTATGGACAGTTCACTGCTGTGGGCCTCTGGGGAGATGGATGCGGGACGCTCAGGGTTGCTGCTTCTGCTGTGTGTCCTGGCGTGGGCTGAAGGTGCTAAGGTGCTGGTGTTTCCAATGGAGGGCAGTCACTGGCTGAGCATGAGAGATTTCTCCAGGGAGCTCCATGCCCGAGGCCACCAGATTGTGGTCCTGGGTCCAGATGTAACTCTGCACATCAAAGGAGAGGACTTCTTCACCCTCAAAACCTATCCCTTTCCGTACACCGAGGAAGAATATCAACAAAAAATACTGGGAAATGCTAAGAAGTCCTTTGAAATACAAGGTTCTGTGGAGGTGTTTTTTGAAAATATAGCAGCTTTAAGAAATTTTTCAGAACTCTATGCAAGTTCTTGTGTAGATCTTCTGCACAATAAGACCCTGATTCAGCAACTGAATTCCAGTTTCTTCGATGTGATCTTAACAGACCCCATATTTCCCTGTGGGGCAGTGCTGGCCAAGTACCTACAGATCCCTGCTGTGTTTTTTCTGCGCTCCATTCCCTGTGACATAGACTCTGAGGCCACACAGTGCCCAAACCCTTCTTCATATGTTCCAAAGCTACTCACAACACATTCGGACCACATGAGTTTCCTGCAAAGGGTCAAGAACATGTTGTACCCTCTCACCTTGAAGTACATTTGCCATATCTCATTCACTCCCTATGAAAGGCTTGCCTCTGAGCTTTTGCAGAGAGAGGTGTCCTTGGTGGAGATTCTCAGCCATGCATCTGTGTGGCTATTCCGAGGGGACTTTGTGTTTGACTACCCCAGGCCCATCATGCCTAACATGGTCTTCATTGGGGGCATAAACTGTGCCAACAGGAAGCCACTCCATCAGGTCTGTATTCTGTCTTTATCTCAAGAATTTTCCAGGAAAAATAATTTAATTTTTTTTTACTTTCAAGTGCTTATTAATCTCTTCAGTTATCTATCTCTTTTCCTAAGAGGCTTTGGTTAAATTCACCTACTAAGGTGCCCACAGTGCTATACTTCAGATTTTCAGAGGCCAGTATCAGGACAAAAGGTTAAGGTGAAGGCAATGGGACTGAGGGGCTGTAGTGGGACTCTGTTGGGACTGCCCATGTATCTAGTCATGGTTTTTCTGCTGGTGATTATCCTGAGTCTGCACAGGAGCTGAGACATTGAGCTGCAGCTTTCAGATCTTTTTGAAGGTTAAAGGAAATATCAAATGGCAGTTGTTGATGCTCTCAGTGATGAAATGGGTGTGTGGTGTGTTCATAGGACACTTGAGTACTCGACAGACATGAAAGCAAGCTAGTGAGTAGTTTATAGGTTCAATTGGACCAGGCCATGTGTCAAATGCTCAATAGTGCATGTGTAAGTGAGCAGCTACTGTATGACTGTAGATCTTCCATGATATAACTAAATTGTCTATTTCAAATTTTGTATGGAGAAAGTTAAAAGAAAAGTTGTCTAGAGATATCTACCACAACAAAACTTTTTACATTATTATAGTGTAGAGGTGGAGAACAAGTTGTATATTTAGTCCTGAGGCCATTGGCTACTTCACAAGTTTAGTCAGCTTCTCTGACAGTAATTGAAACTACACTACACTAAATGGTTTAATGGAGATGTAAGGAAGTTGAATGAATCTGTATTTAGTGAGAAAATCTGTGATCTGGGTTTAGGATATCAGGTCTGTAATCCTAGCACTTAGGAAGCTGAGGCAGCATTATGAGTCCAAGTCCATCCTTGGCTACATAATGAGACCTTGAACTGGGAAACAGGGAAGGGAGAAGTAGAAGGGAGGGGGAGAGAAGAGGGGCTAGGAGAAAGAAGGAATGTGGAAGATGAGAGTGAGTAGGGGAGAGAAGAAACAACTGATGACAATGTGGAACTGGAAATTCTGGAAACATACGCTGATATAAATGAATGACTTTCTAAAATGGAGAAGATATCTTTCTTCCAGTTTGGAGGCTGCAGTGTACAATCAAAGGGAAGGTGGTTACTTGAAGACAGTATAGTTTCTTCCGAATTCTTTCAGCTGTGTGTGAACCTCCAGCCACTATGACTGGCTGATCCTGTTTTAGGTGGAACAGGGCCTCCTAGTCTTCTGGGTCTTACAGTGTGTTGCTCTTCCTTGCCTGGTGCAGCCTAGAAAATTCTCCCAGTGGTTCAATGAGGGGATCCCCTGTAGTGGATCTGAATGCTTGAAGAAAACTAGGTGAGATGTACATGTGTGTATGACTGGGGTGCAGGTACTCCAAGGTGCTCATGTGGGGGTCAAGGACAGTTTTAGCTTCCGGTTGCTGCTTCTCTTCTTCCACCATAGTTCCCAAGCATCAAAGTCAACTTGTCAGGTTTGTGCAGGGATGTACTCCTACAGACCAGATCCACGGGTGGATTCAGGAGGCTCCTCTTTGCACAGGAAATGCCGTGTGACCACCATGACAAACCTTTCCTAAAAAGATGACCTTCCACAGGCATGTCTGCAGAAGTGTTTTAAACTAAGCAATTTCTGACGAGGCTTTTAAGCTTGTCAATTCATTAATTTATAGTTTGGCCTGGTGGCATATGCTGTGAATTCCTGCATTTGGGTAGCAGAGTAGATTTATGTGAATTCAAGGCCAGCCTGGCCGATATAATGAGCTCCAATCCAGCTAGGAACTTTCCATTTACAGCACCATTAGTTCAGAACATATGAACACTGATTTTTCTGTTTCCTCTCAGCTGTTGAAACTAGCCAGAGCTGAAGATCTGTGCCCTCTGAGTGGCCTCACTATGGCAGACTCTGCCTTCCTACTTTCTGCTGAAGACTTTCTTTCCCACTGTGCGGTTTCAGACCTGCTACCCATCTGTCTTACCCAGGGTGGTGATTTCCACATTTACCATCACAGAACTGTATGCTCATTATCCCCAAATCCCTGATATCTCCTACAAGTTCAGACACAAACCCACACCAACATTCTACAGTCATGTTCCCCCTTGTTTCTGTGTGTGGCGTACATGTGTCTGCGTATTTTGCATGTGTGTGTGCATGCGGAGGCCCAAGGCAGATATCAGGAGTTATCTTTGATTACTTGTCCACCTTATCCAGGGTCTCTCCAAAGAGAGAAAAAGAAAAGTCAGAGCTTGCCAACATGACTCATCTTGCCTGCCAGCTTGCTCTGGACATTTTGTGTTTCTGCCTTCTGAGGACTACCACATATACCAGATGGTTATGTTGGGTTTCTGGGGATGTTTGTCTAGTAGGCACTGAAAGCCCTGGGTCTTCTCCCAGCCCTCAGTGACTGTCTTCATTAGCTCCCTGGGCTGAAGAAAACATTTCTTTCCCAGTCTGGTAACTGATCTGATTTAGGAACTTGTTATTGTTAGAAAGCAGCTATCACTGGGATCTGCAATGACTATTTCATTGATGTGATTTCTCAAGGTTCTGTGTGACCCGTGAACAGTGTTGATTCTCGAATTTCTGCTATGTATTGTACATATGTCACTGCATGAAGTTACACTTTCAGGTTAGTGAGTATCCAACATATTTATATAGTCTTACTTTATAATAATGTGATTAGGTTTTATGACCTCTTGGCAGAGAATTACTAAGCGTGGCAATTTAAATCCCTTTTGCTTCCGTATCTTATGAAGTCTTCACTGATGACATTGGAGTGAGGTAGAATATTCTATGGTGTACTCTCTAAAGACAACGATTTTCTGCAAGGTCTGAAGATGAAGCACCCAACTGTGCTAACAGAATGGAATCTATTGTTATATACATATTTACATATATATTATATATGGCAACTGAAAAGCTTATCCTCTAAAGGGCACTTCTTTTCACTTCCAGCATCTTCTACTATTTGTAGAACAAATTTAGGGCTGAGCACTAACCAGCCCCATCTTGAGACCCTGACTGATAAACACACCCCTAAACCTTCAGAGAGCATGGTCTTGGCAACCTGCATTTTTGCCCGTTGACTTAGATTTCAGACTTCTACAAAACTTTGGGAAGAGCAAATATGATATACATTGCCAAGTTCATGGTAATTCATTGTAGCAGTGACCAGAACCTAGTGTACGTCCTTCAATTTAACTGCTTTTAAAAGCTTAGTTTTAACCTTTCAATTTAAACACTGGCCAACTGTTCCTATATCACCGTTATTTTAGGTAAACTAAAAGCTGCTTTTCCAACTTATTTTAAACTAAACAGTCAATATAGGCACATCTTTCACCACAGTGTCAGGGTGGGGAAGTGGAGCTATATGGGTGCACTTCACAGAATGCTCTCAAGGTGGCATTATAGACAAAATGGGACATTGCACAGTTTTAGGTGCTGTGAACAGTGTTTCCTACCATTAGGACATAACGGTGGTCTGCCTCAGGATTAAGTTTAATGAGTGCCAAAGGCATACAGATAGTTACAACAGGCATAAAGACCAAGAGAGATCCTATCCCTGCAGTCCCAACAATAAGAGGCACTGGCATGAGCTGTATATAATGTCTTGAATACAGTTGTTCTGAAAGTAGAGTTCCCTTGAAAACGCTTTTAAACAAACAAAAAAAAAGAAAACCGTCCTGATAGTCCTTAAAACGCCCTTTATGTCTTTACTGAGTATCGATGCGAAGCAACTGCTCTTTGCCATTAATTATCAGGGACTTTAACTCTCCATCTTCTTCCACTTCCACCCTTTCTTGACCATTCTCAACGATTCTCTTGGTGGTGATTTTTTTGCCATTGATTATTTCGGTGGAGGTTGACACCGACTTGTAGTTGCCTGCCGCCCCACCACCACAGGACATGGAGAAAGAAGAAAGGCCTGAGTTTCCCGGAGACCCGAAGGATGTGAATCCGGTATCTAAGGAAGCAAAGCCGCCCCCAAAAGTTGGGAAGTCAGTGAAGGAGGCAGAGAAGGGTACGGCCCCTCGGCTTCTGCTTCCCCGGGAGCTCCTCCGATCCCCAAAGAAGTTCTCAAACGGGTCTCCGAAGAAGTCGAACGAGAAGGGGTCGCGGCCCCCGAAGAATTCCCTGAAGACCTCGGCGGGGTCTCGGAAGGAGAAGACATACTGGAAGGCGTCCTGGAACGGGCTGCCGGCCGCGCCGCCGCCGCCCACCTCGCCCACCTCGCCGCAGCGGTCGTACACCTCGCGCTTGCGGGCGTCAGATAGGACCTCGTAGGCCTGCGCCACCTGCTTGAACCGTCTCTCTGCCTCCTCCTTGTGCTCGGGGTTCTTGTCCGGGTGCCACTTGAGGGCCAGCTTGCGGTACGCCTTGCGGATGGCCTCAGCCGAGGCCTGCCGCGGCACGCCCAGCACCTCGTAGTAGTCCACCATGGCGGCTGGCCGGCCCGCGGCCTCGGCGCTGCAGCGCGGCTGGTGGCTGCTGAACGCCCGCCTACCGGCCGGCGCTTTGCGCCCTTGTGACGTACACGCCTCTCATTGGCGGAGGCTGGCGACGCCCCAGCCTATCAGAATGGAGGGCCCCAGGGGTTGGTTCTTCTCAGTGATGCTTAGGGTTAGAGATGGGGCGGAGTCCAGCGGCCTTGGCCTGCTGGTTGGTTTGTTGGTCTGGTGTGGAAAAAAAAAGGACAACTTAGGGGAGAGGCTGTGATTCCTCCTCTTCTCCCTTTAATTTCTACTCTTCCCCCTTTCCCTCTATCTCCTCCTTCTTCCTTCCTCCTTCTTTTCCTCCTCTGTTGTAATGGTATCGCTAACATTCCCAGTGGCATCCCGAACAAGAACGCTAGACCCCTTCTTCCTTTTCTTCTCCTCTCTACCTCTCCCTTTTCTCCTCTTCTCCCGCTGCTGCTCTTTCTTCTCTTCTCTGCTATGTAGATAGATCAAGGTAGCCTTGAATTTATAGGAATGTTTTGCTGTCTCCACATCCTACATTGTGGATTTACAAGGGTGCTTCAGAAAGCTGGCTTTTAAAAATGGGTATTTTTGTGCCCTGCTCCAAGACAGCTTCCCTTCAGCCAGGTAAGAGGATGGGAACGTCGACAGGAGTGGCTTTTGTCTGACTCTGAAGGACAGTGGTTTGTGAAGGCCTGAGGTTCCTCAAACATTTTGGCTTCAGGACCCTTTGTTTTCATTTATATGGCTCTGAGTTCCAGTCAGATAATAAGAAAGTAAAGCAACGAGAAGGACACTTCTATTAGCTGTACACTAACATAAATCATGTTCCTTTGGGGGAAATAATAACTTATTAAAAAGGTCAAAATTGTAGGGTATGCTTGCATTCTTTAAATCACTCCAGCATTGGACTCCATAGAACTGGATTCTCTCACTTCTGAATTCAATCTGTGATTTCACACATGGAGTAACCTTTAGAAAATGCCACCATATGCTTAAGAGAAAATGAGATTTTTTTAAACAGTATCACCATGGATCGAAGTAGTTTTGACTGTGTAAAGCTCCCTTGTAAGATCCTCAGGGTTCCCTACGTAATACTTGGAGAGCCATTGTTGTCCTGAACAAAACAATGGGAGCTAGTGGGCTGTTTTTGAGGAAGACTATCGAGAGGTTCTGGTCTCCACTGACTGTTGTATCATGACTATGGGTTTCCTTCTGCCCTTGTTTGACACTTGTGTTATCTCCCCTTCCTTGTGTTTTATTTTTTGAACACTATGTTACCTGACTTGATCAGTTATGAGGCAACACACATCTATAAAGATTACTTGGTTCTAAGGGAAATGGTTAACCAGTGAACTTTTAAAGATTATATCATGAAGGGCACTAGGCCTAACCAAGAGTACTAGTGCACCAGAACAGTCATTGGAGTTTAGGTCACACCCAGTGACCTGAACTTGAACCCTAGGCCTGGAAATTGGTAAACACGAAACAGTGATAGAAACCTAATTAGGAGGAAAGTGCAAGTGGATTAACTAACCGGAAGAGCTAGAGAGGGGAAATAATCTTCAAAATGTGATGCAAGGTCTAAGGAAGGGCAAGGCTAAAGGGCTTGAGTTTTCTTGTGGGCCTGATGGAGCTGTTGACCAAGGCACCAGAAATAGTGATGGTTTGGGTTAAGATGGGTACAAACTGATATAGTGAGTTGGAAGCACAGCCTAGGGGAAATAGGACCATGGCAGCTGGGCCTGAGAGACTAAGCACTTGGCTTAAGTATTGGGCCTGTAGTAAGGGTGGATGAAGTCTGTATGAAGGCAGTTACTGAATGCATAGCTGTGTTGAGATAGTGACTGTAAAGCTGGAAGCCTGCCTATGAGAAATGTATCTGTTTATACTTTGTCTAGACAGCTATGTGAGCCTCTGGGTGATGAAAGGCAGGACAGTGAAGCATGCTGCAGGGATTTGAAGAAAACTGAGGGTCCTTGGCTCATCCACAGGGGAATGGCAAGCGTATGTGCTATGTTGAGTGTGAATCTCCATTCGTAGCCCCTCAAAGGAGATGGGTGTTCCACAGGTGGGAACAGTAACATCGTTTCAGTTTAAAAAGAAATTCCATTTGAAAAAATGGGACTTTTCAAAGATATCACATTCTTCAAGGACCTCCAGAGCAGGACCACATTGCTGCTCTGTTCTGTTTTCTCAGCCAGCAGAGCATATCTTGCTATGCCCTGTACTTGTTTGGTTCTTCTGTGACCCCTGGATCCCTCCTTACAGGTACTGACCATTGGTTTTTTGAGTTTTGGTTATGGCACCTAGCATAGAAGCCAGTACAGTAGAATTCACATGTTCCATGAATGTTGGTGAAGGAAGGGATTGGCCTTGCATGTTCCAGGGCAGACCTATCATTGGATTGCTTTGAAGTGATTCTCCTCGATGGTCATAAGAAATGTAGATTGCCTTGTATTTAGATCAGTGAACAGTATTCCCTGACCTAGGGTAGGGTTGGGGCCCTAACCATTCAGGTCTACAATGGCTGCAAGAAACTCTGAAACTTTGCATGTGGCCTGGGTTCTATCTCTGGCACCATTTAAACGAAAAGGCTTAAAGTTCTGAGTAATAACAGGAACTGAGTCATAAAAGCATTGTCATGTTTATGGGATCTTTGCTCTATATAAGCTGCAGGTGAGTTCTCACGAAATGGGGCTTCCAAGGATTACTGATCCTAAAGTTTAACTTGTATTGTGAGCTTTGGAATTTCAGTAAAATACACAGCAAAAACAAAGGCATTGCTACATCTTTTCTGCTTTCTGAGGATTAAGAGTGATTGAGTTCAGAGGAAGAAGTCCAGAGTGCAAGTGTTCACTAGTTGTAGGGTGTGTGTGTGTGTGTGCGTGTGTGTGTGTGTGTGTGTGTGTGTGTGTCCTTGCAAAACTGGGATTGTGCTGGGGAAGGGTGAAGGCCCAGGAAAATGGGACTTTAAGTGCCTGAAAGAGAAGGGTCCTGCCACCTGTACTCCCTAGAACACCAAAGCTTTAAGTTGTTTTCCCTTGTTGTTCCCAGCAAAGCCCCATGCAGGCAGGACCAGTACTGTGGTCAATATTGGTATTTGTGCTTTCTTCCTTGGACTGTATTGGACATCAGTGACTCCCCAGAAAGGGTACAAGACTAGGTTCTGCCCACACTCTGGTTACCCACTCCAGGAGGCATTTCTGTTCAACAGCTCTTCCCTTAGTCTCCGAGGGCCCCAGATAGTGCTGTTTGAATACACAAAGTCCTCCCTTTTGTCTTTTTTCCATTCATCATGGCGGGGTGATGGCCTGAGGGTCACAGTTTTCCATTCAACTTCTAACTAGGGCCTATGTCTTAGCTCTGCCAAGGACTCTGGCAAATGTCTTTGCTTCTGTTGACCTCAGTATGTTTGTAAAATGAAGGAAATACCTTCTGCTTTTATGGGACAGCTCTATGGGATAAGGTGTTGCAGAACGTTTAGCTTGACAACACTTGACACATAGTACACACCTGACTTTGTTGCCTTCAACTCAGTCATCAGAATTTCCCCCATGATATTGGGCCAGTGTGATGAGTACAATTGTCTAACTGGCTTATCTATTTTAATTTTGTTTGGAATATATTTTCTCACTGTTTCTCTGAGGGGTGTAGTTCTGCTCTTGGAGAGGACTTCTGCCCACAGACTCATGTGACTTTGTCTTGTCATTTTCTGCTCCAGCCTGGTTCCATTCATTTGCACTCCCAAGAGGCCTCGTTTATTAACCTGAGCTGTGGGTCTGTCTCTCTTGATAGAGTCTGAGTCCTGAAAAGGCAGGGCACTCATCTGTGCTGGTCTTAGCTGCAGTCTCAAGACTTAGTACTGTACTAGATTCATTAAGTATAAAGTAACAAACAGTGACAGAGATCAAGGAGCTAGCCCAGTTAGTAAAGTGCTCTACAAGCAAGCATAAGGACCTGAGTTCAGGCCCTAGAAGCCACATGAAAATTCTGGAGATGGTGGGGCATGCTTGTAATCCCAATGCTGGGGAGCTAGAGAAATGAACCTTCCTTGGCTCAATGGCTTCCCAGTTTAGCATAATTGGTAGAGTCTAATCCAGTGAAAGAGCCTACATAAACACAAAATATATGGCCTTTGAGAGATAACACCCAAGTTTACCCTCTGGACTATATACCACACACAGACAGACAAAAGTGATGGAAGTGGTTAAGAGGAGCCCCGAGTGGATGATGGAGGACATTCTTGGGGCTTTCACGGACAAGAATGGAGTTTCAGCACTTTTCCATTCCTTACTTTCCCAAAGATTTTCTGAGTAACTTCCAGTTTTCTTCTTGGGAAGGCATCCTGCTTTGGAACTTCATGGTAATAACCCTTTCTGACATATGAAAGTACTAATTTAATGAATCCAAAATGACCAGAGATGATTTGCTCACTATAGTCACTCAAAGATGTGATTTGAGGAAGGCACTGCAGTCATTTCAACAGCTGTTACTTATTAAGGAGCCCAGTAAAGCACCACCCTCTTCTCTTGAAAAGGAAATGTTCTGTGGTCTTTATGAGTTGACCGACAGCTTTAGTCATGGGACACAGTCAAACATTAACTAGTTGCACAGGTTTTTTGCATGAGTCATGAGCAGGCCTGAGCAGACTTCTGGCAACACCAGAGGGAGAGGATTACCATGACTGTGCTGTGCTGGAGCTCACATTTGCCTCTGCTTCTCTCGGCCTTTCTGTTGTGCATGTTTGGTCCCTCTGTGTCCCATGCTGGGAAGCTGTTATTATTCCCTATAGATGGCAGCCACTGGCTCAGCATGCTGGGAGTCACTGAGCAACTCCAGCAGAAGGGACACGAGATAGTGGTCATAGCACCCGAGGCCTCGGTACACATAAAAGAAGGATCATTTTACACTTTAAAGAAGTTCCCTGTGCCATTCAAAGAGGAAAACTTGACAGCTTCTTTCACAGATCTTGGGCTTAGTGTCTTCGAGCAAGAGCCTTTCCTGCTACGTTTGGTCAAAACATACAAGAAAGTCAAAAGGGACTCCACTATGCTCCTGTCTGGCTGCTCGCACCTACTGCACAACACTGAGTTCCTGGCCTCTCTGGAAGAAAGCCACTTTGACGCTCTGCTAACAGACCCTTTCCTTCCTTGCGGCTCCATCGTGGCCCAGCTCCTGGATCTGCCTTCTGTATTCTTCTTGAATGCATTGCCATGTGGCCTGGATTTGGAAGCTACCCAGTGCCCAGTTCCACTGTCCTACGTGCCCAAGAGTATGTCTGTAAACTCAGATCGCATGAACTTCCTGCAGCGAGTGAAGAACATGCTCATTGCTTTGACAGAGAACTTACTATGCAATGTGGTCTACTCTCCTTATGCATCTCTTGCCACGGAAATCTTACACAAAGAGGTGACAGTCAAGGACCTTCTGAGCTACGGATCTATCTGGCTGATGAGAAATGACTTTGTGAGAGATTATCCCAGGCCCATTATGCCCAACATGGTTTTTATTGGTGGGATAAACTGCCTTCAGAAAAAGCCCTTATCCCAGGTGTGTATATGAGTGGGGCCACTCCCTGCCTGTGTTCTCTCGGGAAAGGAACCTTCTGTAGGTACGTGCTGAGCTCAGTGAGCATGCTGGGGTAGTTTCAAGTGCTCTCTTTTTAAACTTCTCTCTCCTAAGTCTCCCAGTCTTGAATTTGTCTGTCCTTGGCATTCTCTTCTGACTTATCTCTTTGTACACAGTATTTTGGAAAACTGTATCTTGGGCATTTTGTCCTGTGGAACTCAGCTTAATACAACTGACATTAATCGTCAGAAGAACGGTGGTGTTTGGGATGCTTTGTGGAGAACACAACTGTGTTCTATGAAGCCTGCTCTTGACTGGGGCACTTGATGCAGGCACTAGCAGCTCAAATCTGATGCAATTGTTCTTTAGCCCTTATAGATCCTGGTAGGAGACACTGCCTTTATCGTCCTGGTTAAAGTTCTAGATCTTCTAACAGGAAGATAGATCCGCAACTTTCTCCCTCTTCTAATAGCGCAAGGTGTCACTCCTCTGTCTGAGCAAGAGACAGTCTTGGTGGGAGAAAGCAATTCACAGACTGCAGTCATATGTGTTGGGTCTGAAGTAAACAGCTATAAGGAGATCCTGGAGGCCAGAGATGTAAGGATAGTGAAGAGACAAAACATAAGCAGACTGGCTCCAGGTAGGTGTGCTTGGCTCAAGTGAAAGGCTTACAACGGGTAGTCTAAGTGGATCCTGGGAAAGCGAAACATGATTTGTTCAGAGCTCAGAACAAAATACACAGGTCTCAGTAGAATATAGGAGATGTTTAAAGGTCTTACCACCTGGGGTGGTGGAGTATCCCCAGAGAGAAGGCTTTTACTTCAAAGCATTTATCGTGTTTAGAAAGAAACAAGTCAGAGATCAAAGATTATTTGCAATTAGCATGTTGCCTCACTGTTTGGCTGTCCCAAGGACTGTGATGTTGTGGCAAAGTTTAGGGCATGTTGTGCCACGAAGAGAGGACTCACCTTTGTTGAATCAGAGTGAGACACTGACCGTCTTGCCTTTGTGGCTTACTCTTTTGGCCTCTGTACATAAAGTTGTGTTCCAGTTAAATCATACTATCTGACTGTGGATGTTTATGACCCTACAGATCTGATTGTGTGCTAACCATGTACTACTGGCTGCTGAATAGGCATGTGAAGGCATACAGGAGGGCAAACTAGACTGTGCCTCTCCCAGATAGGATTGCACGTATCTTGAAGGAGCAACGATTCTGGCATGTAGGCGAGCCCTGTACTATCAGGAGGTAGAAGGAAAGCAAAGGTCCCCAGGATGTGAGCTGCCTGACCCCAGGAGAGTAGTTCATGAGGAAGGAAGAGGGGAAATGTGATCCTAGGGAAGAAAGGCTGCAGAGCTACCAACTCCAGGATGCTCTTGATCAAATCTGGGCAGTGACAGAAGAGCCAGGTCTTTAGATGGGCCCAGTGAGGGAGACCAAGATACCAATGCTCTGATGATCGTGACGATCTGGGGAACTGCAGGGTTGGGTGGGCCTCTGAGTGGAGGAGTGTGGTGTGCCTCTTTGAAGACTGCCCAGGATATGGGATCCTGATATGTTCAGGATAGAGTTTAGTAGAAGCCTCTCTGTATCTACATGTAGGGAGAGTCAGGACATGGTTTGCCCATGAATATTTGGGTTTTAGTAATAAAAGTATTGTGTTCCAGGCAGCCCTCAGCTGTGGGTAACCTGTCACATCATGCCATCACATACTTTGGAAACACATTAATCCACTTGAGAGACTCTTGGTGGTTAGTTAGCTTATTAATTATGTACAGTAGGAGAGAACTGTCTGTTTCCTGCATAGGGCCACAGGTAGGCACGTGTATATAGACGCGTGTCATGTTCATGGGTGCACATTTATGTGTATGGACACTCATGTATGTGCCTCTGCTTCTCTTATGGGAAATCAGCACATTACCTGGATCTGCACCTCCAGGGAACCCTACAGATAACCCCACAAGCAAGAAACCCTCCTGAATTGACAGGGGACAAGGAGACGGATTTGCCATAATGTTTTTTGTCTATTACTTGCAAAACTTTACTGATTTCCATAAGAGGAGAGTATCTAACTTGTAATCTAATGTGTGTAGTTCCCATAGGATGTGAGAAACAAGAGATGAATTTAAAATGCCTTTTTCCGCTCTAGGAATTTGAAGCCTATGTCAATGCCTCTGGGGAGCATGGCATCGTGATTTTCTCTTTGGGATCCATGGTCTCAGAGATTCCGGAGAAGAAAGCCATGGAAATCGCTGAGGCTTTGGGCAGAATTCCTCAAACGGTAAGATGATTCTGCACAACTCCATCATATCTGTTTTCATGAGAGCTCTAACTCTAGACTTCAGGGTCTAAATGTAGAAATTTGGGGTGTGGAACTCCTCTGCCATTCCACAAAGTTAGTACCATTATCGTTATTATTATTACTTTATGTTATTATTTAGCAATTCATTCAGGCACTTCTACACCATGGTCTGCCTCACTCAGATTTTTTTCATTTGCTCTAGGAAACCCCAAAGTATTGGGGAGAATTTGGTTAAAAGATAAGCATGTTATTGGTTTTTTTCATATTAATGAAGAATGTTTCTCCAAAGAACTATTTTGATTTGCTTGTTTCTTCTTGGATAGTTTTCCTTCCACTTGCTTTGTTAAGAAAGTTTCCCTTTGAAGTACAGAAAAATGAAGGAATCCTGAGTTTGGCTTGATAGTTTTTAACACTCAATGTTGCCAAACTTTAGCATCAAGATATAATGTTGCTCTTGAGCGCTGGGAACTTCCCATTCACCAAACCTCCCATCATGTAGAGCCTATGGGTGGTCTTCTTACTCATAGTACTAGCCTTTCTAGCTAGTATAGCAGATTTTTTAAAATCACATTGTGTTCTTTTATTAAACCTTGTGCTCTTTGTCCCTGCTAGGTCCTGTGGCGCTACACTGGACCTAAACCATCGAATCTTGCGAAGAATACAATACTTGTAAAATGGCTACCCCAAAATGATCTGCTTGGTAGGTTGGGAACATCTGACATGTAGGTCAAACTGGGGTTTAATTACAAAAATGCCAGACATTAATGTTATAAATGACTGTTTAGTTTGACTGTGGCTGATACACATCACATACATCAACGCACCTCCACCCCACCCCAGAGTTTCTACAATGGTCATATATAGATAACAATCCTTGGGGGTTTTCAGAATCTAGACATTGTCAGGATGAAGAACTGGATGTCCCTCTCTGTTGTGCTTCTCAGGTCATCCAAAGACTCGGGCGTTCATCACACACTCTGGTTCCCATGGTATTTATGAAGGAATATGCAATGGAGTCCCAATGGTGATGATGCCCTTGTTTGGTGATCAGATGGACAATGCCAAGCGCATGGAAACTCGGGGAGCTGGAGTCTCCCTGAATGTCCTTGAAATGACTGTTGATGATTTGGAAAATGCCCTTAAAAAGGTCATCAATGACAAGAGGTAAGTAACAGAAAGGATAAGAGGAAACAAACTACTTGTATTCATGTCTACAGCATTTGCAATTAACACAATATCACAACAACAAATACATAAAAATCTAGATTATACACGAGATAATGTGGGGATTAGTCCTACTTGTAAAAGGACTTTTTATTTCATCATAGAATTTGTTAAATTTTTAAAATTTCCCTAGGTTTAAAATCTTCAACTAAAAATAATGTCATCATAATAGGCATCTTGTCTCTACGATCCTGTGAAGAGATAAACATTCCATTAAAAGATGCATAGGGCGGTGCTGGAGAGATAGCTTCATAGATAAGAGCACTTGCTGTGCAAGCCTGAGGAATGAATTTAAATCTCAGCACTCAGGTGAAACGCCAGGCCTCGGCGTCGTGGAAGGGAGAGACAGGACAACTGTTGGGGCTTGCTGGCCACCAGCCTAGCTCCAGATTCATTGAAGGACTTTGTCTCCAAGAAATAAAGAGGACACTGACAGAGCAGAACATTGTCTTATGGCCTATGAGTGACTGCATAAACATGGACACACACACACAGTGTGATCACTTTGTCTCTACTTGAAATTTAGTATATTGCTTTCAAGGTTACTATAATTGTTTTATTTAAAACCTATGGGAAGACCAGCATGGTGATAGACACTTGTAATCTAAACACTTTGGAGACAGAGACAGGAGGATTGGGACAAGTTCAGGAAGAACTCGAGACTATGTAGCCAATTCCAGGCCAGCAGGGGCTGCCTAGCAAGAGTCTGTCTTAAAACAAAAGCAACCACCCAAACACAACCAAACAATAACAAAAACCCCAGACCACAATTTAAAAGGAAGGGGGGTGGGAAGGTTGCGGGTGGAGCAATGGTGCAGCAGTTAAGAGCACTTGCTGCTCTTCTAGAGGACCTGAATTTGTTTCCCAGCTCTGGGGGGAATCCAGTGCCTCTTTGTGGCCTCCATGGGCACTGCACTCATGTATACTCACAGACAGATGTATTAACACAATTAAAAATAAAATTAAATCTTACAATCAATACCACAAAATTATATAAGAAAAAATGATGGCCAGTGGTAGATTTGATCTAACAACAGTGTGTGTGCATGCTTACGAGAATGTGCATGTAAAAGAGTTTTAGGCATATTGCCCTAGTCTGTTTTCTGTTGCAATAACAGAATACCCAGAATTACCTGATTTATGAAGGGTTAAAGTTTATTTGGCTCACAGTTCTAGAAGTTGTTGGGAAGCTGCATGTAATAAGGGTCCCGTGCTACATCCTCACATGGTAGAAACCTGGAGTTGCAAGAGACAAAACACAAGTGACATCCTTGCTTGATCACAGCCTGCTCTCACAGTGACAAGTTCCAGCTCTGGGTCAAAGGCCATCATCTCTCTCAATGACTTATCACTTCCTCAGGTTCCACCACCTCTCTGTACCTTTGTACCGAGGATCAAAGTTCCCACACATGAGCTTGTGGGCAACACGTTCAAACCACACTATTCTTTCGTTGGCAATTGATTCTTTTTTCAACTTCATTTTACTATAAAGACAGTATAATGTAATTTCCTACAAAGAAATAACTAGAAGACGAAAAATAGGAAACAAAGTTAAATATTCATAAAATAACTTTTTTTTTTTTGCTTTCCTTCCTCCTTACCCTCTTCCCCACTTCATTTTACCATCTGTCTCTCCTCCTCCTTTTTAGAGGTAAAGAGTATTAAGTGTGTATGGGGGTGTGCTCTTCCGGCTGTAATAGGAACATGCTTCTCTTCCTAACTGGGATCAAGCATAGGGCATGCTATGTGCTACATGGGTGTTCCAGGCACTAACAACTGTTTTGTGTTCAGCTACAAGGAGAACATCATGCGCCTCTCCAGACTTCACAAGGACCGTCCTATAGAGCCTCTGGACCTGGCTGTGTTCTGGGTGGAGTACGTGATGAGGCACAAGGGGGCGCCACATCTCCGTCCGGCCGCCCATGACCTCACCTGGTACCAGTATCACTCCTTGGATGTGATTGGCTTCCTCCTGGCCATCGTGTTGACAGTGGTCTTTATTGTATTTAAATGCTGTGCCTATGGCTTCCGGAAATGCTTTGGGAAAAAGGGGCGAGTTAAGAAATCACACAAATCCAAGACCCATTGAGATGTGGGTGGGAAGTGAAGGGGAGGTATCGGTCCATTCTCCAATCAGTTTGAAACTTGAAAACAGAATCAGTGTTAAATTATTTTGCTTTTATTAGGGAAATAATTAGCCATACATTACATACCTAGAACATTTTTAAAAAGTAAAAACAGTCTAATTGCTAGCCACACCCAACAGGGAAGGTATGGACAACACTCGCCATCTGTTAGTAACTTACAGAAAGTTGGGTACTCTGTATTCAGTGACAGCCCCACAGTTGTGCCTGCCCCCCCTTCAGCTGGTAGATCTCTCACCTGGACTGTCAGACTATTATGGCCTTCTCCAGTGCTTGTCACTCCTCACTTTGCTGAGGTGTGTTGTAGCTTTGGGGGATGGACGATGCTATGAAACTGATGGTACTGTGTTTGAGATGACATCATTGCTTGTGTGAAGCAGGTCTGAATTTGATGAAAACCAATATATTCTTTGGCAAGAACATCTTCTGTAGTGTTTCCCAAACCAAGAACTTGCTAATAAATTCATATAAATTGTCTTTATTATTTCTTCCTTTGTTTGGTGTTATATTTATTTGTTGTCAAAGTATATCCTTGAAAGCTAGAAGAGATTCACACAAGAGAAGGTCACCTGTAATTACACTGCTCATTAATGCAGTCAGTGCACATGCACCACTGTTGCTTTGTCGTGTGACATTTTGATTACACTCTGACACTCCCAAGAATGACAATAAAGTTTGTTTTGAATCAGAGGGCAGAGCTAGCTACTAGCTGACCAAAATTAACCATAGAGATTTTGGAGGACTGAGAATAGATAGACACAGGAAGTAGTAAGGCAGGGCTTAGAGAGGATCTCAGCCCCTTTTAGATAGAGGAGTGAAAGAGATAGGAGCTTACTGGCCACTTCACCACCACCTCTGTGATCATTCAGCTTCTTACCCTGATATCTGACTCCCGAGTTTTTGTTGATAAAGAATAGTTAAATAAAAACATCATTTCTGCCATAGTTTTGATTCTGAATCTTCCGGAGTTGTACTTGTTGATGGCTTGGTCCTAGGCCTGTAGCACCACTGAGAAATTGTGGAACCATTAAGAGATGGGTCCATGGGAGGAAGTTAGGTCTCTGGGCGTGTTCCTTTGGAGGGGTTTTTGGCATGCAGGCACCTTCCTCTCTCTTTTTTCCCTTGCTATCATGAAATAGGAAGCTCCTGAAACATTCTCCCTGAGTGTTCTCCTGTCTTACACAGGTCCCAGAGCAACATGGCCACATGGCCACATGGCCACATGGCCACATGGCCACATGGCCACATGGCCACATGTCTATAGCTAGCCCAAAATAAACCTCTGCTTATGAGATGGTACATCTTAGGTATTTGTTATGTACAAAGCTTATCAACATGACTGTTATTTTAACAAATACACATAAAACATTGCAGATACACTAGATAAGTCTAAAGATTTTATAACATTCTACACTGGTCAGTTTTGCAATGATATAATGAAATGCCCAAGGCAAGTAACTTAAGAGAAAAACGTTGTTTAGCTTCCAGGCTTAGAAGTTCAAAGGTGATCCTGCATTGGCTCAGTTTGGTGAGGGAGCATATACATGAACAAACCCAGCAAATATTTTGAGATCTCCACAAAGAATAAGCATTATTTTTTCTTGTTATTTTTAAAGAATTTATTACAGTTTTAAAAAATCATATTCACTCCCTTCTCCTACTCCTCCCAGGCTCAACGCCCTTCCCTACCTACTTAACTTTGTGTATACACATATACCCTGGAGTGTAGCCAGCCCTCCAGAGGTCACACCCTTAAGGAAAACTGATTCTTGCTCTTTGATTCTTATCAATAGCCAATAACTTCTCAGCTAGGGCTGGGAGTTCATGTTCACCTCCCTTTTTCACGGTGGGATTTTGTCTGGCTTGAGCTTGCACAAGTCTCAAGATGCTATCTTAACTTATTTGAATTCAGATGTGAAACTGACATGCTGTGTCTAGGAAACTGTTTATTTTTTTAGTCATCCATCACCTCTGACTCTTACAATCTTAGTCTCAAAAATATCTTGGAATTAATCTAACCAAGGATGAGCACTTAATACGCTGAAGAGAAACAGAAGAAGATACCAGAACATGGAAAGACATCTCATGTTCGTGGATTGGTGGGATTAATAATGAGAAAATAGTCATTTCACTAAAGGCATCTACAGATTCATTGTAATGCATCAAAATTCCTATCTTTACACACATTGAAAAACTAATCAAATTTTATATGGAAATCCAAAGACCCAGGATAGTCAAAACTATCTTGACCAATAAAAACACTGTGGGAATTACCACCCTTGTAGATTTCATGTTCTTGGCCAGAGCTATAGTAATAAGAGCAATGTGGTACTGGCATTAAAACAGACATATTAACCAATGGAACAGAAGTGAGGATGCAGAAATAAGTCCATACGCCAACAATATACATGGGAGAAAAGTCAGAACCTTTCTACAAATGATGGTGGTCAAACTGGATACCTACTATAGCATAATGAAACTAGATCGTTATAGCCCACCCTGCACAAAATTGAACTCCAGATGGATCAACATAAGAACTGATTAGCCCATCGTCTCTAAGGTCAGCTTTCATCAAAGTTCCAAAGTTCACAGAGTGTAACCAAATTCTTCTGATTCTTCCCAAAAATTATCCATAATGCTCATCTTACAGCATTGTAAGCCTTCTTTAGCACTTTCTTCCAAATTTTCCTGTTAGGCAATTCTAACAATTCATCCAACCTTTGGAGAGTAATGAGTTCACTCCTGGTACCAGTTTTACTTCTGTTATCTTCATGTTACTATAAGGAAACACAGGAAACAATTAACTGATAAAGATGAGATTTGTAAAACCTATACATTTAGGTTCATTTCTTAGTTCCTAGTTAGCACCCAAAGAAACAAAAAGTAGAAAACGTAATGGAGTAACAACACAAAAGAATGGATTGCATGTAAATCTAACATCATCATAATCTGAAAAGAAAAGTTTTCACTTGGAAAACCAACATATCCCACTAATTCCTCACCAACCTCATTGTCATAGTGTCTTTTATAGACTAAGGGCATTTTGCTTTTTAAAAATGTTTTATGTGTGTGAGTACCAGCATGCATGTATGTGCATGTGTGTATGTAGATGCCTGTGGCAGTCAGAAGAGGGCATCAGCTCCCCTGGAACAGGAGTTCAGCTGGTCGTGAGTTGTCATATGGGACTGAGAATCAAACCCAGGTCCTCTAGAAACGAAATAAGTGCTTTTACCACTGAGCAATCTCTCCAGCGTTGGCGTTTTGCTTCTTGTCATACTTTGCTCATTTATGCTGTGTGTCATTTTAAAACATGGCCCCTATCTCTACCCTCCTGATAGTTCCATCCTTTCAGTGTGACTTTGAAACTCTTCCCCTCAAGGTGAGGCACACATTTGTCCTTGGAGTCCTGACTTGCCTCAACTGATAAAAGAAATTGGTGCTGGTTCCAAGTTGAGCCATCAGAACCCCTCATTTGTTCCCATTCTCTTGGATCCTGCTGCATTGCCGTGAGAACTGCCTGAGTGAACTCTGCTGCATGGTGTCTCAACACCTGCATCTTCTCAGCCAACAGCAAGCCCTTAACATGAGTGACTCCAGTTAGATAGACAGGACCCAACTTGTAGACAGCAATAATTTGATGTTTCAGACATTACATTTTGAGAATGTTAGTTATACAACAATTGCTAAACACAATTACTTCTGGTTCTAATCCAGTAAGCATTTGTGTATAGTATCTGAATGTCCCAGAAGGCAAAGACATGTTTTATCCTGTATCCAAAATATGCTTAGCTGAATCTGATAGGTATGTAGTCAATATACATGGAAGTTTTTTACCTGAAACATGTGACTTGAGAGATCACTGTGTAATAGGACCCCACATCTTAGTAAGCTCCCAGACTCCATAATGGAAGTACCATTCAAGCTGTAAAACTCAGCACATACACAGCATCATCTGCCAAAACTAAAACAAAGGTCTAATCCATCAAAGTGTCCATATAATTCTGGGAAAGTCTCAAAATGTACTAACCTTGCATTTTGGTGTAAGTAGTTTTGCTTTTGGCTAATTTTTTGTTAACTGAAGTATATCAACCCAGAACATGGTTTTTGTGCTTAACAGCTCACTCTGAGAAAGGCTCAGGGCTACGCTGGGATCCCAAACACCCAGTGTAGTTTCTGGCTGGCTAATAAAGACTTTCTATTGCCTCAAAGCCATGTCTGAACAGTTTTCTCTGAATACCCCCACAACATTTATGGAGGCCCCAGCAAGGTCCCAGAGACCCAACCTTTAGACACTGGGTCCTAGGATATGCAAAAACTGGATATTCCAGGTCCCAAAGGCTACCTAATTGTTGCCTGATGCTTCAGATGGGTCTGACACCTCCACTCCAGGAGGAAACAAATTATAAAGTTGACTGATCTGCCACCTCTGAAGTAAGTTTGGTTGAGGTGCCTTCTGTTTGGACATCTAGGAAAGGTCAGGCATGGCTGCTAATCCAGTGTCCAGAACCCACACGAGACACCAGTGGATCCTTCTGTGCAGGTGTATGAATGTGTGGTGGCCATCCCTAGTTGTCTTTACTGTGTGTATGTGTGTGTGTGTGTATCTCTATGTGTTTCTGTCAGTTCTGTTTCCCTGTATTGACAAGTGGCTTTCTCTGGAGTGAGAACCCCTGGCTTAAGTCCTGTGCCACATCCTATTGGGGAATCAGAATCCTTTTGGGTCTGCCAGATCACCCAGAGAAACAAAACAAAACAAAACAAAACAAAAAAGAAAGAAAAACCAAAACACAAAAATGTTGGGCCCCAGCCCCCATCAGGTTTCTGTGAGTTGCTTGTCAGCCTATAGCCACAGGGGCATCCTGTTTTCTGGTCCTGGCTTACAGCCCCGGCCTTGCCCCACTGGCATCAACCTCTAATTATGAAAACACAAACTCTTACACCTGGGGTTTTTCCACTGTGTTGTAAGTCTATATGTAAGGCTTTCTCTCTCTCTCTCTCTCTCTCTCTCTCTCTCTCTCTCTCTCTCTCTCTCTCTCTCTCTCTGCACAAACGACTGGACATCTTGTCTTTCATTTAAATCTCCAGGCTTTCTCCTGATACATTAGACTTGCTCGTGGCGCAGGCGTCACACAAAAAAACCATCCATCTGTCCCACTCCAGGGACAGCAGTGCTCGCTTGTTTTATTGCTTGACTCCTGCTCAGTCAGGGTTGGCCACTGTGTAGAAGTGGGGTGAGGCTGGCCTGTCATCCAGGACCCTCACCCCTTCCTTTCCCTTTTATAATTTATGTCTCATTTTCAACCAGTGATCCATAAAAACCACCATTCTCTGAAGAAAAACAAGCAAACAAAACCCCCCAAACCACCTCTTGGCTATTCAGGGGGATTGCTGCCAGACAACCAGCTTGGACAGAACAAATTGTCCCTTCTATTCAACACTGACCAAGGAGACCAAACAATTTCACTAGGTACTTTTTAGAAAGATTAAACACAATGGCTAAAAATATTTCCTTTGTTACCTAGTTGCCCCGAGATATTAGGAAAAAATTCTAAAAGTTAAAAAAAAATTAAAGGTATAAGCAGGTTCAAGTATCTTAAGCAGAACTAATTGTGACAGGACTTTTTGCATAAACTGAAAGCCACTGTCACCTTCTCTGATGATGAGAAGTAGTTAGACTTACAGATACCCAGCAAAATCTTGGTGTCTCATCCTCTGTTAGGAGAAACCAACCTCCTAGGACTGGACCAACACCAAACTCCTATAATTGTTCAACTAATCAGCTCAGCTATGCTCTGTTCAGATTAAACAATACACAATGATCCTTGAAACAAAAGGGGAGATTGCAGTCTGTATTACCTTGCTTGAAGAGACAGGCATCCTGGCGCCCTGCCAGTCACCCTGGAGTACACCTCTCCTACCTATGAAGAAACCTGGGACATCTGGTTCTCATGAGTTTGATTCTTCCAAAGAAGTAGGTACATGATATCTTAGACTTTAAAGGTGTGCTCTTCAGTCTCCCATTGGCAGAGATGAGTCAACCCATATTTGCTTTAAAATGAACAGACCCAGTGGGGTGTTCCTGTGGGCGACATACCTGCATCAGGCTGCCTCAGGGTTTAAAGACACTAAATGCAGACTTCCTGCCCTTCTGTCAGAGGTTTCATGGGAAAACAGACTATAAAGGGGCCACAGAAGGACTGCTGCAGGAGTTTCAGGCCTTGGGCTACAAAATGTCAGCTAAGAAAGCCCAACTTTGTAGAAGGCTACCTATCCTGGCTACCAGTTGAAGGGAGACAAAAGGAGCCTGTCTTGGAGTAGGATTGCTGCCATCCTTCTGATTCCAATTGCAAGAACTAAGAGACAGGCTCAAGAGTTCCTAGATGCAGCTGGAAATTGCTGCCTCTGGATTCCAGAGTTTGTGGAAATAGCAAGGCCTCTACACATCAGCAAAAAGGAGGGTCCTGAACTCCTCATCTGGACTGAGACTAAACAAATGGCATTTGAGGCTTTAAAAACAGCTGACTTCTACTCAAGCCCTAGAATTTCCAAACAAATGGGGTTTTAACCAAAACTTTGGGGCCGTGAAAATGCCCTGTGATAATTGGACCCTGTTCTGGCTGGTTTTGTTTGTCAATTTGAAATAAGCTAGAGTCATCAAAATGAAACAAGCCTCAGTTGAGGAAATACCTCCATGAGATCCAACTGTAAGGCCTTTTCTCAATTAGTGATCAATGGGTGGTACCATCCTTGGGCTGATGGTTCTGGGTTCTATAAGAAAGCAGGCTGAGCAAGCCATGGGAAGCAAGCCAGTGAGCAGCACCCTCCATGTCCTTTGTATCAGCTCCTGCTTCCAGAATTTGGCCCAGTTTGACTTTCTGTCCTGACTTCATTCAATAATGAACAGCAATATGGAAGTATAAGCCAAATAAACCCTTTCCTCTCCAACTTGCTTTATGGTCATGGTATTTCTTTTGCAGCAATAGAAACACTAATAAGACAGATCCTGTAACCACAGGATAGCTCACCTCTCTAAGAGCTATGGTGGCAATTGCTAGTTTAATGAAAGAAAACAAGCAAGTTAACTTTAGGTTAGGTCAAGGTCGTATATTCACAACACCCCATAACACACTCAGGCCCTCCTCTGAGGAACACCAGAATGTTTGCTGTCTAATGACTGTGTGACTGAGCACCAGACCCTATTCCTGGTCCACCCTCAAGTCTTGTTTGAGAAACCTACCACCATCAGTTCAGCTACCCTCTTGCCTGCTGACACATGTGCTTGCTCATGACTGTCAGGAGATGAAAGATGAAACCATATAACTGAGAGCTGCAGCTACAGTGGTTACTTTAACCTAAATGATTTGGGCCCAAGCCAAGTGTCTCAGTCCATAGAGCAAAACTGATTCATCTGACCCAGGCTCTCAGAGGGTGTGGTAGTTTGAATGTGGTTGTTCCCCTATAAGTTCATAGGGAGTGGCACTGTTAGGAGGTGTGGCTTTGTTGGAGTAGATTTGGCCTTGTTGGAGTAAGTATGTCACTATGGGGGTGGGCTTTGAAGGCTCATATGTGCTCAAGTCACACCCAGTGTTCAGACCACTTCCTATTGCCTGCAGCTCAAAATGTAATTGGCTTCTTCTCCAGCACCATTTCTGCCTGCATGCTACTATGTCGCACCATGATGATAATGGACTAAACCTCTGAAATGTAAGACACCTCAATGGAATGTTTCCTTTTATAAGTTTCCATGATCATGGTGTCTATTCACAGCAGTAGAAACCCTAGCTAAGACACGTGGGGGAAAAGGAAAGTCCAACACCATATATACAGACCATCAGTCAGTATCCTTTTAATACTGAGCATGTCCACAACATGATCTATAGAGCAACAAGGCTTCTCACTGCTGTCAAAAAGGACATTAAAAAACTTGACCTTCCTAGTGGCTGCTATTAGACTTCCTTATAAATTGCTGGCCTCCACTGCTGGGCTGCTGACCTGGCCATTGACAAATGGCCCTAAGGTCAGTGGGGCCTATTGATTTTCTGATGACATATGACCTGATATTGCCTGGGATTCCATGGTAAGGAAGAAACAGACTGCTCAAATCCACAAGTTGATTGAGGACACCAATGGGAAAGATCATTCTCCCAGAAACAACTGGCAGGGATGTTGGTAACCAACCCTCACCAGGCTACTCAGCTGGGTCCACAAAAATTTCTGAGTTGCTCAGGCCAAAGTGTGTTATACCTAGACTGGACAGTATGACATGGGATGTCTCAGCCAGATACCAGGTTTGTGCTCAAGGGAATCCAAAACAGAGGGCACTTACCCAGGAAGGAGTCCAAATGAGAAAACAACACCCCAGTGAACTCTGGAAAAACTGACTCCACCAAGATCCAACCTGCTGGGGGAGGATAAAAGTACTTGCTAGATTCCTTGTCCTGGTGAGTAGAGGTGTTTCCCACCTGAACTAAAACCGTCCAAACAGTAGCTAAAAAGCTCCTCCAGGAACTGGGCATCTGATTTAGCCTCCCCCTAGCAATAGGGTACAACAATGGCCTGGCTTTCATAGCCAAAACCTCCTAACTAATAGCAAAAGCTTTAGACATAGATTAAAAACTTCATTGTACATATAGATCTCAGAGTTATGGACAGGTAAAAAGAATAAACAGGACATTAAAAAAACTCTAATAAAACTCTCATTAGAGTCTACTAAAGGATAGATAGACCTCTGTCACTTTGCTCCAGGCCCTATAGGGAGGGATTTGCCCCTATAAGATTATAGTCAGAAGGCCTTCCTCACTACATCCTAGACTGAGACCAGCAGTTGGCAGAATTCTAACCAGTTATTTCTCAAGTCTCCACAGGCACTTCAGTTCTCCATACAGGCTATTCGTTGGACTATTCCAGAGACCCAGCCAACCTCTGAGTCCATTACCAGTTTCTCCCTTGTTCCATTTCAGTGATACTTTCTGGGTCAGGCAGGTAGCCAAAGGGGCACTGAAACCAACTTGGAAAGGATTCCACATGGCAATTCTCCCCATTCCTATGGTAATGAAGACAACTGGCATTATACCATGAATCCACCTCACCCAGGTCAAGAAAGAGAAAGCCACAGGTGCTGCTGCCAACTATCTCTGAACTACAGACCCATTGAAATGAAGGTTTCATCAGGCCCAGGACCCTTCCACTCCCTGTCCTTCTACCTCCTCCTCCTGAGGCTTGTGTTTGCTATGAATAGAGGGTTATGGTCCAATATCCAATTCTCAGGCCTGGACCTGGGAACTGAGGAAGACAAATATAGGAAAGGTATTAACTAATGTGTCTACAGACCAGCAACTCATATTGATCTATACTTGCTGATACCTACTTTAAGTGTCTGGTTATATGGAGAAAAGAAAAGATAGGGGAATTTGTCTTTTGAGATAGGAATACAGAGTTTATAATTCTATACATGCCCTATGGCTGGGCCCCTTGGTTGCCAGGGAACAAGGGAGTTCCCATTGCAAGAATTGGGGTTATAAAATTGAGGCTTCCTGAAAAATTCCTTTTAAAATATCCTGGCCTTTGAGAAACAAGAAAAACCTGGGGAATCAGACTTCCTGCCAAAGGAAGGGACCCTGGAGATAGAGTTAATCCTTCGCTGGCAGAAATCAGCCAGGATGGCTGGTTATCCTTAGACACCTGGTCCCTGTACTACATAGGGATAGGAACTAAGTAGACTGTCAGTCCATTGACTGACAAAGCTCAGAGTGACTGGGGGTAGCCCAAATTAACATTAGAAGATTTGTGAAAGGTTAAAACTTGTCTAATGCCCCAAAACTTTAACCTGGGCACTTCCCCTTGTTTTGATGCCTGATAGTCTTCCTTATGAGTTAATTCATATGGCTGACAATAATATCACTAGGACTCTGAGACTACTTGTTGGGCATATACTAATGGTTTAACTAAATGTGCCTCTTCGTATACTTTCCAAACTAAGTAGATAGGTTGATCAGGACTAAGAGGTATTAAATGTTCCAGTTTCTAAATTAAAACAACAGATAGATTCCCTTGTGGAAAATGGTCCTACAACAATGGAGAGGCTTAGATTTCTCATGAGATAAAGAAAACTATGGCTTTGGGGGAAAAAACTCTGTTGTTTCTATGCTAGTTGATCAGGAGTAATTAGAGAAAATCTTGTTATGGTTGGGGAAATAATTAGTAGCAGTCTCTGTTCTCTTGGTCCTCCTGGACAACTACTCTGCTGTCAGCACCAGCTGGGCCTTTAATTCTCATTCTGATTGGATTAACAGCATGGCTCTGCATCTTAAAGTAAAACAGAATGAGTCCTTGATTTGGCTCGTACACTGAGACCAGTGGGGAATGTAACAGGGCCTTAGACCTTAGCACAACTGTATCCGTGATGGAAGTACCATTCAGGCTATTAAACTCAGCACATAAAAATACAGCCACACTAAAGCAAAAGGCCTAATCCATTGAAGTCCATGTAGTTCTGGGGAAGTGTCAAAATACACCAAACTTGCTGCTTTGATTCTGTAGTTCCACTTCTGGCTAACTGTGCTTGTTAACTGAAGTGTGTCAATCCAGAATTCGTGTGTGTGTGTGTGTGTGTGTGTGTGTGTGTGTGTGTGTGTGTGTGCTTAAAATCTCACTCTGAGAAAGGCTCAGTGCTACTGTGAGATCCCACGCACCCAGTCTAGCTGCTAATAAAGACTTTCTGTTGGTTAAACCCACGTCTGAGCAGTCCTCTTTGGTGAACACTCCATAACTACTGGAGGTGATGAGAAGTCCCAATGGGGAGGTGGAGAAGGTAGTGAGTGTTAGCACTCAGGCATCTGTAGGCCTGTCCTTGGGGTTCTGACAGGACACGCCCTCAGCTGAAGCCACTAAGAGCACCACCTGTACACATTCACTATGTTCCCTTTTAAAAGGGCCCTGCCCACCTCCCATCCTCCTCTCTTTCTCTCCCTCTGTTTCCCTTTCTTTCTCTCCCCCCTTTGCCCCCCCTTGCTTATCTCTCCTGCTGCCCCTGTCTCCAGAAGCCAATCTCCCCCTTCCCTTTCCCCATTTTTATGATCCCTTTTCCTAATTAAAAAAACAAAAACAAAAACAAACCCAAGCCGGGTGGTGGTGGCGCACGCCTTTAATCCCAGCACTCGGGAGGCAGAGGCAGGTGGATCTCTGTGAGTTCGAGACCAAGCCTGGTCTACCTAGCAAGTTCCAGGACAGCCTCCAAAATAATACAGAGAAACCCTGTCTCGGAAAAAAAAAAAAAAAAAAAAACCTTTGCTTGAAACCTGTAGCATGGCATCTTTCTTTCACGTGCTGCTTTTCTTAAATTACAACAGTGAAAAACTGTCTTTAAGTTTGTTTTTTGTTGACTAATGTATCTTCAAACACCAGAATGAGGAACAATGCAGGGATTTTATGGGAAAGATGTCTCTGGTGTGAAGTGCAGGGAATTCATTCTAAGTTGTGTGTGTGTGTGTGTGTGTGTGTGTGTGTGTATACATATGTGACCAGGTGTTTAGGCCTGTGCACATGTGTGAGCAGGCCAAAAGAGCACATTGGATATCCTGCTCTGTCACTTTTTACCTTGAGGCAGATTCTCACACTGAAGCTGAAACTTCCTGTTTTAGCTAGACTGGCCAGCCACCAAGACACCAAGATCCCAGGAGTCATCCATCTCCATCCCCACAATGCTGAAATTACACACACACACACACACACACACACACACACACACACACACACACACACAGTCATGCCTGACTTTTTATATGGGTGCTGGGGATCCAAACTAAGGCCCTTATTCTTATGCAGCAAACACTACCATTCACTGAGCCAGCTCTCCAGACTAGAATTCATTCTTTAACCCCCTAAATTCTGTGGAGTAGACTTGGAATGGTATGAGGAGTCATGTTTTCCCTGATGTTAGAAGTTAGCAAGTAGAGGTATAGGAGCATTCTCCTGGTTTGCTTTCTAGTGTTCGTGATAAGCACCTTGAACAAAAGCTACTTGGGGAGAAAAGTGTTTATTTTGCTTATACATCTTGATCACAGTCAGTTAAGGGAAGCCAACAAAGGAGCCCAGAGACAGGAACTAAAGCAGAGGTCACAGAGGAGGGCTGCTTACTGGCTTGCTCTCATGGCTTTCTCAGTCTGCTTTGTTAGAGAACCCAGGAACACTTTTATGGGGGTGGCATTGCCCACAGTGAGCTAAGCCCTCTAACATAATCATTAATCAAGAAAATTTCCCAGTGCTGGAGAGATGACTCGAACGTTAAGAGCACTTGCTGCTTGCACAGTGGACCTGGGTTCAATTCTCAGCATCTACATGATGGCTCACAGCCATCTATAACTCTAGTTCCAGGTGATCTGATGCCCTCTTCTGAGCTCAGTGGGTACCAGGCTCTCATATATTGCATAGATATAATATGCAGGCAAAACACCCATACACATAAATTTAAAAAAGATAATGTCCCACAGACTTGTTTAAGTATTTTCTCAACCGAGGTTCCCATTTTTCCGATGGCCCTAGCTTGTATCAAACTAACAAAAAACAAAACAGAACAATACAACATAACCATATAACCAGTACAAACTCCCACTTGACAATATGGGAAGACTCAAACTGGAATTGTAATTAAGGAACCTTGAGTCAATATGACTCTGAGTCTTTTTCTGTTGACCTGAAATGCATGAAGAGTGTCCCCCAAACCAAGGCTTTTCATTGTACAAACCACTGATCTTGACAAGCTCTCTTAGCTACAGGTGACAGGGAGATATTTTGAGGTTCACTTGGTTTAGAGAAAAATACTTATTCTTCTTGGTCTTTGAGGTACCTTATCTTTTGAGATTCTTCCAGGAAGAACACACCTCCTCACCTGGCCCATGGTTCAGCCATGAGAATGCAGGTCCTCACCCGGTCTGTGGTCCAGGCACGAGAACACACCTCCTCATCTAATGTTGACTAGTCCTAATGATGAAAGAGGGGTTCTTTAATCACAGTTACACCATCGTCCTTTTTGCTCCCTTCCTGATTCCTTGACTGAACCTCTCTATACTGGATCCACCTACACTCCTTTAATACTCAGTTGTAACCCCCACTAATGACTTCCCTTTCTCAAACAGGCCACCATACACCAGTGCACTCTTCTGGGTACAGAAATGTTTCGTGGCAACTTGATGTGGAGCTTTGATTTCAGCCCAGTGTACCCAAAGCTCTGGTTGACAGAGCCCCAGGGAGGCAGTTGGATCTCAACGTTCTAAGGGTCTGGGATCTAACGGTGATGGTTCTGATGAAACCTCCTGTCCTGCCAGGAGTCCTGTTCCTCATGAGGATTACCATGGAGGAGCCTGATGCTCTGCGGTGGACAGCGAGTCCTGCCACTGGTCATATTTTCATTGGTGCATATTAACAAGCGGAGAGTTTCCTCAGTCAACTTTTTTGTTCTACCCAGAAGAGGACTTCAAGACAAGACCAGTATTTAGGTCCTGGGAATCGTTTAAAGAGCTATTCTGGGTTGAAGGTTGAGGAACTGGAGCTGGAGGAGGAAGGATCTGGGAGCTTTAGTCCTCCATGTGGACATCAGTGGTGGCTTGTCACTCGTTTAATTGTGGTTGTTGAACAGCCCTTGAAGTTAGTGGACAGACTGAGTTCTGTGCTCCCAAATTTTTAATATCTAGAGAAGAGGAAGGGCCTCTTCTTTTTCAAGCATATTAATCTATTGCTGTGTGACAAAGTGTAACTACCTTAATGGATTAAAAGAGTATCTTAGTTTCCATGTGGGCAGGAATCTGGGTGTAGCTTGTCTGGGTTCACTGCTCATGATCTTAGAGGTTGCAGCCAAGTTGTTGGCAGGGCTACTTCCCTTTCTGGAGTGTAAGGGCCTCTTCCTAGTGCGTGGGATTGTTGGCAGAATTCAGTTCCTATAGTTATTTGTAGGACTGGTAACCCCAGTTTCATACCACATGGTCCCTCCATAGGCAGCATGCATCATAGCTCTTTGCTTTCAACAATGACAGAAAGTCTTTTTCTAGTCTTAGAAGAGTCCCATGTGAATAATGTGATCCTGGAGGTCACAACAGCTACATTGCTTTTTGTCAACAACTCAACCAATTCAAGGGAGGGGCTTCCTACGAGCATTGCATCTAATGTAGCCCAGTCAAGATGGGACATCCTATTCCCTTTGTCTTATCCTACTGGTTCAAATGGAGCCACAGGTGCTCCCACACTGGAGGGAGAATTTCCAAAAGCCTGTGAACTCCTGGGAGGTCATCTAAGGGAGTACTGCCATGCTGAGTATTTACTTATTTCATCCATCCTAAAGGAGCTCAAGGAGACATGGAAGAAGCAGCCACTGAGTTGAATGAAGACAGTGTGGAGGAGACAGAGCATCCCGAACCTCTAGAACCAGTTGATGATGGTAAGGAAGTCAACCACATTACCATAGCACTGGTTCCTCTTGGCCACTCATTGTCACACCTACATCATCTTTGTATCAGGTACATTCTTCCAAGTCACCAACCTCCTGAACATCATGGACAGTGAATCAACAAAGACAGACACCACGGGGTCAGGCTTGGACATGCGGAAGACCTTGGCCTCAGTGATAATCACAGAGAAGGCTACCACGGATCCCTGTGTGGTCATGAATGCTCTCATCCGCTGCCTGCAGGTGCCAGAGGTAAGGACACCCTCCCCTCCACACCTCTTCTTAGACCAGACACCTTTAGATGCCTGGGAATCCACCTACCACTCAGCATACCTTTTCAACCACCATGGACACAGTGTTAGCGGTCAAGATGCAGATGTGAGTACCAAAAGAGGCAACTCTAGGAGATTTCATGTTTGGGAGGCATCTCTGTGCCTGGTGTGGCAGGATTTGGGAGTCACCTGGCTGGGGACACTGGTCTCTGAATTGGCTGCTGTTGCAATCTGCTCAGGTTGTCATGATAGAGGACCATGATTTGTGTGACTGAAGCACCAGAAATATATTTCCTCCCAGAAGGCCATAGCCAAGGTGCCCACAGATCAGAACTCTACTGAGGCTCTTCCTGGCCTGGTGACAGCTGCCTGACACCATCTTCATGCTTTTTTTCCTATGGAGAGAGACCAGGCATGAAACACCAGTTTCTCCAAACAGACATCAGTTCATTTGGATTAGAGCCCCACACTTCTGATCTCATTTAATCACAATTTCCTCCCAACCCCTCTCCAAAAGCCATCCATCTTAGAGGTGTCATATCAACATATAGATTTTGAGGGAATCCAAGTCAGTCTATAACAGATTTAGCTTTCTACCTCAAAAGGCATTCACATGGAGCTGGCACACTATCTCTAGGAGCTGGCTACTGTTGGGAGGGCAGGCTCTATAGCATTAGTAATCCCCAGATCTCAGAGCGTCAGAAAGCACAGGCAAGAAAACATGATTATTTACCAGCCTTTTCATGCTCTTTATGTATAAAGTGCAAATACATCACTTTATTTGCATATACATCATACCTTGGTTTTCAAAGGTTCACCGGCCAGGGACACTTAGGAAAATGTCTCAAAAGGCTACTTAAGGGACAATGACAATAATTATAAAGGCTGAAGACTTGGTCTAGAGTCATGAAGTACTTACTGAGCAGTTACTATGATCTCACCATTTCTCTGTGTTTGGAGTTTAATGCCTAGACTCAGGAAGCTGCATGTAAAATCACCTCATCCCTTAAGAGTGGCTTGTCATACCTGATTGAATATGAATCATCAGGCTGGCAAGACAGCTCAGTCAGTAAAGTGCTTGCCTTACAAACACAGAGGTCTAAGTTTAATCTTTAAAACCCACATTAACAAGTTGGGCACAGTGGTATACTTTTATAATCCCAGCAATCAGGAGGTAGAGACAGGAGGATCTCTGGGTCTGGTTGGAGGAGCCAGTCCAGCCCACATGGCAAGCTCCAGGCCAGTGAAGACACTGTCAGACAGACAGACAGACAGACAGACAGACAGACAGACAGAGTGAACAGAATTTGAGGAACAACACCTAAAGCTGTCCTCTGGTCTCCGTATGCTTGCACACACATATGCATATATGCACATATACTCTTCCCCTACATGCACACAATAGGGATCATTCTCATATTTAACTATCCAAACACGGTCTTCAGCACATAAGGCATCTTTCCAATCAGGTCACCTAATTTGGTGCTATCCACATAGAAGTTGCGGGAAAGAAAGATGTTTCCTGTCTTAGTCCTTAGCCAGGGAAAAGGGCAGGGTGAGCCTGCCTCTCGGGTTCTCAAGCTTGACAGCATTTTGTGTGTGAAAGACATTGTGTGCTGACCATATGACCCCTACCTAGCTGAATATTGACTGAGTTGAGAGAAATAATTTGCGAGTCCTAGGAACGAAGAGTGTTGGATGAGTGGGCAGAATTGGAAAGGACTGGAGATGGAGGAGTGGAGATCTGCAACATGATGGCTGGGGAATGGTGGCTACCTTTTCTAGGTGGACTGAAAAAGGGAGGAGAGGCAGGGAGTGGAGGTGGCTGGTGGTGCTAGGGAAAGGCTCTGCCCCTACTGCTGCCTGCCATGCTTGTTCCCAGATTTCTACCCAGCGCAAGGTGAACATCTACAACATCCTGCAGGAGATCATCCAGCAGGAAGGAGAGATGGAGGAGCATTGCATACAAAGGCTGGTGTCCATTGCCTCCAAGCAGATGAGAGACACCACAGAGGTAATGAGGCCTGGGTTCTGCCATGCCTTCCTTCTGCAGGCCCAGGAGCTGGACTGCAGCTAAGCCTGGCCCAAGCTGTCTCATGGGACTGATGCAGACTGAACCTAATGGACTGAACCTAGGAGGGTGGTAGTGGTGACTCTCTTATCCCCTGCAGATGGAGGGTTTTGAGACAGCTGAGGTGGCCAGTGAGACTCTGGTAGCCCTGTCCCGAAATCACTTCAGCTTGGTCATGTATGAACTGCAACATCATCTCAAGCCCCTCAACCTCACTGATGAGTTTGTCATTGTCACCTTGGCCAAGCTGGCCAACGGGAATGGTAAGGATCTGAGATCCCCACCCCAGTTCCTGGCTGGTTTGGGTTGGCCTAGGGTCCCTCTTGCTCTCTGCTTTTCAGTTTATCTCTGTTTCTGACCCTACCCCTTCTGTTTCTTTCTCTGTGATGGCCCTCCCTGCCTAATCCTCACCACTAAGATTCCATTTCTGTGTTTCTCATTCTCTTTTTCTTTGTTCTCTCTCTTTTCCTCTTCCCCTTTATCTCTCCACACACCCCCACGCTGTTTTCTGTCTCTCCACCTCTGTTTCTATTTATTTTCTCCTTCTTCTTTTCACCTATAAAAACATTCTGAGTGAGCTCTTGGCCCATATGTGCCTGTGGTGGATGCTGGGTCCCAGTCTTCAAAAGGGATCACAAGCAAGGAAACAAGAAAACGAACGTTTACGAGATGACCGCTATGAAGAAGACAGCCAAGTTGGCTGTCTGAGGCCAGCAGAGGGGAGGGCTCTAAGTAAGATAGCCGGTTGAGTCTGAAAGATGGGAGAAAGTCATGTGTGTGGAGAACACGATGGAGAGAACACTCCACTTGTTGAGAATACCATGTGCAAAGGTTATAGGGCAGGAAAGAACCTGGTTTCTCTGAAGAACCAAGTGGTGCCTGTGACTAGAGTTGCAGAGTGAGGATATAGGCATTAAGTGAGGGATACAGGCAGGCCCAGTATCCCTAGGCTTTATTAAAGGCATAGTAAGCTAGCAAAGGTTTCTAAGCTGCGGTTGGCTGATGGAATTCGAGTTCCGGGGAGACAACGGTGGCCACTGTGCAGATAGAAAAGGGATGGGAGGTACCCAGTGGGAGAGGGCGGTGCTTGGGCTGGGACATATTCACTAGATAGTGGACAGCAGCTAGTGGGACTTGCTGGTGCTCTGAATGGAGGAGCGAAGGTATCAGGCAGTGAGGTGTGGAAAATCACTCCCGAGACTGGAAATACAAGGAGTGAGTTTGTGTGTTTGAAAGAAGGATCTGGTTTTGATAGAGGACAACAGAGAAGTCAGGAGGAAATGGAATTTCTGTATGAAGAGGTCAGGTGTAAGATCTGACTGTGGCCTTGACTTGAAGGTGGGTTTCAAAGCCATTGTCACCCAGGGAATAAGAAGGACCCAGCCTGGAGAAGTCCAATGTAGCAGTGTCTTAGGAGGCCTCCCAAGAGCACCCCAGGGTGGTGTCAGAGGCCTGGGAGAAGGGCAGTACAGATGCTCCTCAATTTACAATGGGACTACATTCAAATGGACCCATGGAAAAATGAAAATATGCTTAATTACGATGCACTGAGCCCATTTGATGCGCTAACATCCTGGCTTAGCCACACAGTGGACTGAGCTTAGTCTTTCTCTAATGGTGTAGGCTGCTTAAGGCTGTGAAAGAGGGGTGAATGCATCATGTCAGTATAGGAAAAGGTCCAACCTCAAAGGGGGAAGCAGGGCCCTTGGCATCACAGTGAAGTCAAACCACTGTAAACCAGAGCCACCTGTAGTGCAGAGAAGACCAAGGTAGCACATGTCCAATTCCTTAGAGGGGACAGTTGGAGGAGGGGGACCATGGCCTGGGATCTGGGGATGGAAGCCTGGTTGGGAGCTGAGGAGAAAAGGAGGTAGCAACCAGATGTTCCAGGGGCACAGGAGGGCCTAGGCTTACAGATACTGACACTAAAAGACCTGGAAGTGGGACTCAGCTTGGGCGGTGAGTGGGGAACTTGTTAGTTTTTAGAAGCACAGTTTTACTTTAGAATCTGAGCAAGTGCGGAAGAGTGAAGAGGCCAACTTTGGAGGGAGGAATGGTCTAGATTCTGGGCTCCACCTTGGGCTTCTCTCCATGTCTGTGAGTCCTGTCTGCTGTATTTCTCTGTGAGTCCCCATAACATCTGCCATCATCCATCCAAGACAGAGAACACTGGGTCTTCAAAGTGGGCATATGCCCATGAGACAGACCTATGCCCTGTCTAGGACCCTGGCTTTCTCTCTGCATCTGCCTTCCCCTGACCCAAGGCTCTCTGTCCCCCTTCTCTGTCCCTCCACTCTGTGCCCCTCCTTTCATGCCTTTCCCCTTCTCGTTTTCAATCAATGATGGGCCTCGGCCTATTTCCTGTCATCTCAGCCATGGCAAAGGGCTTCCCAGTAGGTTCTCGAATCTACAGGTAGTTGGTGACAGGCTCACCCTCTCTGCCTTCTCCCTTCTCACCTTTTCCCCATGGTCTCTCAATGTTCTACAGTGTTTGAGTTCATGCCGTACATGGGCATTACCTTGGCTACCATATTCACGATGTTGAGACTTGCCAATGAAGCCAAGATGCGCCAGGTGATCTGTAGTGGTGCGTGTCCCCTTTGGGCCTGTGGCTCAAACTTTAACAGGGTACCAGAGGGGGAAGGGGATGCAGAATGGGAAGAGGGCTTGTTGAATGAGAGGTGTGCTGGTTTTCACCCCAGCAGTTGCTCAGTCTCTTACATTGTTTGGGTCACACCCTAGTTAGGGTTTCTGTTGCTGTGATGGTCACAGGCTACTTGGGAAGGAAAGGGTTTCTTTCACCTTACACCTTGCTGTCCGCTGTGAAGGGAAGTCAGGGCAGGAACATGAAGGCAGAAACTAGAGGCCATGGAGGAAGTCTGCTTATTGGCTTGTTCCCCATGAATTGCTCAGTCTGCTTTCTTATACAAGTCAGGACCACCTGGCCCAGGTGACAGAGAAGGGAACAGCAGGGAGTATATTCCCTGTTGGGCTTGACTCATCAAAATCTTTGGGGGCTATTGCCTCTGATTATCTGGCCCTGTGATTTTGATACTTGACACTAGTTTGGGCCAAAACCTCCTGATGCCTAAGAAAAAGAAGGTCTGGTGTGTTTGCTGTTACCCATATTGGAATCACGAGGTTGTGGCCCCACACTGACTCTGCAGCCCCAAGAGGAAGGGCTTACACATAGCTGTGTGCGCAATGTTCACTTAGACATACAGAATGGGAGGGGCTATACAGGGCTAGCAGAGCAGAGAGGAGGGGACTAAGTAACCCAAAGAAAGTGTACAAGGAAGGAGTGACTCCAACTCTGACCCCTCTGGTTTCACCTGCCTGTCCTGCTGCTGGCAGCCATGGAGACGTTCTGTGAGACAGTGCAGTTCTACCTGAGGCACCTAGAGGACAGCCTGTACCCCGTGATGACCGAGGACCAGTTTGCTGTGAAACTCTTCCCAATGTACCGATACTTTGTGACAGTGTGGCTTCGTCACCAGGACCTCGAGGTGAGACTTGCTGTGCTCAGAGGCATTCCCTGGGTTACATTCCCCACAAGGTGCTGCTGCAGGATTTCTGGGTTTGACCTCCTCCCTGGAGCCTCAGAGGCACTGGGACTCTGTGGATGTCAGATGGTGTGGACCCTGGAGGCTTTCTCTAAGGGTTAGACCTTTGCAGCAGACCACAGAGAACTTTTGGACGAGGTCTTGAGACTTGAGGGCACTTGCTCCATGCCAGGAGATCTTTGGATGTCTTGTCTATGAACATAGTGTTCATTCCAACTCTATGAGGCGGGGCCACTTACAAACAAAGAAACTGAGGCACAGAAATGTTTAGCACCTGTCCAAGGTCACTTGGCTTACGAGTGGGACACACATCTAATAGTCTGGCCCCACTTCACTAACCACTGTGGGGCTTTAGGATGAGGCCTGGACACTGTATGATGCTGGAGAATGTTTGGGTGGCTAAGACCCTGGCCTTGCTGTGGCTTTGGGACCTCACTTTCTAAGCAGGTGAAGCTGGGGGTCATCAAGTCTCTAAGGCCCATGCTGAGCCTTCTCCTGCCCAACGATGACCTGCGGGAACAGGTGTATGACTATATCCCCCTGCTGCTGGCCGAGTTCCAGGGTGGCCTGGAGGCCCTCTTCATCACACAGGTGAGGACCAGACCCAAGAAACCCTATCTTCAAGGGTCACATGGTGCCAGCAGGACCAACGTCTGTGCTCTGCATCCCACTGGGGAACCTGACACTATCGAAAATAAGCTGTCATTCCAGGTAGACGGATCTCAAAGGGTCCAGGAGGCCATGGAGGGAGGCATGGCTTTCCTTTAGATTTTTAGGATTACTGTAACTAAAAACCTTGGACCATTTAGATCCTTAAGCAGTTATACCCAAAGGGACTTTATTTCTAGGTAAAAGGACACAGCCTAGAGCTCCAGGTGGAATGGGACTTGGAGCTTCCATACTGATGTAATTTACAAAAAGTGACCCAAGAGAAAGAAAAGATGCCATGCATCAGGGTTCAAGCAGAGGGGTTTTTTTTTAATTAGAGAAAGGGATCATAAAAAGAGGAAGGGGGGAGACCAGCCTCCAGGGACAGGAACAGCAAGAGAGAGGAAAGAGGGGCAGACAGAGCATGGGAAGTGGGCAGGGCCCTTTTAAAGGAGAACATAGTGATTGTGCACAGGCGGTGCTCTCTTAGTGGCTACAGCTGAGGGCGTATCCTGTCAGAACCCCAAGGACAGGCCAGCACAGATGTTACAGGTTCTAAGTGGAGGCCTGGGCTGGGCTCATGCACACTGAAATGGACCAAATAGGCCTTTACCGTGAATGCAAGAAGCAGAAATGGACAGGACAGATCTAGGGAGATACCTCTATATATCACTGTGGAGGAAGAATAGACTTAGATTCATGCCCTCCCCCCACCAGTGAACAAGAGAGGTAGAAAGAGCCTTGAATGCCTTCTCAATGGCCCAGAGTGCACTTTCAAAGTTCACTGGGCACAGGAGTCATCCCAGACTAGTGGGAATGTAGGGCTGGTCCAGTCCATCTGCTAGAAACTGAATCTCTACATGCAGTACATCTGGAATGGGGTTGTGGTGGGCCTGGAGAACCTGTACCATAACTCAAGTGATCTGCTGAATAGCAAGCAACCAGAATGCAGCCTTCTCCCCATCCCCTTTGCAGGTCTTGAGGCAGATTCTAGAAGCATCCGTCACCACCAACACCCCCATCCCTCCGATGCTGCTACACCCCATTTTCACAGAGCTACATGTCCAGGTGAGGCCAGTGAGGGCATCCTCCAAAGCAGTCAGCAGGAAACTGCCTTGGGATGTGGTTTGCCCCTCCCCTCTGCATCCTGCCGGCATGCAACCATATAGGGCTGGACTGCCCACGTGGCCAGTGCCCTGCCAGCTCCCAATCTGCCCTGCGCACTGCCCCCTAGGTGTGCACCAAGACCCCGGCTCAGCAGCAGTTCAGCAGTCAGAACCTGATGGAGATCGTGCACTGTTTCGTAGCCCTGGGTGAGGTCTGCAGGGACCTGGGGAGGCCCAGCCCCTTGCTGAGTGCAGCAATTGAGGCAGAGCCTGTCAGCCCTGACTGACCTGTTCCTTCTGCCCTGCAGCCCGCTCCTACCCCAAGGAACTGATGAAGTTCTTCTTCAGCCAGGTGGAGATGAGCAAGGAGGCCATCCGTGTGGGGACCCTGGCCCTGATCAGGGCGGTGGTGAGCGCGGATGGTGAGCCAGCTGGAGTAGACAGGCACTGTGGGCAGAGTGTAGGGGAAGAGGTAGTGGCTCCCGACCTATTTCTGTAGTTACTACTGGCTGGGCCAAGTCTCTTGATTGCTTTGTATTTTTCAACCTTAAACTTAACCGGCACTGTGACCCTTCCATACCTCTGCCCTATGAACTTGATTTTCACAGTTAGCCCGAATCCTGCTGCTGACCTCCAACTCTGTCGGAGGCTGGTTGTAGGGTTAGCCTCAACCTTACAGTTATAACCCCAAGTCCACAGACTTAACGTTTACCCTCAACACCCTCTTCTGACCTTGTGCAGACATTCATTCAGGCAAAATGCTCACACACATAAAATAAAATAACCAAATTAACCATTATTACACAAATTGTTTGGGGGCTGGATTTAGCCCCTGAGCTGTTCTTTGCTTGTTACTAGGTAGAAACCAGCTCCTCACACTTCATTGACGGGTTCCAATTGCTAAACAATTCTGGGTGCTTAGCTGAATAGGGACCGAACCTTGGTTTAACAGTTTTTGACAATTGTCTCAAACGATAGTTGCCCAAAGATAATTGGGCCAAGATACTGCACTAAAGCAAAACATTAGAGTGTCCTAGGCAAGGCTGGGTCGAGGCCTCTGTGGTTAAGGAGCTAGTCATCCAAGCATGACTACCTGTGTTCAGATTCCCAACACTCCTGGAAAGAGCTGACTGTAACAGCTTATATCTATAACCCATGCTAGGATGGGGGGTCAGAAGCAAGTGGATTCCCCAGAACTCATTGGTCAGCCAGCTTAGCTGAGCTGAACTCAAAGTTCATTGAGAGATCCTGTCCCCAAAACAAGGTGGAGAATGGTAGGGAAGACATAGAGCATGGACCTCTGACCTGCACCTGTGTGGACATGGGTTCACATGAATGTGGTCCTGGGAAAAGAAGGCTGTGCTCAGGGAGAGCCTGGCAGTGAAGGTCCTAAGGGAGTGACACTGAGCCTGTGGTCTGTGAGAGGGAACTGAATGTGACGTGTAGGGGCAAGCCACCTGATGTCCTCCTGAGCCGTAGTTCCCCAGGCTGGCCTTTCTCTTTCAGAGCCCAAAATGAACATCAAGACCATCTACCTGGCCATCCGGGTTGTCAAGAACACTCTTTCTGACACTAGGTCCAAGGTAATAGGGAGGCGACCCCGTCCTGGTAGCTAGGGCTGAGGGGTGGAGGCCTCAGATGGAGTAGTCTGGAGTGGGGACAAGGTCTTATCTAGGACCAGGGATTTTCAAAGCAGTGTGGCTGGACACTGCCTGCAGGGAGCAATGGTCACTGGACATACAGGTTTGTCTACTAGTCTTTACTGCTTGTGACAAAAGTAACTGGGGGACATGCTTCCCAACACACCCTCAGCTAGCCAAATGTCACGGTCCCGGGCTGCAGGGCAACCTCGGCTAGCTTGGAACGTTGCTCTGGCAGGGAAAACAGTGCCAGGGAGGAGATGGTCACAGAGGCTCTAAGGAACATGGGGCAGGACATGCGTGTTGGGACTAGATTCAAACAGAGCTGTCTTCTTTTCTAAAAGTTTATTTATTTTCTTATCTTACATACCAACCAGAGTTTCCCCTCCTAGCCATCCTTCTGCTACCCCCTGTGTCCCCCAAACCCACCCTCCATCTACCGCTCCAAACTCTCCTATGGGGAGTCAGCAAAGCCTGGTACATTAAGTTGAGGCAGGACCAAACCCCTTCCTCCACATCAAGGCTGAGCAAGGTATCCCACCACAGGAAATGGACTCTGGAAGCCAGCTCACGCACCAGGGATGGATCCCAGTCCCACGGCCACAGGTCCTCTAAGCAGACAAAGCCACATAGCTGTTGCCCACATGCACACAGGGCCCATGCAGGCTCCACGACTGTCAGTCTAGAGTCTGTGAGTTCCTGCAGGCTTGGTTCAGCTGTCTCTATAGACTTCTCTTCGACTGAACTCCCAGAGCTCAGCCTGGTGTTTGACTGTGGATCTCTGCATCTGCTTCTGTCAGTTTTTGGATGAAGTCAGAGCTGCCTTCAAAATCTGGAAGCCACATAGACTTGAGGAAAACTACTAGTTTTGTGCCCCACCCCCACCACAGCGTGCTTTACTGTGTACCTGAGGGAGACCAGAGGGGAAAATGGGTTTCCCAGACAATGCTGCTAAGACTAAGAATGGGATGAAAATGTCTATGAAGGGCCCAACTGAGACACTCATGAGTGAACTGTAAAATTTCAACACGAGGAACGGGGTGATGGCCAGGGTGGCTAGGAGCTAGGTATTTCCTGAAATGCCTCCCAGCCAAGAGCACCCCAGTTCCCAGGGGTCTGTGTCACAAGATTATTAGATGCAGACCTCCACACTGAAGCCTGTCTCTCTCCAGCTGTCCCCACCCTGTCCCTGCAGGTTCGGATGGCAATTCTACGAATCATTGGCCAGCTGGTTCTGTCAGGCTTCCAGGAAAAGATCAAAGGCTGGGGTCTGAAATATGTGTCTGTCCAGCTCACCTTATCTACCTACAAGCTGGTGAGTGACCTCCAACACTCACCCCATGGGACAGCTGCACTTCAGAAATGGATTACTAAGTGTTGGGCAAGGAAATCCTCACTGAGTACCTGTTTCTACCTGTGGAGGCTCATAGTATCCACCAGACTTGCACAGTCTCCCAGGCATGAGGCCCAGGCATAGCCCTTAACATCCTAGGATCCCCTGTCTGGGCAGGGAGTCCCCTGGGGAGCAAAGTTTACTACCTCTGAGACCATGGCCAGCCCCAGCCTGCAGGAATGTCTTGGTTCTGTCTTCCAGACAAACCGCCGGGAATGCTTTTATCAGAGGGACTTGGAAGAGAAGATGGTCCACAAAGTAACCATGGATACTGTGAAGATCATAACTTCTTCTATCAGTGGCATGACCAATGTGAGTTCATTCCCCACCCAGTGGCTACTGTAGCCATGATGACTGCTCCTGGCTCCATCTTGAAGGCTGGTAGAGAAACCTAGCTATTCTCCACCTCTGAACCCCCAGTGGCTAGAGCAGTGGCTGGCACCCAGTAGGTCTCAACATGTAGCACTTGCCTTTTTGCCTGAAGTGTGTCCATTATTTTAAAGTTCCTCTGCTGGCACTCTGCAGTTCAGTAAGTTCAGCAAGAAAGACTCGGTATGGCCTCAGGGTTACAGGAAAAATAAGTGTACCAGATTTTAATTACAATAGATGAGACACAGCAACAAGATGTGAAGAAAAACTGTACCAGCATCAAGAAAGGAACCAATGACTGTCCATGAAGCAAAGCCATAGGTGGGATACTTCCTATGTCATGGCAACCGGAGATGTGAGCTAGAGGCTGCAAGCTGGAGGGCATGAGGTAGAGGCTATAAACAGAAGGCTGCACCCGGAGGCTACAACCTGGAGGGTGTGAGCTGGAGTTATAGGCAGCAGAGAAAGCTGTTGTTTTGTGGCAAATTGTCTTTTTCTGAAGTGTTCTGCTCTTCAGGCCTTTGGACTGCCTGCATTCAAGGGCAATCTTCTTTATGGACTGTGGACTTTGATCATAGCTATGCGACATGTGCACTAGTTGGACTAGTATTTGGTTTAATAAGTGCCAACTTGCCCAGTCAAGTTAACAAACCTGAGTACCATAACTGGCAAGCAGCACTGGATTACCTGAACTAGTCAGCAACTCCGAGACCCTGGGACCCAGAGGAAACTCCAGCTTACACTCTTACACAGGCTATAGAGTGGATATGATGCCACCAGGGCTGGGTGAATGCCATCTGGATGCTTCTGACAAACTCCAGGGTGGGCAGCAAAGTCAGCTGAGGGCTGAGCCTGTGAGCATTTTGGATAGATTACAGATAAGGTCCACACCTACCACAGCTACTAGGAGGGAGTCTACAGGGTTTTAACGTGGGCGGAGCCTGGCTAATACTGGGGAGCCATGGGATACATATATATATATATACCTAATCCTGTGCCCCCTCTCCCCATCCCTGCCCCAGGAGTTCTGGGTGAGGCTCCTGTGCTACATCATGGAGACCGACTACACAGAGGCGTTGACCCCCATCTGCATCAGTCTCACGAACCTGGCAGAGAACCAAATCCATAGCAAAGACACAGAGGCTGGCGTGGCCGGAAAGAGCAAGCATGGTGGGCGGCATCCCTGGGTCAACCAGTCAGAGTGGGCAGGTGGACGGGCTCCTTGTGACTCTTCTCATGGTGTCTTTATCAGTGAAACTGCCCCTTCTCCAGGAAATGGCCAGAATCCTCCCTGCCATGTCTGGAGAGGGGTTAAAGCCCTGCAGACTCCCTCCTGGTAGCTCATTAATCATATCCCCAGCTCCCCAGCTTTCACCCTGGGCAGGAGCAAGGAGGGAGCTCCTGAACCTAGCTTGTGGCCTCTATGGGTCTTTGCCATCTAGAGGAACTGTAGCATCCCAACCAATTCTTGTGTCAACTGACCCTGTGTGGTCCACGTGGGGCAGGCACTATAACACAAGCCCTCAGGTGACCTTGCCCATCATGCCACTGCTCTCCTCCTTCCCGACTACTTTTGGTCCCAAAGGGGCTTCTCTCATAGCCCCGGGTCTTCACAGGGTCAGGCATGACTGGGGGTACGGAATTTAGGGGGATCTCTCCCATCCAAGGATGACAGAGGGCAGGGCCTGCTGTCTGTGTGCAAGCTAAGAAGCTTAAGCCAACTAGCCATGGCTCTCCTGCAGCAGCCCAGCCCTTGCCCCTCCCTTTTCCTTCCATCTGAGTGCTGTTGCTTTGCTTTTCAGGGCTCAACTGATCCTCAAAGCTGATAGACTGGACAGGAGGGAGTCAGGGTGGGGAATCAAGTTACTGTTACCTGGGGAGAGGCCAAGGTGGACCGTAGGAGGCATACCATTGCTCTGGCATGTCCACTGAAAAGTAAACATTCACAACCTGAAAAGACATCATCTAGACCTGGCCCATGGGCCAAAATTTCCCTCCTTTCTGGAAGGAGCCAATGATATTCTTCATAAGAAAACCCCTGGGCAGACCCAGTCTTCACCTGGGGTGAGGATAATATTAATAGTTCTGGGAAGTCACCTTCAGAAGTGTCTCCTTTGGGGGATATAGGACATATCTTGACATGAGCCAGGCATCGTAACCTCATCTTCGGTTCCTCTTGCTTCCTCAGTGGACCTGCCTGCACCCCAGAAGCTTCTGGCCCGTCTCCTGGTGAGTGGCTGACATGCTGGCCTGGGGTATCCGTGCACAGTGACACCTCTTGCTTGAGTTCATTCTGAGTGCTCCAGAGGGAGGAGGGAGCAGGGGTGCAATTAGAAAGCTGGATGCTGGACAGAACAGTGTCCTGAGGTCCGTGCTGTTCTTCTTGAGAAGACACACCAGGGACAGTGTGCTCAGGTGTCTGGGGACCTGGCCGGGATCTGCTCTCAGATTCCTATGTCAAGAATACCACCCCAGGTAGACTCAGTCCCGTGGACACCAATCAATGCTCCATTGAGTTCCAGGGTCAGGGAGGAACCCAGGTCTGGCCTCCCATCCCCTTCCTTCCCACAGTGCCCTCTACCCTGGTCAGTTTCCTCCTTACCAGGACAGTGAACACCAAGACAGGGACTAGATGCCTGACCTCTGCTCCACTGATTCATTGTGGGGTCCTCCAGGTGCTGATGTCATCACCCTACAAAGGAGAAGGCCGTGGGATTGCCATGCTCAACCTCCTGAGGACCCTGAGCCAGAGCATTGCCCCCACCATGGCTGACATGTGGGAGCAGGAGATCCCACTGCTGGTCCAGTACCTGGAAGGTGAAGTACCCACTCTGTGTGCACTCTGGGCACTTACTACTCATGGGACCTGAATGACAGGAACCCAGGGTCTGGTGGACCTGAACAGACCCCCTTTGGTCTTCAGAACCGGGTGTCTGTCTCGGGTAGGTGGGAAGGGAAATACTGAATGTGACGAGCTCATTCATGGAGGCCTCAGATACCCGGGCCAGGAGGCTTACCCAGGGAGAGCAGCAGAAGAGGGCAGCCTGTGAGACCATGTGTATTCTCCCACAGAGCACACCGAGTTCACCTGGAACCAGAAGGCCTGGGAGGATAAGCTAATTCAGGTAAAGAGGTGAATGGTCTTCTGACTCCAGAGTAAGGGGGAAGTGAAGGAACACGCAGGAGGGGACTCCATGGCCTTGGCACGTAGACAAGTACACGTTTCCCCATCAGCGCGGACTTAGCAAGATGGCGCCTATGTCTGTGTGTGTGAGGAAGTGAGAACTGAGCGAGCCAAGTGCCTGGGAAAGCAGCAGGGACAACCTGCTTCCCAGTGACCTCTAAAGCCACAGCCGTGCTCCAGACACACAGAATGTTAGCGCTGGGTTGGAGACCTGTTGACTGGAGGTTTCAGAGATTTACAGAAGGTAGCCCAGAAAGAACAAGGCCATATTCAGGTCACATAGCATTCCCAGGACTCAGCTGAGAGCAAGGCTGGGGATTCCTTGCCTCTGCCCACCAAGGACTTCTACTTGCCAGTTTTTGAGAAACTCCCTCAAGAAGACCCGGGGCACCAGTTGGAGCCTGCGCCTCAGCAAAGAGCTGAACAACCAGATTGAGACCTTCGACAGCCCCTCTTTGGAAAAGGTTTGTTCTCACAAGGACCCCGTAGTTCAGGCAGGGAGGGGAGCCTCCGGGGATGGGAGTGGCTTGTGAAGGGAGAAGCCTCCGGGGATGGGCGTGGCTCGTGGTATTTACATCAAATCAGGTGGTCCCATGACTACCAGAAGAAGAAATAAGGAGAGGAAATGATCTTCCTTCCTTCCTTCCTTCCTTCCTTCCTTCCTTCCTTCCTTCCTTCCTTCCTTCCTTCCTTCCTTCCTTCCTTCCTTTCTTCAGATTCTTAAAAAATCTTTTGTTTGTCTTTAACATTCTGGTTCATGGTCACATGCGCAATATTTTTATTGGAAAATATTTTTTCTTATTCTTTGTAAAACTATAAAAATAGTTGAGAGATATCAGAGAGGATCATGGTAATTAGAAATCATTACATGTTCATGGATAGAGTTAAGATGGTGACCCCTCCTGTAGTCTATCTCCAGATTCATCACCGCCCCCCCAAGACCCAAAGCTGCCATCTCCTCAGACTGGGCACATCAAAGCAAGGACATTCTGCCTCTTGCTGGCATTGTCTTATGTCAGAAAGTAACCGGATTTGTGGGTGGGAACATGTTTGATTGAACGTGTCTAGGAAAAGAGCTGACCTCCACTACTAAAGTGCAGAATACGCCTGTCCTTACACATTTTGACTTACCAGAGCAAAGTGAATATTAATTTATTAATTTTAAAGGATGTATTAAATGGGTACAAATATCTGTTTAGAAAAGATCAGGACAATGTATTAGGAATACAGCGGGAGGTAGGGCCTTGGGGGATCCCATGGCAGGCAAGGGACAAACGGCAGGTGAGAGACAGACAGACCTACAGACAGAACTTCTGGGGAAAGTTTACTGGGGGAGGTAAGGGAGTAAGGGAAGGGAAAAGAGAAGAGAGAAAGGGGGAAGAGACAGAGAGAGGGAGGCAGAGAGGGCTGCCTTCTCAGAGAAACAGCAGAAAGAGAGCAGAAGTGGGCGGAGCTTGCCATGCCAGGTGTCAGCAGGGCCAGCAGTACCTGAATTATTGCACTGTGTATCCAGTGCTCCTCAATAGTGCACACAGAGTCTGGGAGTAAAAAGACCTGAGGTCTTTCCTCTCTCCCACCTCTCCAGGGCTTTCTGTACAGGGCCTTGGGCTTCACCTTAGGTATGGGCCTGGAGGCTGACAGGGTGGAGGTGCTGTTGCTGGAGCTTCTGTACAAGACAGACTACAGCAACGACTTTGACCGGGAGGTGAGGATACCCTGGGTCCCTTTTATCTACGATCTTCTGTGATCTGGGAGGCATTTGGATTTATGTGCCTGCGTGTGTATGTGTGTGCGTGTGTATGTGTGTGTGTGTGTGTGTGTGTGTGTGTATCTGTATACGTGCGTGTATATATGTGTGTGTATATGTCTGTATACATGTGTCTGTGTGTATATATGTGTATATATATGTGTGTGTGTGTATGTATATGTATATATACACACACATATACATATACAGCCTCACCTTGGCTGCCCTACCTGCAGGGTGTGATCCTGTGCTTTGGCCTGTGTGCCCGGGGCCAGGTAAAGACGGTGCTGAATGTGCTTCATGACTTTGAGGAGAGGATCCAGGAGTCAGAGCAGTCCTGGCAGATTGGTGCCTGGAGGGTAAGGCTCCTCACTGTGAGGCTTGGGCTCCACCTTGAAGGCTGGGCTCCCAGGGAAGAAACAAAGATCTTTCAGGGAACATCTGGAGTAGACTGCTTGAGTCATTCGCGGCTGGGGCCACACCTGTGGGAGTTGGAGCAACAGTGATGGTTACACAGCTTCCCCAAGACATCTTCAGAGCATCCCCAACAGTCAGTTGTAGTGTAAGGTCTAGCCTGTTGCTTGACTGGTAGCCCTTTGCTCAAGGTAGCCAAGGAAACAAGCTTGAGCCCAACAACCACCAACTAGGGGGTTAAATTGCGAATCCCCATCGTCCCTTCTTTATGGTAAAATGAGCATCAGAAGGAACACTTACCACAAGAACTTAATGGACCCATCATTGTCACAATGGTGATTTTAATGCTCTTAATAGTGTTTATCTAATGCTTAGCCAGCGCTCCCCTCCCTCCAGGGTGAAACGGCACCTGCTGAGGTGCCTAAGTATGACATGTGCAGCTAGTCTCTGCTTAGGGATGTCCATGCCAACCTCCTCTCACAGCTAATGGATGGGCCTGGCATGTGTCACAGGACTGAAGCTTCCCAGGGTGGCAGATTCCGGTTGGTCTGGTTCAGTCCTTCTTGCCCAATGCCTGACATGTAGTTTGTTCCCAATAAAAGTGCTAATGTGTAAGTGTTTGAGGAAATGAAGGAGTGCTTTAGGGCACACAGAACAGTCCATTGATGCCTCAATACTGACTTAACAGCTTCTTCAATCAGAGGCTGTCCCCCACTCGGACAGTGTAGCACCTGCTCCCTCCTGGTTTCAAGTGGAGCACTCCCTGCTCCCAGGTGGTCTTTCTTTATTTTTCCCCATTTCTCACATGCATGTTGTATGGCTATGTCCATATGCATGTTTGCACATGTAGAGGAATATTGTGGGGGTGTGTATATGCAGGTACACATGTGTGTGCATGCATGTGGAGAACTTATCTCGACCCTCACTCACTCTTCTACTTGTTCAATGAAACAGGATCTCTCTGTCAAACGCAAAGCTCGCTGATCTGGCTAGCCTTACCAGCCAGCTTGCTCTGGGGATCACGTTCTTGCCTTCTGAGACTAGAATTGCAGCTGGGCTGTCACACTGACTCAGCATTTGTGGGAATCCAAACCCTGGTCCTCACACTTGGGTGATAGGCAGCCGTCTCCCCAGTCCCCTTACTCTCTTTGTCTGTCATGCAGAAGGACCATCCCTGGAGGCGAGAGACGGTGAAGAGTGCCCTTATGGTGATGTACAGTTGTGTGTCCTCTTACTGCCACCCCCAAATGCTCCTCACCCATGTGGACTACCCCATCACTGCTAAGATCATCCACCACTACTCCAGCAGCTGCCAGGTAGCCCACATGTGGTTCTGGGTTCCTTCCTAAAGTACCGTGGTGGGGAGCCAGCCTGCGCTGTGCACAGGGCACTACACTCAGACTGTGGAGAAGAGTCAGCCTGTGCTGTGCACAGGGCACTACACTTAGGAGACATCTGGGGGTCCTATTTGATCACCCTCTGGGGAACACATTGCTCACACTTGAGCTTTGGGGTCATACTTGGGACGAGGGAGCAGTCCTCCCCTGCGTCCTGCAGGTGACTGTGGGGTCCCCAGAAGTGCAAAGTGAACCTCAGTTCTTCCCATACTCTCCTACTCTCTCACCCTCACCTCTAACCTACTCATTTTTACGTAGGAGAAAAGCGGGCTGTCTTCAAGAAGACACAAAAGTATGGGCATTTTTTTGGAATGGCAAAGTAGATGAATGTGGAAGAATTTATTTTTCAAAGTTGTGGTAAAATACATATAGTGGGAGGTGGGGAGATGACTCAGTCACTAAAAGTGCCTGCTGTACAAGCATGAGGGGCTAAGTTCGGGTCCCCAGCACCCATGAAGAAGCTAACCATGGCGGCAAAGATAATGTACTCTTAGTGCTGAGGTCGTGGAGATGGGAAGAGCCATCCAGTCTGGCTGAACTATAAGCTCCAGGCTTAATCAGAGACCCCATCTCAAGAAAATAAACTCGAGAGCGATTGAAGAAGACACTCAGCATTGGCATTTGACTTTCACACACACGTACACACACATACACCATGTCTTCACAAGCACACACACACACACACAAGCACACACACGAGCCATGAAAAGATACACAGAACATAACAATGACCACTGTGGCCATTTTCAATACCCCGTGCACTGTGGTTGAAGAACAGGCAGGTGAGGAGGCTGTCACTCAGAACATCCCTGATGTGGATGCTTCTCCAAAGAAGGGGAAGGAGTCAGGAGAGAGGGGCGTGGCTCAGGGCTCCTGTGAGTCCTTTGCAAACAGGTTCTCCCTCACATTCTTCCTCTGGGCATAGGACATCAGCCTCAAAATGGCCTTCATGAAGAGTGTTGTGCAGGTTACCAGCTCCATCAAAAGCATCAAGGACCTGGAGGACTTCCAGTTTACCCACAAGTCAGCTCTTACTAGCCTCATTGTTGTGAGTGGGGCAGGGATCCCCAGTGGGACAGAGCTCTCCCAGTCCTGGGTGGCCTGGGATCTAGCTCTCTGACTGCACCCTGGTTGAGGTTCCTTGGGGATGCCTTATGACATATCTCTGGGGGCTGTGAAGCCTTCCTGCCCAACTCTTGATTTGCCCTGCTGGACCATCGGCTCTGAGAACAGTTCCAGTATATCATAGAGGGTTTCACGGTCACAAAAGAATGTGAAAACTCAGGCAGGAGCCTCGCTAGACTTGTGCCCAGAAGACGCCAGCTTGGGGACCAGCAGACAGAGGCCCAGTCGGGATGGGTGGGAGTGAGGTGGTGAGAGCTACAGTCCCAGTGCTTTTCCACAGGAGGATACTTCGCAGAAAGAGGCCATTTAGAGCCAGGATTTAGCGTTATCGTTTGCATAGAACTTTGGTGAAGTTTAGAAAGGGTCAACTATCTACAGGATGATGAAACCCACGTATCAGTCAAGCCTCATTCTCTCAAAGCTTACAAAAGATGGGGTCTTGGGAAGATCATTATATACTGCCCCAGATGCAGTCCTTGGGGGAAAGTGAGATGCAGGAGGAACAGGAAAAAGGGTGTGGCTTCCCAACACTTTACAAAACCCTGACACAAGCTGTTAAGAAAGCATCAAGTCGGATACAGGACAAGGGAACTTGGGTTTGGGAAAGTGCATTTTGTGTGACCAAGGACAGGCATCAAGTCATTGGTGGCCCTGGGAGTGGGAGGCCTAGGCCCACTGTGTCCATCCCCCTCCAACCTGTGCTTTGCTGCTAAATGAGCCTTGAAGAATGTGGGCATTCTTCTAGAGCTCTTTAGAAATGCCCAGGCCCTCTTTATCCTGGCGCCAGATCATGTCACTGCCCTTTGTGTCTTTACTCAGCTTCTGGGTGACCAACAGTTCACCCTTCTTGTGCCTGACAGGCCATCATCAAAGCAGAACCACCTGACCACTTGGCTTCTCCAGTGAGGTCAATGGCCATGGATGCTCTCTCGAAACTGAGGTGAGCTTGGGCGGGGCCTGCCAGAGCGCCTATTGCCTCCTGATGATAGGACAAGGTCTGTGACGGCCCCCCAGTGCTACTTCAAGCCTTCCACCTCAGTAACTCCCTGAGACAATGGTCTAGCTCAGTAGGTAGGGTCCATCCCTCTTTAGACTTCTCAGGAGTTTTTCAAGTTGGGTGCTACTCTAGGGATAAGGAGGTGACTGGCAGATATGTGGGCTGTTCTTAGCAGAGTTACAGAGGGCAGATTTTGAAGATGTTCTGTTGCCCTCAAGGGAACACTAATTGCTATACTCTAGACAAGGCCTGAAAGGACTTGGGAAAAAAGACAAATGTGTACAGACAGAATTAAAAAGAAGGGTCTGTCATGAAAATATAATTCAGATTCTGCACAATTGGGGTTGTCAAAAAGGCTGATGCAAGCTGCCATTTGACTTTTGACTTGAGCGTAAGCAGGATGACTAGGTTTGTTTCAGAGTTTGCCCCCCACCACACACAGAGTGAGTGGTGAACAGGCAGGAGGAGTTTCTCAAGTCAGCATGTCTCAGCTCTGTGGCACAATGGTGGCCCCCTGGGAGCTGTTAATAGAACTCATTTTGCCCCAATTGAATGTGTAAGGAGCCCTAGAGCCTGAACATGGTCCTTGGGAGCCCTTAACAAGATGCCCAGGTGATTTCAATGAGCCACCAGGATTGTGAACTGGAATTTGTGCCAGGCCTAGAGAGAACGAACCAGCAATGTGCTGGCTACTACCCTTGAGTGTTTACTCAGGCGAGAATGCTCCCACGGGCCTTGACTCAGTAGGTTCTCTCCATGTGGAGTCCTTTACACTGATGATCAACTCCAAGCTTTTGTTGCTGCTCCAGTCATGATAAGGAAAACCCCAGACCAGGACCAGGCTGGGAGGGCTGATGTGGTGCTTGTGATCTGGGAGAAAGGAGGTTCCTAGGCTCAGAGCAGGCAACAGGAAGTGAAAGAGTGAGCCTTGCGCCCTCAAATCCTGTGTCCATCACAGACACAGTATGGAATGATGGTGGTCAGGCAGAACAGGGTTCCTAGTCAGGGAGGCATGCCTGAGCCCTGAGCCATGGTGCTAGGTCCTTCACTCGGTCTGTGACACGCCTCCCTTGCCCAGTGGGCGGAGTGGGTTTAGCTCCTAGTGACCACTCTCGCTGCTGACACTTCTTTCCTTAGTACACTGAAGCCTTCCTACTCCTCAGAGGAAAGCATGGAGCTGATGGATATTGGCATACACGCTGTTATTTCTCTCCAACCCCCAGGGGAAGACAATGAGTCCATTAAGGTAGGTTCCTCAGTGAGGCCTCCTTGCTTTCTGGGTAAGAACCTGGAAGTTTACACTGGCCAAGGTAGGCTCCACTTTCTCAAACCACCTACAATACAGCAATTTGGAGCAGCTCCATTAGTAAGTATGAGCTAATGCTAGCTGCTGTAACAGGTAAGCCCTGAAGCCTCAGCGGTTTAAGTAGATTCAAGTTCATTTCTCATCTATGTTGAACCCCAGTGGTCAGTGGGGTGTTATGTATGAAGATGCATTCTGTAGCTGTCAGGGACCCAGTCTGATAGACATAGGTCTCAGTATCTTCAGCAAATGATTTTAAAGATCTCTAGATATGAGAGATGAGAATATGTGCAGAAGATTCATATACCATTTTGCCTTCCTCCCACAAGCAACAATGCATTCCCATAGCCCCACTTCGATGCATCTCATCTCCCAGTCCAGGCACAGGGACACCTGAAGAGTACTAGTAAGTGAATATATGGTATATGCGCCTTTCATGGCTGCACAATGCTCTCTCTCTCTCTCAGACCCTGTATGCAAATGCCCTGAATTCCATAAAGCAGCTGATGGAAGGCCTCCTGCAGAGGCATCTGGACCCCAAGGGGCTGCAGGAGACTGTGCATGTGAGTTACCCGCCAGAGGGGTGCAGAGCCAGAGGTGGCCACCACCCTTCCTGGAAAGTGACCTGAGAGCCAAACGGTGGGGAATGCTTGTGGTTTCAGAACTTTTAGTCTGTGGCTGTCTGCTTTCATTGCTTCGAGCTTGTGGCAAGACTAGCCATCATGACAGAAGGGCAGGGTAGAAATATGCCGCCTCATGGCTGAAGAGTAACAGAAAGAGAGGACAGGATCCCAATGTCCCTGCAAGGGAACATCCCAGTTGACGTCACTTCCTTTCACTAAGTCCCATTTCCTAAAGATGCCATCACCTCCCAGTGGTAGTACCACAGGCTGGTGGCCAGGGTTTCAGTACATATTGTGTATGGGGGTGGGGAATGCATTTCATATATAAATAACAGCAATGTTTACTGCACTGGAAAACAAACAAACAAACAACCCTTTGACACTAGTATGTCTCTGTCAGCACCACCTGAGCTGAAGGGTGGTCTCGGTACCAACCTGTTTGGAGCTGGGCCAAGCACAACTTTCAAGTACTTACAATCTTGTGAGGATTCTGTGGGACTCCCACTCTGGTCATAGCCTCAATTCCAGTAGACTCTGAGAAGAAGGTGTCTAGAACCATGGAAGTCAGATTCCAAGTGGGAGGGACCATGAGGTGAATGCTGACCAGGGTCAGGGTGGGGCTGGCCAGGGTGTTAACACTGCTTCTGTGTTCTGGGATCCACACACAGCTCCTGGAGAAGTGGATCTTGTCAGAGAAAGAGTGGGAACGGGAGAAAGCCATGACCCTCCATCTCCATCTCATGCAGATCTATGTTCAAAGCATTGGTGTCTGTGTGAGTCCTGACACCTCTATCCCACTGCCTGCCACCTATGATACACCCACAGAATAGTTACTCATCTGCCACTCAGTGATACACTCACAGAATAGTTACTCATCTGCCACTCTGTGATACATTCACAGAATAGTTACTCTTTCTAGTCAGAGGCAGATCAAGCTCTGTCCCAGGAGTGCCTTGGGAAGACACCTGGGCTTTGGGGTAGGTGAAGGGGGAGAGGGTGGGATCTACCTAGGATGATAAAATGAATCACTAATCTTAAGTCAAGCTGTACAAGTATCACCAACCCCAGAAATCTAAGACAAGATGGTATTTTATTGATTAATGGGCACCCACGTGTGGGGTCTTTCTTCTACCTGTGATGGCTCTGAGCTCTGGTTGTCTTATTCTTAGAGATGGCTGTGGACAACATAGTGGTGTGCCGGGGTTAGAGGACATGCATGACCTCAGATCTTGGGGTGGTGTGTGGTAAGCCACAGAAACACCTAAATGGAGGTGAACAGGAAGGCTTGGTCAAATAAAAGGAGCCTAGACCGACATTACAGGATGTTCAGTGTCGTGGTACACACAATATGCCACCTAGATTCTACTATCAAGGTTAATAACATTCCCTGAAAGAGGAGGTGGCATCGTTTACAGACAGGGAACACGAGGGACTACTGAAGCCCTTGCCTAGGTCATTCATTTAGTGAATGGGTTTCATGTTGGAACCTGGAGTTCAGTTGTAGGAATGTGTCAGGCATTCAGAAGTCCAGAGTAGTGCAGAGCAGAGCTGCCTGGGGGCGATCCTGAGCCAGAATTTCTCCAGTATTAGTTGATTGACCTCCAAGAGCTCAGCTATGGGACTGAGGAGATGTGAACATGAATGGAAGGCACACAGTGGCCAGGCCTCACACACTCTAATTGCCCTGTATGCTCCTCCTGGGTGGCCTTGGGTGTGTATTGAATGTGGAGCTCTGAGTCCTCATGTCTCTTGTCTCTCAGATCCCCCTGAAGCTGGGGCAGTTTGGCATACTGGTTGGACTCATTGCTCCATGCACCTGTGATGTTCATAGAAGAACCCGATTGGCCTCAACTAATGTCCTGTCCAGCCTGCTAGATCTTCACGGTAGGGAGGACATGGGCCATGAGGGATGCAGTGGGGAGAAGGCTAGTCTTACGGTATTGGTGTTGGCCTGTGATAGAAGTGCAGCTCGTATGCAGGCAGGCAAGAAGATAAGCATGTGGCCAACATAAGAGAGGGGAGTGAGCTCATTAGGAGGTCACAGAAACTTCCAGAAGAAGAAGCTCATTGGATGAGGTTGAGTCACTGAGGGCACGGTGTTGGACTTACTCAGCTTGCAGATGCCAAGGGAAGAGCAGAACTGGATAGAACTGAGCTGGAGGGACAGTGGACACGTGTGTGGGAGTGCTGTGTGCCAGAGTCCATCATGTAGAAGGAACAGTGAATGGAGGCTGGAAGGGGAGGGACATACAGATGCTGGAGGCAGCCCAGGCTACCCACTCTCCTGCTGACCATTCTGACTATACTCCCAACAGTGAGCCAGACTTGCTCCTTATGGGGAGCTTCCAAGGAGCAGGAACTAGAGAAATGTAAGGAGGACCTCCAGGAGACAGACATGGCCAAGATTTCCAGTGCTTCCTCCAGAATCGCCAAGGTGACACTGGGCTGTGTTCAGGGTGCCTCACTTCCATCTGCTGGCTGTATAGACAATATTGTCATGGGGGAGGTCACTTCTCAGCAGCCTTTGGTACACCTGATTCATCTGTATTGTAGTGGCTTGTAGTGCCTGGGGACATTCAGGGCTGATATCTGACATTCCCGGGCTGACTTCTCCAAGTCCCTAGTAAATACAGAGAGTGCTGTGGGAAAGACTGCACACTGACAGTCTTAGTTGCTGTTTTATTGCTGTGAAGAGACACCATGGTCAAGGCAACTCTTGCAAAAGAAAACATTTAACTGGGAGCTTGTTCACAGTTTCAGAGGCTTAGTCCATTGTCGTCATGGTGGGGAGCATGGTGGCAGGCAGGTGTGGTGCTGGAGCAGCAGCTGAGAGCTAAATCCTGATCCATAAGAAGAAAAAACTGAGCCTGGCATAGGCTTTCGAAACTTCAACTCCCCCCTCCCTCGGCTCCCCACCATGACACACTTCCTCCAACAAGACCACACCTCTTCTAATCCCATTAAAGAGTTCCACTCCCTGGTGACTAAGAATTCAAACATAAGAGCCTATGGGGCCATTGATATTCAAACCACTACACTAACATTAGTTCCTGAGCTGCTAATGTCACACTGATAGGTAGAAGTGCTCAGAACCTGACAGCAGGTATTGAGAGTCAAAGGGATGGGACTTAAAGTCATTTCTGCCCCCGGGGGCAGAGGCAGCCTTCCTGGTACCAATGGGAGTTTGTATAGCAGCAGGATGAGGCCAGAGAATGTCTGCAAGACAGAGCTGTGAAGATGGGGATGTCCCGTATGAGATACAGGCAGAGTGAGAAGCAATGATGAGGAGTGGGAGAGGCTGGGTACACTCTGAAGCCTTGGGAAATCGGCTACAGGCTGGGTCAGTTAGCCTTTTGGGATAGGGGAGTGGAGGGAGCCTGGACTCCTGTCTTGCTCTGGTCCTAGGTGGTCTGCCCGGAGTTTAACTGCGATGAAGTTGTCTCTCTCATCCAGAAGCTCTGTGAGAACATTGGGGCCATGGACCTGCAGCATGACAGGGCTGCTGTCACCTGGATAGGCATCTTCCTCCAGATGCGGGTCAAAGAGCTGGAGGACAAGGTAGCCAAGCCCAGGAGGCCCCTGGGATTGGTTCTGGGACTGACCAGTGTATACAAGTATGGGCTATGGAAGTATGACTGCTTCCACCCCAACCAGGGATGCTAAGGAGGATGGAATGGAGTTCTAGAATGAGAAAGCTGTTGAATTGCTACTGGTCAGTGAGTAGATGAGGGACCACACAACTGCCCCAGCTGAAGACGCAATGCAGATGTAGGAGGAAGAGACCCAGGGCTGCCAGAGAAGACTTCGGGGGTTTAACTCACCCACCATGCTCCCTGAAAGAGGGGTGTCCTATAGGGACCCTGAACTGGTTTCATTTCTGTTGCTGTGATAAAAACACACTGACCAGCCGGGTGGTGGTGGCGCACGCCTTTAATCCCAGCACTCGGGAGGCAGAGGCAGGCGGATCTCTGTGAGTTCGAGACCAGGCTGGACCAACAACCTCCAAAACAATACAGAGAAACCCTGTCTCGTAAAACCAAAAAAAAAAAAAAAAAAAAAAGAAAGAAAAGAAAAGAAAAAGAAAACCCACACTGACCAAACACAACCCAGGAAAGACATGGGTTGAACTGGTGTACAATCCCAGGATACAGCCCATCACTGGCGGGCAGTCAAAGAGCTAGTGACATTATACTCCCAGCTAAGAGCAGAAAGCGACACGGGCGTCCTTGCTTGCTTCCTTCCCGCTTCCTTTACTCTTACACAGTGCAGGGCACAGCCTAGGAAAGCTGCTGCCCATAGCGGGCTGGGTCTTCCCACCTCCAATTAACAGTTAAAACAACCCCCCATAGACCTGCCCACACTAACCTAACCTAGATAATTCCTTATTAAGATTCTCTTCCCAAGTAACTCTAAGTTGGGTGGACAATTGAAAATAACCAGCACCAGTCCCAAACACTCCCCTTCCCCCAGAGGATGTTTATCCCCTCCTCAGGTGGCTGAGATACTGGGTGCCATCCTGGTCCACCTTCCGGTGGTGGACCACCCAGAGGTGAGGCGGCACCTCATTGAAGGCATCCTCCTGCTGGCACACTACCACCAGGAGACAGTCCTCACATCGCTTTTGAGGCAGCCATTGCCCATGGAGAGGTGAGTGCCATGGGACGTGGACGTGGCTGGGAGGCCTACATCCTGGGCAAGGCCTTGTACCCGTGTCTCATGTGGGAAGCACCTGCCTCTGGCGAGACACTGGCCTGAACCCCAGATTTATGACTTCATGAGGTTGAACTTGAATCTCTATCTCACAGCTCCTCTCATGTCCTGGTTGTCCCTTCTAGGACAACATCCAAAGAGCCGAGAGCATTCTCTCATGACAGCCCTTCCCTGTGGGGAACAGAGGCATGGACAAAAAAAGGCATGGCTCCTTGGGTCTGTCTTCTGAGACTCTGTGACATTTCAGCCCACCTCTGTGCCTTTCAGAATGTGTCAAAAGAGGGCAAGTAACAGATTTATCTAAGTTTCCGAGAGATAGTAGTCCCCTCTTACTTTTTTATTGTTTATTTCCGGGTATGTGGGTACATATGGCATGTGTGTGCAGATGCCCACAGAGGCCAGAGGACGATGTCAGATTCCCTGGAGGTGGAGTGACAGATGATTGTGAGCTGCCTGGTGTGGGCGCTGCCAACTGAACCCAGGTCCTCTGCGTTTCAGTACCAGCTCTTAAGTGCTCGAACCATCTCTCCGGTGCCAACTCCCGTCTTTCTCACTTTATCTTTACTAATACCTGCGATTCCAGAGTATAGGCAGGGGCATGCCAAATGTAGGAAGGAAATAAGTGTGCCAAGAATCCAGAATTCACTTGGGGGGCGGAGCCCAGAAAGAAGCCATGGTCATCCTGCAGGGCAGCCGAGTCGGTGTTGATCAGGGAGATGAGGCCAACTTGAGCAGAGAAAAGAACATTTCCCAATAGGCCTCAGCTCCACAGCCAAAGGGGCTGGTGTGTGTGAATACCAGGTGTGGTGCCCCTGGGGTGTGGCGTGTCCTAAGGGCGGCCTACAGGGTGCGAGGGGGAGGGCTGTTCATATTTGGTGACTTTCTGAAGGTGGCGTTTAGAGGATCAGAGCTGGGTGGGCAGGGCCACCATACAGTGCACACCTATCAGCTGATACGCAGGCCTTAAGGACTTTGTTGGTGGCAACACCAAGTGCTAGCTGTCACTCCCTCCAAATCTGTCTTGGTTAGCTATTGCTGCTGAACCACAGTGATTCGGAAACTTTTGAAGAATGTGCCAGTTGGCACACAGCTCCCATGGATCAGAAGCCTGGAAGTGGTTTAGCTGGTCCCTTCATCAGGGTCACAGCAGATGCCACAAAGGTGACGCCTGGCTGAGTTTCACATCCCAAAGTCTTGCCGGGGCATGTAGTGTTGGCAGAATTTCAGACACCCCCGTGGCTCTTGTATTTGGTGTTAAAGAGCAGTGTGCGCCCATTTCTGCATCAGCTTCCCATTGCTAGTGTCAAGCTACATCTCTCCCTATTCAGAATTCTCCTGCCTGAGTTCCTGTACCAGCTCTGTGGGTCCAAATACACAGTTTATTTGTCTCCTTGTCTGTTTATTAGCTAGGCTTGTTTATTTTCACTTCTAGACTTTTCCAGATTCCATGCTCTGTATCCAGCATACTAAGTATCAGTCCACAGGCATTTCCCTTTGCAGAAGGGCAGTAGGCTTGGCCTTGTAGTCAAAAAGCTATTTTCTTTCTAATTTAATATTGTTTTTGTCTTTTTGTTTGCTTGCTTCAATTTGAGACATGTAGCCCAGGCTGGTCTCAAACGCCTTTTGCAGCTGAAGCTGGCCTTGAACTCCTGATCCTCCTGCTTCTACCTCCCAAGGGAGAATTACAGGCTTGCACCACCATGCCTGTCTCAAGAAATCCATTTTTCAAAGGTAGTTTGGCAGGTCACTTGTGCTCTGGAGCCTTATTCTCTTCTGTAGCATGTAGAGAGAAAAGTGTCTTCCTGGAATATCAGCCCAGAGCATTAACTGGTGTGCCTGGATGTGAATTCATTCCCCCCGCTAGTACACCTCTGTCTTGTGACTGTTCTCCTTCCCAAATTCCTGAAAGATACTTTGGGGGGATTATCTGATTTAAAAAAGATCCCTGCAAGCTACTTGATGTTTCTTTAGGCTTTTGGAAACATCTTTGGTTGTTCCCAGGAAGTCATCAGATGAGAGGTCTGGGGAGGCCAAGGGGCTGTGAATTTCTCAGTGATACCCTGGAGAAAATGATGGACCTCGCCTGATAGATCCTTTGATGGCTCCGGTGATCTGGAATTCAACTCTTTGCACAGGGGCCACCAAGGGGTGACACAGGGTGTGCTCACCTGCCAGAAGCTCACTAACCTTGTTCCTTCTAGCCATCTGACAGAGGTGTGGCTGGCTGTGGCAGAGAATGTACCCTTCTCAAGGACCATGCTCCGTGGCTTGCTGGGCCGGCTTCAGTCAAGGTTCGCCGCCCGGATAAACGCCACCTCCAAAGCTGACATCTGGCGCCTGGCAGCTGTGGACCCTCTGATGGTGAGTGCAGAGGCAGGTGCCGGGCTCCCCAGGGAAGTCCGGGTCGAATGGACCAGGCCTTCTCCCTGCAGACACTGTGCACCGTCCGGCTCCTCATGGAGAAGATGGACCAGGACGACACATTCCCAGACCTGTTCCCTGACCTGCTGTACACCTTCCTGCTGCAGCTTGGCAGCAGCCATGGGCCAGAGGCTGCCTCACCGGTCCTGAAGACCTGGAGGCTGGTTCACACAGGGCCCCTGCCCCAGGAGATGACCCTGCAGAGGTGCTCAAGGGCAGATGGGCAGGAGGGAGGGACAAGGTGAAAGGCAGCAGGCTTGAGCTGGAGCTGCCCTCCAGCTTTTCCTTAGAAGCCAGTGGGCTCCACAAGTCCCTCTGGGAGTGGGTGGGAGTGATTTTACTCACAACCTCCCCCAGTGTGTGTCCAGCATGGTGTAGGCTTCAGAGTGTGAACACCTCTGTGTCTTGTGACCGCACCCCTTCATCCTCCTCTTCAGCAGCCTTATCCTTGCTCACCTCTCTCCAGGATCACAATCAAATCCATGCAGCTTTTGGTCAAGAGGATTAACAGAGAGCCCCTGGAGCAGGCCTTGGAGGAGCAGTCAGTGTGGTCCCTGCTGGAGAACGGAGGCACCTTCCTAGAGGGAGTGAGCCTGATGGCCAGGTGGGGCCGGGTCTCACGGGGAGGGGTTCAAGGGCTCTTCCTGTGAATGGCACAGCTAGTGTCTCACTTCTGGGATCACTTACACACTGATGGATGTCCTGGACTCTGGAGTGACAGTGGGGCCAGGAGATGAGAGGCCAGAGAGAGAAGGGTCTCCCAAGGCCACGGGAGATCTCTGAGCATTCTGGTCTGACCATCACAGCCCTGAGTATTTAACTGGTACCCTGCCCAGAGATGCTAAGGGGTGTGTGTCAGCCCCTCTTCAAGCTGACTTCAGACTCCAGAGAAGAGGGCAGGAGCAGGGACGACAGCCCTCCCTGTGCTCCCCTTCTTTCCTCCACAGGCTGTGCATGCAGAACGCGGAGGGCTCCATGCAGAGGCTTGCAGAGCTGGTGCTCACAGGCATGGGCTCGGAGGTCCTGAGCTGCTGCATCAGCAGCACGGCCATCTGTGTGGAAGTGAGGCACCCATCCCTGGGAGGGAGGGGTGCGAGCGGGTAGTGGATAGCAGTCTACGGGCTTCCTGGGATGGCACATCACTGCTGTGGAGAGAACCATGATCACAACAACTCTTAGAAAGGAAAACATTTAACAGAGGTGGTGGCTTACAGTTTCAGAGGTTTGGTCCATTATCATCATGGCAGCATGAAGGCCAATGTGGTGCTGGAGGAATAGCTAAGAATACTACATCTTGCAGACAACATGAAGTCAACTCCAGACACTGGGCAGTATCCTAGGCATAGGAAACCTCAAAACCCGCCCCTGACAGTGACACACTTCCTCCAACAAGGCCATACCCACTCCAACAAAGCCACACTTCCTAATAGTGCCATGCCCTGTGAGGTTATGGGGGCCAATTACATTCAAACTGCCACACACATCTCCAGGGCAGGCACTTGGTCCTTGAGGACCTGAGCTTAGGGGACAGATCTCCTCCACTACATCTGTTCTCACTATTCATGCAAGGCCTGACATCGTGGGCAAGCAGAGGCTGAGACACAGCCTGTGTTCCTGTGTCCATGTGTCCTGAGGGAGCCAAACATAAGGAGCTCCTCAGTTTGGGCTGGGAGGCTTTTGTCTGGACAGCTGGGAGACACTCACCTTGCCAAGGGAAAACAGGGAAGGCATCATGGACGCCAGGGCTTGGTTACTCTGTCGTGTGGTTACGGCATCCATGGAGTCTTAGTAGACATCAAACCTTCTGTGAGGAGCCTCATAGTTAAGAAGTTTTCCTGCGTTGGTACCCCTGAGGGACCTGGTTATTGGTGGGGACAGAGCCACGGAAAGTACACATGGCTGGGTTCCAGTAAAACCTTCCCAATGGACAGACACTTAAACTAAACATGATTATCATGTGCCATGATCCCTCGAGATGTTTCCCGCCACTTAAACGTGTGAAACCGACTCCTGGCTTTGCACTGTGCCCCAGCCATCAAGATTTCTCAGACTCACAAATTCCTCTCATGCTTGTGCCTCTGTAAACCATCCAAACACATTATGGGAAGAGATTACAGCTTGAAGTGGCTGGAAGCTGGCCTAAAGCTCAGACACTGGAGGGCAAGGGGGCAGGGACACAAGGGGTGAGTCAAAGGGCCTGGTGAGAAGTTTGGATTTTGCCATGTAGGGTTTGTAAAATGAGGTGTAGTCATCATTCATCACTCGTTTGGCTCTTCCTGGGAGCTCCTCAAGAGGTTGAGAGGAACTGAAGAGCTGTGTGGGTTTGAGGACCTCAAGGCACGGGACATGGATACGGTTACTAGGCTCTGCCTCAGAAGCCACCAACTTGATGTTTAGTTTTCTTTGGGTATCTTTAAAACACATAAAGTGCTTATTGTGCAATCAGAGGACCTGAGTTCAGTTCCCCAGCTCTCCCAGAAAAGCTGAGTGTGTAGCTATGTGTGTCCTCCCAGAGATGGTGGGGAGGGGTGGAGACAGGCACATCCTGGGTATTTACAGGCCAGAGAGCCAGGTTCAGGCAGAGACCCTGAGGGCCGGGAGTGGTGGCACATGCCTTAATCCCAGCACTCAGGAGTCCAGAGGCAAGAATATCTCTGTGTTCCAGGCCATCCTGGTCTGAAAAGTGACACTCTGTCTCAAAACAAAACAAAACAAAACAAAACAAAAAGTAAGCTGAGAAGCAACAGATGGTGCTAACTTTAGCCTCTGTCCACTGGCGTGGAGCCTGCATTCTAGGGTGTGCTGACACACACAATGAAAACACACTCATGTGTTATAGAGCATGTGCACACACATGCATCTCTCTCACACACAATTAAAATACTCATGTGTTATAGAGCATGTGCACACACATGCATCTCTCTCACACACACAATGAAAACACACTCATGTGTTATTGAGCATGTGCACACACATGCATCTCTTTTTCTCTCACACACAATGAAAACACACTCATGTGTTATAGAGCATGTGCACACACATGCATCTCTCTATCTCACACACACACAATGAAAACATACTCATGTGTTATAGAGCATGTGCACACATGCATCTCTCTCACACACAATTAAAACATACTCATGTGTTATAGAGCATGTGCACACATGCATCTCTCTCACACACAATTAAAACATACTCATGTGTTATTGAGCATGTGCACACACATGCCTCTCTCTCTCTCACACACACAATTAAAATACCCAGGTGTTCTTGAGCATGTGCACACACAGCATACTACAGGTTCCACACTGGCCCAAAGTCTTGACACTCAATTACAGGCCCAATGGAGATTCTGTCAGCTGTCCTTAATTCATTCGTGATTCTATATACTTCTGTTCAGATACTGTTAGGCGGGGCTTTTACACACAGCAGCTTTCCTGTTAACTGAAGAAATGAATTATCACGTATGCAGCACTCACCATCATTCCCTGAATGGTTTCTTGTTGACTGCTGCAGCATGCCTGAGCAGATGTACCACCCCCTTTTCTGGATGTGAGGACAGGGGCACTTGGTCCCTTCTCTGTGTTGCCCCTGACTCCTCTGCCTTGCTGCTGAGTGGTGGGCCTCCGCCGTGAGTAACTGCAACACTCCTGTTTCTAGTTCATGAGTGACTCCGTTCTGCACCAGGAGAAGCTGCTGAGGCCGGTGGTGCTGATGCTGGAGAAGGGCGCAGGGCAGGACAAGGATGAGACCTTGCAGGTGCTCTCTTTGCGTGCCCTGGGCAACATGGCTCTCGGTGCTCCCCGGAAGGTACCAAACGGGCCCTGGTTTAGGTCCCAGGGGCTTGAGTGCTTTGTGGGCACACTCGTCCAGGAAGTGTGGAGTGCAACTTAGGGCCTGAATTCTTCTAGGTGAAGCAGTATCGCAAACTCCTGCTGGAGAGGTGCCTGGGCTCCCTGCAGGGACAGGTGAGCAGCAGCGTGATGGCAGAAGGCATGGAGGCCCTGACCAAGATCCTCGCTGAGCTCCGAGAGGGGGACATAGGATCTTCATTTGAACCCATCTCTGAACAGTGCAGGGCATTCTTTGACAACGTGAGTCCAGATGAGAGCTTCCCTCCATAACTGCGTGGTCTGTTGCTTTAAAACAGTACCAGAAGCTGGAGATTTTATAAAGCACAGCGGTGTATGTAGCTTGTGGTTCTGGAGTCTGTGATATCTGAGAGCACAGTGCTGGCTTTTGGTAAGGTGCTTCTGAGGCATTGTGGGATGAGATGGAGTGGACTAGCTTGGTTCCTTTCTTGTTTACTATAAGGCCACCAAGGACACTGTGAGAATGCCACCCTCAGAATCTAATGCTGATTACCTCCAAAGGTCCCATCTCCAAATGCCATCTATGTATGATTTGGGGGACTGAAAGCTTCCAACACGTGGACTCTAGGTTGGGGCACATTCAAGTCACATCACTCTGTTTGCTCAAATAATGAAGAAAAGATGTGCTGTGAAGGTCCTGCAATGTTCCTTGGCTGATCTTGGTATCTTTGTAACAATCATGTCTTATGCTAAGAGCCAGATAATCAGCACCCTAGAATCTGAGGTCTTGGGTGTGTCTTCTTGGGTGTGTCACCCTGCAAGGAGGGAAGAGTGCCCAGTAATTCCTTGCAGCTCACGAATACTTTCTGGGTACCTGTGGAGATTGGAGCTGGGAAGGCAACAGTTGTGCTCATAATTCCACACAAACCCTTACACGTACTTTTAAGGTGGACTCCCAAGCTAGAGCATGCCCAGTCTCTTGCGTGCTACATGAGCCCTGAGGAAGGAGGGACTGTCCTGATGAAAGGCTCCAGGAAGCTCTGTGGAAACCAAGGCATTGGAATGGTCCGTGGAGGGAGGCTGGGGTTTTGCCTGGTTTCCTCATGCCAGCCCACTTGTACCTCTTGGTATCAGGAGAGCGAGATGATACGTTTGAAGGCCTTCATTCTCTTCGGGAAGCTGGCGAAGGTGGTTGGGATTTCCAAGAAGCGTTTCTTCAAAGGGGAGGTGAAGAGAGGCTGGGTCTCTCTCATGCTTCATTGCCAGGACCCCTGCCCCAATGTAGCCCAGGTAACACACACCTTCGTCTGTGTCCTATGTTCTGGGGCTGCAGTGCCAAAGGGAAAAGATGCCTTGGTTCTGCTGGCTCAGTGAGCTACTGGGTTTTCTACTCTTCCCTCCATCGCCCCATCCCTTAGGCATGCTGGGGCAGTGATCATCCCTAAAGGGAGCTCATGAAAGCTGACTCTGTGATTAGGCATGCTATGGTTCCCTTTTGCCCTAGTCACTGACACCTAGGACCTAGTTCCTTTCCTTCTAGAATATTCAGTACCTTGTAGGCCACTTTGAGGTACCTGGATTTGGCCCCATTTAAAATTTGCCTTAAACCTCTCCTCACAGGTCCCTGTGGGTATACCCATGTTAGGGCTGCTAGGAGTTGAGGAGAGGGTCGAGCTTGCCCTGTCCCATCTCTGGGAGTAGGAGGAATGGGACGGGAGAAGGTAGAGTAAGAGGCTTGCCCATCCAGGCAGCGGCTCCATCTCCTGCAGGGCTGCTATCAGGGCAAAGGGTTGGCAGAAGGGGCATGTGAGGGGCTTATTACAGATGCACGAGTGGGCTCTCTGGAGCCTCCAGCCCGCCTCTTCTTTGCTCTGGAGGCCTCTCTGGGGCTGCCCTCTCACTCCTCAGGTGAGATGCCACCCAGAGCCTTGCTTGTTGATGTCTTTCCTGTTTTGTGCCCTGTGTTCCTTCAGGCATGTTTGGCTACCATGTTTCAGTGTGTGCATTTCTGGGGCTGGAAGTCCCTGGAGAGCTCCTTTGGTCACAGCAATGACAGCATCAATGACCAGATGACAGTTTTTCAGACAAACATGTGCTCCATCCTGGTGAGGAGGCCAAGGGGGGGACAAGGTTGGGCTTATGACCCCATGTTGACCTTTTACTGTGAAATACCCAATGGGACAATGAAAGGCTACCCATATTAACTTTTCTAACTGCCACAATCAGAGAGTGAAGAGAAAAAAGTTAATTTTGACAATAGAATTTATTTAGCTCCAAGTAACCAGATTATGATCATTTTGTTATGTGATCAAGGAAAAAAATTTTTTTTCCGTACAACCTTCCAAGTCCTGGAAGGTCCTTGACATTGCTGTCAGCCGTGTTCCCATGCCGTATGTGGCTTGTGTTTTGGACAGCACAGTTTCAGAAACACATTCAATGGGTGCTCAGAGTCAGATAATGAAACCGAGAGCCATCACTGGGCCCAGCTACCCTGCTGTGAGGTGCTGGGAAGGGCCCTTGTCCCCTCTAGCCAAGCCTTCCTGGCACAAGCACTGATTCATCAGATGGGAATGCTCTTAGTGAGCTGTGGAGCACTCCCTGACCAGCAGGAAAGACTACCACCAGACAAGGATTCTTCCCAAATCACGCTTTATTGGAGCCTCTTGGCTGAAGGGAGAGCAGGAAGCGAGGGACCCAGAACAAAGACTGCAGCTGCTTATATAGAAGCTGAGGCAGCGTGCAACTGTCCTATTGGTCAAGCACCCCTGGCAGCCACCTCAGGCTCCCTGATTGGCCCAGCAAGCTGAAGACACTGAGCATGCTCGAGCTGGTGATTCTGGTTATGACCCTATATGGAGTTGTTTACTCCAGCCCTGCAGGGGCCCAGTGCCATCTTGGAATGGCGGCCACAACTCATGGCTCCCTGCAGTGAGCAGCCCGTCCCCATCTCACACTTGTTTATGCAGGCCCAGAAAAAGCCTGTTGTCCTCTGTGACTTCCTGTTGGAAACAACCATCTTCATGAAGAGTAACTTGTCGAGGATCAGAATCTCTGCCTGTGCCTTGGCAGGTGAGTAGACAGATATGCTCAGACTCTCGGTGAGCCTTGAAGCCACTTAGTCATCCCCAGGCCTGGATGGGGAAACGAGTGCCTGGGCATGGATGACAGCCTAGGTATACCTTACGGCACTGGCCTACGAGCTCATAGGCTTCCGTGTTTGCTTGGTCTTCAATAAGGGTGTTCACTACTTCCTGCCTGACAAAACCCTTGACTGATGCCTTCATAGGTCAACCTGTGCCTCTTGCAAGGAGGGAGGCAGAACTGTGTGCCTACTGATCTCTCCCTGGTGCCTGTCATTTCAGGAATTATCATGAAGCAGCTGTCTGCCCATTATCTGAAGAAGATGGACCTTGTGGGGCTTCGGAACTGTTAAGTAGTGTAGCCTCAGTTGGAGAAATCTATGCTCACTGACACTTTTGAGACCATGCTGAAGGAGGGCTGGCAACCCTTGACTGTGAGCTGCTTGGGGGAAGAGGGAGTACTTGGACCTTAAGAGACTCCATGTAGGGAGAGACTTCCAGGAGGACCATTTGATAGGTGGAGTCCATGCCATCCCCATTCTCAGATACTTCAGGTCTGTGGAGTATGGGAACACTTAGCCCTATGACCCACTTTTGACTCCACACCAGGAGGTTCCCAGGGAGTGTCCCTGCTGATGTCAGCCTGCCTCAGTCTGCAGTGTGCAGAGGTCACATGGTCCTGACCAGAAGGCCTGCTCTTTTCTATTCCCACTCAGCTCTCCAGGACCTACAGCTAGATTCTGATGCAGGGGTCAGGAGGGCGGCCTTGGAGACCCTCAAAGTCCTGGACAACTGCAATCAGCACTGGCTCTTGGCTTCACCTAGAGGACTGCCCTAAGAGGCCCCGCTGTAAGATGCAAACCGCCGGTGTCACATCTGCCCATAGCAAGGCAAATCCTTTTTCATTTGTAGAAAAAACAGAAAACCTTGTAAAAGAATGAGTACCCATACCTCTTCTCCCACTGAAATATACCTCCATTGCTCTCTGGAATGCAGATTTTTGGCTATATCATTAACACAAAATACTGGGGGCTGGGCTCTATATAAAAAGGTTCAATTCAGTTTTGGAAAGTCAGGGTCAAGGAGCAGACGAGAGATTTGGTGAGGGCTGGGCAGCAGATGTGAGACTAACTGGGGAAGGAGCAGGCACCGCTTGCAAAAAAATGTAAAGTTATTGAAGGCTTTTAGCAGCCAGCCTTAAAACCCCCTCTCGGGGTCCAAAAGAGACGCTACAATAAGTGAAGGAATTAGGATCTGAGGGCTAGGAAGAATCTGCTCATAACACAGTCTTTCTATCCATCTCTCTCTTTATTGTTCTACAATAGTTCTTTTTCTACAGCAAGGGTACTAGTACAAATACATTTACAACAGTAATTCTTTTGGCAATGCAATGTGAGGCTTGAGTTTCTCAGGGTCACCAAAGTCGATAAGATTCACTCACAGCCGAGCGGTGGTGGCGCACGCCTTTAATCCCAGCACTTGGGAGGCAGAGGCAGGTGGATCTCTGTGAGTTCGAGGTCAGGCTGGACCGATAGCCTCCAAAACAATACAGAGAAACCCTGTCTCGTAAAACAAAACAAACAAAAACAACAAAAAAAGATTCACACACAGAGTAGTAACTGTTAGCTATGATTTATGGCACCAGGTAAGAGTGGTTAGTAAGGCTCCATGATGAGGTCACCTAGGGATGAAACCAACAAGGGAGTCTAAACAGGAGAAATTGTGTGCTTATCTACATTCCTTAAGTATGCCTAAGTATTAAGCTAAAATTCTACTCATCAACAGATTTCATTAGTAAGGTAAACTGTTTTTTCTCCATGGGCTGCTTCCAAGTGCCACCATTTTTACAAAAGGTCAGGTAAGAGTCCTCAGTAGCTAGGCAATCTGTATATGCAGAGGCATAAATAGGTTCAGCTTTTGGTCTGCAGCCACACTTTCCCTATAGTCAGCTGGGAAACAGAACCTTCATCCAGCGACTGATGGAAGCAGAGGCAGACACCCACAGCTAAACACTGAACTGAACTCATGGGTTCCAGTCACAGAAAGGGAGAGCTGATGAGCAAAGGAGTTAAGACTGGGCTGGTTTAACCCACAGAAACAGTTGACCTGAACAAGGGGGAGCTGTTGGACCCCAGATTGACGGCTGTGTGATGGGACTGACCCAGACCCCCTGAATGTGGGTGTCAGTGAGGAGGCTTAGGTAATCTATGGAGTCTTGGGTAGTATTTATCCCTGGCGTACAAATAGACTTTGAGTGCCCATCCCACAATGAGGGATGCTCTCTCAGCCTGGACTCTTTGGGAGGACCTAGGCCCTGCCCTGGATGAAATGACAGACTCTGGAGATCCACCATGGAGTGCCTCACTCTACCTGAGGATCGGAGTGGAGATTGGGTGGGGGACTTGGGAGGCCTGGTTGGGAGGGCGGGGGAGGAGGGAAGGGAAGCTGGGATTGACATGTGAAACAAGCTTGTTTCTAACTTAAATTTTTTAAAAAAGGAAGAGAGAAAAAAAAAGCTTTTTAGGTCTAAGGATAGTACCTATTGCTTAATGTAGAACAAAGAGGATTTAAGCTTAATTTGTACAAGAAATAGAACCTAGCTCTTTATAGCTGTTCTGGCCACAAGGTGCAGGTCTTCAGCAGTCTGTAGGAAAGTTTACTTCTCTGAGGACGAGCAAATGGCTGGTTACCTTTCTAGTTATTCTAAGCAATAAATCTCTAAGTTAAAATCTTGGGTTAATAAACTGAGGTGAAGGTTAGTGAAAGGAATTAAAAATCATTTAGTCTGAGGTTTACGTTATTGCTTCTCTTCTCTGCAATCGAGGTAAAACCAGGGCAAGTTTATTTTCTATCTAAGTGGCTATGAATAAACAGTTTTAGGCATGTAGTAATTCCATGTCCTTGAAATACTTTTGCCTGGACACTCAATGCTGACCAAATGCCTGCCAACAAAGATAACTGGGGGAAGGCAGATCTCTACATTTACATTAGAGGAAGACACAAAGACCTGGTTATAGGAAACAGTGACCATGTAACTGTTTTCGCATGTAAGTAGGGGATGCATAGGGGAAATTGTGCCCAACAAATGATCAAATAGTGCTGAACTGTGGGAGGCAGAGGCAGGCGGATCTCTGTGAGTTCGAGGCCAGCCTGGTCTACAGAGTGAGTTCCAGGACAGCCTCCAAAGCAATACAGAGAAACCCTGTCTCGAAAAAACAAAACAAACAAACAAACAAACAAAAACCAGTTACTAGCGGGGTGGTGCACGCCTTTAATCTCAACACTGGGGCGGCAGAAGCAGGAGGATCTGAGTTCGAAGGCCAGACTGGTCTACAAAGCTACATAGAGAACCTTGTCGTGAAAGATCAAATAAAACCAGCTATCAGCAACCAGAAACCACCTCAGCAGGCTTGGTGGATGCTGCATGGCTGCAAGGGCAACGGGAAACACCTCAGAAATGTTTCAAATCACTTCTAGAAGCATCAAGACAAGACCTTGGAATTACTTCTCGTAAGTGAATCTAAGGTGGTTTCAGCTAGCTGTCTCTTTTAAAGATTGACTGTCCTATGTACTTCAAGGATCACTGTTTCAACAAAACAGAAAATGTGAAGAATGTTCTAGAAAGCATGTCTAAATGAGAAAAAACTGATAAACGGGCCCACAGGACTGATTGACACTGAAAATGCTTAACTGCATAATTTTATTTCCAAAATAATACCAGGTACTTCCCATGGCACCAGCTGCCCCAGAGCTCCATTAAAGGCAGAAACTTCAAGCAGTGCGACACACAGACAAAGCAAAGGCTGAACAAACAGTTGTGGTGTTGCATGCTTGAGGTGCATCTATGGCCAGCCTGGGTGACACAGTGACAGACACACTATCTAAGAACTAGAGGCAACATTTTTAACTTTGGATTTACCTAACAAAAATCACTTTTCCATCATGAATGATGAAAAACAATTCTTAGTATAATCCTAATAGTGCTTCAAAGTCAGCCGCCAAATGCCTAATTTCTTCTTGACTGCACTAATATAAAGGTTTAAATCCCTGGTGGGAAATTGCATCATGTTAAAGAACTCAAGACCAAGAGCAAAGGAGACTGTTGGTGAGTGTACCCTGCCAGGGACACCAGGCAGCCAGAGACCCAGTTAGCATGGCACCTAGGATTGGGGTTCCTTTGCGTATCTGGTCCTACTCCTTGTGGTATCATCTGTGGTCTGATCCTAGGCAGGTCCCTTCCTGAAAGTTCAACCAGGAGGATTTAGTTCACAAAATAAAAAATCTCAGCATTTAGGGAGCAGAGACAGGAGAATCAGGAACTCAAGGCCACCTGGACTATATAGTGAGGCCACCATGCTATGCAAGACCCTGTCTCAAAAGTCAAATGAAACAAAAACCACCCAAAAGGGAAAAAAATACATCCAGAGTTCCACAGGTCAAGCCAAGTATTCTGTGTTGTGTCCCAAGTCCAAGGACTTACCCATGTCTACACATGTCCTCTTGCAGCATGGGTGAGAGGGGAGCAGAGACAAGGCAGATAATTAAAATCAAGAGAAAGGATGCCATTGAGGATCCTCCTGAATATGATCAGGAGACACACTAATGGCTGAGCTTGGCTGGGTGTCTGGGGAAGCCCAGGGCACCACTAACATCCCACATGAAAAGACAGAGATGATGGTGATGTAGAGCAGGGGAAATGGCTGTGGGGAGGGAGACACAGTGGCAGACTGCTTAGCAAGTGTGATACCGAGTCCCATCTCCAGCAAGAGAAACGGAAGTGTCTGCCATAGCATCTTGTATCTCAACAGCTACTCGTTACACATAGACATCATGCCCAACAGACAGGAACACCTTATCAGCAGTCAGGCCACACAGGGTTGGCCTGCTTTTCTGGCCAGGGCATTGCTTTGCCTGCTGCTCCTGAGGAATCCTGAGTCTTGGTCTGGTGTGCACACATCGGGGGATATGACAACTTGCGCCTCTTTGTTGGGAAGCAAGGGTCTCTCATAACAGCACTAACAGTCCATGCAGACATTTGTGCCTCAGTTGGAATTGAGTCCTGTGGGCTTCTTATGTTCCAGCCAGACGTTGACAATTTTGGGGAACTCAGGAATCCAGAGTCTGGATTTAATTTTCTTAAGTCCTCTATGTGACTAGGAACAGATGCACCAACTTTCTTTGGAGATGCTGTAACACATGAGGTTACCTTCACCTGCCGAGGTGACAAGCAATACTTCTGATAAAGCTTATCAAATTCTTCCTTAATCTCATCATAGCGATTCCTCCCATGGCCCCGAGGGCTTGTCCATGGTGCTGAAATACCTGTACTGGGTGATAGTGTCTCTCTGATTGACCCAGAATTAAGTCCTTGAAGAAAAAGGCCAGATGAGGTGCTATCCCCTGATAGTAATACAGTGGAATGGCTCCTTGGGAGACAGGAATCCACTTTGACAGACATTTCATTCAGGTCTTCAAAAGCCTCACTTGACCGCTTCATCTTTTCTCTGTTGAAAGGTGAATGCAGCCTGGGGGTTTTTATACCCTGGGGGCTGCCTGGGCTTCTAGAACTACCTCTATAGACATCTACAGCCCAGGACTCTGTGGGACCAGCCAGGGGAAGCTGTTTCCCAGAAGATAGGCTACATTCCTGATGAAGTTTGTCAAATTTCATTTCAATTTCCCTATACCACTTCTCTGCTCGACTTGGAAGCATCCTTTGTCTGGGAACTACTTTAACAGGTGAAATTAGCCACTGTAATGTCTTCATTCTATTTTCTCGCTCATGACAGTACATTGTGTTTAAGTCTAAATACTTACGGGGCATCACCTGAAATTCCTTCCAAACTGGATTGAACTTATGGACTTGGAGTTTGCTTCCTTCAAGAGATCCCCTTTCCAAATTTAAGTCTGTCTTGTGGGGAGCAGTGTGCAACAAATTCTTGCAGTCTCTTAATACCTCTTTCCCTAGCTTTGAACAGGGCTCCTTCTTGGAGTTCCTCTGAAAGCGCTTGCTTCTGTGGCTGTATGTCCTATTCATGTGCATCCCACTCTTTCGTGACAACCTCCTCCTGGGGTTCCAGTTTTGGTTGATGTAGGTCTTGGTGGAGATTATGCATGATGGCTTTAAGCTCAGCAGCCTACTCATCGAATGCATCATGCCTTCGTACAAATCACTGACTGTCACATTGCAAATGTCATCAGCCTCAAGGGGCTGGCTGCTTAAGCTGCTGCTGCTGGTCCCTAGAAAGGAGAAGCTGTCATTTCTAGGCGTAACGGTCATGTCAGCCTGGCAAGGGTTTGAGGGATTCCAGTCTCTGGAAGACAAAGCTGACATTTCAGGGCTACCACAGCTCTTTGTAGAAATACTGTCCTGGCATCCTGGGAGAAAAATATACAAAGTCAGGGTAACCCATGGCTCAACTCATCCATACTTACAGAAGGTCGGGGAGCTCAAGAGGGAATCACAATCATGATGGTTTAAAACAGCACCAACAAAATAAAACCCTGGAAATGTTAAGGATAGACTCTCCTTGGGAGATTTTATTTTGGCAACCAAAATTAGATTTTGACTTTTCACTCCAGTTTTGCAAGAGTCTGCTTCTCCTCACATTGTTTAGAGATAGATGTTAGCCCCAAAGCCAATACAATACACACATAAAAACCTTACAAAATTAATTAGAAAAGAAAATTCTACAAACATAAACACATTCAATTAAAAAAAAAAAAAAGCCAAGAGGGGACTGAGAGATGACTCCGTGTTTAAGAGGACTTTCTGCTCTTCCAGAGCACCAGAGTTCGGTTCCCAGCACCCACAATGGGCAATAGACAAATGCCTGTAACTCCAACTCCAGGGGAATCTGCTGCTCTCTTGTGGCCTCTGTGGTCTGTGGCACCAAAACACACATATGCATGCATGCATGCTCGCAGAACAAAAGCCAGTAAGTAACCCCAAACTCCTGACCTCTACAGGATGGCTGGGAAGACATGTTCCTGTGCATGGTGCAGCTTTGACTTCTGTTTACATGACTATTTCATGGATTTTAACAAGTAAAACCAAACCTACAGAAACAGGAAAAACCCAACTGGAGCACTCAGGCCATGTGATCCTATGAGAAACAAGAGTGATGGCAACTCAAGGAGCTGCTAAACGCAGTGGGTGCTATCTGTGAGGGTTTCCTGCTAAAAGGACATTATAGAGCTCAGTTGGTAAAATTACATCATGCCAATGAGAAGTTTCTGGCATATTCTAAACTTGCTATCATCATGGAGAATAACCTGGTTCTTGGAAGGTACATGTGAAGCATTTAGAGGAGTCATAACATGAGCCAAAGAAAAAATACTGCTTGTGTTCATACATGTGTGCCAGGGAGAGTCACTGAAGGACCATGGTGAATGTTACCTGAAACACACAACATGGATGACCACTGGCTATTCAGGTGCTGCTGGACTCAAAATGTTCAAACCGAGGGCAAAAATCTATATAGTACCTGGTATGACCACAAAGGGAAAACCAGCTCATTACGAAAATTTATAGGATAGCCTAGGCTTCAATGAGACTACACTGAAGTAGTCTTAATCGTTCTAGGACATACACATTACTAACAGCTTATGCTGCTGAGACACACATGCACATTGAATACTACATTGAACACTCAACATAGGTGGTGCCAAGGGCCCCAAGTCTCCAAAGGTGAAGGACACAGTTCATGAAAAATTAGTCCCTCATACTCACCAGGGGCTGGCGTGACACAAGAGGAAGAAACCAAAGTCACGAGTGTGTCTTTTCCGTTTCTCTTCTCTGCGTTCTGAAATCAGAGCCCATGATCATAAGCATTTTGGGTATTAAGACCTTGGATTTATGGAGCTGGGTTCTCCCTAAAAGTACAGTCCCTGGATGATGTCAGTTATTCCCATTTCAAAACAAGCACACATTGTAATTTTAACATGACAGTGGCTGGTGGTCAATCTTCAAGCCACAGAGGGAAGGGGTGGCCCAAACATCTGAGAACTCTGTCCACAAGGGGACAGCCACCTTTCTGGCAGTTACTCCCTACCTAGCCATTGGTGGCTCTGTTTACCGTTACACTTGTGTGGTGCTTTAAAAAGAAAATGGTTCCCAAAAGGAGTGACACTACTAGGAAGTGTGGCTTTGTTGGAGGACATGTGTTTCTGTGGAGGCAGGCTTTGAGGGTTCAGATATGCTTAAGCCACGTCCAGTAAGACACTTTACTTTCTGTTGCCTGCATGTAACAGCTCCTTCTACAGCACCATGTCTACCTGCACGCCACCATGCTCCCTGCCATAATAATGGACTAAACTGAAACTGTTGGCTACTACTTTAATTAAATGTTTTCATGGCGTGTCTTCACAGCAATGGGAACCCTAATTAAGACAACCTGGATTCATCAGAATTTCCAGAAGCCCTGTAGATAGTGGGCAGAGGTCAGATAAACTTGGGCCTAATTCCAGCCCTTTCCTCTGATCACGCAAGAGCCATGAGGATGCTGCCTGCTTTATTAGGAGAATGCATTCCTAGGACAGTGACTGAGGGATCCCCAAACAGGCTTCAGCTGGCCACCAGCACAGTAAAAATATCAATGGGAACTTGCAGCTGTCAGGGGGGAGGCATTGCTTGTTATTTAACATTAGGATGTCCTTTGTTTTATGAAAGATGCCGACAGAACCTGGGAACCTCCAATACTAGCTGTCCTAATTATCGTTAGCTACCAACCTGACACAGCCTATGATCATCTTTAAGAGGATCTCAACTCAGTAACAGTCTTTATCAGGTGGGCAGGTCTTGATTACTAGTGGGAAAAGGAGGGCCCAGGCCACTATGAGTGGCATCACCCCAAGGCAGGTGGTCTTAAGCTGTGTAAGGAACAAGCTTTGGTGAGTCACTGCAGCGATGTGGAGGGTACCTGTGCTAGCAGAGAGGTCTGCAGTCTGCCTGTTGCCTCCTTCTCATTCACCTCAGGCCAGGGGCAGCAGGCTGGGACAGGAGTGGAGATCTCACCGGGAAAGGTGGGGATTGTTACTTCCTCACCTGTGCAGCTAAGAACCGGAGCTGCTCTTGGGAGTCTGGGCCCCACTGGAGCAGAGCTATCCCTGTCACCCTTGGCATGACTCCTTGAGTTTCCCTGCCTAGGCCCCTAAGGTATTCAATGATGAAGAGGAAAAGTCTGATAGCACGTGAGAAGTGTGCAAATAATTACTCAGATCCCTTCACAGGCTCTGAGGACAGCACATGAAATCCCAAGTCCTGTACCCATATTTGTGTATAATGTCTGGTTGAGTCTTACCAACAGACACAGATTACCTTAAAATATTCCTCATCTTGAAGCAGTATATCCACCTGGGTCAAGTACTTCCATCTTAAGTCATTTTTCAAAGGGCTTCCAGGCACTGTAGGCTGATCAGAGAGAAGGCAGAATACTCAGTCAGAATGCCAGCCTTAAGAATTCTGGAACAATCTAAAAGCTCATGAGTGCTTGAATATCTAAAGGAAGTTACTCAAAAAGTCACTCTTCCACATTCACTATTACAAAGTGGTATGACCTCTTTGAACTTCCAGATCCGGTGTGTGATTGCAGGGACTTTAAAGGGATCCAGAGAAACTAAAACAAGCCTGAAGATGTTTATAATGGCATTACTAGAAAGGAAGTGGGGAGGTTGGAGCACCCCGACTGCTGGCTGAGAAGAGAGTCCTGGCTCTTGCACTCTCTCCCTTTCTGACACCTGTGAGGGCTGTCATCTCTACCAACCAACCAAGGAAGTGAGAATCAGAGGGGTACCGGCAGGCAGGTCACTCCCACCCTGGGGACACTAAAGGAAACAATACATAAAGGCACCTTCCTGAACTAGTCTATGCTTAGCCAACAGTGGAAGTAAGCAGAGTAGTGGCCTCTGAGAAGAAGGAGCCTGGGTCTCGGGATCTAAAAGGGTGCCCAGAGCTGACGGCAGCTGCAGAGCCTTGGGGGACATCTACAAAGGAGGGACACTGCCACAGGCCACATGCTCTCTGGGAGCTGCAGCAGTACTTGGTGCTGCCAATGTCACTAGAAGTTTCTCTTACCGTCAAGGTGCAAGACAGCTTTTCCTCTTCGTCTAAGCTTGTATCTGTTCCGCTGCTTTCTGAATCTAGAAGTAGAGAAAGTTTTAACACCCAAAGATCTCACAGGATGTATCTCATATCTCATGTATCACTTGAGACACGTCTATAGTAAAGATCCCTGTTGGCTTAAGAAGCATCTGCTGGGGTTGGGAAGATGGCTTAGGGGTTAAGACTATGGTGCACACCTTTAATTCCAGCACTCAGAAGGCAGAGACAGGTGAATCGATGTGAGTTCAAGGCCAGCCTGGTCTACACAGAGAATCTTTGTCTCAAAAAACAAAGCAAAACAAAAAACCAGCCAACCAGAACCAAGAAGAAAGAAGAATGCTTACTGCTCTTCCAGAGAGCCTGAGTTCACAGCACTCATGTTGGGCAGCTTACAACCACCTATAACCCCATCATCAGGGAAATCTGATGCTTCACACACATAATTTAAATCAAATAAATCTTAAGGAAATGTTCCTCTTGTGCCTGTGATTGCAAGTAGTCTAGTGCCTCTGATCAGGAAGACACCCAACTCAACAACAGTAACAGCAGATTCTCCAATTCAGCGACCTCTGGTCTTGAGACACTCTGACACTAGCCCAATTGGACTGAATTCCCAGGATGATGGGAGTCCCAAACTGCTGCCCAACAGCAAGGGGCTGGGCCACTGGACAGTGAAATGTGGCTAGTCAGGCTGAGGGACAGAACTTTTAACAAATAATTCACTGAAACACCAACCAGATCCTCATGGCCCCAACATCCAAGGCATCACTTAAGAAACCATTTTGAGTAGCTTCAAGCAGTGCGGTAGGGGTGGATCTCAGTGGTTTGTAGAGCTAGGATCCCCAGTAAACGAGCAATCCCAGCAAGCAGCATCAGCACCTTCTCCCTGCTTTCACTTAGGGAAAGAAAAAGAAAAAGTCTTGCTCTCCCCTCCCCCAAAAGGGACTCCCTGTGTAGCCTTGGCTGGCCTGGAATTCCCTTTGTAGATCTAGGCGGCCTCGAACTCGCAAGGATTCCCCTGCCTTTGCCTTGCAAGCTCTTGGATTAAAGACGTGTGCCAGCACACTGGGCTCCAGACTAAAGTTCTAAAGATAGACTTCAGTAAGAATGAACCAGGTGAGGATGTCTAGGCAATGGGAAACCCAAGGTACCAAATGGGGGCATCTTTCTGTGATTTGGCTGCAAAGGGATTAAAAGGAGGGAGCTGAGGAGACAGGAAGAGCACAGCCTGGGAGCCTTGTGGAAGGGAAGGAAGTTAAGAAGGAAAGACAGACACTGGCTGTTGAGGTGGGGAAGGGGGAGGTCATTTCTATAGAAGCTGGTACTCCCATCATCCTTAAGAGCAAATCCTAAGACCTAATAAATGTTGACATTAGTGGGCAAGACATGGGTCCCCATCTTCCAGGGACCTAGGAGGACAAGAAATCTACATAAAACATTAATAGTGAGATACCTTATCTGTAAACTTCTGTAGTGGAGACAAGCTGGTCTTGTCCCCAGCCTCCCTTTCTAACAAGGAAACACTCACCATCTCCCAGGGCTTGTGTGCAGGACTGTAAACGCTCATTGCCATCTAGAGCTTGCCTATTTAGTCTGGTAATCATCTTCACAGAAGGGTCCTTGGAGTATAAAATCAAGAAATACAAGCTTGATTCAGTCACAACACATTTCTAGCTACTATGTATTGATACATTCACATTTATTTCCCTGGGATTCACCAGGGAAATAAAAGCCTTGCAATTACATGCTTAATGAAGGGCCTCAAGACTCCCAGAAGACAGTAGAAAATTCCATTGGTCAAGGAGAGACTACAGCAGAAGTCAGGAACCCACAGGGCTGACCTGGGATCTACAAGTATTGTAGTGTCTATGCTCACACTGTGTCCCCTGCAGTTCCTGCTGGGTGGAGTCACTGAGTAAGGTCAAACAGTCACTCCCCTGGGGAGGCCACTTCCACTCTAAGGCCTGTGTTCAGCAGGCTCCATGAGAAAGGCGCCAACAAGTGCTTATTAGTAAGTGCCAGCACTCAACAGAAGGCTGCTTACACGATTTCAGAAGCCAGCTCTGTGAGCAGATGTCCTTCAGGTGCTAGCTCTATCGGCCTAGGGAACCCGAGGTGGCCAGTCACCACCAAACTAAGTGACTCCTGCCTCCAGAGACATCACTGCAAGGTAAGAAGACCTCAAAGTTTTCAGCTTAGTGTATGGCTTCCAGTGTCTGAAGGGCAGAACTTCTGTCATTCAGGGAAGCAGCCAGTCCTCAGTCCCTACTGCTTGTTTGGCACCTACAAAGAGAGCCCACGACAAACCAGTGCTGGGCAACGAGGAGTCCATCTTAACTTCCCGTCTCCCACCATCCTTGGGAGGGCAATCTTGGAACCAGCATAAACACTTAGTCATTGGGGGAGACCACCAATAATAAACCCAGTAACACTGTGGAAGTCCCCAGTTGTAACTACAGGTTATGCATGTCCACTTTTGATTCCTAAGAAAAGCTCCAGCTGTTTTACAGACCTCAGGCAGAGGGTCGCCTACATTTTAAACGAACACCTTAAGTAAATATTTTTGCTATCAGAATTGCCATTCTAGCACTGGGTTGACAGGTGTATGGCTGTATGTGTAATGTAGAGCTAGCTCGTCCTGTGGTTCCCAATGAGGATGACACAAGGGGAAGGACAGGCTGCTCCTCGAGGGCCACACAATGGGCTTAATAAAGCAAGCCATGGAATACATCAGGGGTGTTCACCCCCTGGTGGTTCCCTCGTGACAGAGTTGAATAACAATAACAAACACGTGACTGGCACATCCTCAAGCACTTACTTCTTTACAGACAGAGCATGCAGACCCTGATTCAGAACAGGAAGGTACAAGGGCCAAATGCCTTGTAACCGGTCAGCAGTTAAAAAAAAAAAAGAAAAAAGAAAGAAAGCCAACTAAGGACCGTGGCTGTAATCCTAGCATTCCAGGAGGCCAAAGGAGGACTGATGTGAGTCTGAGGCCAGCCGGGCCACACAAAGTCCCAGGTTAGTTTGAACTAAAGCATGAGTCTCTGTCTCAAAAAATCCGAAAAGGCAATTACATTATACAATACCTGGTGAAGATAAGGGTTCCCTTCTTGATTAACTGGAAAGGGGTATGAGGTGCGTTTACAGACGGAACTAAAATGGCATCAGTGATTACAAAGCACAGCAGTCAGCTAACCAAGTGTTCTAGCCTTCCTATGGCTATAATAACTAACCAAGGAAGTCATCCAGAAAACCAGTACCTGATCACTAGCTATAAAGCCCTGGTACCAGGAAACCCTCAGTCTAGAGGGAGAAGGGTGTGCGATTCTGCACTCTACTGCCTCCTCATTCTTTTGCTTCCTGGTTTCAGAGGATGAAAGGGCCATTGTTTTTAATCAAAGGAAATGAGATTTGCTCCTTTTTGTAAGGACCTAACAAAGCCCCTAGCTGGCCTAGTACACAGCCTGCAGGTCCAACACCTGCACACATGAGGGCCCTATGGACTATGATGGAGAAAACTCAGCACACAAGAGCTGGGCAGTGGAAAAAATACCTCTCCCTGAGTCTCAAAACAGGAAAAAAGGCAGAAGGTGAAACATCCCGAGGTGGTCTCCTGCAGCTCTCAGCAGTGGCCTCAAGGCTCATTCACACAGGGATTTACTCAAGCAAAGCATTAAGAAGGTAAACTTGACGATAATTACCTGAGTTTGTGCCTCATTTCTTTCTTTTATCAGCTTTCCTCCCCAAACTCTCAATCCTTAAAAAAAAAAAAAAGAAGATGACAACTGAAGTAATCTGAAATGCTCAGTTTCCGTCCAAAATGCATTGACAAAAAACCAAGCTGAATGGCACAAAAGGCTGTCCATTAAAAGCAGTCCAGATTTTGACAGTGTTTGATCAACCTATCATTAATGACAATTTCTCCTACTCAGAAGGCATCAGCTTATCTGATTTCACCACTAACCTGAAGGGCTGAGGATAGATCATATTCTAAATACATACTACATGCATATTGACTGGAGAGGGGCACATATACATTTACAGAGCAAGCATTCCTATCCCCTCCCTGAGACAGGGTTTCTTTGTCTAGCCTTAGTTGTCCTGGAACTTACTCTGTAGACAAGGTTGGCCTTGAACTCACAAAGATAAATCTGCCTCTGCCTCCCCAGTATTGGGATTAAAGGCATGTGCCACCACTGCCTGACTTAGAGCAAGCATTTTTTTATAGGGCAATTTTTTGCACTTCATCCCTGGCTTTCCTTGGGCAATCTAGTGGCATAATACAGAGATGCCTGGGTACAGAGAACCCTGGAGTTCAAGTGCACCAGCCCTGCCACTCACTAGCTAGCAGAACCTGTGCAATATACTTCTTCTAAATCTCCTGGGAAAATAAAGTTACTGAGAAAGAATGGTGGGTTTTGCCATTTGAGATGACTGTATGATAACAGAAGCAGAAAAAAATTTACACAGTACCCTCTATGCTCCAGATTTTAACAAGGAGAAACCATTTAGTACCCACAAGCCATCTGCATGTAACTCCTACACCCACCTACAAGCCCACGAACAGAGACTTAGCATGTTTGCTGTAGACAGACATGCAAAAGAAAAGGAAGTTCAGATGACTAGCCCAGGCTCTCCACTCAAGTAGCGAGCCAGCATGTGAATTCTGGGAGATGCTGACTGCATTTGATCACTGTACCACACAGCCTTTCTAGAAGATAGTGATGCTTGAGTATATGGGTTCAAGAGTCAAACTGAGGCTTTGCTGCCCTGAGTGGCCCTCTCTGTGGGAATCTACCTTTAACTGCAATGGTTTTTAAAGGGGGCTTCCACTGCAGGGTTGAAACTGAATTCTACAACGTCATAAGAGCTGGCACAGGTGAACCATCAACACAGGCAAACGATTCCGTCCCTGCCGCCATCACTGTCTTTGATCGGGAGTTCATGCTATTGCACAGGGAGGGTCAGGAGCATCTTAGGAAAGGCCATGTCAAGGTCTCTCTCAGATTAAGTAACAGGACACTGGGACTCATGGCATGAATACAAGCCACGAGCTTGCTGGGACAGAGCTATTAACAATTACAGCCCTAGGAGTCCCTGTGCTGGTCAGTTCTCAGGGAGGGCCGCTGTATACCAACTGGCAATGGTCTCAAACTCTTCAGATACGTGACTGATGTTCTAATATAATTGACATCAGGTTTTCAACGACAAAAATGAGTGTTATTCAAGATAGATAGGCTGTTCAAAACATCTCAGACACTGCCACCCCTGTAGGAACAGTCACAAGAACATAGAGAAGCCTATAGATAGCCAGTACCCTCAAGAACCCCTGTATTAATGTGCCCAGATCCCAGCCAGAACAAAAGCAACCTGTTGCAGTATTATTTTGTCTCTGTGTAAAACTTTCACCCAACATGTGCCTTGAACAGTCAAAAAGGCAAAGGGCAAAGACTGCACTTGTCAAAGAGTGGGCTCTATAGACCCTTGGCAGACTGTGATCTGAAATCAGATTTTACTAATAAATGATGAGTCTTATGGAAGAAACTAACCTCATCAAATGCAAACACACCCCAGTTAAAAAATCCAAGAGGTTTAATAAGGCGGTCTGCAACATTTAATAAAAATGGTTCCAGAGAGGCAGACAGATGGACTGTCTACAACAGATGGATCTGAGATACAGAGCACAACTCATGAGAGCCGAGCAGTCCTGGGTGCGGCACCAATGACTTTGCAGGCACTGTTAACACACCCATACGCAGTACCCATGGTTGTCAACATCCTTTTGACTTTACAGAGACACTGGGCTGCTTTTAAGCTATTAGATCGGGCTTCCGCGCCAGGCATTTAAAAACTCAGGCTGCATCTCTGTCTCCAGGCATTCCTTTTTGGGAAATGACTTGGAAATCAGCAACTCGCGGTTGCAAGGTGAGGGGGACAAGTGCTGCGTTGCAAATTCTAGACGCCGCCATTCTAGCACACCGCCAAGAGGAGGAAGGTTCCGTACCCTGGGGCGTCTCGTAGGTCAGCGTGGACATCTGCACCAACGGGTCGTCCTCAAAGGGCTGGTCGTACTGCGGGGAAAGACAGCGGGTCTGAACCCAGGGCGCTGGATCCCCGTCCACACCGCCCGCTGTTCCCGCGCCCGCCAGCCCGGCCCACCTTCGCTATCAGCCGCTGCATGAGCGTCTGGAAACGGCTACTGCTTTCCTTGAGGTGCTGCAGCAGCCGGTTATCCGACTGGCCTTCCGGATCCATGGCGCAGGCCGCTTGCAGCCTGGAACCGGAACCGTCCAAGCCGGCACACAGATCAAACGGGCCGCCCGCCGCGCTGATAGGGCCTTTCAAACGTATTTACGCAACCAATCCCGCCTGTGTTTCCCGGCCGCCTCTGCCAGGGAACGCTTCCGGCGGAAACAAAGGAGGGAGGGCAGCCGGAGAGGGTGGGACATGCGCATTGCGTCCTCATGATGCACTCCGGCGCCCTCTGGAGGCGCCTGGACGAGTTGCCTGGGTGTCCCCGCGGGGTCCCGGAGGAGGTCCCTGTCCTCTTTAGGCACTCTTTTGGGGGGCAAGAAGCTGCCAGCTTGGAAGGGCTGAGAGAAAGACAGCGCCAAATAACTGTCCAGAAACGAGTCGGGAAAGCCAGGGTTCATAAATTCCAACAAAAGACACGTTTAAAGGTGCTGGCCGATATAAATGTGACAAAATCTGTGGTTTTAATCAACTCCCTCTCCAGTTTCTGATTATATACTGTTTCTTGATTGACATCAATATTGTTACTTGAGATGGTAGGTAATTTGGTGTCCATCTTATGAGGGCATTTACTTCGGTTGATATTATAGAAAATTTTCAGATAAGTTTTTTGTCTTCTTGTAGGGTTGCGGGATTGAACCCCAGTTTAGGGTGGTTTTACTCTGGTTTCGTAGCAGCTGCGTTTGTGTGCTTGTGTTGGTGTGAATATCACAATGTGGGTGATAACGGAATCAGTGCTGAGGACCAGGATAGCTCCCCACCTATCAGCCTGCACCATAACCTTTTCATGCTGTCCTGTTGAAGCTGGAGAGGGAAAAGGCACTTGCAGGCGTAGGGACTGTGCATGCCCGCACAATGTGTTTGCAACAGGCACAGGGATATGCTGTCAAGTCCCTTGCAAGATGCTTAGGGTCCTCAGTTGTCTGACTCTCTTGGGGTTGCTTACTGATGGGGGCTGCACCATCCAAACTGTCCCTATGCCAGCGTGACCCCGGTCCATGGGGGAATGTGAAGGCTGTGCTGTTCTGCCTCCCGAGTGCCTCTGTGTCTTCCCCGTCGCGGTGGGCTGAATTTCTCAGAACGGAAAGCTAATGTAAATCTTTCTTCCTTAACTTGCTTGTTTTGCTAGGTATTTATCACAGCAATAAGAAAATAACCAAGACATTGTCAGAGTACAGATAATTTTGATTCCATATGGAACCCTCCTATGGAACGTTCACGTCCACTGCGTTGAAAAGAAGCATAAATAACTCATCAGCGTATGTTTAGCTACACAGGTGGGGAGGGGTTCAGAGCATTGAGCAGGAAAATCAAGTAAGGAAATTACACAAATGAAACAGAACAGATAATTTTTGTCCCAAATGTTACTATATTAGTGACGATATATAAAATTCAAGGATCTGCTATATTTTATTAACAAAAATTGTTTAAAAATATTTTATTCTATTTACAAGCCTTATTTTGCTAATTATTGTAGCAGTTTTCAAATATAGCGATGTGAAATCTAGTCATGAAGGTTAAATATTAAATATATACTTATTGTCCTAATCACTGTTTTATTGCTGTGAAGAGACACGATGGTCAAGGCAACTCTTACAAAAGAAAACATTTAACGGGGAACTTGCTCACAGTTTCAGAGGCTTAGTTCATTGTCATTATGGTTGGGAGCATGGTGGCATGCAGGCAGACATGGTGCTGGAAAAAATAGCTGAGAGTTCTACATCCTGACCAGCAGGCCGCAGGAAGAGAGAGAGCCACTGGGCCTCTTCAAAGCCCACCCCCAGTGACACACTTCCTCCAACAAGGCCACACCCACTCCAATAAGGCCACACCTCCTAATCCTTATAATCTTTTCAAATGGTTCCACTCCCTTGTGACTAAGCATTTAAATATATGAGCCTAAAGGGGCCATTTTTATTCACACCATCACACTTACCTACTATTATGCTCATACTCACCATTCAACTTCCATGCAGTAGCCCACAGACCACTTCTCTAAGTTCTTGTGGGCTTGGATGTTCTCCGCTTCTCATTACCTCCAACAGGATACAGAGTGCCAAGTTCTTTCACTTATTAAGGCCTCAGCACACGTTTGCATTATGTCCTTATCATCCTATATTCTAATTAGCACAGGGACATTCTTTGACAAGATTGGAAACCAAGGAGTAAATAATTTATGTAAATATCAGACTTCCTAATTATTCTTCATTTCAACAGTGTACAATTTGTCTGGTATTCTGTGTTTTCCTTCAATGAAATAATTTCTCTTTTCTCTTCATATTTGTAAAAATATGATCTCCCAGTATTCATCAGTACCTTGGATACTTCATCTTGAATGTTTTTAGGGTTTTGGTATTGTGGGGTTGGGTTAGGGCAGGAAGAGATGCTGGGGATTGAACCCAGGACCTCACTTATGTTAGTCAAGTGTTCTACCACTGAATTTACATCCTTCCTCCTCTTTCATTATGTTTTTACAGTATGCAGGCATTTATATTATTTATACATAAAAGTACATGCTGTCACAATATTAATTATATTTTGCTCTTTCATATTGCTATGGTATTTTGCTCACTTTGTTTTTACTTAAAGACCATACTCTCTGAAAGAACTATGCTATTCAGTCATTTCAGTGGGTGAAGAGATCAGGAAAGCCATTGTAAGAACCCTCTCTAAACGCAGAGAATATAAGGGAAAACTATAAAGACAGAAATAAAACTTTAAAAAGGTTTGTGTGTATGTTTGTGTGTGTGGTCACTGAGGCTAGCAGTTGTATAGGATCTGCTGGAGCTGGAGTTACAGGCATTTTTGAGCAGCTTGACATGGGTGCTGAATCCAAACTCTGGTCCTCATAATAGATAGAGCATCAAGCTCTCTTAACCACTGAGCCATCCCTCCAGCCCCCAAAACAAAATTTCCCTTTAATGACAAAAATGCCTAATTTAAGACAAATCTAGTTGTCCAAGAACAACATGGAAGAAGCAGTTAGATTAAGTTTTTGCAAAGGGTTAATAATCAGAGCATTTTAGAAAGGAGTAGGAAGGCCCTGAGGTGTGGGGACACCAGACCTTGAGCAGAAATCCACTTCCCCTTCGGCCTGGGAGCAGGCATCTGTTAATGTTTACTGAAAACAATTCAGTGCTTTAAAGCTCTTGATAGGGCTCAGATAAGGGCTTGCTCACTGAAATACCATGCCTTTCACACCCCCTACGGCTAGATGCCTCTTCCTGTTTCCCTGTGGTGTCTCCCCGATTCTGGGGCCAGAGATTAAACCACCAGCCAGGAGGAAAGAATGGTATGTAGATGAATGGCAGAAGTCCTTAAAAAGGGAAGCTCCTTTTTCTTAGGAGACTTCTCCTGAGAGCTCTCCTAAGCGGACTGGGGTCTCCTCCTAAGCTGACTTGGGAAGCATAAAGTTTTCTTAAAGCAACCGACCGGTCTCTGTGTCATCTATCCCGACCACCTCGCTACATTCTCGGATGCAGGCCTCACAGCAGGTGCGACAATTGGAGGTCCTACCGAGATCGTGAAAGCGAGGTAAGTGGACGGGGTTAAGAAACTATGGGGAATAGTTCCGGGAAGCTAGAATCATTGCAGTGTCAACTAAAAAAGTTACTTAAAGAACATGGGACTGCAGTCAAGTCTAAAACCCTAGAAGGCTTTCTAAAATCGATTGAACGAGCCAGTCCATGGTTCATTACTGGGGGAAACTTAAATATTCCAGATTGGGAGGAGGTTCGCCGTGATCTTCATAGACTTTTACGAAAAGAGGGATCTGAGTCCTTACCCCCTACGACATTCTCCTTATGGAGATTAGTGAGGGGAGCACTTTTGACAGATAAGGTTCGTCACCGCCAGGTAGTTCAGGACACAAAAGAGGCTTTTTTAGAATTACAAGAGACTGAGACTCAAGCCTCCTTGAGTTCAGGGGCAGAGTGATGATGAATCATCTGAAGGGACCCTGACTGAAACTAGAGGCTCCATTGTTAGTGAGGAGGAGGGGGAGTCTCTTAGTAACAACAAAAAAATGGGTAGAGATCTCCGGGCGCGACCCAAACAGAAGAACTCCGGTCAGAATCGGTTATATCCTTCTCTATCAGACCTAGAAAATGGAAGTAGCTCAGACTCAGACTCGTCACAGTCTGAAAAGGAACAGTTACTTGCTGAGATCGCGGCCCTTAAAAAAGAACTAAAAAAGATTCGATTTAAGGAAAAACAGGACAGGGAGAGAAACCCTTCCCCATACTCTGAAAAAAGGGACTCCTCCTATGAGATAACTCAGTCCTTCTCGGACCTGGAGGGAAGACCCAGAGGAGGGGTCCAATGCTGCCCGGTGGTGGCCCCAGTAATGGAAGTTCCAGACCCGAACAATTCTGGACAGGTCATTCGGCATCATAACCCTTTAAAATTTAAGGATATAAGACAACTTAAAGAGGCAACTTTAAATTATGGAGCACAGGCTCCCTTTACACTTTCCTTAATGGAATCTTTTGCATCTCTTAATTTGACACCTGGCGATTGGCAGCAGCTTTGCAGAGCAGTTCTGTCGGGGGGAGATTATTTGATTTGGAGAGGTGAGTTTCAGGAAAGATGCAGCCAGACAGACCAAAGAAATGCACAGGCCGGACAGCCCCAGAGAAATGTGGAGATGCTTACCGGGAGTGGTCAATATGCCACCATTCAGCAACAAATGCAATATGACATCGCAGTCTATGCCCAAGTGGCAGCAGCGGCCCAAGGGGCTTGGAAAGCATTGCCTTCCAAGGAAGGAGGGGATCATCTGTCCAAAGTCCTTCAAGGACCCTCTGAACCTTTTCAAGACTTCGTAGACCGTCTCAGTCAGGTAGCAGAAAGAATATTTGGGGGCATTGGGCCTGCGATGCCGGTCATCAAGCAGATGGCATTTGAAAACACAAATAAGTATTGTAAGGAAGCCCTTCGCCCATATCGTAATAAAAGTCTAAATGACTATATCCGGATCTGTAGGGACATTGATGGGAACTTCATCCAGGGCCAAGTGTTAGCTGCTGCCATTCGGCCCCAAGTGGGGAAAGAAAGACTTACTCTGGGAGGGAGAAAAACATGTTTCAGCTGCGGTAGGGAGGGACACTTCCGTAGAGAGTGCCCTCAAAATAGTACTACGGATCTCAAGCGACCTGGTTTATGCTCCCATTGCCAAAGGGGATATCATTGGGCCAAAGACTGCTACTCTAAAACTGACCGGGAGGGAAATTTCCTTCCTGCTAATAATAATCAGGGAAACGGGAGGAGGGCCCCGCCCCAGGGCCCCAAAACCAATGTGTACGGGGCAATGACCCCTGCTCCGGGCAGTGGCAGGATTCATTTTCTCCCCCAGAGCAACCCCTTCATATCTCAGACCTCCTTAGAGCCACCTCGGGGAGTGCAGGATTGGACCTCGCTCCCTCTGCCCGGGCAATCCTAACACCGGAAATGGGGATCCAGGCCCTCCCTACTGGGGTGCATGGGCCATTGCCCCCAGGCACGGTTGGACTACTCTTGGGACAGTCCAGTACTATTCTTCGAGGCATCCAGGTACACCCTGGTGTTATAGACCAGGATAGTGAGGGGGAGATTAAAATAATGACATCAGTGGGCAGTGGGGTTGTTGCCATCCCTGCAGGAGAACGGATTGCTCAGTTACTCCTTCTCCCTACAGCTCCTTGTGAGGCTAGAAAAATTAAAGAGAAAAGGGGCAACCAAGGTTTTGGAAGTACCGGCCCAGCAGCATTTTGGGTAGCCACTATGGAGAACCGCCCCCAGCTTACATTAAAGATAGAAGGCAAGTTCTTTAGGGGCGTCTTAGATTCTGGGGCAGATGTCTCTGTCCTCTCAGATAAATTCTGGCCCCCCACTTGGCCGAAAGAGGAAGGGACAGTGACCCTCCAGGGAATAGGACAGGCTGTGCCCCAAAAAAAGCCTCAGAATCCTAAAGTGGCAAGACTCTGAGGGCCACACAGGGCTTTTCCAGCCATATGTTTTGCCTGGCCTCCCTATTAACCTCTGGGGACGGGACCTCATGCAAGAAATGGGAGTGGTCCTCACCACCCAGGCACCCAAGTCCAAAAGCAGGGGCCCCGAGATGACGCAAGGGAGGGGCTGGAGCCCGGGGAGGGAACTAGGTAAACTAGAACAGGGAGAGGTTTGCCCTGTGGCATCCCTCCCTTTGGAGACCAGGGCCCCAGGGGATAGGAAGGGTTTTGGCCATTTTTGATGAGGGTCACTGTTGCGCCGCCAGCCCCCATACCCATCACATGGCTATCAGATGATCCGGTATGGGTGGAACAGTGGCCCTTACCAGCGGAGAAACTAAGGGCGGCTCACCAGCTAGTTCAAGAACAATTGGAGGCAGGTCATTTGGTTCCTTCCACGTCCCCTTGGAATACCCCTATATTTGTAATAAAAAAATCTTCAGGGAAATGGAGGTTACTACAAGACTTGAGGGCAGTGAATGCGACCATGCAGCCTATGGGGGCTCTGCAGCCTGGCTTGCCCGTGCCTGTGGCCATTCCTAAAGACTGGCATTTGATTGTCATTGATTTAAAGGATTACTTCTTTTCTATTCCCTTGCATTCTCAAGATAGTCCTCGGTTTGCGTTTAGCCTTCCTTCGATTAACTTTAGGGAGCCTGCCCTTGGCTTCCAATGGGTGGTGCTCCCCCAAGGGATGGCTAATAGTCCAACTATATGCCAGATTTATGTAGCTGCCTGTTTAGATCCCCTCAGACGTAAGTTCCCTGACCTTTACATTATCCACTACATGGATGATATTCTTTTGGCCGCGGCCGAAGAAAGACAATGTTACATAGCCTTTGCAGAGCTACAGGAGCTTCTGGAGGCCCGAGGATTTATTTTGGCTCCTGAAAAGATCCAAAAGAGACCCCCTTATACTTATTTGGGTCATCAAATTCAACAAACTGGCCTCCGGCCACAAAGACTCCAGATCGATTATTCAAATTTAAAAACACTTCATGATTGGCAGAGATTTTTGGGAGAGGTGCAATGGTTTCGCCCTTCTCTTTCTATTAAAACAGGGGCTCTTAAAGCGCTTTATGATATTCTTCCTGGGGATCCTGCTCCAACATCCCCTAGACAGATTACCCCAGAGGCCAGGGAAGCCCTACAATTGTTGTTAAGAAGTATAGAGCAAGCCCACCTTCGGCGTATAGATTATGGGCAGCCCCTTGTTCTGGTTGTACTTTCATCTAGCTTTTCGCCCACTGCCGTGTTTTGGCAGACTGGTCCTATTTATTGGGTACATTTGTCAGCCTCCCCTAAGAAGGTAGTGACCCCTTACTATGATCTCATTTTACAATTGTTGTGGAAGGCGCACAAGTTTAGCATTCAAACCTTTGGAAAGAGTCCTGATAAAATTATCCTTCCTTATGGTAAGGAGGAGGTGGAACATCTACAGATCTTCCATGATGGGTGGACCCTGTTTATTATATCTACAGGCACACAGTTTGATAACCAATATCCCAACAGCCCCTTGATGTCTTTTTTCAAACAACACCCTGTGATCTTTCCCAAGATTTTAAAGGAGAACCCTCTAGTTGGAGCTCGCTCAGTCTTTACAGACGGCTCCTCCAAGGGTTTCGCGGTGGTGGTTTCTTCTCAGGTGCAGAAGAGGGTACCCATAGGGCAGATGTCAGCACAAGCCGCCGAGTTGCTTGCATGCTTGATGGCTTTCCAAATGTTTGAGGGAGAGCCCTTTAATTTATATACTGATAGTGTTTATGTTGCCAACATTGTTAGACCTTTAGAAACTTCTCCATATGTTCTTCCAACCTCCCAGGTTCGTTCCTTATTAGTTCAGCTCCAACATCTTATTTGGCAGCGCATCCACCCTGCTTATGTGGGATTTATTCGTGCACATACTAACCTTCCAGGACCCCTTGCCCAGGGCAATGAAATTGCTGACTCCTTGACCCGCCCTAGGGTCTTATTTACTCAGGAGCAGCTGGCCCACCAGCTCCATGAGCGGTATCATCTAAATGCCCGCTCCATTAAATTTCACACTGGGTGCCCCTTCCCCATAGCTACACAGATTACCTCTCAGTGCCCTGATTGTGCCCCTTATCATAATTCTCCCAACGAGGGGGTAAATCCCCGGGGCCTCAGGGCCAACCATCTCTGGCAAATGGATGTCACTCACCTGCCGCAGGCAGGGAAATTAAAATACATGCATGTCTCGGTGGATACGTATTCTAAACTGATTTTTGCCTCTCTCCACTCAGGAGAGAAGATTAAAGATGTTATTTCTCATTGCCTGCAGGCCTTTGCCTACATGGGTGTTCCAGGTGCCCTAAAAACGGACAATGGCCCTGCCTATGCCAGCAATCGCTTTGCTGCCTTTTGCAGGGAACATCACATTGTCCATTCTTTTGGTATTCCTCACAACCCCACCGGACAGGCTATTGTGGAGTGCACCCATGCCACTCTCAAACAGTATTTTAAGAAAATAAAAAAGGGGGAGTTTGTTACCTCCCCCAATATTCAGTTATCCACCATACTTTATATTTTAAATTTTTTGACCATAGACAGTAATAATTTGTCTGCTATGGAGAGACATTGGAACAAACCCTCCCAGTCCTTGGGATGGGTCAGATGGAAGGATTTGATTACAGGAAAATGGCAGCCACCCACTCCCCTACTAGCTAGGGTCCGAGGGGCTGTTTGTGTTTTCCCTCTAGGAAGTGAGAAGCCTATTTGGGTCCCCGAACGGTGCATCAGGCATGTTGACCCCGACTCTGCTCCCGACACTAGGAATGCTCGCCATGATAAAAATGATCCAAACATTGCCAAACCCAGGCACAGGTGAGGAAAACCCCTCCCACCGTTTTGATGCCAGTTAGTCACTGCAGCTCCCCATTCATCACCTTTATAACACTAATAATACATTGGGAGTGGCTGCTGCCAACACGAGAGTCTGAGTTTCCCCCTCCTAAATGGGGAATCTCTGCTTTATTAAAAATATTTAATATCTCCATGATTAAACCCTCAGTTGAAAGTTGGATTGGATTAAATGTCTAGGCCCTCACCTAACAAAGGTCAAAAAAGAAAGGGAACCTAAGATAAGAAGTTGCCCTCAGTTGGAGGGTAGATTGGAGGGTCATCCTCAATGGAAAGATAGATTAAAGATGGGTAAATTAAATAAACTGGTAACAGTTAATAAATGAGGTATTAGTATTCAGTAAAGAAAAAGACAAAGGTATATAAAATAAAAATGTTTGGTTACATTTATATAGGGTAGGTTATTGAATTTTGTGAGTCATCTCTAAAAACTTTTGGCAAAAGCCTGGCCTTTCCACTTTGCATCTACAGAATTACAAGGAGTGGGTATGGCTGTAGCCCCTGAGTGTAGCTCAAAACTTCTCTAATGAAGAAATGATGAGGGACATACAGGACTTTTTCAACCTTTAGTTTTAATTAAAAGATTGACTGGAGTTTTTCTGTTAAAGAAGTTTCAGTTCAACAAACTAATCATAACCTAGGCAAGGAGAGATATGTATGCATGGTCTGTGTGTATGGACGTGGCCACGTCAGTATGTATGAAGTATGAAATGTATATGCGTGAATGTTGACAAAAGCAACTGTTCTAATTGCCTTGGATATGATTAAAGGGATACTTAAATCCCTTCAAACAGTTAAAAACTACCTAAATCGATTTAGATATAGCCAAAAGAAACATCCAGTCAGTCGGTTAATATTTTAACAAAAAATTCAAGTTAAGCCCTCAGAGCCAGTCAGAGAGAGAGAGAGAGAGAGAGAGAGAGAGAGAAAGAGAGGTTTTTTCAGGGAACTGTCCTGCCACTTTGGCAGGCCCCCACCCCCAAAGGTGTCTGTGTAGATGCAAATTAGGCCTTGTCAGCTCAGATGCAAATGAGGCCTTGTCAGCTAGTGAGAGCTACAGGTTAAAAAAAAAAAAAAGGACTATTTGGGACATAGTATAGTTTACAATCCTTAAATGATTCTCAAAGGTACTTAATGGTTATGTCCCTTTTAAAGGACATCTACTAATACTTTAAATAGTGATCCCAATTCACCTAGATAGTTGACTAAGGAGGGTAGACAAATCCTTCTACTGTTATGGTTCAACTTCAACAGTTCAAACAAAATTTAAAAATAAAAGGGAGTAATGTCCCCAGTCTCCACATGATTCATTAAATAATCCACTCCTCATTTAAATATTTATAAAATATAAATGCCAATGAGGAATCTGCTTCAGACAGATTCTGACATAATGAAAGTTAAATAACTATTACTCAGGCCAAATGGAAATATCCATACACTAGACAGTAGAGAAGACCCTAATTTGGGGTCGAGGGCATGTTTGTGTTTTCTTACAGGAAAAGAATAAAGCTTCAGTAGCGGTCACAACATCTGGTGAGATGCATGGAGCAGAGAAAACTGGACCTGAGACCGTGGGAGCCTGCTCAAGCCAGTTCGAGATCTCCTAAATCAGTGTTCCTGACCCTTGATGTCATCAAATCTACAGCCCGAGAAAGAAATAAAACAGTCAGTTCGAGATTTCCAGTGTCTCATCAGGCTTGCTACATCAACCTCCTGGACCCGTGAGTTTTCATCCCAAAGCCAACAAAACTGGAAGATTAGCAACTAGCCTTTGATACACCTTAAAACAACAGAATTCATTTTGCCAGCTTTTCCCTTTGGGGGAAAAAGACCCATTTAAAACATTTGGACATTGGTATGGACTGTGATGAGTGGCAAAAGCCTCTTTTCAGTATTTGAACAGGACATGGTCACTTGAAATATCAGACTCGGTAGTTCCTGTTTCTGGAATCAGTGTGTTTTTCTGGAGAAATGTGGTTTGTCCTGGTGCGACAAAAAGACTTTGACTCGGGTTACATGTTCGGCTGATACTACTGACATTAAATCGACAGACTACATCACCACAGGAACAAATTGGTACTCTGTAAATAGTGCTTACAATGAAGCCTCTTGTTCATATTTTTTATAATGCTACATGTGTAACATCAATGATTGTACCTAATGTATCTGTGCAAGTGCACTCTCTAATGCTTTCCTAAGTAGATCTTAAAATGATTGTAAACTTTATCACTGTTTTGACCTTCAAATTGTAACTATAAATCACCCTTGTAGCAAAGAAAGGCTGGTGGTAGAATGCTAAGGCCCAGATCGGGGGATGGGCAGGTGACAGAGAGGCGCTATGTCAGTGGGGGTCCTAGGAATGGTAACAGTGGCAGTAGGCATTCTGGCTTCATGCTGAGTTCAAAGTGCCTTAGCCCATGGCAATCCCGATAGCCATAAAGCCTTATTACAAATGATTTTAAGGGTGGGGCTACTTCAAAGACGGGCAACCTGTGGGGAAGACCCACTCCCACCTAACAGGGGTTCAAGGTCCCCCAAAGACGGGCCAGGGAGGGTGACCCTACTTGACCTAAGACAGGAGTGCCTCATTTAAAAATAAAAAGGGGTGAATTGTGGGGACACCAGACCTTGAGCAGAAACCCACTTCCCCTTCGGCCTGGGAGCAGGCATCTGTGTAATGTTTACTGAAAACAATTCAGTGCTTTAAAGCTCTTCATAGGGCTGAGATAAGGGCTTGCTCACTGAAATACCATGCCTTTCACACCCCCTACGGCTAGATGCCTCTTCCTGTTTCCCTGTGGTGTCTCCCCGATTCTGGGGCCAGAGATTAAACCACCAGCCAGGAGGAAAGAATGGTATGTAGATGAATGGCAGAAGTCCTTAAAAAGGGAAGCTCCTTTTTCTTAGGAGACTTCTCCTGAGAGCTCTCCTAAGCGGACTGGGGTCTCCTCCTAAGCTGACTTGGGAAGCATAAAGTTTTCTTAAAGCAACCGACCGGTCTCTGTGTCATCTATCCCGACCACCTCGCTACATTCTTGGATGCAGGCTGCACAGCAGGTGTGACACTTGAGGGGAAAAGGTCAAGGGTCAGAAATTGTCAACAAGAGATAAAATGCAATTGTCAGCGTTCTGTTTCAAAAGTAAATTGGGAATGAGTAAGGATAAGGTATAATGATGTGTGTGTGTGAAGATGCCACAATGAAGCCCATTGCTTTGTATGCTAACTTTGTAAAGTTACAAAGGACCAATGTAAAGCCTATGAAATTAGCATAATTCAATGATAGTAACAAACATTGGAATGAGTGTGAGGAAGTGATTCTGACCTTTAGGAGACCATTTGTTTATGCAGGGTTCCCAGAGGTCAGTGTTGCATGAGGTAAGAAGGGCTTTCAAAACATGTTTGTGCTTTGATGTTATGAAGCTACATATTGAAATTCAAGCAATTAAAAATGTTGGCTGGGGATATTTATGAAGCATTAACCACATGTTCAATATTCTGAGGGTGCTGGGCAAGTTAGTTGCATACCATCTATGTTCCATTAAGTTTTAATAGTATCTAAAATGAACAAGGCATTTAAGTCTTAAATGGAAGTTCTAGACATATACATTGTATACCCATGCTTTTCTGGGCATATGTGGGCCTGGAGCAATGGCTCAGCAGTTAAGACTGTGCAGAGGACCCAAGTTCAGTTCCTGGCACCTCTGTCAGGCTGCTCACAAACACCAGTAACTCCAGTTCCAGAGGATTTTCTGGCCCCAACATGTACCCACATTCATGTGTACATACCTGCCTACACGTAATTAAATGTAATAAATCTTTGAAAAATGTGTATGTTTTCACAACTGGAGTGTGCATTTAGGAAAACGTTTCAAGGGTACATTCAGATCAATGATGGCGTAATAGAATAGTTTTAGTTTTCTCTGGCCACATTTTCTAGAATGGGTACCTGTTCCGCAAATGTGAGACTATGTTATTCGTGGAATAAAGAGCACAGACAAGCAATCACATGTTTTTCCCCTGGTTATACAAAATTAGAAACTTTTTATCTCAGTGAGACACACAAGGCTCCAGACATCCTAAAGCTGTCTCCATGCAACTGAGCCATGTTTTATCATCATGCCACCTCACCTCTCCAGTCTTACCCAGAAGTGCTTTTCCCTAAAAAATAGGGCTAAGGCTTTGGTGATATTTCTGCTCTACCTTCATGTAGTGGGAAATTTTTTTCTTCTTCACCTTGGGTTTTTGTAACACAAATACACTTTTAGGGTCAAGATTAATGTGTTTTAATGGACTACACATTTTAAAAATCAATGGAAGAGTTTACACCAAAAATAGAACACAATTAGATTGATTTGAGTGACCTATTTTTAATCAACCCATTATTTATGGATCTGAAAATTCTCAGGACATCTTTCTCTGGAGCATGCAGAGACCAGCCCTTCTGGTATTATGTGGGAATAGTTTTAAAATAGGAGTCACAGAGTTAATTGATGAATTACTAAACATGCTTCCCCCTTCTTACTTGATTTTCTAAGATCAAGTCTCACTCTGTAGTTCATACATTTTTTTCCTTTTTTTTAACCCCTCAAAAACTGTCTATTGTAGAATGTTCTAGGTTTGCCCTCTCTCCTCTTTCCCTGGTCTAGCGGCCCATTGCATTTCTTCCCTCCTCCCATGGTTCACTGGGGTGCTCTGGTTTCATTCCTGTTGGTGTGCTAAACCATTCTGACCGAAAGCGGCTTACTGGCTCTCTCTCTCTCTCTCTCTCTCTCTCTCTCTCTCTCTCTCTCTCTCTCTCTCTCTCTCTCTCTCTCTCTCTCTCTCTCTCTCTCCCTCTGGCTTATATGTGGAGGTCAGAGGACAGTTTTGGGGAGACAGTTCTGTTGTGGAATATTAGTTTAAGATGTGTCACATTTGTTTATGCTGTGGAACATTTGTTCAATGATGCAAAGATGTGCTGCACTCTTTTATATTGCATTTGTTTCACTCTGTAAAGCTGCGTTACTTTGCCTGCTCCAAGCACCCGATTGGTCTAATGAAGAGCTAAATGGCCAATAGGTAGGCAGGATAGGTGGGGCTGCCAGGCAGGGAGAATAAATAGGAGAAATCTAGGCTCTAGAGAGGATTGGGGGAGTGAGGTGGACACTGTTAAGATCCATATCTTACAGACTGGATTCTATGTCTGGGGTCTGAGAATGTCGTGGTATAACCTATCCAAGGTCCTGAATAAATAAATGATAGAGATGGAGTTTGGGCTCAGCTCCGTAAGTGTGAATATTCTCTGGGAATGCCACGTCTCTGCATTTCCCTAACATTGAGGTCAAGGGGAAAGATGATTTGGATTCCAAAAGCTGGAGGAAGTGACCTTATATGTTTGTACCTTACATTGAACACAGGGCTAACAGAACAGAGATAATGACATCCCATCCTTTGAATGAAAAGGAAAACAGCAAGATTTTTTGTTTTAGTGTCCCAAAGCTAAAGGGGGGTGACTTTGCATATTTGAAACCATTATTGGAATGAGAGATGAGATTTCCTTCATGATTCTTATCTCTGTCTGCACAGTATTCTCTGTGACACACTGGACTCACTCTTGAGAGGTGAATTGAGTGGGTCTGCCAGGCACAGACTCTAAGCAGTTATATTAGACATCTGCTCTCTGCATCTGCCTCTGGGGATAAAAACGACATAATGACAAAACAGATCACTCTCATTTTAAATAATCCTATAAAATTTCCATTCAAGTGATTTTATGTTATCCTTGAACATTCTGAATCTACAGAATTAATGTGAAGGATCAGAAAAGAACACAATTGTACCCACCAGTTTCTACTTTGGTATTTAAGGACACATTTTTAGTCTTTCCTGTACATGTTTAACATCTTGCATTTCATATAAGCCATTATTTTGCTATATTTCACATCATTTTATCAGAAATGTAGCTTCAGTTTTTATTTAAAGAAATTTAATCAAACTTAAGACATTGTTTTTATGCAGTAGCATTGCCCTTTGAGTCACAGCCCTGTGGATTTTGACAAAGGCGTATTCATAACGATGGTGAAAGATCAAGGCTCAGAAAAACTTCCTTATTCCCTTCATGCCCTCATGCTTTTCACTGTTAGCCTGCCTCATCCCCCAGGCCCTAGCACCTTGTAGTTAGTGGTTTCAGGCTAGAAAACATAGATGTTGATGATTTCTTTTATGCCCTCAGATATAATCTGCTAGGTCATGCACTTGAAAAGTTGGTGAACACTGTCACTGCTAATGTGTCAGGGAGGTCAGGTTCCCTGGCAGTGTGATGGGTCCTCCATGTCCTCTGGTTGTCTGTCCACTTGTCCTGTTGATCATCGAGGGAGATGTGGGGTTCTCCAACTCACACTGTGACTTTTTCATACTCCCGTATTCAGGCCCATCAATGTTTTGACGACTTTTGTAACCTTTGCTACCCACTTTTAGAGTGCTTATGTCTCTTGGTGAACTAGCTGTTTTATCCTTCAGTTGCACCCTCCTTATCCCTGGGAGCATTCTTCATTCTGAAGCCTAACAATTTGTTGTAATCTGCTATTTCATCTTAGTTTTAATTTGACTATTAATGGTATATTTTCCTTGTTTCTTATTCATTTAGTGTGTGTGTGTGTGTGTGTGTGTGTGTGTGTATGTATGTGTGTGTGTATACTCACGGGCATGTGTGCACATGTATCATGCACTGTCCTTGTGAAGGTCAGAAGACATCCTTGTGGAGCTGGTGCCTCTCCTTCACCTTTATGTGGGTTTTAGGAATCAGGCTCAGGTCATCTGGATTTTGTGGTGAGCTCTGTCCCACTGAGCAACCTCACTGGTCATTTGTTTTCTTTTAACTTATTTATGTCTTTCTATTTAAAGTGGTTCTCTTATAGACAACATGTGCTTGAATATTGTCTTTAATGAAAGATATAGTCTGATATGTTTTATTTGCTTTTTATATGATAAAGTTCAGAGCATATACAATTAACATATTTACTATTGAGTTTACCACCTACCGTCTTTTGAATCGTTCCTGTGTCGCAAATGGTTTATTTTCCTCTATTTCAATCTTCAATCTAGTTATGATTATTTTATTTGGATCCATATTATTTTCACAACTGACTTAACTCATTTGAGTGATTTTCCTGTAATTTTAAGTACATAACTTTGATTTTTTATAGTCTATCTGCAAGTGATATTAAACACAATCTCTAAGACAGTGCTAAAGGCTTGTAATCATGTTCTTCCAATTTCTTCCTTATATTCTTCCATTTTGTTGTCACATACTAAATTCTACTTGTTACAAACTCCATAATACATTGCTCATATTTTTACATTACAGTCAATTATCTTTTATGAAATTAAAGTGTGTGAAACAATATACATCTTCCTTTATTGAAGAATTTCCTCATTTATTCCTCAACATTTTTGTCTGAAAAAAGTCTTATTTGGGCTTCAACTCCAAACATATTTTTGATGTTATGGGATTGTTAATCCCTTGTCTTCATTACCTCCAGTGTCCTCTTTGTTGTGTAGCTTCCGGTGTCTGTCATAGTTCTCTCTCTCTCCCTTCTATGTCACGTTGCCATTTCTAGCTGATGTCAAGATGCTTGCTTTTGCTTTTAACAGTTTGATTTGGTATGTATAGAGGTAGGTATGTGCATGCCTTTGTAAACTGACATGTTTTTTTTCTGATTGTGGTTATTTGTTTTTCCTACATTGGTAGCTTAATGTCTTGTTTTAATTTCAGAGAATTCTTGGTGTCTCTCCAATGGTTTACTTCCTACTTCTCCGTTTTCTCCTTTGCACTTTAAACATAGGTGTTAGACAGACTTATCAAAGCCAGAGGTTGATGTTTGGTGTCTTCCTTAACTGCTCTCCACCTGATTTCTTAAGACAGGGTCTCTCATTGTACCTTTTGGCTGGACTGGTGGCCAGCAAGCCTCAGGGACCCTGTGGCTTCTGTATTCCCAGTACTGGGATTGCAGAGCACATGGTTCTCCCTGCCTTTTTCAAACAACTATTTTCATGTGCATGCGTGTGGTGTTTGCACATTTGTCAGTGTGTGTTCCCATGCATGCTGGTGCACATGCATGTGCATGTGTGTGGTATTTGCACATTTATCAATGTGTTTTCCCATGAGTGCTGGTGCACATGCATGTGCATGTGTGTGGTGTTTGCACACTTATCAATGTGTGTTCCCATGCGTGTTGGTGCACATTCATGTGTGCTTGTGCATGGACGTGTGCTCTTGTGTGTGGAGGCGTGAGGTCAATGTTGGGAATCTTCCTCAATATCTCTCCACCTTGTTCACTGAAGCAGGGTTTCAAGTCAAACCCAGAGCTTGGGGGTAAGGCTAGTGTCACTACCCAGCTTGCTCTGGGGCTCCCCTTGTGTCTGCCTTTAGTGCTGCTGGGTCCACTCAGGATTTATGTGAATTCCGGGGATTTGATGTACAGTTATCTTGTTGGTACCTCAAATATTTTAACCCCTGAGCCCTTTAACCTCTTGCTCCTGCCATCTTTTATGTGGATGGTGGGGATCAAACTCAGAGCTTCATGCTTGAGTGGAAAATACTATTACCAACTGTCCTGGGCACCTTTCTATTGCCATATAAAGCAGTATGGCCACGGTAACTTACGAAAAAAGCATTTAGTCTGTGGCTCCTATTCTAGAAAGTCAGAGTCCTTGACTATTATGGTGGGGAATGTGGCACCAGCAGGCAGGTATGGTAGCTGGAGAAGTATTTGAGAGCTTACATCTGATCCACATTCATGATGTGCACAGGGAGGGAAGGAAGGGGAGAGAGAGAGAGAGAGAGAGAGAGAGAGAGAGAGAGAGAGAGAGAGAGAGAGAGAGAGAGAGAGAGAGAGATTGAGAGAGAGAGAAATGGGAATCACAGAACCTTTTAAAACCTCAAAGCCTGCCCCCAGTGACACGCCTCCTCCAGCAAGGCCACACCTCCTAATCCTTCCCAAACACTTCCATCAACTGGGGACCAAGCATTCAATCATATGAGCATATGGGAGCCATTCTCATTCTTAAATGGAAAAAGTAGCTGAAGGTGAATTTACTATGAAATTAATACAGTTTTAACTTCAGAGCCTCTCTTTGTGGGGGCGCTGCTCTGTAGTGTGCTGACTTGGTCCTAAATGTCACAAACATCTCAGTAGTAAAATGTTTTACCTGTGATCAGTTAAGAAAGTCAACTTCTTTCACTGTAGTTTCTTCTGTCATGATCCCTTGTACTGAATGGCCGTTGGTTAGTTAGAACTGTTTGAGAGCTAAGGAAAATAGCGCCAAGAGGCTGTCTGGTCTGGTCCTAAGTGGGTATGTGAAGTAGTACAGTCACTTCTACATGTATTTACATTTTTATAAGTCATTCCACTAAAGGAGATCTTCTAAGAACAGTCCCATTGCCCACTGCCCACTCAGCCTTGTAAGGAGAGCCAGAGATTGCATTTGACACAGTGTCTGAGAATTTAGAGGAAGAGAGGTGGAATATGGTTTGAAATTAGCCTGCAGAAAGTTCTTTCAATTATGAGAACTATAAAATGGAACACAGAGGAGTTGGTTCTCATCTTTGCTTTCTCAGAATGAAAATGTCTCTCCTGCTGGGAGTATACCTTAGACTTAAAAAATTTTTAATGAGTTATGCAAAGTGGATTTTTTTGTGCCGACACTAAGATAGGAGAAAAACTGGCTTTAGTCTTAATTCCCATGGGTGTTTTTCTGCTCAGCTCCTGCACTGGGAAAGCTAGGGGAGGCAGACAGCTCTGTATTTATCAGAGTTCAAATCCCATGTTTTTTTTTTCCGTTTAGTTTTCTAGGTTAGATCATGTTGTACTTTGCATTCCCTGCATGTTTTTGCAGCACCAGCTCCTACCTTTGTTTATAGGCTTACTAATTTACAAGGCTTTACTTTCACATTTGGCATCAACTTATTCCCACTTGCATTAGTGCCTCATTGTTATCCGACTTAACATAACTGTCTGGTTCATTATTCCCAGTTCTCTGAATCTCAATGCAAGTGTTTTTCCTCCCAGCATAGTGCAGCAAGTGGAAGCAGGATTCTGGCCAGGATGCCTGGTTTCAAAGTGTCCCCCCCTTCACATGGACTTTTGAAGAACATTCCAGAGACAAGCTATAGCGTCCATTGTGAGCAATTCTCAGGGTATCAGTGAGTCTCATGATGCCTTTATTGACTGTTTTGTCTTGGATAATATTGTGGGTTTGGCTGATGGATCCTGAGGCAATTTACTTCTATTGAGTAATAACAGTAACACACCCATTGAGCAGACCACATTAAGGACTTTGGGTATTTTTCCATTGTCCCAATAAAGGAGGGAGGTGACTTGTGTTGAGTTCCCAATTCTGCAATCTGTAACCAAGGTATCTTAGTTAGGGCTTCTATTGCTGTGAAGAGACACCATGACCACAGCAACTCTTATAAAGGAAAACATTTCATTGGGACTGGCTTCCATGGTCGTCATGGTGGGGAGCATGGCAGCCTGCAGGCAGACACCGCGCTGGAGAAGGGGCTGAGAGCTCTACATCTGGATTGGTAGGCAGCAGGAATCGAGAAACACTTCCTCCAACAATGCTACTTTTACTCCAACAAGACTACACCTACTAATAGTGCCAGTACCTGTGAAACTCTAGGGGCCATTTTCTTTCAAGCAACCACACAAAGCTACTTTGGGCAATTTATCTAAGCCTCAGTGATGCCATTTGTAAAATGGCAATACTATTACCTTTGTAGAGTGATGGAGATCACACTAGCAAGACAGGGTTTGGTGTAAAGCAAGCTGGTTGCTAAGGGAATGTTGATTCCCTAACCATGCAGGCTTGGGGCTTGAGAACAGGCTCCAGAGAGGGGCTGACTCCAAGTTACACAGCAATGATCTCAGAAGGATGCACAAGCATATGTCAAGCCAGTGTGCAGGGAGGAAGGGAGGTGGCTGCAGGTACCTGACACCGGGCAGTGGTGGCGCACACCTTTAGTCCCAGCACTCGGGAGGCAGAGGCAGGCGGATGTCTGTGAGTTTGAAGCCAGCCTGGTCTACAAAGCTGTGCAGAGAAACCCTGTCTCGAAAAAACATTTAAAAATTTTCCACCTGACATCTCATGTTCCTTTCTAAAGTCTGGAAAGAATTTCCAACTTATCTCAGAGAATAACTCTTTTGAGTCTAGCTTTATAGTCTCCAAAAAGCAAATGGAAACCAAATGAGTGTTAATTCAAATCTGAGGGCAGAAATTTCTAAATGCCTGTGGCACAGGGACTCAGCTAAATTACTTTCCCTTTCTGCTGTTTGGAGGGCAGAGCATTTGCACCCCTGTGCCTGCTTCTTATGTCCTTTGTCAGCTATTACTGCACACCTACCGTGTTTCCCGCAGAACCTAATGGACCACTCTGCCCCAGAGGGGTTTGATAGCATCACACTTCTTTGCCACAACCTTGAAATGACTGGGATGGGGAACGATTCTTGAATGCTTTTGGCTGTCCTTTTTACTAGAGTGTGAGGCTCTTACTAACCTCTCATACATCTTTGAGGAGCAGGGTGAGGAAATTTCCACACTACTGCTTAGGTTGCATTCCCACCAGCAGCTCATCTGTTAAAAAGACAGAGATGCAGTTCTGAGTGGAGGATGGGGTGTGTTATACATCTGTTTTGATGTCTCTTTTCCTCTAATCGAATACACATCACAGGGAGAGGAGAGTTTCTACTAATGTCAGGGAGAGTTCAGTTGTGAAACCAGTATCCAGATGGTTAGGTTTAGATACCCCATTGCTGGAGAGAGCTGATAGCCCTGCTTCATCATTCATAGAGGTGATTAGACTTGATACAGGTTCAGAGGAGAACCCATGACTTTGTCAGACCATCTGAGACCTTACCACCACTCACCTACATGGGTCTTATCTACGAGTCTGCCATTCTGGCAACGAGAAAGGTCGGGTACAGAATTGTCTCTCTCCTGCAGCCACACACAACACTCAAGAGTTTATGACCACAAGCAACATGAGTAAATAGTCCTCCCTCCCGTCTCCGTGGAAGGGACAGAGCAACGGACAGCGCTACAACCAAAATGACAGTAGCAGGGGCAATGTCACAATTATCTTTGTGGTTGTTAAATCTTTCCATCTTTATTATTACAGAAGATCAGGGAAGGGGGAAGCTCTGAAAAGTTGACACAATGTTCATGAAGCAGACACGGCCATAGCACCGCAGAAGCCAAGAAAAGCAGCGTGGGCTAGCCAGGCGATGGTGGGGTATGCCTTTAATCCCAGCACTTGGTGATGGGAATCTGTACTCCCATCTCACTCCTCCATTCCAAATCCTGAGCGGATGTTTAGCTGGGAAGTGGGTTTGGCCCCACCTCTCTCTCCAGATCCTGCCTTCAGAAAGCCTGTCATCATCTCCTCCCCCGGAGGGGCTCAAGACTGAGCCTACAGAGTAATTAAGCTGTGGTCCCTAGAGATGTCATGAGATTTCTCCTCCCCCCCCCCCCCCCCCCCCGAGATCACCCAGTAGTTGCTTTGCTCAGATTAAACCCTGTTTTATTAATTCGGTTGGACTTGGCTTATTGCATAGGTGGAGAAACCTATAGCCCTGGGATTTTCAAAATATTTACCAGTTGGGAGGCAGAGACAGGTGGATGTCTGTGAGATTGAGGCCAGCCTGATCTACATAAGTAGTTCTAGGACGACCTAGGCTACACACACACACACACACACACACACACACACACACACACACTGCATGCCCCTGCTTGAGATAACCCTTCTGATTTGAAATGAGAACACCCTGTCTCTCTTAGCTGGGAGGCTTTATCATTTATTACAGGTATCAATTCAGCAGAATTAACTTCTGATGGAGAAAACTTGCCTTCCAAAATCTATAAGGAATACAGACTCCAGAATATCTGTTGCTATGAACTTGGCTGTATAATCTTAATATATAGAATATATACTGGTTGCTTTATATTCTTAAATAGGCCCTGGAAAAGGAAATTCCTCCTCACTGGGGCATTGCAGTAGGGGCACCCCCACTTTCTTGCCCTGAGGCTGGAGGCAGCAGCCTGTGGATCTCACACTTCATAGCCTTAGATTTCCCTTTGATATAGTGCTGAGATCAGTTAACAGCACATTTTACAAGTCATGTCCCCTCTGAGATTTACTTAAGTTGTATCTCCCTTCTGAGACATGAGGTGTTCTGCTTTTTCAAGACCTTATCTTCTTTCCTGGATCTGAGAGATATGCATGCCCTATTGTCAAAGAACTGTAAATTGTCTGTGGGTATATATAAACTGGAAACTTTGTGAGATCTAGGAGAATTTTTAAGGAGGAGAATTTTTAAGAGGAGCTAAAGAGAATTTTGAGAGTTTTAGAGAAAGAACTTTTGAGGATAGACCTTTTAAGGAGAAATCTTAAAGAGAGCTTTTGAGAGAGAACTTTTGGGAAGAACAATTTTTGAAGATTAAAGAGCCATGAGAGAATGATATGTGTATGAATGGATTCATTGGCCCTTAGATTTTTTGGGGGGAAGTCGAGACAGGTTTCTATGTGTAGCTTTGGAGCTTGTCCTGGAACTAGCTTTGTAGACTAGGCTGGTCTTGAACTCACAGAGATGCACCTACCTTGGCCTCCCAAGTTCTGGGATTAAAGGCCTGTGGCCTTCAAATCTTATTGGTCAGGCGTGACCCACCTGCTGTAAGCCTCCTGCTTGAACCCTTATTTCTCCATAGTTGTATCCCAGGACAATGCAGACAAATCAAGCAGATCTCCCATTTGGCACATGCTGCACAAGGTGGGGGAGGTCCTGTAATGAGGACTCCTTGATATGCAACAGATGCTGAGCTGGTGGGTCTCAGTGCCTGCTGTCTGCAGATTAGATGCACCTGGGAGACAGGTAACGATGCTCTGATGGCTTGGCCGCAGCCAAATGTTCTACAGGATGGTGTATCAGGGTTCTACAGAGAAATGGAACCAATAGGCTGTCTATCACCCATCCTCCATTAATTCTTCTGTCAGTCTGTCTGTCTAGCCATTTACCCATCTACTACCCATTGTCTATCCATCTGTCTGCCTATTTCCTACCTGTCTATTTATTTGAGGACAATCTTTTAGAGTTATTGAGATGCGTTCATGACCATCTGTAAGCTGCAGATTCTGAGTTCTTGAGCGCTGCCAAGGAATTGCAGAGCTGCAGACCCAGGAAAGCCAGTGATAGGGCTCTTAGTCCAGACCAGAGGCTTGTGGATCAGAGGGCTGGTGAGTGGGAATCCTGGAGTCAAATCTAGCAAGTCTGAAATTCTGGCCTCAGAGCAAGAAGAGAAGGGTGTTCCAGGACACACACACACACACACACACACACACACACACACACACACACACACACACACAGAAAGAGAGAGACAGAGAGACAGAGAGAGTCCTTTGGAAAAAAAACACCTCACAGACATAGAGCAAGAAATAATGCTTAATCAGCTCTCTAGAGCTTTTTATTTATTTTTACTTCAAAAATCATTTATTTTTATTCATATGAGTGTTTTGTCCGCATGTGTCTGTGCAGCAGCCAGTTCCCATAGACACCAGTAGAGAGCTCAGTTACAGATGGTTGTGAGCTGCCATTTGTGTGCTGGGACCCAAAACCCAGGTCCTCTAGAAGAGCAACAAGTGCTCTTAACCACTGAGACATCTCGCCAGGCCCTATAATTCTTTTTGAATTCAATGTTGTTAGCACCTGAAAATAGCCATCCTAGGTGACTTGAGCTCTTTTTAAAAATGGTTTTAAGATTTTAATTGTCTGTGTGCATGTATTGGTCTGCATGGGGGCTACGTGCACACAAGTGCTGGCACTCTTTGAGGCCACATCTTTAGTCCTAACTGGGATCAGCTGGAACTAGAGCTATAGCTGGTTGGGAGACACCAGAGGTGGATGCTGAGAACTGAACTCTGTTCCTCTGCAAGAGCAGTACATGCTCTTAAATGACGAGGTATCTCTCCCGCCCCCTGGCCTGTTTGTTTGTATCTCACAAGTGTATGCAACGTGCAGTTCAGGTTGAGAATAACACCATCAATTCACTTTCTATTTCACAATGCAGAATGCAGGCGCCATCTTCATTGTATAGGTGAGGGTACAGGGTTCAGGGGCTGATGCCGAGCAACTTGCCCAGGGTCACACAGACAGACTGGGATGAACCTGATCAGAACAGGGGCAGTTTGGGTTTAAGGCTGGTCTGTTTATACACTCTACATGCAATGCCAGAAGCCTGGGCTTAATGCTATTTATTGTACTATTTGACAGAAATATGAGCCAATAAAGGGGCATCTTATATTCAAAAGTACTTTATAGCAGACAAGGAACTATTTAAAGATGGTAAATTGTCATTTCTAATTTTACTACACTCTATTTGCATCTCTTCTACTGAAGGAAGAAATCTGAGACTTCATCAATTTTATATGTTCATTTTAAAAAATCAGGCCTTCGATTCTCTCTCTCTCTCTCTCTCTCTCTCTCTCTCTCTCTCTCTCTGTCTCTTGAGGCAGGGTCTCATGTAGCCCAGGCTAACCCTAAACTTGCTATGTAGCCAAGGATGACCTTGAACTTCTGAGCCTTTCTTGTCTCTATTTCTGGAGTTCTGGGATAATAGATATGCATCACCATGCCTGATTTCTATGGGGCTGGAGACCAGGAACTTCATGCATTCTAGGTAAGCATGAGTAATATCTCTAATCCCAATTCTGTTATTTTTCTAGGCAACCATTACCATTATCATTATTAATTATATTAATTTGAAATGAAACTTCCCTTGTTAGAAAGTTTGGGGAAGGAATTTGGTTAGAAATAATATTCTGTGATTTGAACCAATGAAGCATGTCTAAGTTTGTCATCAAGGTGCAGTTTTTCTCTACTATGTCAAGATTTCTTTGCTGGCTTGGTTAATATTTGCTAATTATAACATATATTGAAGCCTTCTCTCTGTGCCTGCCTTGGGAATACCAGATTGTCCAAGACATTCCAGTCTTACTAGGAGTTAATAGTGGGGAATCTGGTGCATGCTGTGGTAGTTGCTCTCCTAGTGATTCATGGTCCAGAGAAGTAGAGGATGAGAAGGTACAGGAACCACCTAAGAAAGGTCTTCCAAACAGGAAGCGTTTGGAATGGGACCTTCAAGGCTGAAGAAGGTTAGCCAGGTGAAGAGAGTGGTAGAGAAAACTGCCAAGGTGAGAGAACAAGCCAGCAATGTAGAAAACATGGGGGAAACAGGAGTGATGGAGAGCGGCCTATTGTGAGGATCAGATTGAAGGGCAACTGGAGGCTAAAGGGATTTTTTTAAGGTGGTTTGGATTGAGTTTGTTGACCCAGCCTCTCAAACTTAACATTAAAACTACCATCCCTAATGATGCTGATGCTACAGTCTCATTGAGACATCTTCATTTGTGCATGAATTGGTGTTCTGCATAGAGTGGGCACTTTTGTTACCATTAAACACTGAAAACCAGACAGCAGCCCAAAAGTAGGAAGACTACAGTACAGCACGTGAACTCAGTGCTGGATCTGAGCTTTGAGTTTGTTTGATGCCCATGGGCCAAGCATTCTCCGTTTGTTTGTGTGAACAGATGTCATGAAAGAACCTGAAAAGGGTCTAATCTTGTAGGTGTGGGCAGGTCATCCAGTGAGTCAGGACAATTCCTACTGTGTCCAGCATTTCAGACCACCATAGATTCTCTTTAAAAAAGGGAATTTTCAATGGGATTGGAGAGGAAAATGAAAAAAAATTGTAAAAATTCTCAGTGTAACTCTAGGGGCAGAGAGTGGCAGTTGATGGTCCTGGAGAGATGGCTCAGTGGTTAAGAACACTTTCTTGTCTTGCAAGAGGCCTCAGGTTCAGTTCCTCATGGTGGTTTACAGCTGCCTCTACCTCCAGTTCCAGGGAATCCAACGGTCCCTTCTGGCCTATTTGGGCATTGCATGCACTGGTACACGTAGATGCATGCAAGTACTCATACATAAAGATGAAAATAAATAAATGTTAGTATTTTTTTAAAACGACACCTGGGAGGTGAAGGCAAAAGACTCAGAAATTCAAAGTTATCATTGGCTACATAATGAGTTCAAGGCCAGCCTGGGATCCATGAGACCCTATTTAAATTATTTTACCTTTTATTTTTATGATTTTTCATGACAGAGTTTCTCTGTGTAGCCCTGGCTGTCCTGGAACTCATTTTGTAGACCAGGATAGCTTCAAACTCACAGAGATCCACCTGCCTCTGCCTCCTAAGTGTTAGGATTAAAGGTGTGTGTCACTATGCCTGGACATGAGACCCTATCTTGAGTTTTAAAAATTTGGTTTTGTGATGATTTGAAAGGAAATGGCCCCCAAAGGGGAGGGACTGTTAGGAGGTGTGGTCTCAGCTAGGTATGATCTTGTTGTAGGAAATGTGTCACTATGGAGACAGTCTTTGAGGTCTCATGTATGGTCAAACTCATCCAGTGAGACAGACCACTTCCTGCTGCCTGCAAGCTACAGAACCTTCAGCTACCTCTCTAGTACAATGTCTGACTGCATGCCTCCATGTCCCACCATAATGTTAATTGGCTGTAAGACACCACCTCACTTAAATGTTTTCCTTGGTAAGACTTGACATGGTCATGGTGTCTCTTCACAGCAATGGAAACCCTAAGACAGAAATCATCTCAATGGCTGATTCTTTCTTTTTCATGTCAGTCATAGGAGAAAAATAATCCAGACAGAGGCTGTAGTCTGTCCCTTTAAAGAACCCATTTGGGCATCTAGTGCTAAGTGGTTCTCAGCATACAACTTCATAGGACTCAATAAATAATTGATATAAATTAATGGCCAATGAAAGAAGCATCCGCACTGATCTATAATTACTGGAAACAACCTCATACATTTTTCATGAAAGTGTCATTTCATTGCAATTTTCCCTAAAATTCAGTGTATTTAAAATTTAAATGGCTTTCAATAATTGCTTTCAACTGCTCTCAGTCATGTAGCTTCCCTGTCCGGGTGGGCGGCTGAGAAGCACAGGATCCAACCGCTGTTCCTTGCTTCTGATTCTGCCTGAGAATGATGGTGAAGGCCGGGATGCTCCACAGTGACTCTTCAGCAGCTTGTCATCGTGAGCAGAGTCACACAGTGCCAACATTTTAGCAGCATGCGGGAACTGACAGCCGTACCCCACATGCAGGCTGACCTAAAAGCAGGTTCACAGCCTGGCAGAGAAGGGTCCACCTGGGTGCAGCTTGCCCATGTGATTCCCATGACGAAAGGGGCTCTCTGAGCAAGGACAGAGACTTCTCATCTCCTGAATTCACATCATCAATGGATCATTTATTCAGAGTAGGAGCAGTGAGGGACAGACAAAAGGACAGCTGAGGAAACAGTGGAACCACCAGGCAGCTAGCTCTTTCTGCTCAGTAGACTGACGACCACCAAGAGTGAGGTGTCTGGAGGATCAGGCAAACTGACTTCAGTTTTGGTCCTGATCCTCACTAGCAAACCAGAACACAGACAAGTTATTGCCAGCAAGTCATACAGTTATCACTTTGTAGTTGTGACTCTCTTTAGTCTGACCTGTGACATGGAAGGATACCCACTCTTACTGTGGTTCAGAGAGTTACATGAACCGAAGTCTGAAGCATTTTGTATCATTGCTAATCAAATTTTAAGATGAATCAGCAGCCTTCACTGATAAGGGAAAGAACTTTCAGGTGTGCTCATAAATGTCACATGTGAGTAACAGTGAGGACATCCAACTTGATGGCAAATTCTGTTTGTCTGTCTATCTACCTATCTTCATCATCATCATCTATGTATCTATCATATATCTCCCTATCATCTGTCTGTCTGTCTATTTATCTTGCATTATTCCTTGGAAATAGTGATTTCATACCACAGTACTTTGTCTTTCTCGAGTGTTACAAAAGTGGACTCCTGACCTTTGTATGTAATATAACCTCATTTTCCCCTTACTGTATCCTGCTGAGGCACAGAAGCCTGCCCAGACCTCTGACTGATACTTGGCTAAGTGAAAACTAACACTCTGATTAAGAATGTTGTTTTCATCTCTTGGTTTGTATGTTGATGAGCACAGTTCACAAGCACTTCCCATATGTACTCTTTGTGTGACACTGTACTAGGTATTGGGGGCATGAAGAATTGGTCTTCAAAGATCCCTTAGTTCAATCACACTGAATTCTTTACTTGTATCTACAACACTGTCCAAAATTAGGCATCTTCTGGGATAGGTATGAGAACCAGATCAAGAAGACAGTGCCTTGGAAGCTGGGGAGCCAGGGAACCAGCCAGAGGCTTACAAACAAAGTCAAGCACATTGCTGGTCTCATGAAACGCATCTCTGGATCAACTCAGACCCTGGGTTCCGGCCATTTGATGACATCTCCAGGATGGCCCTGAGGTCATTGAATTACCATCAACAGTAGCTGGTTAGAGCAGACACCAGTGAGGTGATGTTAGACTAAGCTGCTTGGGCCTTTTTGAAACCATGAGTGGAAAACCCGCCTGAGAATAAGGCCCAGATAGAAAAGCTTGGAATAAAACAGACCAGAGCTGGCTCCTGGTGATGCCATCAGAACCCCAGTTGAGCTGATCCTGAGAGAGTAAGCCCAGGCTGTGGTTTTCTGAGCTAGTATGTCCTGAGATTTCTTAGTCTCATCTGTTTTGTTTGTTAAAACCTAGAAACTGATAAGCTCTGATCTTACAAAGGTCTGGAAAATGGAATACCCCCCAACTTCTTAAATTCAAGATTGAACATAGACAGGCCAGCAAAATCCAAAGGCTTCTATGGCTGACTATCAATGGTGGGGCTCTGAGGTTGTGTTGGGATTGGCAACAGCTCTGATGAAAAACAAGGTAGAAAATAAAAGTCGGAGAGAAAGAAGAAGAGGGAGATGGAAGAGCAAGCAGAAGAGGACTTCCTAGGTGGGTTATTTCATAAATTAGGGATGCAATTACAGCCTCAGGGATCAAAGGTGACCTGGGCATCATATTTCTGTTTAACTCGGTGCCCTCCCTTCAGGCAGGAGGGAGTGTCCTGTCCTGTTTTTGTGGTACAGGAGAGAGCTCTGGTTCACAGGCTGGGACTAGGGCTCCGCTTGCTTTACTGGCTTAGCCACTGCATTGACAACATAACATCTTTTCTTAGTTGTAACAGTTAATGGGATGATGGCTCATTATGGGAGACATTGGAGTCAATAAATTAATTACACAGTGGTGATGATGTTCTCAATTGGTTCCCTCTAAGTCAAGTCATCAGATGTGATAGTATGTGCTGGGGCTGCCCCCATAACAACCCAAACTTGGGCTGCTACAAAGCCACACTTCAGCAGGCATTTCAACTCTAGTCAGTTAAAGGGTCTAATAAAACAGGAAAAGGATGTGTCTGTTTCCAGTGTCTGATGGGGGAAGTCTTCTGTATATATATTTCTCTTATTGGTTGATAAATAAAACATTGTTGGCCAATAGAGAATCAAGATAGGTGGGACTAGGAGACAAGGAAGATTCTGGGAATTGTAGTAAGGGAGTCACCATGTGATCCTGGGAGGAGAGGACACATGAGTCTAGTGTTCTCTGTAAGATAAGACCTTGTAGAAATACATATATTAGTAGTGCATGAGGCAGCCGCAGCTGGTTGATGGCTGGAGTAGTTAAGTAATATTTAAGACAGAGCTAGCCAATAAGAAGTCCTAGATATTGACCAACAGCATTATAATTAATAGAGTCTCTGTGTGTTATTTGGAGCTGACGTGGCACTGGGACCAGGCTGAGGGGAAGAGTAATTGTAACTTGACATGAGACACAATTGCTCCTGACAGCACCGAGATTTTCTGAAAAAAATGTTGGACACTGATGGCACTCCTTCTGGAGTTCATTCTCTCCTCAACTAATGGCCTCTTAGGCAAAGGACTGCCCCCACCTCGACCGCTGACTTTGGACATGCTGTCCTACTGTGCTTGCAGGAGATGAACTTAGGAGACTGCTGAACCTTGCCAAGTCAGGGTAAAACAGCCTTCCTACCTCCCTGCTTCTGTGTAGGTCACCAGATACTTTAGGCTTTAGCCAAAGTTGGTTGCCCCTACGTTGCTGTGAGACTTTGAGTGACTGTCCAAGTAACTTGCTGTTTCTGTCTTCACAGCACCTTTGGAAGTTGCTCACTTGAGCTTCCTGCCTACCCTAGTATTGTTATCTTCCTTCTCAGGTCTTTGATGAGGCTGAATATTAGACTCACAATTATTGTTCTCTCTTCCTAAATAGAAATATTAGATATAAGACTTAAACTTTCCAGCTTAGGACAGCTCTATAGTAATCTGTGTTATGTCTAAACCCTAGGACTGGATATGTAGTTCTTGGCTTTTGCTCTTGTTGCTTCACTGGCGATGGCCTTAAATGTGTTTGTTCTTACTTTTCCTTCTCCTAGAACACACTTGATATTTGCTATCTTTGTATATAGTTTTGTATCAAGCCTAAATATTTTTCTTTAGACTAAAAGGGGAATTGTAGTTAAATATTCACCCTGCCCTCACCTGTAGCACTTACCATGCCCATTTGGGCATGGTCACAGATGAGTATGTGATGGGGGGTGAGTCTTAGGTCTCGGGTAGGCTTCTTCTTCTCTAGTTTTCTAGCTCCAGATATGTCAGTATGCCCTGATCTGTGCCCTTGCCATGACCACTAACTTTCCTCATCAGATTCTAAAGCAATGAGGCCAGTTAACTTCAACCTTGGCCCTCCCAATTTGTGCCCTGACCCGTGGGACATTCATTGTAGGTCTGGAGGGCACCTAGGAGAAAGATGGAGAATAGGGGATACAAGAAAGGACACCAAGACAGGTATCTGATCAAGGTGACAGGATTTTATTCTTTCCAAGGTATATTTAAGGGGCTTGGAGGAGGAAGTGAGGAGGGGTAGCTAGCTTCTAGGAAGCTGTCAGGGAAAAAGGTCAGGGGTAGAATCTCCTGTGATGCTAGGTAACTTGACTGTAGGTCCTTACTATATCTATCTCAATCTTTCCCTATTGTCCAAGCCTATCTTCTGGAGAACTTAGGGGCTTTCTGTTGAGCTAATCATTAACTGATAATTAAGCTGCAGGCCTGTTTCTGGAATTTAGCAGAGGTAGCAGGGTGGTCCATAGTCACATACTCTCTATGAGGATTGAGTCACGTCTTTTCTATCAGTACGTGAGGCAGCCACAGCTGGTTGATAGTCGGAGGCCCCTGACAAATTTGTGAGCTAATTTTGTTCTTTAGGAGACTGTAGTAACTCCCCGACCTTACCACAATTGACTCCATGATGGAAGTACCATTCAGGCCATAAAACTCAGCACCTCCTGCCAAAACTAAAACAAAGGCCTAATCCATCAGAGTCCGTAGTTCTGGGAAAGTCTCTGACCTTGCTTCTTGGCTTCTGTAGTTCTGCTTCCTGCTAACTGAGGTAAATCAACCCAGGATATGATTTTTGTGCTTAAAAGCTCACCCTGAGAAAGGCTCAGGGCTGCACTGGGATCCCAAACACCCAGTAGTCACTGGCCGGCTAATAAAAACCTATTGACTTTGGTTTGTGTCCTGATAGTCTTCTCTGGTAGATACCCCACAATGGAGACTGCTTCAGGTGCGTTGCTGTAACAACGAGAACCAGAATAGTGTAGGTAGCAAACACTTTTTAAATTGTACCATATTCCATAATTGTGAGATCCATTCAATAAAAGCATCTTGTCTTAAAAGTTTGTGTCAGAAGCCCCACAGGGCCTTGACTGTTGACTAGACTTGGAATCAACTAAGGGACTGGCATTTAGGTATGCTGTAAGGCTATATCCAGGGAGGATTAACTAAGGGGGATGAGCCTCATCCAGAGTGTTAACACCTGAATGCAGTAGTCCACACACAAAGAACTCCAAGTTCTGCTTCAGTTGCCTGATTTCAGTTCTTGCTGATGAATAGTCTGCTCTGTCACCAATGAATGTACATCACAGGGAGAGTTTGTTTGGAGGCTTATTAAAAATAGGAATTCATGGATTTGGTGAGATGACTCAGTTGCTAATGTGCATGCTGATCAAGCACAAAGACCTGAGTTCGATCCCCAGCACCCATATAAACATCCAGGAATGGTGGCATGTATTTACAATCCCAGAGCTGGGGAGGCAGAGACAAGGAGGATCCTGGAACTTGTTGTCCAATCAGCCTAACCTAACCAGGGAGCTCCAGGTGCCAAGGAGAGACCCTGTCTCAAAAAACAAGCAAGCAAAAACCAACATGAACAGGTGACCTCTGGCCAACACAAATGCTCACACACATATATGCAGGTGCACGTATAGGCACACACACACACATACACAAATACACATAATATATAACATGTATGTGCTATATATATATATATATACACACACACGGTATATATATTTTACAATTTTTACATGCTTAACAAAGCCTATATGAATTTTGGGATGGGATATCTTCTCCAAAGAGACCAGAATCTCATAACTGTCATCTATTTCCTCCTTGCCTGGCTTGATTTTGCTGGACAGACTTCCTTGAGTGTGGCCTTGTAGCCCCTACCTCAGAGCTTATGCCAACTAGTGCCTGGATAGGAACAAGGCTACAGGGGCTAGCATACTGTGACAGCAACCCCTCGCTTGTAGGAAAATGTCTTTCCCATCAGGTTACTTTTGGGGCAAATATTTAATTCCCATCTGTGATGGCTTGGCTATTTTCATCTCTGGCATTTGAACCCTTCTGCCCTCAAGGTCCTCTGTGGGATGGCAATGCTACTAATGACCCTAATGGTGCACGGCCACCCCGACCTCCTCCATTACCTCCATCACTCTTGGCCGCCATTCTTTTAAGGGAGGGGCGTCACATCCCTGATCAGAAGCTCAGTAACAGCTCTGAGAAGCCACATGGGCTGGAGTATGTTTTCTTCACCGTCCTGTTACCATATGAGAGTGGTCAGGAATCACTCAGGACTCTTTCTGTGCTCTCAAAGTTTCGGTAATTTGGATAAAAGGGAAGAAATGGGTTCTTATTGCCCGGAGCTCTAAAATGGGACAGGGCAAGGTCAAATAGGCCAAATTGAAGACTGTGAATTTTTAATACCTTCTGTCTCACTCAGGCACTGAAGCACACACAGAAGTGGGGGAATACATTCCTCAAAAGCCTACCCTCCCATCTCCACCCAGTCTCGCTTCCTCTACTTGAAGGCAGACATTTAATAGTGCAGCTTAAATAAAGTCTTAGAGGCCTTTTGAAATGATTTACATTATATCTCATTAACTCTTTTAAAAATCTATTCATTCATTCGTTCATTCATCTTTTGAGATAGGGTCTTATTATGTAGCGCGCAGGTTGGCCTCAAGCCAATTGCTGAGACTTTAGGACTGTCCTACCATTCTTGGCTCATTTTTGTTTGTCGGTTGGTTAGTTGGTTTTTAAGACTGAATCGCACTGTGTAGCCCAGACTGGCTTTGAACTCACCACTGTTCTGACTCAGCCACTCAAATGCTGGGGGGTTTCAGGCCTGTGCCACCACATTTGGCTCTGCAGTCTCATCAAAATCAGTGGCTTTGATCCATAAACCTGCCTGATGGTCAGGGTGTTATAATTTTTAAAAAGCGGCTCAAGAGAGAAAGACACCATGTGACAAAGTTCAGGCAGAGGGGATTTTTATGAAGGGAAAAGGGTGGTAAAAAGGGGAAAAAGGAGGGGGAAGACCGGCCTCCAAGGACAGGAGCAGACAGAGGGGGAGGGGGAGGGGGAGACAGACAGACATAGGGAGAGGAAGGGAGAGGGATGGGAGGTGGGCAGGGTCCTTTTAAAAGGGAACATAGTGAATGTGCATAGTGGCTCTTAGTGGCAGAACTCCAAAGGCAGGCCAGTACAAATGCCTGGATACTAACACAGGGGGCCTCAGGTACGACTTCTGGCGAGTTTAGTCCTCAGGTATTGTATCATCATCTCTGTACCATGCGGTGTAGACACTATGATTCCATACTCAGTATGACAGCTGAGCCAGAGCTTTGCAGATGACGTCCATGAAAGCCAAGCATGGAATTGCAAGCCTGTAGTTGGGGCAACGGGGAAGAAGAAGCAATAGACTTGGGAGTTCCAGGCTGGTGGGGCTACATAGCAAATGCAACGCTATCATGACCACTCAGCCATTACTCTTTTCTCGGAATCTTGTACAGCTGTAAGACTCTGTTTATGTTGCAGTTCATTGTTGTCAGAGGCCATGGGGGTTGGGTAGCCAGAACAAGTTTCTCAGGACTCTGTGTCACCTTGTTTTTTGAGACAGGGTCTGACACTTGCCTAGAATTCACAGACTAGGCTAAACTGGCCAGTCAGTGGGTCCCAGATGAGCACGTGTTTCAAGTTTCCCAGCAGTGAGATGATGATGATGATGATGATGATGATGATGATGATGATTATTAGTGGCTATTATCTGGGTCCTGGGGATCGAACTGAGGTCCTAGTACTTGTAGTATGTTGGCTGACTGAGCCATCTTTCCAACTCTTTTGCCCACTTCTAGATGACATTTGCTTATGCAAGGATCCATTGATTGATACCTTTTGGGACATGATACAGATATTTAAATGGAACTTGGTTGGTTTGGCCAGATAATAGTTTATTGGTTTTTTGATAAAACGTGTTTGGATGAATGATGAAAACTTATGATATAAAGCAAAGAACTTGATGTTAGTAACCAGAAAAGTCATTGAAAAAGTCCTTCCCAGCTTTAGTGTCCTCATTTGGACACTAAGGCTGTTCCCTTGATGATTAGCTGCTCTCCTGGGTTGGACTGAGGAGTCAGTGGAGGCTGGTACCACAGCCATCTTCATATTTCTTTGCCTTTCTTGGGCATCTATGATGGTAGCAGTCATTTCTTTTCTCCTGCTTTTGGAGACTGGCAGTCTGAGGTCTAGGTGGCAGTGTGGCACCACTGATATGTCTCCTCTTAGCTTGTGGATGGCCATCTTCTCCACGGATTTTCAGGGTATTATTCCCTTTGTGTGTTTCTATGATGGTTGTTTGTTTAATAGAGATCAAAACTCAATCTAATAGCTTTGTTTTGCCCTTATCATCTCTTTGTTTATGTAGTGGTGGTGTGTATGATATGTGCATGTATTCATATGGTTGTGTGCATGTAGGCATGCACATGTATGTTCACTCATGCGAAGGTCAGAGTTTGCACTGTCTTCTTCAATTTCTCACTGCTCTGTTTTTTGAGAAACAGTCTCTCATGGAGCTTAGAGTTTATTGATTTACCAGGCTGGGTAGCCAGTGAATTCTAGAGATCTGTTTGTCTCTAATTTTACAGCACTGGGATTACAAGTGTGCACTGCCAAGTCCAGCTTTTTAGGTGGATGCTGGGGATCCAAACTCAAGTCCTTATGTTTGCATGACAAGTACTTCACCAACTGACCCTCAGCCCTTTAATCGTGTTTTAAAGACCGTATTTCCAAGCAGGCTCACACTCTAGGCATGCAAAGAGTCAAGTGTTCAATGTAATGTTTTAGAAGGACACAGTTCAGATCAGAATAGGAACTAGATACAGCATTTTGGAGGAGATAGCAAGGTTTAGCCTTGCTTATGGGAAGCATGAAGCAGCTTGTACACCTGGAGTGCAGGTACTTGCTCTGATCCTTCAAGGATTGCATCTGCCCAAGGCCCTCTTGTCCCTCAGGGTCAACCCTCATCCTGCCTGTGATATTCAGCATCTCAGATGCTTGGCCTTGCCTCTCTCCAGGTGGCCAACATGTGGTCACTGTTACAGCATATCCAAGTCTCCTACCCAAAATCCAAAGTCTGATCAGGTCCAAGTATTGAGTGTCATGACAGCATCCAGTCTCAGCTCAGAGTACCCCGCACAGCCTCCAATCTTCTCCCCCTAGAGAGTTTTCTCTGTAGGTACACATTAAGGTCATGATGGAATTGTACACCTGTGTCGTAACCTGTACTAGTCACTTGATAACACATGCTTTGATTCTACCCTTGGAAGTGTAGTTCTAAGTCAAGACATTCCAGGCTCCCTCATGGTATTTAGACAGACACAGGCATCCCTCACATGGGAACTGCAGTTGGTACCCAGTATCTTTACTTTTCTTTGTTCCCAGTCCTTTTTAGTTTGTTTGAATTTTTTTTCTATTTAGGCTTTAAGTTTTGCGTTCTGATTCCTTGATTTCTCTGAAGATTCTTTCTGCCTCCAGTGCAGGCCAGGGAATGAGAAACCTGGATTTGCTGGTTCTGTCTGCAGGTACAGGTGCAAGGGTGTGGGATAGGGAAGGGGGTCATAGGGACCAGGATGCTGTGGTCCTAGATCTGTTCTTATGGGTGATATTGAGATTCCTGATTCCCCGCCTGACTTTTTGGTAGGATCCCCTTTCATGGCTTCCCAACTCACACGAAGAAGCCATTGTTTCCATTTTCCACACACCCTCCCTTCCCCACTGTCTTGCACTTGGCCGATGTTTTAACCTTGGTTACCTGTACCATCTGTGGGAATTGCCACAAGAATCCAGCCAGGCTTCCAGAGCTTGTTCCGACATCTGTCTCTATAGAAGTACTCCTCAACACCCATCCTGCCTAATCTTTAACTTCTTTATATTTGTATCTCCCATGCCATCAGCTTTATGTATATGAAGGCATGAATGTGGAGGCCAGAGGTCAATGCTTCTCAATTTCTCTCTACCTTATTTATTATTATATGTACATATATGAGTCATGTCCTTGCCAAAGCCAGAAGAGGGAGTTAGATCCCCTGGAGCTTGAGTTACAGGTGATTGTGAGCTGCCTGATATGGGTGTTGGGAACTGAACTCCTGTCCTATGGAAGAGCAGCCAGCTCTGCTAACCACTGAGCCATCTCTCCAACTCCATCCACCTTGTTCCTTGACACAGGGTCTCTCAATGAACTTACTGATTCAATTTGACTGGCTGGACAATGAGTTCCAGTGATCTTCCTGTTTCTACCCCACTCAATTCTGAGAGTACCAAGTACACACCCCTTATACCTGGCTCTAATGTGGATGCTGGAGATCCATGTCGGGCCCTCATGCTTTCCAGGCAAACAATGGATTGACTGAGTTATCTCTTAAGCTCATGTTAACAGATTTGAAACTACACTCTCCTGTTTCTATGTGTCTATAGCCTGCACTCCACATATGAGCATAAACTGGAAATAATAGCAAATACTTCGAAGGCCCCCACCCCCAGTTAGAACAAAGGCAGTATCACATTGATGGTTTGTCATTTAAGGCTGAGAATTATCCACTGGCCATTCTTACATCTTCTCTTCTAGTCTGATTTTTACAAAGATAAAGAAGTGTAAAGGAGACTGAAGTGGAAGTCACTGTAATTAGCAAACTTGGTCCAGCTCAGCTTCCCTGTCACACGCTTAAGCTCTGCATAGGCAGCTCAGGCTGCATGACAGATAGAGTTGGGAAGGTCTACAATGTGCAAAAGAGCAATCAGTTAAATCACTTCCATTTAAGAGCGTTTATCTAATCTTAATTAAGACTTTTAATTCATTAATTAATCTCATCATCATTTTTCATAATGAGCATTTCCCATCTCATTTGTGGTTTTTAAAATGTGCCACTAACTTTAGAAATTAGATTTTAGTATGAATTAATACTAGTGGCAAGCCAAGAATGGAAATCAGGAATGCTTATCTTATTAGCATTTAATAATTACCTTCTTGGCATTCCTGCATACTCAGTCACTTGCTAAAATTGCTCCTGTATGGTGTGGATTTTTCTTTTTCTTTTTGTATTCCTTCTCTTCAAAGAATCTTAGGGAAGGAGGCGGGGCTGGGATGGCTCTGGCTATAAAGTCCTCCCTCCTCCAGTGGGAGAAGAGACAAGCAGGCTCATTGGGGAGAGAGAAGCTCTTGGCTGATTGAGCAGCTCCACGGTATGTTCTCAGCTTTTGTTTTCTCCCAGCTGGCTGTGGCTTGTGCAATCTATGTGATGAGTATGGTACCTCTGGTCAGGGCATCATTTTCTGTGGAGACTTGGAATTTAGGTCCCTTCAAGAGTCGGGGGCAAAGTGCTGCTTCACAGATGATCTCCTCTCCATTTGCGTTGTTTTTATAAATGTAGGAATTTCTTCTAGAATTTCTGGGGCATGATTTTAAAATATTAATCCATCTTCTTTTTTCCTCAATGGCCCATAAAAAGTCCTCAAAATAGCTATATTAACAACTCCACATATCTATTGGGAATCATAAGTTTTCTTAATTCATCACTATGATGAGACAGAATGAACTCAAGAAGGGATGTATTCAGATTCAGAGGGATAAAATTCAAATAGCAAATTTTCTTTGCCAGTAAAAGAAGGAACGTGGGCTCTGATTGTCTTCTCTGTGGCTCTCAGCTGATTGGAATGGGCATCACTTTGCTTGTATTATTTAGAAGTCAGTGGGCAAGCAAAGGGGCTGGATAAATAATTAAAGATTTCATTTCTAGTTCATGTTAAGTCTCATGTGGAGATTCTTGAAGTTAAGATTGTAGAGTGCCAGGTGCCCTTTGCATGTGTTGTGGCCACATTAACACAGTCCTCATCGCGGCAGGAATTCTACTTTCTCAGAGTCTTGGGAGTGGGAGGGAGGCCCTTTCGAGACTGTGACTTTGTATGTATCTTCTCTGAAGTTTGGGATGAAGCTGTTCTTATCTCAGACTGTATTTCTTGTGTCTGAGTTGATGCGCTCCTTGGCACCTGGGAAGGCAGTAGTTTCCAGCCCCCTCTGAGATGTCCCTGCTGCCTGTCTTGTTCTAGAAAGATTTTGGCAATCAGCACCTTTCAGCATTGTATGCTATTGGGCTCACCCATGTCTTGCCTCTGCTCCCTAGAGGATGGGGAACCAATAATATTTTCTTGTTTTTATTTTTTGGCATGTTGAGACAGAGTCTTTATGTATCCCTGGTGCTTGATATGCAGCAAAAACTGACCTCAAACCTGCAGAGATCCTCCTGCCTCTGCCTCCTGAGTGCTGGGATCCAAGGTGTGGGCACTAAGCCCACTGGGACCAATAATCTCAAACTTCCACAAAATTTTTCATTTTGCCAGCTTTTATCCATCTGTTCAAACTTCAAACATGTTGCAAATAAAAAAAAACCAGGAAACTGTCTTCAACAACAACAAGAAATTAGAAAATTCTTAGTCTTTCTCAAAGGTGACTGACAGATGAGGGCCAAGGTAGATGGGCGTTAGTCCCTACAGGCTTGTGCACCTCTGCACACACCTCTACAGGGTTATTGCCAGAATGAGGACGGGGAGATGTCTCTGGGTGGTATCACGTGTATCTGAAGTCTATGCAAATGTCACCCTCCCTATTACAATTAATAATTGATGGAAAGGAAGAGAGGATCAGGCTGGAGTTTGGTGCCAGGCTCTCTGGAGCATTCCCAGAGCACCAACAACTGCCTCTCCCACTTGGAGTTATGTGAGAACATCTTTCTCATTTGTGTTTACCATAAAAGGAATGTAGCTGTCCATCTTTCCTGAAAACGGTATCTTAGGACCAGTTTGGTCATTGTGAGAGTCAAGCTAAGAGGCAATTCTAAAAACATGCCAAATAGCTTATTGTGTGAAGACAATAGCATCACTGATGTGTGTCTGGTTCAGAGAATGCTAGAATATTCCATTTCTAATGATGACATGGATAATTATAAAAATTATCCATAAGCATTAGTAATAAAAGTCACAGGGGTGCTGGTGAGATGGCTCAGTGAGTCAGCGTGACTTGAGCCAAGCCTGAGAATATAAATTTAATCCCCAGAACCCGCATGTTAGAAGGAGAAAATCAACTCCTGCAAGTTGTCCTCTGACCTCTATAGGCACGTTGTACACACCACACTACACACACACACACACACACACACACACACACACCACACACACACCATATATCACACACATACACACAGAGAGATGCAGACACAGACATACACACCACACACATAACACACACCCTACACCACACATGCCATACCCCATATACACACTGAGACAGACACAGCACCACACCACAACACTACACATACACACCACACACATACACCACTCATACATCCCACACACCCCACACCCACATACCATACACCACACACACAATCATACAACTCTCTTCCCCCCCCCTTTTAAAAATCTACAGTGGTCAGCCCCTTATTTAGCAACAACATAAACTTTCTAATATTTACACTTGGTAGTGTATTAGCATAGCAATAAGGACAGTCCTTATCTTCTCAAAGAGACATTGAAGTGGCACAAAGCTACTGACCATTTCAAGGCTGGGCTTGTTGAACAGCCTGCTTGGGTTGAAACCTTGCATTTTCTGCGTATCAACTGTGAGACTCTGGAAAAGTCCACTTCTCTGTGTTTTGTTTTCCATATCAGGGGATCAAATGGGAAGGCTGTCAAGAGCTTAGCACTGAGTCTGGCACACAGTACTCGGGGAGTGTAGCTGGCATTTGAATGGGTCCCTGTGCTAGCTGGTGGAGTTTGTGTTTCATATTCTAGAATGTATACATACCATTCATTGTTCTTGAGTCCAAGTTAACTGTAGAAGAACCCTGATGTGAAATTTACACAAGGCTGCCTCTTCAGGTCTCAGCAATTATAGACTGTGTTTTCGAAAGATTTGATTACATGTTCTATGAACTCATTAGTTCAGTCTAAGGATGGATGGATGTTCACTGTCTAATCTGGAGTTCTACAAGTGTGATTTGGAACACAGCAGTACCTGAAAACTCATTCCCAGAGTACTGGAAGGTGAATCTAGAGCAGTGGTTCTCAACCTGTGGGTCTCAACCCCTTTAGGAGTCCCATATCAGGTACCCTGCATACCAGATATTTACATTACAATTCCTAATAGTGGAAAATTACAGATATGAAATTGCAATAAAATAGTTGGGAGCCACAACATGAGGAATTGTGCTAAAGGGCCACAACCTTAGGAAAGTTGAGTGCTGCTAGATTGGAGTCTCAGATTAGTCTGTTGAGTGAACCCATGATGTAAACCTCTGCTGTCTGAGTGGGAAGTTGGACAAACTGCTGTCTCTGGCTTAGAGTCACCCCCTCCTCTGGGGAAGGGAGGGAGCATCTTCATGACCTATTATGAAGTTGTGGGAAATATATTCTAAGAGCCGACCTTGATTATAATTTTTTTACTGAGGTAACTTACTGGGCACAAGGAACCCACTAAATGCACTAGATTCCTCAGAAATCTCTGAAAGGACTGTAAATCTAAGTAATTGAGATATGGAAGAAAATATAGAGTCAAAAGTTTCACAGAGTTAAATAAACTCTAGAACTGGCTGAAACCCCTACCCCCATGGGTCTGCCTTTAAGGTACATTCACTGAAACTTAGATGTAGAGTGAAAGTCTCAGCTTTACTCAGCGTGTTGTAGGAAACAGGCACATTTTGTCTGTGCCCCAGGAACTACTTGATTGGCGTTGCAGGCATTACACGGTAGGAGCTGTAGGAATTATAAACTTATACCAAGGATGCTTCCGACCATGAGACTCAGAATGTTGAGACAGTTTTCTCTTAATTTACCATCTTATTGGGAAAAATATTGCAGGGAAGTGCTATGTATCTTTCACTCACACCCTCCAACTGATGGCATCACACACAACTACTGGATTTTACTAGACCCAGGCCAGGGAACTGATGCGGGTACCTGTTATAGACATCACTAAAGCTCCCACATTTTTTCATGCACTCATTAGTGTGTGTAGTTTTATCAGGTGATCATCAAGTTTTGGAATTGTCCCATCTGTTGAAAAGGCCCTGATGCTGCTCTTCGCAGTCACACCCACCCTCCCCCTCCACCTGCCCCAGTTGTAGTGCCACACCTCCTGGGCAGAATGTAGTGAGGTGGTCAGGATAGATGACACAGAGACCAGTCGGTTGCATTAAGAAAACTTTATGCTCCCCAAATCGGCTTAGGAGAACTTCCCAAGAAAAACGCTTCCCTTCAGAAAAACTTCTGCCATCCATACACTCACAAATCTCCAACAGACCTCTCACACCTCTCACAGACTTCTCCTCCCTCCTGGCTGGTGGTTAAATCTCTGGCCAGAATCTGGAACAGCAGGGAGTAGCTAGCCATCAAAGTCATGGTGTTTCAGTGAGCCCTTATCGGAGTCCTTATCAGGAGCTTATGGCACTGAATTGTTTTCAGTAAACATGTTTTCAGTAAACATTGTCTGCCTGCTCCCAGGCTGATGGAGGGGTGGGTTTCTGGCCAGGGTCTGTGATCCCCACACTGTAGTTCTTAAGCTGGTCTTAGAATGGGGGCAAGGTGGGCTTGGTGCACTTCCCCAGCTCTTCAGAGCCTGCAGTTGGCCATGCTCTTCTGAGGCTGGAGGAAGCCTTCCTTCATAGTCAAGTCTCCCATTCATGTCTTTCTGTTTACTTCCTGTCTTTGCATTATAGAATCATTTATTTAGCATAGCTCTGTGGGGATTTCTCCTTCTGTATCTCCTGTATACAGGACGTTTGCTCCTAAAATGATGGTTCTTTATGTGAATCTCTATGTTCCCCATGCTTCACCAGTGATTGCCACAGCTGGGCCACCAAGAGCATGGACCCAGGAACTCCCATCCCTGTTGGGTAGATTGGAATCTATATGCAGAGTCTCACACCCATTGCTGCTCATGTTCTGCCTTCCTGGTTTCCTTCTGGAATCAGTGTTGATCATGCAGGACACTGTGGGCAGCCATCAGTTGCCATCTCAAGTGCTTTCTCTGATTTGACACCGACCATGACTTGACACTGGCCATGTGATGCTGCCAGTCTTTGCCATGTCTATAAGGGTACCAACTTCATGTAGAAATGAGAACCAACAGCAAGCAGTTCTGAAAGGCACTTTGTTCGAAGATCCTGTGTTCTGCTCTGAGCTACCATATCCCCTCTCTTTCCTACAGTTGTCTCTGTGACCTGTTATGGATCTGAAGAAACAATCTTGTATGAGATCACCCATGCCCAGGGGAGGCTATAATCAGAAAACAGCAATATGATTTCCAGGAAACAAAAACAAACTTGAGTTTGCACGTAGAAGACTTTATGATCAATATGAAAATTTTAGACCTATTTCTAGCCAGAATCAATAAGATATTAGCCCTGATAAACAAAGGACAAAAGCATAAATGTGGTACAGAGAGAACAGCAATGAGGCTGCCCATAGAGCTTACAGGGTCCAAAAATATAATCAAGTTTGTAGTATTGGAGGTAAGTACAGGTCAAGTTGTCCATTTGGGAACTTTTAAAAAACCCTCACACTGATACCAACCTCCTAGTATGCACGTTTCCCATCATGCTCCATTGAAATCTTTCCCATGGTGTTTTCTGATGGTGATGGATGAGTCCAGGGTGGGTCAGTCAGGAAGGAAGCACCACGCCTGCCAGTAAAGCCAAGAGAAAAAGTTGTGAGAGTAGATGATGCAGAAATGACCATTAATTGGAAGATAATATTTCTTCTCAATGGTAAAACATGTAACAAGAATAGATGAATCATATGTTGGGTCAAAGTCAGATGAAGTTGAGCATTGTAGTAAAGTGTCAAATGTTGGGGTAATTGGCAGACAAAAGTACCAGCTGCTATTTTAGAGATTAGTTAGGGGCACATGGTGAGAATATAGGTACCTTGTGAGTTCTATTCCCCTTTGCCTTTGTTAACTCTGAATCAGATGCCTTAGGGGTCCTTGCCCTGGGGTTACACTGTGGTGTTTGGTAGTCTCGTAGCCATTCTTGGTATGATATATATATATTGGTTTTACGAGACAGGGTTTCTATCGTTTTGGAGGCTGTCGGTCCAGCCCGGCCTCGAACTCACAGTGATCCACCTGCCTCTGACTCCCGAGTGCTGGGATTAAAGGCATGCACCACCACCGCCCGGCATGATATTGTTTTTAAGAGATGATTATATTTGATAAATCAAGGACTCTGGAAGTGACTGTTAAAGAATGCAGTGGTAGACGGGCTTCTGAGATTCCCCAAGGATACCCATCTCCCAGTTTTCAGTTCTTATTGGCCCTCTCCTTGAGTGGGGGCAGAACCTAGAGTTTCACTGCCCATCACAAGGATATAGGAAATATGATGGGTTGTCACTTTTATGGTTGGGTAATACAGAATTGTGAATTTGTCTTGCTATCATGTTTTCTCTGTTACCTTCTTAGCCATTTGTTTCAATAAAGCAAGTTGCCAAGTTAGAGTGGCCCTTATGGTCAAGTCACCATGAAGGAGACACCCTCGTAAAGCAGTCTCCATGTTGGAAAGACCTACTCAGAGCTGTCTCCATGTTAGAGAGGCCACAGGGACCAGTTTCTATGTTGGAGAGGTCCATGTAGAACAGTTATCATGCTGGAAAGGCCCACATAGTGGAAACCTGATGGTGTTCTCAGGCTCACAGCTGAGAAGAGCCTGAGATCCTCAGCTGAACAGCACTTAAGGGGTCAACTCCTGCTAAAGACAACTTTCTTCATTGAGTCTAATGGGTGATACCCTCCACCCCACTCACAGAACCCCTTCCCTTCTCTTACTGGCTCCTCTGCTCTTAATCTCTCTGCTTCTGGTCATTTAGGATGCAAATCTAATCAGGTTCTTCCAACAACTTATATAGTACCAACCCTACCCAACAACTTACTTTCCATTATGTATCTTTTTCACTGTACTTAGACAGTCCCAACACTAGTTTAGTAATAATGATACAGCTCTGACACTGATGCCATTCAAACACTGTCACATCTGATGCATAAGCATTATCTTTGATTCTCACTGTAAACACGCAGAGCTGGGCTCAGCCTCAGTAACAAGAAGACTGAGGCTTGAGAAGCTGTGTTAGTTCCTGAACACCAGAGAGCCCAGCATCAGCCTGGTTTATATTCAGATCGACAAGCCTTTGCTTTGGCTTTTTTTCTGTATTGTGGGAGCTCTTTCTCCCTCCAGCATTCTGCCGGAGTAGTAGATGTCTGACTTCCTCTTGACATATGGCTTTCATTGCTATGGCAAAGTGTGTCTCCCATTTATCTATGAACTTTTGAATCCTGGGGATGAAGAACACCAGAGCTTTCATGTTTCATTCCCATCCTTATGACTTAAAAATACTTATTTGTATTTATGTTTACATATGTATGTCTGAATGAATGTATATGCACTTCACGTGGACAGTGTCTATGGAAGTCAGAAGAGGCTATCAGATCTATACATGATGTTTCCTTGGGTAAAGTAGTGGCTCCCTCTCCATTCCAAGAGACAAGAACTACAGGCGTGCCTCTGGTAGTTACATGACCAGAGCAAATGGGCAGAGTGAACCAAGGGCTCCAGGGTAGATGTTTGCATCTATATCCTTATGCAAAAAGAAACATTTAGAAACACACACACACACAACGAGGATGCTCTGTTCCTATTAATATGGACAGGGTCCCTGAAGGGACTCTTTTGAAGTGACCTCTCTGGCTGCTGAGTGAGTCCCCAAAAGCTTGTGCTCTGGAAACACTTGTGGTTCTCTTCAGCCATTTATTTTCAATTTCTCATGTCTCCCATCTACCCCCGAGATGCCTCCTGGTTCCTGTACTATTATTGTTAACATTATTATATTCTGATATTTACCCTGGACTTTGTCTCCCCTTATCTGTTAGTTTTCTTTCCCAAGACTCGAATTTGGCAGTTCCCCTTTGGAGCAGAGAGACCCATCGTGTCCTCCGCTCTTCCATCTCTGTTCTCCTCTCCATGTGCTCTGGAGACAGAGACCTTTGTGTTGCTATCTTTACTCTCTCACCTCCTGTCTCCTAGAGGAGAGGGATCAGCTAAAGTCAGGGGCTCTCTTCAACTTACCCAGATCCAAGATGCTTTCCTTTTCATTAAAGACTTTTCCCAGGTGGCATACTCGATATATTTCATTTGAGAAAACATGAGAAGTTTAGGGGATAAAATTAAAATCATGCATAGCTCTACGCCCCACTCTGCCCTCACAGCAGAGGCTAGCGCTTTGATGGCTCTGGATCCATGGGTTTTTGAATGCTATGCGTGATGCATTTGATAGCTGCCTTGACAGCAAGCATGCTGCCTTACTTACCTATGTAGAGCAACTGTGTCTGGAAGCATCCATTTAAGGTCACAGGAGTAATTTGAGCACAAGTGCAAAACCAGAATTTTGTTGTTATTGTTGTTACTTCCTTCATCTTGATCTTTTCCTACTTGCAAGAAGCCCTAGCAATTTTCCCATAACACTGGTGCACTCCTGTCATGGCATCATTATCTTTTCTATTCTGTGAGAAACATTCTTCTAGTGGTGGCAATGTAGGTTGTTTTCAGTTTTTCCAGTGGCAAATAACTCACTGGTGAACATCTTCCAAGTGTAAACTCTGTGTGTGTACACGAATTCACACTCATGTTTGTGTGGGTACACATGGGCACACATGTGGATGTCAGAGGACAGTCTGTGGTGTCAACACCCAGGCATGTTTCATTGTCTATTTGAGATGAGGTCTCATTGGCCCGGAAGTTCACCAAAGATCTGCTTGTGTCTGCCATGGGTATCTTGCTCTTGGTGTGACTACTGGAGCACACTACCACGGCTAGCTTTTGAATGTGCTTGCTCAGGACCTAAACTCAGGTCCTCACACATGGGAGGTAAGCACTTTACCAGCTGTGCTGTCTCTTCAGGCACTGGGATACCATCTTTTTATTGTTTGAAAATTTCATGCAAATGACATTTTTTAATAGAACTCACCCCAACTCTCTCTCCTCCAACTATTCCAATGTTGTTCCCTTTCGGTTCCCTCCCAACTATATGTACTTTTAAAGACTCACGTCGAGTCTGCACCAGGCTGTCAGTATGTATGTTCATGGTGTAGGGGCCATCCACCAAAGTACAGCTACCACGGGATGCATTGCTGATGAAAACTAAATCTAACTTTTTAAATGGGTTTCTGATTCTTTCATCTAGACTCCCTAAAGCCAATAACGATAATTTTTAAAGTTTGCTATGCTTGTAGCAAGACTTCAGCTTGCTATGCCATCACTAATGACTTTGCAGGAATTAAAGCAGTTTTTATTCCACCTTCCACCCCTGATCCTCATCCCTACTGTCCGAGTGTGTCTGCCCCTCACTTTCTTCCTGACATACAACACTACCATCCACAAATCTCCCTGTTGGTGCCTCATTGTTGATGAAGCCTTCCTGTTTGATTTCAAGGAGGCTGAACAATTTCTATGTTGATTAGAGATCGTATCCCTTGTCATGAATTTAGAGTTCAGTCTTTCATCCATTTTTCCAGCAAGTTCAGGGTTATTGGATGTGGGTGGGGTTTGGGGATGGATATTGATCGGATGTGTTTCTGTCCCCTCCAAGGCCCAACTTTCTTTCTTTCTGGCCTTTCTGGTTTTTGTCAGGCTTTCGAGTTCTCTCTCCTTTGGGTGAGTCTAAGCCTTTATCCTTCCCTGTGGCTCTCCTAGGGTTCTCTCTTCTCAATCCCTCTCCAGGCTTCTGGGAGCTCTCTTGGGACTTCTTCCAAAAGTTTGTTTTATTTTTCACAGCAGAATGTATCTAGAGGATCAATAAACACTGCACCTGTACCACATGTTGCATGAGACATCATAAAAAGTGTCTGAGGTCAGAGACCAATGCCTGGAAGAAGTGGGATAGGCCTGCCAGCTGCCCGGCTTCCATGGTTTGGTGGAGATGTGGTCTCCAATGCAAAAGCACACCTTTTCTTTCTGGGCCAGTAAAGTTTCTCATCGCGAAGCAAATGAAATTGCTTCCCAACCATCTGGGCCCCACTCAGAAGCAATTCGCTGTATGAGAGGCATCTTGAATGCATTGTAGGGTTGGTTTGCGGTTTTGCAGTAATGTATGTGAAGTACCTATTAATACTCTGTGCAGTTCTTTGAAATGTCTTGGGGGAGAAGTAAAAGAGGCGCTTAGTACTTTAACCAGTTTGGGTTGCACACTCTGAGTGGGTTCTAGGAGAGTTCCCGAGAACTGTGGCTCAGGAGAGTTTGTGGCTGGCCTGGGAACATGGATCTTGGATGGAGGATTCAAGGCCATGGAGCTGTGGGGCCAGAAGCACTGTACAGGTGAGTGGTGGGTAAACTCGTGTGCTAGATGTTTCTACACCCAGAGGGTACAAGACGTGGCATGGCGGTTGTCCTGAAGGATTTGTGAGGTAGTTCCGATTCACCCAGCTGACTCATCCAAGGAATGTGTGCATGGGTATGCTTCATGCACATTGTCAAGTCCTAGACAACTAGTAGTGAACAGGACAGGCCTCAGTGAGCCAATGGAGGCCAGGAAGATCAGTAAATGAGTTTTGTGGTGGCTTGCTCCAAGAACACATGAACAAATTGCCCCAGCCTGGGCTTCCTGGAAAATCTACCCAAAGGATGGACTTTGCAAACTGAGCCCTGGAAGATGAGCAAGGGATGCCCAGATAAAGGGGATATGGGGAAGAGGATTCTAGATGGGAATGGAAAAGGAGGGACCCAGGAGAGGAGCAGGGCCCTGGGTGGCTACTGCCGCAATTGCAGAGCCTCAGGAGGCAGAAGTGGAGGCATGTCCAGGATGCATGTGGTGCCTAGAGGAGGAGGCAATGAGGAGTAAGGGTGTCTATGGAGGATGGAGACTTTGTTCTGGAAATGTCTGTTTGCTGCATTCACAGGTCATGTGGTCTGGTGAATGAGTTTTGTCTGGAGTTTGGGATGCAGGTGAGAGTTTAGGAGACATGAGGGAATGGGTCTCTTGCAGCAGAGATGAGGGACTTCAAGTGAGAAGAGTGAGAAAGGCAGGAGCCCCCTCAAGACAGATGAAGGTCCCTGGTGCCCACACTGGCGGGAGGTGACTGATGACGGTCCCTGGTGTCCACACTGGCGGGAGGTGCAGGTATCCCTGAGGCTCACACACCTGCTTCAGGGTTTCAGGGAGACCTGGGCATGTGACCTTCAGGCCTCGCTTGATTGGATCAGAACCAAGATCCTGTCTCCACGCGGTGGCCATGATCTGACTGATACACGATGTCAGAGGCTGGCAAGCTGGCTCAGTGAGTGAAAGTGCTTGCCATGTAAACCTGAGGACCCGAGTTCAGTTCTTGGAATGCATTGTGGAAGGAAAGAACCTACCCTTTGAAGTTGGCCTCTGATCTCCACATGTGCCCTGGAATGTGCATGCTTACACACACACACACACACACACACACACACACACACGAGAGAGAGAGAGATACACATAGTAATTTTTAATATATTTTTTAGTGCTAGCCATTTCACATTCATCAACCAAGTAGACAATTAGTGGGTGGTGCTCTGGGGTGGATCCAATAGACAGTTTGTCTTAGGAATGCTGTAGTCATAAAATGCTGTCATGCACGTTGCTACCATAGGGTGGCAGTACTGAGGCATGAGCGTGGGGGGCAGACACAGTGCTGAAGGACAGAAATGCCTGCTGAGTTTTGGAGGATGAAAAGTAATAGGTGCAGGGTAGATGATGCTGATGAGCCGAATGAAACATGGTACACTGCTCATGGCAAAGAAACTGGGGTGGCAGGAAGGGGCGCCAGGGTGCACGCTTCCAGGGAAGCCCTTTTACGCTCTGTAGCTCACTTGTCCTCTAATCTCCACAGGAAAGATGTCCTTCGAGGGAGCCAGGCTCAGCATGAGGAGCCGCAGGAACGGGACTTTGGGCAGCACCCGGACCCTGTACTCCAGTGTGTCTCGGAGCACAAACGTGTCCTACAGTGACAGTGTAAGTTCATACTGAGCCCCCTGACGAAGTTGGGGTTATTTAGTGACCAATTTGCTGTCTTTAAAAAGATAATCTCTCATGTCCTGACTAGTATTTGTTTTATGAGTTATTTTTTGTAGAATGTAGAAGCATGTTCATTGCTGCATTGTATTTCAAGCATTTCTCTTTTAAGATGACAATTATTTTAATAAGTCATTAGAAAAAAATTTAAACACTGTGTTTCTTAAATCATATTTTTTCTGGTAAAATTTGAGGAATTCATATGTGTACACTATATTTATATCATCTCCATTCCCTCTCTTTCTCCTCCAACTCTTCTGTCCCTCTCCATAACCCCTTATTGAATTCATGAGTTCTATATTGATTTGTGTGTGTGTGTGTGTGAGAGAGAGAGAGAGAGAGAGAGAGAGAGACTTATTGAGTCTAATTAGTGTTGATGCCTTATTTGCACGGATTTCCCTCTCCCAGCAGTCACTGACTGCCTGTAACTCTTCTTCTATGGGTGGGGCTTTATGAAATTTCCTTCATCCATGTTGGCATGTTGATTAGTGTGGACTTTGCAGGTTTTGTGCAGGCAGATGTGTTGTTGAGAGTTCATGGGAGCAACATCTCGGTCCTGATCAGGAGATGTTTATTATCATGCAGCAGACATTCTGGGCTTCTGGTTCCTACCATCTTTTCACTCTGCCTTCTGATGTACACCAGGTGTTAGATGTAGTTATTGTATGTAGATGCCCTATCCGGGACTGGGCAGCCTGGAGTCATTTATTCCCTTCATTTTCATCATGTTTTTGGTGTTGATTTCACTACCCATAATTGATGCTTTCCCTCTCGTCCTGTGGGTTAGGGACCGAGTTGTGACACCCATGTCCTTGACTCAGTTTGGTTCCTTTTGCAGTGCTCTTGCCTCCTGGTTGCTTCCTCTGGCCCATCTGTCCTCATCCTGAGCTAGCACTGACCGTGACCACAGGTGGTGGCTTCTTATTGGAACCAGCTTAGTGGAATACCAGGAGGCTATCTCTGCTGAGTTTTACTCCTGTCTCACGTGGTTCCCTCTGGCCAGCTCTCTATACTGTCAGGCTTGACACACACTTGTCAGAACACTGTAGTCTGATGTCTGGCTTTCACTGACTACAGCATTAAGATTTGGGATAGAAGTCAGCTTTATAAAGGAGAAGAAATGGGGGCAGGGGGAGGACAAGCCAAGGTACCAGCCATGCCATCATTTTCATGTGACTGATCGATGGTGTGGATCACTGAGCTGTCAACAAACTCACGAAAGGGAGCAGTGAAAGCCCATGCCTTCTTCCAGATGAGACCTACCCTCCACGGCTGGAATGAAGGGAAGAGGTGCTCAGGACCGTTGCGTGCTATTCCTAATCTTTTACACTCTCAGGACTAAGTGCTCCCCACCTTTAGAGTCCGCCACATGTCTCACTTTAGTGCTGCTCCATGACAGAGTGGACAAAGGCAATGGGGACCTCTCCAGAATTTTCAGGACTTTCCTCTTCCTTCTCCTTCGACCCCAAGCACTACTCTCTCCAAAGAACCCCTGGCCTCAGGCACTAGTACCCATGAAAGTGGGGTGAAGGCTGAGACCTTCAGCTTCCTGGGGTCCTGTTGGCCTCCTGAGCACACACATACCTCTCAGAGGGAGGTTTTTTAAAAAGCAATATATATCTTAAAAAACAATCACCCCCTCTTCCAGGATCATTCCATATCTGGTACAGCTATTGAGTTTCTCCATATTGGGAACACTAAGAATCATCTAAGAGGATAAACATTCCTATGAGGAAAACTGGGCATCACAGAGTTTCCAATGCTCCCTAAGCAGAGAAACATAGGAACTATGTTTATCCTAAATTTTCTTGAGGAATTCACATAGAAGGGATGTAGCTTCCAAGCTTCTAGAAAAAGCTGTCACCATGACTACCTGGGATCCCCTTCAGTCTGAGCTGCAGAGTGCTTCAAATTGCCCAGGTGACAGCCCCTGCCCAGGTGTCTTCTCTCCTGCACAGGTCGCAGTCACTGAACTGTGTGTCACCTAGTCTTTGTGTGACTGCTTGTGCTGCGTGGCTCTGTCCCTGCTTGATCCAGGTGCAGCTGTCTACTACAAGGGCTCTTCTGCAAGGTCTTTATTTTTCACTTAACACTGCTGCTTTGGGGGTCGGTCTATGTGGGTGCATACAGCTGCTGTGAATTTTTTTTCCTATGTGGAACTCTACTAAGGACTTCCATTTACCCAGTCTCAAAGAGACTGATGCTTGGGTTTCTGCCTTTGATGTTGGAAGTGATACTACCCAGTGTTCTTGGATGTGTACACCGGATCTATCTGAAAAACCAGACTGTCTTTTGAGTTGAGGACTGACAGTTGAAGGTGGAATGTCTCCTTCAGTGGGTCTGGGTTTAAGCATTGAGATTTATGGGGCTACATGTTCAAAGGGTGAGAAAGGAGGCAAGGGTCCCCAGTGTTTGATACCAGAGGACTTTTCAGTACAGCAGTTGGGGATGCAGGGTAAACTCCAAAAGGAGAGGAATCCCACCTTTTGCAGTGGGTTTCTAGTACTGGCTATGCTGTAGGGGACAAGAAGTTAGGGCTGGCTTCAGAGCCAGCCTGTCTTGTGAGGCCACCAATGGGGGCAGTGGTCTGAGGGCTTCAGCTGCCAGCACCTGATGACTTGCAATTGATTGGAGCTTCCATGGATGGGAAGCTTCTAGCAGCTCCACATCATCAGGGCTAGACATCTCTGAGGATGGAGCTCCGTGGATTGAGAGAGTGCCGGTGGCTCATGGGAAACCATTCTCTCCACTGCTTGTCAGAGAAATGGTTTCATGTGTAATAGTCCTGATTAGTACCAATTTACTCTCTCACCCATTGGGGTCCTTCACCTTCCTTCTCGTCTCCAATGGCTGTCAATTGTCATTTTGTTTTAAGTTTTGTTGACCTGGTGAGTGTAAAATGGCCTCTCCCCGTGGTTGAACTTTTCATGTGTTTGTGGCTTTCGTGTGGGCTCTTTTTCCCCATATCTGTTCTGTCTCTTGCTCTTTTCCCATTGGGCTACCTGCTTTGTTTTTGCTGATCGACAGTCCTTTTGTGTCTAGGACACTATCATATGTAACTACTACAAATTCTCTCATTGTGAGTAATGTGTTTTCAAATGTCTTGCTCTACCAACATAAGAGACATCTTTGATTTATAAATGCTTGGGCTGATTCTTTGGACTAGTTCTCAGTTATGGCCAATCACCTTGCCCACAGAAGAATGAATACAAATGTAGGACATTTTGGAAAACATTCTCCTTTTTAAAAACCAGGCAGAAGAAGGATGAAAATATACATTGATAGTTTTTTTCAATCCCAAACTATCATTCAACGGTTCCCTGGTAACTGTGCAGACAGACAAGACTGTCTGTGTGTGTGTGTGTGTGTGTGTGTTGCCATTTATATACAAGACAACTCTAAGCAACTCTTGGAAACACTTTCATTTAGTTAACAGTTTAAATGTATTTGTCATTAAAAATAACCTCAGAGTACACTAGAAGAAACAAAAAGGATGCCATGACAACCTTTGAAGGAGGGCTAGGACATAGTATTCATTAATACCAACTGGTCTGAGAACCAACAAGTAATGCATTACTCCATATTTTTTCTTCACAGGATTTGGTGGATTTTATTCAGGCAAATTTTAAAAAACGAGAATGTGTCTTCTTCACCAGAGACTCCAAGGCCATGTGAGCTGCAGCTTTCCCCCATTTGCTTCTGTGTTTCAGAGTACACTGTCGCCGATTGTTAGCACAGTGAACAGACTCCGTGAGCTCATTACTGGAGGTGGTTGCATCTCAAAAGTCCCTGATGGCGTGTGATTAAGATGAATTTGACATGCTCATACTGTTCCCTGGTTTTGTCCTTCCCTGATGTCTTTTAGCTTTGGCAATATCACAGTTGGTAAAGTCACTGAGAGGGACTGTCACTCCCTTCAGTATTCCCATGAGCCTGGGATCCACCCCATTGGACAACACTTAGCAGTCACTTCCACACATATGTTCCTGTACAATCCGAATGTCCCTTCTTGACAGCTATGGTCTTTGGGACTTCTCTTCTAAATGGGTGCTCCCCTACTCCAAGTCTCCTGTGCTTGGGGGGTCATCTGGCTATCAAAGAGACCCCACAAACCCAACACACAGGGGTCTTTCGTAATGTTAGTGAACAGGCGAGAAAACGAATGGGTTTGGTCCTGTGTGATACAAGACAAGGGACTCAACTGAAGTGGCAAGCAGTACTGACACCCTGTGTTGCTGTTACTGACAAACTAGGGCCAAAGATCAGTGCTGAGACCCTGGATTTACCAAACATGTGTTAAGCCCTGGTGAACCTTTTCTTTCATGGCAAGCAGATGTCTGTTTCTTAAGTAGTCCCTGGAGGAGAATGCTGGAACTTCTCCTCTGCTGGGCATCTTTGAAACATTGTTAGCAGCTATCTGCTAACACTCTTAAAGTGGCTTTCTCCTGGATCCTGTTTGTTCTCTTAGCTCTCACTTCCTTGTCCATGTTGAGTCCTGTGTGGAAACAGGAAGCACACTGTCTGCAATCATAGCTCTTTGCAACAAAGCTTTTTGTGCATCAGTGCTACCAGCATGGCCAGTGTTGATCTTTTGAAATGTGGCTAATGCCATCAAGGAACTCCCAGCTTTCATTATTCTTCATTCAACTACAAAATCAAATAGCCACGCATGGTTCATGGCCACAATAAAGATGAGTGTAGCTCTGTGGGATTCAGAACTTTGGTCTAAAGATGTGAATTAAGATGCCAGTGCCCTGCCCCCAAACTTTTCCAGCTCTCCTCTCTGCTATCCCTGCCCCTCCTCCACATGTCTATACTACCAATTCTTTTCCCTGTTTCTAAACAATCCATGCATATTGGTTCTTGGAGGACTATCAGTCCAAAAAAGAGCCAGGCAACTTTCTTGGTCAATAGGTCATTTAACTTTTACCCCTATCCTTGGCAGGGAAAAGGGCTCAGGAGTCTATCTTCAGCTGTAGGACAAGTGGGGCATCTGCCGACCTACCGTGAGCTTGGTTGGCTGGGGACATGTGCCAAATGAGAGTGGGATGATAGGAAGCAGTGACAGAGCAGAGGGGGGCATGACAAGCAGCCTTGCCCAGGGAAGTCCCCCAGGACTTGGTAAAAGAGGGTTGCAGAAATGGCTCAGTCCCAGCAGACTCCTTTTTTTCTTGGCTAAGTTGAGTGAAGCTCCCTGGGGGCTGTGAAAGCAGAGGCAAGGATCCTGCCAGTGGGATGGTACAAGGTCTAGTCTGTAGCTTGTTTTTCGTTTAATTGTAGAAAAACATTTAATATTTTCACAGATACTTTGAATCAGAAATTTCTCACACTGCAGCTATTAAGGGTTTCAGTTATAGAGTTCAATGAGTTGAATTGAAAAGGGGACTGACTGACCTTGAGAAGACAAGAATGCCACCTAATAGCAGGCAGTAGCTGAGTCTCTTGAGTAGTTAGAAGCTGTGGCTAGGTTTGTGAGAACTCAGGAAGTCCTCTCTACCCCCTTCTTGTCTCCATTCCTCCCTGCACCCACTTCCTCCTCCTTCCTTGGTACCCACAGGACTTTTGTATGACCTGGAGGGAGAGGAGAACAGATCTGTTCCTGATTGTGATTTTGTTCCCAAATTTCCAAGAAAGGGACACCAATGTCAAAATTGTCACTGGGCTTGTTGACTGTGGGCAGATGCTCAGGATTCTGGTGCCTTAACAGGGTTACCCTGATGTAACTATACAGACGGTGTTGGGGAACAATGGCAGTCAAGTGTGTGCTCCCCAGCAGGAGCCTGCAAAAGGAGGCAACAGTTTCCTGGGTGAGAGCAGCTGCTGGTGAGGATTCCTGATGAGATGCCTTTGCTCCTCATGATAGTCTTTCCCTTGAGTAGCTTTGGTGGTAGCCTGGTCTCAGTACTTCACAGGGAGTGCTAGTAACAGAGAAGCCAGGGGCCCCCTAGAATGTAGTTCTAGAGATCGATGCTTCCCGGCAGTAGAAATGGGCAGTTCGGTTTCACAGGTCATCTACTTCTGGAGTGGTCATGATCCTTGCCTACCAAGCTGTGAACTTCTTTGTTGAGTCTTTAGAAGGAGTCACAGAAACACATCTCACCCTCATTACCTCGTAATGAAAACATGACCTACTGCCAGAGAGCAGTCTTCGGGTTCGTCCTACATTTTGTTATTTGCCAGACAAACTCCATGGTGGTGAAGACCTTGAAACACAGAGCTTCCTATGTCTATGACTGTCCTGTGTATGCATCCTTCTATCTTGGAAGAAAAACCAAAATATCTACTTTATGCATATCATTGAGAATGGTTGCAGATATAAATTATTTATAAGACTGATGTCATTCCTATTTTTTCATCCATTTACAGTGTTTTCTAGATGCCATTATATTTTTGGATGGAGAGTATAAAGTATAGAATCCAGCCAGAAACAACCTATACAAGATTTTCTCAGTTGACATATCTTTATCTGACTCAGTGTGTTGTCGGATTCTTTGCTCCAGGATCACCTTGTACAGTTGACTGAGTGTGTTAGAAGTAGGTGGATCTTTTACACTGTCTCCATACTCTGGAATAGGTCTGCATCTTTGGTCATACACTTTATTGTGAGGATGGAGACACTGGTAACAGTGAGAGACACTGATCCTTTTAGCTTTGAGCAAAGATTATAAAATAGGACATTAGACTTTTGGTCATCCATGATGATGGTGGATGACATTGTCTAGTTCCATTGTTCCTTCGTTCTGTCCTTCTGGACTGCTGCATTGGTCAAACATGGGCTGTGTTTGCAGGTAGTTTTTACTACACATTTACTTCTTTTTGGTTGTTAGTCCTTCATTGTTCTTTGACTTACATGCATGCACCACCCTGAACTAAAGGTCTTTTGGCAGAGCTTGCACTGTGCACTAGGCCCACTGGATGTCTCATAGCATTTTGAAAACCTCACAGCAAGCAGGGAAGGAGAGGGACTATGCTAGGACCAAAGGAGGCATTTGGTTGGTTCCCCCAGGCTCTTTGCCAGATTTGTACTTAGCTGCCAACTTGAGGGCAGGAAATCACATTGGCCTCAGCTTGGTAGGTTGCAGATGTTATTTTAGCATAAGCCCTGTTCTCAGACACTTGGTGAATGATTACAGTGTTACAGAAGGAGAGGGAAGGCTGTACTACTTACTATGTGTCCCCTTATCCTCTTTCAGCTTCCTATCATGTTTGTGTGTCACCTAGTGGACGTTAATATTGAATTCTGTTGTACTCTCAGTGGGAAGAACTAATGTTCACTTCAGCAGTTTCCCTTGTCTGGACCAAACTATTACTGGCCCAAAGTCATCAAAGCAGTTAATATCTGGTAGAGAAAGATAGTTTCTAAGTTCTGGAGAACTTTGGGCATCTTCCAGGAGACAATGTCTCCCCCACGAGTATAGCTCTTGGGAAGAGCTTACCTCTCCTCAGAATTGCATGAGTTGCTGGGTATCCAGAGAGGCTGACACTAAATCACCGATGCCTACATGTTCCTGGGCTCCTGTCAGTTGGCTCAGATCCAAGTGAGAAGCTGAGTAAATGTTCCCAGATTCCTGAGTTCCACCTCTTACCAGCTTCGTGGCTTCCCACACACCTAATGGGCTCCATGAGGGCTGGGATCTGCACTCTGCCTCTCTGCAACCAACACAGGGCAAGTTCAATGCAAACAGATCATTTAGCAATGAGAACAAAACATCAAACCAGTTTCTAGACAGCCAATCGAGATGGGGGACATGGTCTGGGAAGACGAGACAGTGGTAGAGTTTCTTCTTGTGTTGGTTGACGTTTATAGTGCATAGTTTATCCTAAGATGTCACAAGTAGATGAAAACCTGTTGCTTCCCCCAAAACATGGCCGACACAGGGAGAGCATATGCAAGTGTGGCTATGCCCAGAGCCAGCACATTGAAGGTACCCAGATAAACCAAGATGAGAAGTGGAACTACAAGAAACATACCAAGGAGTTTCCAACAGATGCCTTTGGTGACATTCAGTTTGAGACTCTGGGGAAGAAAGGCAAGGTAAGCACCTGTGTTCTACTAACATATGTGCTAAGAGCTTGGACTGCCCTAGTTGTGTTGAGTTGTCCCATAATATAGAGGTGGGGAGGGGGATTGGCAATTACCAACAATAAGAAAAGAAAAGTGGTGAAAGACAAAAGACAGTGACTAGATTGTGCTCAGAAAACTCAGGAGTTAAGGATGGCATCATGACTGGAACTGTAGTCTAGTCATATCATGGGTCCCGGTGACATCTACTGAGCCTAACTGTTTTAGATGGGAGCATACTTTTGTGAGTAGTCCCTTTAGTTTGGGACAGTGTTTCTGAGGATATACTGTAGCTCCAACTAAGGTGACATTTCTTTATAGCCATGATTTTACAGGAGTCTTTCCATCAGAAACTGGTCTTCCTCAAGTGTTTCAATGCTCTGTTTCAATGATAGCTCAGTCCTCAGGCCGGATGTCTGGACTTTGACCCCATGAGTCCCCAAGCCCTGTCTTGGTAGTCCTTGAGCACACTCAGCTCCTCCCATTGTCTGGAGCTCTGCTTCATGATGGGTCAGTGAGTCTCTTCACAGGCTGCCTAACTCCTAGACTGATCCAGGTGTGCCAGGATAGCAGTTTGAGGACCCCTTCATCATCTCTTGTCTACCCCGCTTCCTATACCTCAAAGGCCAGGCAGGGTTTCAGGGTCTCCATCTGGGTGTGGAACCATTCACGGTCACTCTTCCCTCTACTCTCTGGCAGCAGCCCATGCCCCAGGAGCAGGCAGCCACCCAACCCTTCAGGGCAGAGCACACAGACCTGATGCTTTTATCCTGTCCCCACAGTATATCCGCTTGTCCTGCGACACGGATTCCGAAACCCTGTACGAGCTGCTGACCCAGCACTGGCACCTCAAAACACCCAACCTGGTCATTTCAGTGACTGGTGGTGCCAAAAACTTCGCTTTGAAACCACGCATGCGCAAGATCTTCAGCAGGCTGATTTACATTGCACAATCTAAAGGTACGTAGGCACTGAGAGAATATCCAGGGGTCATTATTCCTAGACCACATTGCATCTGGGGTGCAGAGGATGGATTTGCCACATGGCACATTCCCACAGAATCTAGATGTTCCTAGAACTATGGGGGGTCTCTGTGGGTATGTGCACATGAGTGCAGGTACCTTCAGAGGCCAGAAGAGGGCTTTGGAGCTGGAGATAGAGGCAGTTGTGAGCTGCCTTTTGGGTACTGCATATTGAACCCTGGTTCTTTACAAGAGCAATATGCATTCATAATGGTTGAGCTATCTGTCCAGTCCAGAGAAATGGAGTTGTTATTTTATTACAAATGAAATTCTTGGATGGATGGAAAGATAAGATGCTCTCTGGCTGAGAGATTTGCAGAGTAACTCTCAGTCTGGGTTAAGGTGCTGCTTTGATTAAAAAAAAAAGAATATCTGCCAGTAGTTTTATTTCATTATTTACACATATAAAATATTATAGTAAATAAAACAGAGCATTTTAACTAATTTCTCTAGAATCTTGGAGGTCATTGATGACCTTTAGGAGACAGGCTGCAGGACAGGTTGTGAGCACTGTGTAGTTGTATGAGTCAGACAATAGTAGTTTTGAATTCATATATTCAACTTAGCATGTCCTCTCTTTTACTTTTTTATTTTAAAAACCTTTAAGCATTACAGAAATGCTTCAAGAGTAATACAATGAACATATGTGCATGCTTCTAGATTTACTGATGGCTGGTATTTCCTACACTTGTCTTCTATTGTTTTATGAATATTCATGTACTATGGTTTGGCACAGAATGATTTGAAAGTACGCTGCAGACATCATGGCTCTTAGCCCCCAAGTTCACTGGCATGCATCTTCTAAGAGGAGGGAGGTCCCCTTATACATATTCCAATGCAGTTTTTCATGCTAGGGCAGGGACAGTTTACACTGACTGACATTAATAGTCTATTGTGCCCCTTTAATGACCTTTCTAAGTAAGAAACTTTTTTTCTCCATTTGGGTCCCAAATTCCCTTATTTTTCATATCATTCTAGTTTTCTTACATCAGCAGTAGTTCTCAGCCTTTGTCCATGATCACATTCCATGAGCACATCAATGGTTTTGTGGATTGTATCTCAACTTAGGTTTGGTTGATGGTATAAGTGGATTCAGTTTACCTGAACTTCACATTTTTGAAATTTCTTTTGCAAAGACACATTGACTGACAGAACTGAGGAAACACACTTTATCTGAGATATGAATTTCCAGTGTATGTCCTGGGTTGTTATAGGTCCTGGGAATACAGTAGAAAAAAAAAACACACGAAAGTCCCTGGGGACCAGCACAATGGCTCAGCAGGTAAAGGTATCAGGCCTAACACCTGGAACCCACAAGATGGGAGAGAACTGATTGAAAGTTGTACTCTGACCTACACATGTGCTGTAGCAGAGGTACTCAAGTGCATGTATACACACATGCACACATACACAGATATACACATATATACATGTACACACATACATACATACATACATACACACACACACACACACACACACACAATGTGAACAGAATATCCTTGCTTGAAAGACTGCTCATTTCTAACTAACTTACAAGATAGACTCCATTAGTTTAACCAGAGCAAAGAAGTCAATACCCCCAGAATCCTTAGTGTTGGTCATGCCCAGTTACCTTATTTTAAGAGGGAACACTGAGAACTGGCTTAAGGAATCTTCTAAGGGCCACAACGCACTTAAGTATTATTAGGTCTTTGATATGGGAGATGACTGATGACCTAGTTCTTCCTTGTCAAAGATGGCAGGGAAATTAGACAATGGAGACAGACAGCAAATTAAAGGCCTTTGTGACAACTAGAGAGGAGGGCTACTCCAGGACTCCAGAGACTCACTGCTAAAGGCAATAAAGAGAAAACAGAGACTGTCCTGAGGATAGAGAGTATCCACAAAGTGGGGATGTCCTAAGGATGGAGACTGTCTTCAAGGTGGGGGCTGTTCTAAAGATGGGCATGTCTCAAGACAGGGATTGCTCTAAAGATGGAGACTATGTTCAAGGTGGGGATTGTCCTAAAGATAGGGGTGTCTTCAAGGTGGGGGTCTGCCTTTAGAGTGGGGAGTGCCCACGTAATAAGTCACACTACAGTCATTTCTGTTATACTAAATAATATCCCTGTTGTTGGGTGCTGGGGATTGGACCCATGGCCTGACAAGTGCTAGTTAAACACTGTCTCTGAACTATAGCCCAAACCTGTAGGTCTTTTGTTTCTTATATTCTGCATTAAAACTGCAAAATGCTTGGCATTGGGAAAGATCATCGGATATAAACCTTGAATAAAAATGTGCAAAATTATGTAAAGCAAGGCAGAGCTACTGGGGCTAGGAAGGTCTACTGTGCTCTGACCAGCAGGAGGTCTGGAGAGAGCACACAGCTGGCTATGAATGCCCCACCCAGCTCACTTACCGTTCAGGCCAGGTGCTCACTGTTCATGAAAGCATTTCCCTGGAGACTCTTGGGTGCACCCTCTGCAGAGGTGGAGAATTCAAGTCTAGAACAGGGCCCAGAACATGTGCTTTCTAATGTGTGCCTCTCAGAAACCCTTGGTGACCTGGGATCATCTTCTTGTTTGTCATGGGGTCCTATCCTACAGCCTGGCTCTCAGTTTAGCATCCTGAAGCTCATGGCAGGAAGGTTGCCTTGGAAGTCTGGATCACAAGACAAAACGCTTATTCAGCATCAGTTGAAGTTCTGGTCCTCCTCCTTCATCCGCAGGTGCTTGGATTCTCACAGGAGGCACCCATTACGGTCTCATGAAGTACATAGGTGAAGTGGTGAGAGATAACACCATCAGCAGGAATTCAGAAGAGAACATCGTGGCCATTGGCATAGCGGCGTGGGGCATGGTCTCCAACAGGGACACCCTCATCAGGAATTGCAATGATGAGGTATGTGTAGAACAGGGGGCTCCGAGAGGTTCTGTGGGAGAAAGACCAGGGCAATGGCTATGGCCTGAATGCTGGGGCTCTGTGATGGAGCCAGATCGTGGGAAAGCCTGTCTTATGAGTACAGCCTACGAACCTCCGAAGTTTAAAAACCAAGGGGGGAGGAGGGCATACATGAGGGACTCCAAAGCAGGAGCTAAGAGTGGAGGCATTTTGTCATTAAAATCTGTCCCCAGCAAGCTCATGTTAGATTTGGGCCCATTGGTTTTATAACTACGATCCAAATCCATCTCAAAAGAGTTCATCTGTGTGAATAATCCTGCACTACTGTGCCAGATTTTTGGGAATTCAAATTCACTATTGTTCTCCATCCTTATCCCATTGTGGAGAAGGCTGTGAGACCCACACCACCCAATGTTTCTTCAGAACTGATTTAGAAGGCAGCAGACCTCCCTTAAATCATGTCCAGAATTCACTGTGAACATACTATATCTACTGTCATATGTGTCAAGTGTGAGAAACTACCCAAGACCTACTCAGATGATTCAGAAATCTAAATTTAATACACATCTTCTTCCATCTGTAGCTCACTATATATTTAGATGGTAAATGTTAAAGGCTGTGGTTTAAAGAAAACATTTCACTTTGTTTTCTCTGACACCATTTTTGAGACTAATAAGTGGTACAGGAACCTAAGAGTCAAATCTGTGCTCTTCCCAGAACACTATTAAGAAATGTATTAGGAGTATAAAAACTGTTTATAGGAAAGTTCCAACAATTGCACTAATCATCCCTAGATAATTTAATATTAGGGTAAAGGTGTTCATTAAAATATATCTGTAATAATGACAAATTGACATAAATCTAAATATCCAGCAATTCTTGTGACTAGATATTTATTACTAGATATTACAATCTAGTAATAGTTATTACAAAAGAGGGAAGCCCAGACAGATTATCATACAAAAATGAAGAATAACCATGGAGATAGGAAAATACTACTTCGGAGGATATTTTGACAGCATGGAAATGCTTCTAAGTGTGAAATTATGAAATACACAGATATATGCATAGAAAGTAACTAAATGCACATAAGATCTTGATGACAGCAACCTATGGCTCTTAGTATTAGGTATTATTTACATTTTCATTTATTTGCTATAGTATTCATTTCTGTAGAAAACATAGTTTTTAGAGGCTTAAATTATACTGCTAGTTTTTATTCTTTTTTTATTTCTGATGACAATCTTCAGTGAGAGCATGGTTTTACCACAAAATCTTATGATATTGTGGTTGGCTTCCTGGTTCCTCTAGTATTTTCCTGGGTGACAGTGTTTGATCTGCTACATGAAACAAAAATTTTTTTGGTGTTGTTTTGTTTTTTGTTTGTTTTTGTTTTTCCAGACAAGGTTTATCTGTATTGCTTTGGAACCTGTCTTAGAACTTCCTCTGTAGATCAAGCTGGCCTGAACTCACAGAGATCTGCTTGCCTCTGCCTCCTGAGTGCTGGAATTAAAGGCATGAGCCACCAACGCCTAGCTGAAACATAGTGTTTTTTTTTGTTTGTTTTGTTTTTTACGAGACAGGGTTTCTCTGTATTGTTTTGGAGGCTGTCGGTCCAGCCTGGCCTCGAACTCACAGAGATCCGCCTGCCTCTGCCTCCCGAGTGCTGGGATTAAAGGCGTGCACCACCACCGCCCGGCGAAACATAGTGTTTTTAATAATCTTGTCAGCCACGTCTTCTGATACAGGCTCATAGGGCTCATTGTAGGACTCAGTGCTATGGGTAGAATAGAATGGAGGCTCAGCCAACCTGAAATGAGGCCACTGTTTGAAACACTTATGCTATACTGCATTTAAGTCTGTTTCAGAGAATTTTAATTTTCTTGGCATTCATCATCTATTTTTTTAAATTATTTGATAAGTATTCTAGTTTTGAGTCATGAGAGCATTATATACATATGAAAAAGATGGCATAGTTCTTTCTCATTCTTGGTTTTCAGTCTTTGGTGCTCTTTGTCAGTGCAGTTACAAAAGGATGCACATAACAAACACAAGTTCTCTGACTTCAGTAGGGTCATAATAACGTCACCCTACATCTCAAAGACAAGTGTCCCTGTGCTTTTCAGGGATATTTCTCAGCTCAATACATCATGGACGACTTCAAGAGAGACCCTCTATATATCCTAGACAACAATCACACCCACTTGCTGCTTGTGGACAATGGGTGCCATGGACACCCCACGGTGGAAGCCAAACTGCGGAATCAGCTGGAGAAATACATCTCTGAGAGGACCAGTCAAGGTCAGCTGTTAGGAACTGAGATGCCAGCCCTGCATGGCTGTTGTGGTGACAGCTGGAGGCCAGCCCTGCATGGCTGTTGTGGTGACAGCTGGAGGCCAGCCCTGCATGGCTGTTGTGGTGACAGCTGGAGGCCAGCCCTGCATGGCTGGTGTGGTGACAGCTGGTGCTGCGTGGCTAGCCCTCTTGATTCGGTGTCTTTGTCCTCTTTCTTCAGCATGTCAGGAGGGCCCTCTGCTAGGGTCACTGACATGTCCTTTGGCATGCTGAAGACAATGACAGAGACTTTCTTACATTCTTGTTCATTCATTTAGGAAGCCTGGCTTTCTTCCTATTAGATATTTGGAACAAGTAAAACCCCTAATGGAAAAATATGTACTTAACAAGCAATGCAGTTAGGTAGGTGAATGAAAAAAAAAAAAGGAATAAAAAGAAAGCAAAAGGGTATGTCAGCCACCTTGTAACATGCAGGGACTGAGGGATGCTGGGAGGACCTGGCAGTCAGTGATATATTGATAAATTAAATAGGCAGCTCAGCTATTTAACCTGGGTAGAGATGTTAAGAATCCAACCTACTAGTGTCACAGCTGGAAGGCTATTTAATATTTTAAGTTTGTCTCTTTCTATGAACTACCAAATAGAATCACCTAAAACACTGGTTTTTTTCAGAAACCGAGTGCAAACCTTGTCTGATAAGCTGCACATGTCTTCCTTTTTTGTGGATAGGGTGTTGAGAGGTGTCCTGCTTTGGAGCAAGGTTGTCCTGTGGTTTAGTGATAGACTGCCTCACAGGACATAGTCTCAATTGTTTTTCCTTCAACAAAGACAGTTTAGGAAGTTATTTATAGATGCACTAAACTCCATTGAGAGAATACCTCATTATGCAAATTTGTCACCTACGTAAGAAATCATGGGATTATACAAATGAGGGAGAGAATAAGGGCAAACTTCAACCCAGTCTAATCAAATTCACAAATGTTAATCAAGTATCAACATTAGCATTTTAGAAAGCAGTGACAAATGACAGTACTACCCATGCTACCCCGTGGAGGGTCTGAACGCACAAGGATTCCCTCATCGTGATCTATCAGTTCAAGGTCAAGGTCAAATCCAAGCAGTTATTACCCAGGTCATGGGCTCTCATAGCAGACACTCCTCCCATTTCCTGCTGCATCCCACTTCCTGCCACACCCATTCTTCCAGGTGGAGTCCAAAACAGACTTTGTTCTTGCTTTACAGATTCCAACTATGGTGGTAAGATCCCCATCGTGTGCTTTGCTCAAGGAGGTGGAAGAGAGACTTTGAAAGTAAGTTCTAGCTTGGTTTTCTGAAAGGCTGGGATCTACAGGCTTACCCAATAGATGCAACCCCCCACCTCCAGTCCTTTGGGTTTGCCTAATCTTTTAAAACCAAAGTTCTAGTTAGTGTATAAAATGAGTCTCATTGTGACCCGTTCACACATGGTTATCCTTGTACTTTCCTCATGTTCAGGACACTGACCTCTCTCCCACCTCTTTAGTCTCTGTCCTTCCCCCTCACAGTTCCCTCTCCCTTCAAGGCATGCTCGCATATGCGCGTGTGCGTGTGTGTGTGTGTGTGTGTGTGTGTGTGTGTGTGTGTGTGTGTGAGAGAGAGAGAGAGAGAGGGGTCTAGATTTCGCATATAAGAAGAAACATGTTTATCTTTTCTTATTCAACATTGTCTATTATTATCCACAGTTCCACCCATTTCTTTACAAATGATAAGGCTCCATTCTTTATGTCTAAAACCTCATTGTGTATACATCCAGTACTTTATCCATTCATCTCCTGGGCAGTTAGTCTGGTTATATATCTTAGCTATCATGAACAGTAGTGAAGTGAGCATGACAGTGTTCACTAGTGTCTGCTGATTTAAATTATTTTGGGTGTATACTCATGAGTGGTATGCTAGGTCATATGGTTGCTCAACATTTATTTGTATTTTGAGGTTCCTCTATGTTTATTCCTATAGTGGTATCACTAATTTGAATTCCAACCCCAAGAATACAAGGATTACTCTTCCTTGGTACCCTCACTAGTGTTTTGTTGCTTCATTTCTTGCTACTGGTCAGACAGTGCTGAGATGGACTCTCCAGGCAGTTCTGATCTGTGTTTTCCTGATGGCTAAGAGTGTCAAACATATTTTCTTTTGGTGTTTTTCTTTTTTCTTTTGAGGACCATCTTTTGAATTTAGTTGCTCATTTGGGGTTTTTGTCCTTAGTTTTTTGAGTTTATAGGTTCTAGTAGATATTAATATGTCACGTCAGCTATAAAATAGCAAAGATTTCTCTCCCATTCTGTGAGCTGTCTCTTCACTCTGTTAACTGTTTCCTTTGCTATGGAGGAGGTTTTTTTTTAATTTCATGCAATTGCATTTCTCAATTCTTGCTGTTTCCAGCAGGCATTTACCTACATGTATATCTTGAAATGCTCTGCCTGTGTTCTTCTGCCTCAGTTTAAAGTTCCTGGTCATGTATTAAGGTCTTTGCTACATTTTGTTTTGATTGTGGTACCAGGTGAGAAATAAACATCTCTCAAGCCCCCTTCTTCAACTTTAGAAGATAACTTTTCTGAATGTACTCATTATGGGCAGTTTAGTTTCTTTTCTTTCTTTCTTCTTTCTTCTCTCTCTCTCTCTTTCTTCTTCTTTCTTCTTTCTTCTCTCTCTCTCTCCTCTCCTCTCTCTCTCTCTCTCTCTCTCTCTCTCTCTCTCTCTCTCTCTCTCTCTCTCTCTCTCTCTCTCCTCTCTCTCTCCCTTCCTCCCTCCCTCTCTCTTTTCCAGGACTTGAAGTATGTCCTACCTGACTCGGGGTTCCTGCTAAGTCGTCTGATATCTATAACAGGATTGCCTTTGTGAGTTGGTATCTTTCCCTACAGCTTTAGATATTGCTTCTTTGTGACTTGTCATTTCAGCTGTAATATGTTGTGGCAAGATTTTTTCTGGCAATATGTATTTAAGGTTTAAAACACTTCTTGTGTTTGGATGTTCCATTCTTTCCCTAGTTGGATGTTTTTGCTATAATTTCCCTGGATGGCTTTTCTGTTTTAAGTTTTCATTGTAACTCCTTCTCTCCCACAGATGCACAGATTTAGTTTCTTTATGACATCCCAAATTCTTGAAAGCCATGTTCAAGAGCTTTCTTGACTTTGTCCTCTATTTATCCTGAGTTCTTTCCTGAAGTATGTAGGAAATGTTTTCTTACCATGTGATGCTCCTCAGCTGAGAAAGTTAGGAAGATACATTCAGAATGGCAGAAGTAACTTCTCTAGATCCTGGACTCCATGTGCAGGATCTCATACCTAGAGGATGCTGCCAACATTGGATATCCTGGATGAGTCTGCACATTGACACTGAGCATCTTGGCAAAGACTCCATTTTCCCATCTACATCATGGGTTCTGATGTTACAGTTGTGTCTGCCCAAATTCAGGCCTCTGGCTCTTTAGAGATTGACATCTATGTGATTGCACTGTAGTTAGTGTTTGGATACATTGCCTTCCAGAGGATTTTTGTTGTTGTTTGTTTGGTTTTTGTTATAGGACTAAGATCTTATAAGAAAATAATGTTCAACTTCTCTCATAATTATTTCCATGCCCACCCCCTACCTCTCCTGGTTTTAGTATAAAGCCAGAGTAGAATAGCAGACCTACACACAGTTACTTACTCTGCCTCAGTGACCAGAGCACACTGGAATTTCCAGTCCTTGCTGACAAAAGTTTCCTGGAATTGTAGAGGAACACTCATTGTCTGTTTTTTGTTTGTTTTTTGTGTTTGTGTCTTTTAGTTTATTCATTCAACAGATATTTATGAGATATTATGAAAGCTGTTATTGAGACTTCTGTTGAAAAAAGAAGCCATTCAGGAGTCTTTCAAAGAGAAATTTTTTAAAAGAAACTTCAGGGAACAAGTAAAATTGACCATTTTTTTTCAGTGTGAAATGATCGCCAGACAAATGCTGAAAAGCAGTCATATAGAGAGGAGGTGGAGAGAGGGATGTGAAGTAGCTGTCCCACTTAGAGCATCCTGCAGGCTCTCATCCTCTGCGCTTTGCAAGTTGTGGGTGGGTCTCTGTGTTCATCATCATCTACTGCAAAAAGATGCTTATATAAGGGTTGACCAATACGATGATCTATGGGTACAGCAATAAATCATTAGTGGTCAGTTAATACTATGCCCATTTAGCAGAGTGACAGTCATAGGTCCTCCCCTAGAACCTGAATGTCTCATCACAGATTCCTGACCCCACTGACAGTTCATCATGGGTTTCATCATGTTGAGTAGGTCTTAACTCCAATCAGAAAGTGATTGCTAACTGCCATGACATTCATGCTTCTATTGTACCAGTGGGCATGCCTTGCCTGGCCAGTTGCTATTGTGACTCACAGGGTCCACAGCTGGGTAATTACTTTTCTACTCTGATAGTGTGCACAGTGCTTTCCTGCTCTATGAATGCTACTCAGGAGAGATGAGGCTTCTGGGTCAGCATTAGCTTGATTTCTCTATGCTCTATAACTCAATAGGCTCTTACTGTCAAGTATAATACCCTGACTGGCCAGCAGCTCCCTAAAAGGTAACTCATTCCAGTTCCTGGACTTTTTATTTATTAGCCTGTGTGTCTTGTAGGGGCTTTGTTGTCCATTTATTGGTTGAATAGAGAAACAGGGAATGATCTGGGAGGAGCTGAAGGAAGGGAGTGACCATAATCAAAATGTGTTATGTGAAATTCTCCAAGAACTAATAAATGAGAAAAAATAGAGGAGACAGAGAGTGGTGGCAGATTAAGGAGGTGGAGAGAGGTAGTAGATAAGAGAGATGAGTTGGGAGATGGCTGTATGCCTACTCTTCTCTGAAACTTAAGATTTGGAGAGAAGATTTCTTGTCCTAGAGTAGAGGGAAAGATGTCTCTTTTCCTGCTGTAACTTAATGGAAGGTATCTCCGTAGTATCAACTGTGAAGATCTGCACAACTTGCACCATTCCTCAGAAGAAGGGGCAGGAGAGCAGGAGACTAACATCGAACTGTGTTTCTTGGGCTCCTTAGCCCCACATCTTTGAGGTGCCACCCAGCACTTGTATTTATATTCATCTTGATTGTAGACTCTGAGGCATGTGGGCAGACTGTAAAGAGAAGCTTTTTCCTTGAGAGGAGCCTTCCCGCCAGCCTGGTTCTAGAGCCGCATCAGTCCCAAATAAACACACAGGAGGCTATATTATTTATGAAGCTGTTGGCCTTGCTTGTCTCTTACTGGCTAGCTCTGCTTTAAGTAATTACCCCATAATTGTTAATCTAAGTATGTCTCTTACCGGAGAATAGTTCCGGGCTCCTACCCCATGGAGTTACATCTTGAATCTCTTTGTGTTTCTCCTACCCAGAGTCCTTCTGGACTCCTAGTCCCGTCTATCTAGATTCCCTATTGGCCAGACAGTGCTTTATTGACAAGTGCACAGGACTTCCCCAACAGCAGACTCCCAGCCTGCTCCCTCAGACTCATCATAGCTGCATGGCCCAATAGGCGGTGTTCAGTCTCTAAAAAAGGGGACTTACACTTGTTTCTGTGCCAGTGTGTAGACTAATCCCTTGATCTTGAAGTCAGGTGATGACAAGTCTGAGTTTCCTCTTCCACCTTCTGAAGTTCTTACAAAGAAAATGTTGGTGTGAGAGGTGTTTATCCAGAAAGTAAGTCTATTTCATTCTCTTGCAATAAGTAAAGAGGGGAACAAAGGAGCCAATACATAGAATACAAGGCTAACTTCTTTTAAAGTATTTGCAAAGCTTTGACAGCTTCTTTTAGATAAATTATCAGTACAGTTGTGTTGATCAGATCTTCACAGTTGTCACTTAAATTTTGGCAATGAACAATTTTGTATATAAATGTATTTTCAAAGTACCTCTGTATGGAGGTGTCCTTGTTGAGGAATATTTTTTAACTAGTTAAAGATGTGTCATGTTTGTTTATGCTGCATTTGTTTAACTATGTAAAGATACGTTGCATTTGTGTTAATTAAATGAAATTAACCTGAACTCAGAGAGACAGGGTTAGCAACTGATTGACAGGAAGAAGCAGGGAGGACTGTAGCATAGGTTTTTTCTCTTTTTCTTTTTTCTTTTTTTCTTTATCTTTTTTTAAAAGTTGGGGCGATTGTGGAAGGAGGAGTGAGACTTCCAGGGATGCCAGCTAAAAGAGAAAGTTAGCTGGTCACTACTCAACTCTCTGAGCTCACAGGTTTTCACTCTAGCCTTTGAATCTCAAGTTTTATTAGAATGATAGAAATTTAGTTAACGCTACCTTTACCAGCAGCGAGAGAGCCATTGTCTGGGGGACAGAATTCCACTAGTAGTTTAAAATGCAGCCACTGTGAGGAAAGTAAAATGGCATGTCTTTTTGTGGAATTTGTCATTTTCTCAGGATATCAAGCAAATGGCTCACTTTCCCCATTCATAAAGCCACTCCAGTTGTTTGATTGCGATTTGAAATCAAAGCCGCAGATGGAAAAGCAGTAAGAATGTCAAAGCATCTGTGCATGCCCTTGATTTAGAACCTCGGTCCTGAGCTGGATTGTGTCCACTGCAGCCCCTTCCACGTGCCCAACTCTTTATCCCTCTCACAGGCTATCAATACCTCCGTCAAAAGTAAGATCCCCTGCGTGGTGGTGGAAGGCTCCGGGCAGATTGCCGATGTGATTGCCAGCCTGGTAGAGGTAGAGGATGTTCTGACCTCTTCCATGGTCAAAGAGAAGCTGGTGCGATTCTTACCACGCACTGTGTCCCGACTGCCGGAAGAGGAGACTGAGAGTTGGATCAAATGGGTGAGTTTGGGGAGATGCTGGAGGTTGGCTATGGGGAAGGCAGGTTCCTGGGATGGGCAAAAGTCTCACGTTCTCTATTCCACCAGCAATGGCGAGTGTTTGTTTTTTTCTCCTGACGTTGAGGCTGTTCTCTAGTTCATACCAGGTGTCTTGCTGGAAATTGAAATTCAGGTAAGTTACATGACTCCAGTTATCTGTTCTTTAGAGATTTGGCATGGGGTTTAAGTTCAAGTCATTTGCAAGGCTCGTCTTTCTCTTGTGCCAGTGCACGAGCTTCCATGCTTGGCACACATCGAGAGGAAGGAAGTTCCTGGTAGTAATATTTGACAAATGCAGATGATATCCAGAGTCTGCATCTACTCAAGTCATCACGGTGGGAGAACGGCCATGCTACACTCTGACTATGCTGGCTTTGGAATCTTTCATCTTGCCTAGCAGTCTTGTGAGAAAAGTTGACATACAGGAGCACTTAAGCTTATGGTTGCTAGCCTTATGGAAACCTTTGGACATATTAATGTTGTGCTGTGATTGCTGTTCATTTGTGATGACTCGTTGTCTAGGCTACTCAGCACATGAGAAAGCTTCCATTCATGTCAGCATCTCATCCCCACCAGCTCATTCAGAAATGGATATATGTGTTTGGATATTATTAGGAGCCATGCTACCTCTTAATATTTATTTATTATTTTTACCTGAGGAAATAACAGGGTTATAGCACAAGGGTTATTTTCATCATGGAGTCAATGGAAAGTTGGGTTTAATATAAAGGATAATAACAATAAGATTTTTAAAAACTAGATTATCACAGCATGGGTGTTGGGTTCACATGGGTCCCTGGAAATAAGACTTATAGGGACTTTAAGAATGACTTTAGCCTTTCTTGGCTACAGAGTGGAGCCAGCCTCTAAGGACTGAATTGATTTTCCTTCTCCCAGGGTTTCTTTTATGCTTCTCCAATTTACACCTTAGCAAGTTGATTTCCATATTATCAAAACAACCTGAACTTCAATGCCAAGTGCAAATTCTTGATCCAGGGGTTTTCTGGAGTTTCCCCTTAACCAAGTTTGGCATAGGCTTTGTATCCTTGGGAAACTCTCAGGCAAGATTCATATGTAGGGCAACAAGGGAATCAAAAGGTATCTGATAAACAAAGGATGGGTTAGGGCTAGATGCTAGCACTCTGGAGCCAGACCAGGTGTAGTCCTGCAGGAATAATGCAACACTAGATTGCAGTTCTAGCAGCATTTAGTATTTGTAGAGGCCCTCAAGATATCAAGTGCAGCAAACTCAAGTCCTCAACACATAAAAGATCACTTTCTTTTTGCTTATAATATTACTTAATGTAAGCCTGGGCAGGCCAAATACTGACTGAGAGATGACACATGTTAGCCCAGCCTTCTGTGCTGCTGGACATTCTTTACTAATTCCCACAGAGTGGGGCCTTAATGGCCTCCTTTAATTTTACCTGAGAGGGTGGCTAGCTCATAAGCCTGATGGAATGGTGAAATCCAAAGTTGTCAGTAAACAAGTAGGTTGGCACTCTAGATTAAGCCCCATTGTCTAAAATCTGGAGCCTAGAAATATGGTTGAAATTTCTCCTCCACAGCTGAGAGACAGCATCTATGCTGGGTCAGGCCTTGACTAGTGATGGCTTGTGTGATCTCCCTACTAAGATACTGCAATTTTTAGATTTTTTTACACTAAATTTTTGCAGGGATTTTTTTTCATCATGTCCAAGTCTAAAACAAGAATCAGGCAAATGGAGGTGAAGAAATTTATGGAAGGTGAATGCAAAGTCAAACAAAGAGGCTGGGAGGAATCCAGCCATTGGCATCATTCTTTGTGCTGAGTCCCAGAGTGCACTGGTTAAGCTCACACATGACAGTCAGAATGTGACAAATGCTGGCCTCACATTCCTCAAGCAACAGATACCAGTAAAGTAACCATCAAAAGTCCTCCTAGGGAAGGTCAACCTCACTGTCTACCAGGAGATAGTGAAGTGGTGGTGAGTGGCCAGGTGACTCACCCCTTGATATTATTTCCACATGGAAATCCATAGGTAAGGGTGCTCACTCTCTGAAGTGAAAATATTGCATACCTGGAGCTTTCTAGTTAATTCTAACAGGTGACCATACTAATCTTTGTCACAGGTGTTGCATACTTATCGCCTCTCTCCAGTTCCTGAGGTGGGCAGAAATAATTCAGTGGTCAGTGCAAGAATACCCAGAAAGGAAGGAATAGAGAACTGTTAGTTTGTCTATCTAACACAGACCTGGGTCCATTCCAGTGGATTTCCTTCTTAACCCTTCTACAAGTTGACACTTGGAGTCTGGTTCATGTCACACCCAAAAACCAGAATGGCCCTAATGGTCCTTCTATTCTTTATGAGGGGTTTTGATTTCTACTTCAAGACAGCTATCAGAGGCAATTCATCTTAAGCTAAATGTCAGGCTAATTTTGCTGCCTTTGATTATATTAACATTTCTGTGATTCATATCCAATTCATATTCACATCTAATTAAATATATTTATTTCTAATCATGTCAACCAGAAGACATACATAAAAATAGAAATTACTCTGGCATTTTAGCTATGCATTCATATGGAGTTGTGAAATTGGTACAGATTTCCCAAAAGACCAAACTGAAGGGTAGCATTACTAATTAATTTATTAATTAATAAATATGCAGGTTTTCAGTGTAGTCTTGAGTGACCTCGATGGTCATGTGAATGGCTGACCACCAAAGCTAGACCCATTTTTTTTTCCATCCTAGAAATCCCTCTCCCTGGGAGATCACCATCTCCCCCAACAGCTCCCTCACAGTGATTCCACACAGCTACCCTGATCCCATCAAGATCTTGGCTTTCCAAAGTATATGAATATTAACCACGCTGTATACCATTCATTCAAACATCTAAAGCTATTTCATCTTCTGTTCATTAGGTTGGTTCTTATTGTGTATATGTCATGTGCTACATTTGTTTTGGTCACACCAAGAATTGTGTGTATGGGAGAAGGAGGAGGAGAACATGAGGGATCAGGAAGGTCAAATTGGGGGAAGAACAGAGAAAGATAGCAAGGAAAGAGATACCTTAATAGAAGGAGCCATTACAGGCTTTACAAGAAATCTGGCACTAGGGAAATCTCCAGGTATCCACAAGGATGACCCCAACTAAGAATATAAGCAGTAGTGGAGAGGCTACCTTAAATGCTCTTCCACTATAATGAGATTGATGACTACCTTTAAATGCCATCATAGAGCCTTCATCTAGTAGCTGATGGAAGCAGAAACAGAGATACACAGCTAAGCACTGAGCCGAACTCCTGGAATCCAGTTATAGAGAGGGAGGAGTGATGAGCAAAGGGGTCAAGACCATGCTGGGGAAACCCACCAAAACAACTAGTCTGAGAAACTGGGAGCTCACAGACCCGAGCTTGACAACTGGGAAACCAGCATAAGACCAAACCATGCCTCCTAAATTGTGGGGCTTGGACAGTCTATGGGGCCTCTGGCAGTGGAGCCAGTATTTATCCATAGTGCACGAATGGGCTTTGGGAGCTCATTCCCTATGAAGGGATACTCTCTCAGCCTAGATACATGGTTGAGGGCCTAGGTCCTACCCCAAATAATGTGACATATATTGATGATCCCCATGGGAGACCTTACCCTCCCTGAGGATTGGATGGGGGTGGGATGGAGGGAATGGGAGGATGGGAGGGAGAACTAGGATTGCTATATAAAATAAGATTGTTTTTAATTTAAATAAAAATTAATTTAAAAAAGAATTGTATGTATTTCAGAAATAGTCACATAGGGAACATTAGTTTAAAAAAACCTTTGTGTGAAGTTATTTTAAAAATTACTGTATTATTTCAAACGGAAGCAGGTGTGCATAGTTACTGTTCTCTTTGCTGTGAACAAATACCTATCAAGGAATAACTTAAAAAGAAGGAAGGGTTTATTTTAGCTTGTGGTTCTAGGAGCTACAGTCCATCACTGCAGGGAAAGCATGGTGACAAGAGCATAAGACAGCTGGTCACGTTGTCTCCTGTAGTCAAAAGGAGAAAGGGAGAGAGAGAGAGAGAGAGAGAGAGAGAGAGAGAGAGAGAGAGAGAGAGAGAGAGAGAGGCAGCCAGGCTTAGGCCAGGAGGAGATAAGGTGTGTGGGAGGGAATAAATTAGTCCTTGGAACCCTGTCGAGGTCTATTGTTGTGCTCTGTATCCATGTTTGTTTTCTTTTCTTCCCTTTACATTACAGAACCAAAGATGTCTTATCCCCATGGTTGGCCCACTTCACATGTGTTCCATAACCCTGGGTCCTACATTTGCCTCCTTACCAATCATTTCTCTCTGAACTCCTTTCCTGCCTGTATGGTGAAGAGTCTTTTTTGCTATGCTCATCTGTTCCTCTCCCTCAAAATCCTTATAGTCTGTGTTTTGTTGAATCTCTAGATTATCTCCTCCATTACCACTGGAAACATATCTTCAGAACCCAAATCTTCATTATCATCATCCCCAAGGAGCAGAGGCCTTAAAAGTTCACCTCCTAATTGCCAGGCCCAAGAACTTTCTCAGTCCACATCTTTCTACCTTGCTATAGCAAGGCCCTGAGACCCCTGGCCCTTGCCTAGTAGAGACCTGGAAGTTTGAGGTCTAAAGATTGCTAGGGAAGTCACCATCATCTAAAACTGAAGCTAACCAAAGTGGGCCTGGTCCTCCTGTAAAGGAGAAGTTCTTTCAAGTAGAAGTTTATCCTTGCTAGTACCTGGAGCCTAGAAATTAGATGCCTTTTCAAAGAATCTGTTTCAAATGTAAACACTACAGGAAACCCACAAAGGATAATATATTTGTCTCTCAGAAAGGACAATATAAGTTATTGATATCTCTAGCACCAAGTCCTCCAGCTTCTTGCTCATCATTAAACTATTCCTTCCTCCTGTTTCAGACTTTATGACCAACCACACTTAGAAGGTTTTCAGTCTTTTGTTGCCTGCTATTCATCAGTTACTTACCAGACAATTGATATCTTTAATGTGTCAGGATTTGCTCCCCCTCTCAACACACACACACACACACACACACACACACACACACACACACACAGAGAGAGAGAGAGAGAGAGAGAGAGAGAGAGAGAGAGAGAGAGAGAGATTTCAGAGTAGTATAAGGGGAGGCTTTTTGGGAAGAGGAACAGGTTTAGGGGGATAGGGAGGGAATAAGAGAGGGTGAATAGGGGGTTAGGATTAAAGTACATTGTATATACATGTATGTATGTATGAAATTGTAAAAGAACAGTTACATTAAAAAAGAAGTTCATATTCACCATGCTCAAGATCAGTTGGTTGACAATATTCTTTCTGACATTTTACCAGCTCAAAGAAATTCTTGAATGTTCCCACCTACTCACAGTTATTAAGATGGAAGAAGCTGGAGATGAGATTGTGAGCAATGCCATTTCCTATGCACTGTATAAAGGTGAGTGGAATCAGTTCGCTGAGAGTACATCCTTGTAGGATAAAATGACTTCTGTATATGGTGAATTCCCTTAGATGGGTGCATTTCACAGAATAAGAAGTTTTATGTCTTTAAAAGACTGATCAAGTATAACCAAAGTAATCTGTAAACAGTTGTTTCTAGAAGTGATTTAAAGAACTTTTGGAGTGGCAGACCTCTTTTAAAATGTTGTAAAGACTTTATTATTCCAGGAGTGTGTGCACACATACCTTACATGCACATGTCACACACACACACACACACACACACACACACACACACACACTTAGTATTCAACTTCAGAGTTCACATGTCTTCTGAAGCTTATGACTGATCTCTAGGAAGAATAATTCTCTTTAGACTTTTGAGTGGGGCATGATGGTGCATGTCTTTAATCCCACCATCTGGAAGGCAGAGGCATGTGGACCTCTGCCAGTTTGAGACCAGCCTCATCTACATAGGACCATAGGTCTGGATTCCAGGAAAGCCAGAGCTACATAGTGAGACTCTGTCTCAAGAAAGAATTCCACCAAGGGGAAATTACCTATAGTCACTAGCAAAGCCTTGCTTTCTGTATTGAAATACCTAACCAATAAATGCAAATTATACAGAGAAGATAGATAGATAGATAGATAGATAGATAGATAGATAGATAGATAGGGAGAAAAAGAGTGGGGAGAGAAAGAGAAACATATTAGGTTGGAAGTTGGGCCTCTAAGACCTGTTTCCCCTTGACCCACTTCCTCAAACTAAGTCCTGATTCCTAAAGATTCCCCAGCCTCTCAGAACAGTGCCAGTAGCTAGAAACAAAGTATTTAAGCACAAGAGCCTATGGGGGAACATTTTATACTCAAATAGTAACAAAAACACATTCTTGCAATATGGCTAATTATTTATAGATTTATATATAGGATAAGTCAGACACAACTTTGGAATAGAATACTTATGGAGCCTCAATCTATAAAGAAATATCAATATATTCTAGTTATACTATATTCACATGTAACAGAAGGATATTATAATCTTGGTTTATTACTATAGACTTCAGGATATATGCAATGCAAATAAAAATGAGTGACAATGGAGGGAGATGACAGTTTCCTCTGATTCCAAGAGACTTTCTTTGACCAGTGGCTCCGATATTTGGAGGATATTAATATCCTGACTTTCTTATGTATGATTTGTTGTTCTGTGGTTTTCTTCCTGCCCACTTCCAGCCTTCAGCACTAATGAACAAGACAAGGACAATTGGAATGGGCAACTGAAGCTTCTGCTGGAGTGGAACCAATTGGACCTTGCCAGTGATGAGATCTTCACCAATGACCGCCGATGGGAGGTAGCAGAAACCTCTGGGGTTATTCCTGGGTTAACATGGACATTGATCTCAACAGTAGATGGTCTGTATCCAACAAGGTCATCAGTCTAGAATATTGTTAATGTTTGTTTTGTTCTATCTTATCAGTGGTGTCCAGCCTCCCTTTCCTTGATTGTAGGATAATAATGCTTAGTAGGTTTCTTGCAAACAGATAATATAGCCAAAGACTCTCATGTAAGCTATCCTAAATGTATAATCCTGTTGTCAGGAGATAAGAGAAGATAATCTGGTGCAGATCTACAAGTCTGCTCTCAGGAGTGGATGGGTGGAGGTATGAGGACTAGAGATGTGGGATTATTGACCTGGCCTAACTAAAAAAATCAAGACAACAGCATTCTTTTGCCACCTCCCCACCCAGCCAAATTCTGAGAGGAGATTTGTCAGTGGTTGGAGGTATGAGGGGAAGATGGAATAACTTTGCTGAAGACACCCACCAGTGCCTTAGAGTGAGGTATCAGGGACTTCCCTGGGCCAAATGAATGTCTCCAATATGAAAGTAGCATAGAAAAATTATAATTATAATCTATACTTTTCCAGCAGATCACTCTTCTATATTTTCAGTTAGATACATGTTTTAAGGCCCCGTTTATGGGAGATCACTTACAAGCATCCAAAGTTCAATCAGCCTTGGAGGCTCCGTTCAGAAGGAGCAATAAGCTGTAAACAGAGATTTACAAGGGTGCATCTTTGTGTTCAGTTAGTCTCAATTAATTGAAGTCATTATGGGCAGTGAGGTTATATTTGGTTTTACATGTAAATGTATGGATTTGAAGGCTTACATAACTCAACTTCCATCTTCAGCAGCCAGCATACCACTGTATCATCAAAGACCAAAGTTTGATTTACATTAGCATATGATCAATTTTAATGAGAGTAGTGAAAACAGTAATGGCTCATGAATTTTTGAGTTATTCATCCCTTTAGCAAACATTGTCTAGTGTTTGGTCTTTGCACCATAATGAACTCTATTACACACCACAAGGCTTTAGTTAATGGAGGGCAAGTAGAACCTTAAGTGCATTAATTAATTGATTCATAAATGAATCCATCTGTGTACATTGTTCTATTTAAATAAGGTCAGGTGGTAAATAAACAAACTCAGACAAGTATTAGTGTTATACATTTAATTTTATTAACTTAGCTGAAGGTGGTTAGCATGAAGGACATAGTGGCTAAGACTTTGAGTTCTGGAGTAGCTGTGTGTCCTTGGGCAAGGTTCTCAACTATGCACTAGGTCAGTTCTCTCTTATGGTGCTATGCTGGAGTCAATTCATACTGACTTGCAAAAACTAGCTGAAAACTTTTCAGAGATTTGGGGGGGTTGGTTGTAGAATATAGTCATTATTAGAAATCAGGTTATGTAACTTTATAATTTGAATAAATCTTATGAAAACTAAGCTAAGAAATAATCAAAACGAACGACTTTGTGGACTGTGGAGATAGCTCAGTTGGTTGGAACATTCATTCTGCAAGCATAAAGCTCTGAGTTCGAGTCACCAGCAGTCTGGGCATGACTGTGTGTGTGTGTGTGTGTGTGTGTGTGTGTGTGTGTGTGTGTGTGTGTGTGTAATGCCGGCATTGAGGGTTGGAGACTGGTAGATTCTAAGAGCTCTCTGGCCAGACAAGCTAGCTGAAGAGACAAGCTTCATGTTCAGTAAGAGGTCCAGCCTCTGGACAATAAGGAGGCAAGTGATAGAGGAAGAGGTGTGATGTCTTGCTCTGATCTTTGCATGAGCACAAACAGGGGCACACACCTGTACATGCACACACCTGTACCACACACATGCAATGCTCCCTCACCATGACTCTCTAGTTATTTTGCTGCACGTAGGAACTGTATTCCAGGTTACTTCTGTTGCTACCGCCTACTGTTACATAGTGGTGTGATCTTCCATATCTATCCCCAGTTCTACATTCAGTAATGTCACAGCAGTAGCTGAAAATACACTATGGCAGGAGTATGTGCATCATTGGGAGCAGCAGATTTTACCTCACTGTCTGTGTTTCTCTCAGACAGCTATTGTTAAATATTTTTCAGGCTCACCCAAAACCGAAGGGAATTGCTGTGGTACCTTCCCCGTTGTGTTGTTACATTGATTAAATTAAATGGTGTTTCTAAAGGACTTAGAACACTGGTTCTTTTGAAACCCTATACTAGCATCCACTTAAAAGTAAATTTTAAAATGACGTCACACAGCCCTTCACAGCACACACAGTACTTTCCTGACCACTCACATCAACTCACAGCAGAGACGATCTCTTTTTGTTGACAAATGAGTCAGAGCACCATGATATTATAGGATGGGGTTCCTGGCAGTGTCTGGGGGACTGCTCTGAACTCGGACCTCTGAAAGAGCATGACCTGCATTGTCTCATTTTCTCTTTACCAAGCAGAACAAAACAAATTGAGGCTGAGACAAACATCTTGTTCTGACTCACAGAACTAGAGAGTGGTGGGACTAAGGTTTGGAAACAGATATGTGTCTGTCTGCAAAGTCTTTCCTTTTCCATATGCAAGTGATTCTCAGTGTGGTCCTAGGACTAGTGATGGTATAACCCAGAAACTCATTAGTGGTGTGGACTTCTGGATTATTTCTAACTCATGCTTGCTGAATTAGAAACAGTGTTGACTGCCAGCAGTCTGCTGTAGTGAGTCCCCATGTTTGAGAACCACTGCCCCATGTTGTCCAGAGTGGGACACAAACTCAGAATGAAATGCAAGATAGGGCGTGATGGACCACCTGCTTTGAGGATAGTGGAGGAGATGGCATGCTCCCAAGTGAGCTCTTCCCTGCTACTCCCAGAGATCTAAAGAGTTGGGGACTCAAGGAACCCTTAATGATTTCCCCTAGGCAAAATATGAGTCCATGAAAACAACATCAGGCAGACATAAAAACCACCAATGCTGCCATTAAAATAAGGGCCAGACAAGGAACTGAGGAAATGAAGTAGGCTGCCATCAGGGCGGAATCATGGGGTTAACGGTCACCAGGGGACTTGGGTTCCTGGGAATAGATGCCATAGGATTCTGCTGGGGGTTTCCATGTTGTTAGACTTTGTACCTTCAACTTTTAATACGATCTTGATGGCCCTTTGTATCTGTGAGTGTTGGCAATGAAACTGACTTATAATAAATACCATATAATAATAGCATGTAGTAATGTGTAGTCACCTAAGAGCTGACGCGACTGAAGTGAGCATTGATCTTTCCCTAAACTCTTAGGAAAGCTAGACATCATGGCTCCTGCTTGTCATTCCAGAATTTGGGAGGCTGATGCAGGATTGCTATGAATCCAAAGCTAACATGTAGTAAGTTTTAGGTCATCCTAGGATGCCAAGTTAAGACACTGTCTAAAAATAAATAAGAAAAAATGGATTTTTGGAAAAACTCTGTAGGATAATTTTTACCAGGCTCAGAAAGAGTTGACACAGGGACCAGTGACTCACTGCTGTATCACATCCCAGACTGCTACTAGACAGTATGTGGCTTGTTGGGTTCCATTTTGACAATTGCATTTGAGAACTTTGTCACTGTAGGGAAGGTCAGGTTCTCCTGGGGGGGGGGCAGCAGATACCACAGTGTGGACAGGCATCATTGGCGGTTGGTTCACAGTCTGTCTACTGTAGACTCCTGCTGTTGGCTTCTGCTTCCTGATGACTTTTTATGCTAAGTGACAGCATCAGCTTCTGGCCCATGCCATGCTTAAGTGGGCATGCTGTCTCCACACAAGCAAGAACTGAGGTCACATTCAAAGGCTCTACCTTGCTGTTCTCCCACCTAGATGCTGAAAAGATGAATTTTATTGTCAAAGCAGGATGCAGAGAGAAGCTGGAGACACTAGAACTCTGTGCCCGAAATATAGAAACTCCTTGTGTCTTCTTTATTGGTCTTATGGTATGCGTTCTCTCCTCTTTCCCTTTAGTCTGCTGACCTTCAGGAAGTCATGTTCACGGCTCTCATAAAGGACAGGCCCAAATTTGTCCGCCTCTTTCTGGAGAACGGCCTGAACCTGCAGAAGTTTCTCACCAATGACGTCCTCACAGAGCTCTTCTCCACCCACTTTAGCACCCTAGTGTACCGGAACCTGCAGATCGCCAAGAACTCCTACAACGATGCACTCCTCACTTTTGTCTGGAAGCTGGTGGCAAACTTCCGTAGAGGCTTCTGGAAGGAAGACAGAAGCAGCAGGGAGGACTTGGATGTGGAACTCCATGTACGTACGTAATGGTGGAGCTGTCTGTTAGCATTCAGTTCTCTGCTTCCATATTTCTATTCCCAGAATTTGGTTCTCTGCCTCCATCTTTCCTGTTCTCTTCCTGGTTGCCATAAAGCAATTAGAAGGGTGACATGCACTTTCCATATCATCTTTCCTAAAGAATAAAGTCACTGGTAAGTTTTCTCATGTCTCGCGCTAGCCCCTGTTTTTGTTTAGTTGCCTCATTGCTAGATCACAAGACATGTGTGACATACTTTCTGAGGCTGTTTGATGAGGAGCAGGGACAAATAGACGGCTTCCTGCTCCTGTTTCAGCCTGTTTACAAAAATAGGTCGCTGCTGCCCAGGTGAAAGAATGAAGGGCTGCCAGAGTTCTGTGAACAAATGGAGTAGTGGGTATTTCCACTAGAGCAGAAGTGAATGTCCTGGGATCCCTTTTTGAGTATGCGCAGGTCCAGTTCCACTCACCAGCATCATCAATTATTACCAGCATTTGCTCTGATCAACGTCCAGCGCTAGTGAATGCCCCAATTACCCCTCATCTGAAGGAGATGATTCAGGGCCATAGGAAGTGAGCTCTGGCAACACAACCATGGCTGCCTGCTTGGTCTCTTTCTTTTCTGACTGTATTTCCTCACTCTCTAAATAAGACACTTGGCTCAAATTCTTATCTCAGGATTGCTTCTGGGGAGACCCAAACTAGAGCATCATTGTTTGTAACTCTGGTGTGTGTGTGTGTGTGTGTGTGTGTATATATATATATATATATATATATATATATATATATATATATAAGTTTTTTACAAGACAGGGTTTCTTTGTATTGTTTTGGAGGCTGTCGGTCCAGCTCGGCCTCGAACTAACAGAGATCCGCCTGCCTCTGCCTCCTGAGTGTTGGGATTAAAGGTGTGTGCCACCACCGCCCGGCTTGTAACTCTGATATTTTTAAGTGTGTGTGTGTGTGAAGATGAGCTCAGTGTATGGTTGAATTAAAGTGTAGATCTTCTGTTTGACATTATTTATGTTAGATTTTTGAAACATGGCACATAACTGGGCCTCATATGTACAGTTTAGAGTTTAGTCAGTCACCAGGGGACCTGAAGGGGGACACACACAGTCATTTTCCATCTGAAAATATTCCTGGGAAGATACAGAATCTTAAATATGAGCTACACCTCCAATCTTTGAATAACCATCCAAAGGAATAAGCACATTTTTCATGGTGACAAGTGGATGTAAGCCCCGGGAAAGTTAGATTTAGTCTGACCACTTTTCTCCCCCTCTAGATGAGAAACTGATTCTATAGAATGGAGAAGAATTGCTTTCTCCATGGCACATCACAAGTCATTTAGTCTTTAAATTGCTCTCCGTACTTTCCCCCCTTTATACCTTCTCCTACACTTGTACTTTGTCTTCTGTGCTAGATGAAAGATTTTGTGTCAAATCACACCACCTGCTGAGCTGCAGTGAACAATGCTGCAAAAACAGACTCAGCCCCACGCCCACGGGTCTCCAAACAGAGGGCCTGTTTCTCATGCTTTCTGACTGTTCCGTTTCATTGTTAGAATAGTGTAAGTGGGTTACATTTGCGTGTGGTGACCCCACGGGTCTCCAAACAGAGGGCCTGTTTCTCATGCTTTCTGACTGTTCCGTTTCATTGTTAGAATAGTGCAAGCGGGTTACATTTGCATGTGGTGACCCTATGTTCTGACCCCTCTCAGGATGCATCTCTCACCACCCGGCACCCTCTGCAAGCTCTCTTCATCTGGGCCATCCTTCAGAACAAGAAGGAACTCTCCAAGGTCATTTGGGAGCAGGTAAATGTCCAGGCCCACGCTGAATTAATGCCAAAGACATGCTGTGTTATAGGAGTCTGATCTAACCTACACTCATATGCCTAGTTTAGAATTTGGGGCATCTGGTACACAGGATCATGGCTGTGCCTGTTTGCATGTCCTTGGAGGTGTGCCTAGGATGGGTGGTCCCCAGAAAGGAATAAAGGAGGGGTCCTCCAGGACACTCCTGCTCCCCAGTTGCCTGTCCATGATTTTTTCCCAAGTTTCCCAAGATGCTTTGAAATTTAATTTAAATTAATTTCTAAGCCCTGACTTCACACGCACAAGGTCTTAGGTTTGATCCCCAGCACTAAGTAATAATAATATTAAAATAAAACAATAATCTCTAGCTTTATTCTATTATGAAACAGTGACTAGGGCCTATAAAATTCTGCTGTGAAGTATTTACTGCGAATTTCTTTGTGGTTTGGCACATCACTATTTCTGTAAATATGGACACTCGTGCTTCTGTCTCCACTTCAACCCTTGACTGCTGAATTTAGACACAGCCTTCAGTTGCATGGCTCAGGTCTTCAATGTTCTCATCTCTCTTCCTGTGTCCTGGCTGTTACAGTACAATAACATTGAGATAATGGGTCAACCAGGCCTCCTGCCCTCAGAGGCTTAATGTCTCCTACTACTTACTCAGTTTTGTTTTTTTAATATGCTGTCTACAAGACCATGAATAGTGAATAGCATACTGAGGTCCAAGTCTGTTCCAAGCTCATTACAGACCTGACTTTGAATTGCACTGAGTAGTTGACTTTGCCATTTCCTGCTTGTCTATACTTCTCAAAAGTTACTGTTGACGTTACCACTTTCAGAGATTATGAATTAACCAACATTTCCCCATCCCTGTCCCCCAAAAGACAAAAGGCTGTACTCTGGCAGCCTTGGGGGCCAGCAAGCTTCTGAAGACCCTGGCTAAAGTCAAGAATGACATCAACGCTGCCGGGGAATCAGAGGAGCTGGCCAATGAGTATGAGACCCGAGCAGTGGGTGAGTGTCCCATAGCTCTTGCCAAGATATCTCACTCAGAAGGCTTGAGAGGGAAACGGAAGGGGAGGGGCTGCTTTAGGTAAGGAGGGGTAGAAGATCCCAAGGCCTTCCAGAGAGCAAGGTCCTTCTGCTGTGTCCGTACAGAATACCAACAGAGAGGGGTGTCCCTAGGTGTTGGAGGCAGCTCAGTTCCATAAGCATGTGTCAATGCCCTCTGCATTAAAGAGCCCTGCAGACTATGTTGCATCTAAAGAAAGCATCTACGTCGTAAGGAACACATTTGGTCAGCTCTCTCTGTGCCTTCTGCATGCCTGGATCCTTACGCCCCATCTATTCAGGTTTTCACGGGGGATAGGCAGGCCAGGTTCCGTGTCTACCAGCTGAGCCCAGCCCTCCCCTCCATGACATGCAGAGCTGTTCACCGAGTGTTACAGTAACGATGAAGACTTGGCAGAGCAGCTACTGGTCTACTCCTGTGAAGCCTGGGGCGGGAGCAACTGTCTGGAGCTGGCAGTGGAGGCTACAGACCAGCATTTCATCGCTCAGCCCGGGGTCCAGGTAAGCAAAAGTCAGGCCCTGAGAAATGTACCCAGGGATGGGCCTGGCATCACGTGCTGCCAGTAGCATCATGAAAATGACATTGAAAGTCCACTTTTCTCGTCCCATGTAAAAAAGCATTGAGGGAGTAGGCAGGTGACAATATGAAAGATGGTGACACATGCTTTTGTGAAAAGCGTCACCTGAAGAGATGGTACAGAAGTGCATCAGTCAACTTTCCACCACTAAAGCCCAATGTCTGAGGTGATCACCTTTAAAAGAGAGAGGTTTATCTGGGCTCACAGTACTCAGAGGGTTTAGTTCATGGTGGGTTGTGCCCATTGCTTCTGGGGGCAAGATGAGGCAGGGCAATATGGCCAGAGCATGTGGTAGAGGTAGACACTTGCCTCATGACAGCCAGGAAGCAAAGAGGAGGTAGGGGAGGAACTGAAGTCCCTTTGAGGGTGTGACCCCCAATGGCCTTCCCTCGGTCCCATCCTCCAAAAGATTGTGCCACCTACCCAAGTGTCATACTGGGAACTATGCTGCTAGGGATGGACCTTTGGCAAATATCTAAGACCCAAAACACAGTGTGATGCCCAGCTTTAATTGTCCACTTGACATACTGTAGAATCATCCAGAGTCTTGGGGAGGCATTGTCTAGTTGAGATTGTCCAGCGGCAGTATCTGTGTGTATGTGTGTGTGTGGGGGGGGGTTGCCTTGCTTATTTACTTGCTTGATTGCCTTGATTGATGTGGAAAAGTCCAGCCCATTATGTGTGGTCCTGTTCCCTAGCTTTGGATCCTGGACTGGAGAAGAATAGAGAAAGCTAGATGAGCATTAAGAATACATTAATTTCTCTCTGCTTTTGATTGTGGGTGTGACTGTGCCTCAGATTCCTGCCTTAATTTCCCCGAAATGATGGACTGTAACGTGGGACTATAAGCTAAAATAAACCCTGTCTCCCCAAAGGTGGTTTTTCTCTGGTATTTTATCACAGTAACAGAAACAAAAGTAAGACGCATAGCAAGGAGGAAGAATTCTTTGGGTTTCCACAAAGCAATTAGTGCATTATAATGATGAGCTGTCTCTAGGTCCCCCTGCCTGGGTCTTGGTCCACTAAAGCAGATGTGAGATGATTTATGCCATTTTTTACCTGTGAAATGGGCACGGCTGTGTATATTAGGTATTTCTCTGTGACAACACGACAGAGACAACTTAAACGAGGCAGACATATTTGGACTCGCTGTCTCAACTCAATGCAGCAGAGTTCCTGGTGCTGACACTTCACTCCTGGTAGATTAAGAATCAAAGGATGGGACTGGAAACTGGATTAGGCTATAACTCGACAAGGTGCACCTCAGTGACTGACCTCCACCAGTCAGACCCAAGAACCTCCCCAAATGGCACCACCATCTGGGGTTGAGGTGTTCAAGCCCATGAGCCTATGGCTGAGTTCTCATTCAAACAGAAGTGGCTGTGGTTGTCAGAGAGTTGCTATGGTGATGCCATGAGATTCTGTATGAAAGGGAAGGTCAGCCGTGTCAGCTGCTACCCCTGCTGTCATTATGAGTGATGGAGGAATCATGAGATGGGTAAAGGTGGTCTTGTGGCAAGTTAAGCAGGCAGCATCTTAACCATGCCCACCATTGCACTGGAACATTGTGGATCTAATCAGGTAGGGTGAGGGTGCCTGTTTCATGTTTCACCTGCACCATGCTTAGGGGGTGGGCGTAATTTTATTTTTGCGGACTCAGGGCTCAGATAGGTTCTGGAATATTTCCCATGCTTGCTTACTGGGAAGTAGTAGAGCTGGGATTTAATTCTCTGTGGATTGCCACCTACTTCAGACTTTGCATCATGCCAGGTGTCCAATAGACAGGCAGGCAGGCAGGTAGGCAGGCTTTCCATGGAAGCAGTTTGCTTTGGAGGTGAGCTGGAAGGGATTAGCAGGCAGTGAGCTAAGGGAGGAAGGAGTAGACCTGATGTGTTAAGAAGGAAGGTGGCCCTTGGAGCTCTTGGGAGCCTCTAGGTAGAGCCTGCTGCAAGCCTCATGGTGTTTAACATCTACAATGTTGTGCTTGCCGGGTGCTCTTTCTGGGATCCAGCTTGCCCATCCTCAGCCGAGCACGTATCTGTGGAGTAACCTCAAGAAGACATGGCAGGGCACACAAGAGAAACACTTGTCCTCCACTCAATAGAAGAGAAGGTGCAGCGCTATGGCCACAGCACACCAGTCCCAACCTTAGTGGCAATGAGCGGGCCCCAGCTTTCCCTTGCTCTGCCCTCTACATGCCAAGCCCCGCCTGGTTGGCTTGTTTTGGTTTTACAGTTGGGGGTTTCTTTGATGTAGTCAGGTCCCTTGCCTCCTTGTATCTTTTGGTGGCAATATGATGTTTCCAGTTTTCACCATCATGAAAGTCCTTCCTGCTCCACCTTCAGGGCCTGGCACGGTAGGGAGTGTCTCCATGTATTCTATTTTGACTTTATCAGCCTCTCCTTTCTTGGCTTCCTTTTAGCTTTGGAATAAAAGCATCCATCTGCCTCCAACCAGGAACCCCTGGGGACTCTACAGACTGCATTGGCCCTGCCTTTGGACTTAGCATCACTGGAGACCCATATTTGTTTAAGCTTACACAAATAGGAATGATAGTAGTTAAAAATTCATAGGCTTAGTGAGTTTTCACTCTGTAACCCTCTCTTTTAAAGCTCATATTACTGAACTTCGAAGAAAGACTTGAAAATCAAACAAGATTTTAAGTTGCTTCTTGATGCCTTAGAATCCAGGCAACATCTGGAAAACTAGAGATTAATATGGGGCTCAGTATTTTGGGAGTGTGCAGGGCTGGGAAGAGTGAATGACTGGGTCCTGTCCTTTTATACTTACATCAACAAGGACTGTCTTCTTTGCCTTTGTTTCCTCCTAGAACTTTCTTTCTAAGCAATGGTATGGAGAGATTTCCCGAGACACCAAGAACTGGAAGATCATCCTGTGTTTATTTGTCATCCCCCTGGTGGGCTGTGGCCTCGTATCATTTAGGTGTGGACTGAGGCATCTAATCATGTGTGTGAGCATCTGTGTGGTGTGTGTGTTTGAGCATTTGTTAAATGACTGTAAGCCTGGGACTTACAGCATTCATTGTGGCATCTGTGTGCATGATCTGTCATCTTCCCTGGTCTTTTCTGGGTTTTTTGAGCAGGTGGGCTTAAGATTGTCTTCAGTATCTGAGGCTGAATTTGGATTCTCTGATAACAAAACACAAAAACAAAAAACAACAAAACAAAAAACAAGGGTTGAACTTTGGCTGGATCAGCCTTGGGGTTCAGTTTTGCCCTGTCTGTTCCTGTTCCCTGTCTGTGGTAGAAAGTAAGCCATGAGCCTCCAGGTGAGAGTGTGTGTGTGTGTGTATGTAAATCTGTGTGAGTGACCGTGTGTGACTATATCAGTGTGTGTGTGTGTGTGTGTGTGTGTGTGTGTGCATCAGTGTGTATCAGTGTGTGACAGTGTGTGTGGCTGGTGACTCTGCCCCGTCTCTGGCTTGGTCCAGGAAGAAGCCCATTGACAAGCACAAGAGGCTGCTCTGGTCCTACGTGGCCTTCTTCACCTCGCCCTTCGTGGTCTTCTCCTGGAACGTGGTCTTCTACATTGCCTTCCTCCTGCTGTTTGCCTACGTGCTGCTCATGGACTTCCACTCGGTGCCGCACACCCCTGAGCTGATCCTCTACGCCCTGGTCTTCGTTCTCTTATGTGATGAAGTCAGGCAGGTAGGCAAGAGTTGCATTGTTCTCCCCAGGGAGATGAGAATAAATCCTGTTTGTGCCAGACAGGACACTGATAGACAGCACACCAAAGAGATGATGCTGCGAGTCGAGTTCATGGAGCCAGTGAGTTTATTGGGGTAACTGACCACAGAGTGGGTGACTCAAAGGCAGCAACATCATCAAAAGTTCACGCAGACAGCACATGAAAACTCTGAAAGCCAAAGCCAACTCCACCAGAGTCCTCCTACCCCAGTAACTGTGACTGTTTACTTCTGAGCACTCTGTGCTCCTTACCCCTCCCAGGAGATGGTGTTCCCGTTTGGAGGAACCGGTTACAACACGGGGCACTTCCTCAAGGTGTCCTCAGCGGGTAGCACCTTCCTGGCACCAAGAGCAATTGGAGCTGTTTCTGAACTACAAATGCAGTCATTATACTGCAAATGAATTCCTACTGGCTGATAATCTATGGACCTGAAGGTGATTTTCAAATTCTCAGCACCCCTGTGAGATCTCTTAATGTTGAATTCATGTCATAGTCCCTAACTAATGTTAACTGGTGGACATGGCTCATCCAGGGAAGGTGCCTCTCTTAGCATTAATGGCCAGCTTGACAGAGCCTGTTGCCATCTGAAGACAACCGCAACTGAGGAGTCATCTAGATAAGATTGGCATGTGGTTTTGTCTGTGGGGGACTGTCTTGATAGCTAATTGATGTACGAGGTCCCAGCCCACTGTGGGCATCGCCATCCCTAGGTCCTGGGCTGGATAAGAGAGCTGAGCATGAGCATGTAAGCGAGCAATGTTCCTTCATATTCCTGCCCTAGTTTCCCTCAGCAATGGAGTGTGACCTGGAAGAGCAAGTCCAGCAAATTCCTTTTCTCCTGAGTTGCTTTTGGTTAGAGTGTTCGTGTCAGGGAAACAGACATAAACTAGGACAGAGGAGGAAAGTGGTTGAGAGACCGTGGGCTGAGCTCCTCCATCGTTGGGAGTCTTCTGTGCACCCATCTTCACCATTGCCAGAGACAGCCTGTCAAGCAACTGGGGACCTGGGGGACCCTAATGCCTAGCACATCAAGTCTTGTAATAATCCCTGTGGGTTTGTTATGACCCTTGTGTGCAGTTTCTTGGGATGTCCTTGTTTGGGGATCTTTGCTCCACCATTGAGTCCAAACTCTAACCCCAGGCCTCATGGAGCAGGTACTTATTGAGGTAGTAGATGTTGAAGAAATCCATGTTGATGGTGAAGGTGGCACTGTCCTGACCCATGATGAAAACAGGTTCCAGAAATTCCTTTCAAATTCTGCGGTCATTCTGTCGTCTCTTGTTGTTGGCTGTTCTTTTACTCAAGCACCATGTTGGAATGTCAAAATGTTGTTGGTATTTTTATTCTTAACTCTTTGGGGGCCCACCACCCAGCTCCCAAATAAATCACACACAGAGACTTATTCTTTCTTATAAGTGCTCAACCTTAGCTTGGCTTGTTTCTAGCCAGCTCTTCTTAATTTAAATTATCCCATCTACCTTTTGCCTGTGGGCCTTTTCCTTTTCTTACTTCTGTATATCTTCCTTTCACTCTTACTCCATGGTTGACTGTGTAGCTCGGTGGCTGTCCCCTTCTTTTCTTGCTCCTTGGCCTCCCCTCCTCCTTCTTTCCCCCAGATTTCTCCTCCTATTTATTCTCTCTGCCTGCCAGCCCTGCCTATCCTTTATCCTGCCTTGCTATTGGCCACTCAGCTCTTTATTAGGTCATTAGACATTTTAGACAAGAAAAGTAACACAGATTCACAGAGTTAAACAAATGCAACGCAAAAGAATGCAACACATCTTTGCATCATTAAACAAATGTTCAGCATAAACAATATAACACACCTTAAAATAATATTTTACAACAGTCTCTTCTGGACTTGAACCTTAAAATACACACCATTTAGCAAGTATGTGCTAGGACATAACTTATGGGGTATTTACAGTTTACAAAGTAGAAGGCCTGGTGGTGGAAGAGATTCGAAGGGGCAACAATGCTGCCCTTGCCCATGTGGGGCCCCATCTAGTCTAAGAACATTATTTTGTCTTATACTGTAATGCTAACTCTCTCTGATAGATCTTTATGCACAGTCTCCAGGACTCCTGGGTTGTGAGGGATTCTGAGGCCCTGTTTGTCTATTCTCAGCATGGGTATGTCTTGACCAGTTGGCGATTGTGGATATGGGGACTGGGAGGGGTCCTGACTGTGGTGCCCATATGCACCTGTCTTCTTGACTAGTAGGGAAGCAGTATGGAAGGCGGTGGAGTGTCAGTGGGGGTGGAGAAGAAAGCCCCAAGACACACACGATGGCCTGAGTAGCAGTATACTGTCTGTAGTTCTGGAGGACTAAAGACCAGTTTAGTACTACGAAGGAAAATGTTCTCTTCTATCCCCTGGCTTCTTGACGTTTCTGGCCGTCTTTGCTATTGTGGATGGGACACTTTGACCCCTGGCCTCATGTCCTCATGGTGCCCTCCCTATGTGCAGGTGTGTCCTAATTTCTTCACTCCCTGGGGACAACAGTCATGTTGGATCAGATCAGTTCCATCTGCAGTGGCCTGATTTCCAAACAAGGTCACATTCCCAGGTAGGGAGTTGAGGACTTCAGTCTGGAGGTATAGTTCAGCCCATAGCACTGGCCTCTGTCTCGGTGGCCAGCCTTTTCACTCCAGTTCTTTTGACTTATGAGCGTCACCAGCAGAGTGGGACTGAGGTATTCTGTGTTCGAGGGTCTATTGACTCATGGCCAATAGGAGATTAAGTCCTGAGGATTTGGTGGGGCAGAGAAGGAAAGGGAAGGGGAGAGGGAGAAAAAACCCAGTCGGAGTTGCAAATAGGCAGTAAGTTATGTGTAGTAATTTTGTTGCTTTGTTCTCTTTCTCTGGGTGCATTTCCTGCTGAAGAAACTCCTAAGAGAAGCAGACACGTGGATCGAGCTGTCTCCTCTTGTACTGACCCAATAGGGAGTCCTCTGAGTGTCCCTAGGTCCTGACATATGCCCTGGTGGTCCCCAGAGCAGCATCAAGGGTGGGGGTGATCCACTTTAGACTTTCATTTGCTATAATATCTGAAGCTAGAGCTGGTATTGTCATGTTGCTGAGAACGTTGTAGAAATGCTGGGTCAAACAGGGTGCTCATAAGTCATTCCTGAGAGTCACCATGGGTATAGATACTTAAGCCAGAGATGAGGAGATAGACAGAGGAACTTTATCCTCACTCCCTATTGAGCAGAGAAACCCTGGTGGCCTTTTCTTGGAATGGTTGATAAAACATGAGCAGGTCTGCAGACCACTGCCATAAAAGTTTTGTCCTTGAGGAATCTGTCACTAGAGGGCGCTGCTTCCCTTCATTTCTGCAGAATCTTGTCTTTGGATTCCTAAACTGGGTTGGTTTCCTTCACCGATTGACTGCAGGACTGTGCAGTCAGTCTTACCAGACAAGATTTCACAGTTGTTAGGGGAAAACCCCTAACAACAGGACAGTGTCTGTTTTAGATTGTATCTGGGACTCAGAAGCCCAATACTGTCCGGTGATGAATGATGTCCCTTGCCCAGGGGAGGGTGCTCACACCAAATTGGGGATTTCTAACCTAGACAGTCAACAGTGCAGGCCCAGTTAACTCATTCTTAGCAGAGCTAAGCAGACGTGGTGGATGTTTGTGTAAAACGTGGTAAGTTCCACCCCACCTTCTCGGAAAGTTCCTCTAGGTCTGAGGCCGTCACAGGGCAAAGGAGACGGTGAAGACACCTGGTGTTTCATGAACATGGCTTGGCCATGTTCTTTCCCCCTTAGAGAAGAGGCTTCTTTTCATTTAAAAACCACAATCTTTCCTCCCTGTAGTCGTATTCTAGTGGCCCGGGGTTCATCTATGTGTAATGCAGGCCAGGCTTCTGGAGTCCCTCAGACGAGGATGGGCGGGGGGGTGGTAAGTACCGATGGGTATGTACCAACCTGCCGCAGGTGAAGCAGAGAGCAGGTGGGCAGGGCCTGTGCCAACCACTCTCTTATTGGCAGGCATGGAGTAGCAAATGGCTGTTGGTGCCCTGAGGGTCGGCACTGCCCAGATAGATGGATGCTCCTGTGTCCTCTGCAGAGTCCTAACCTTGAACCAGTCTCCCCATAGAGGGACATGGTCTAACCCAGGCTGCCCGGACCTGGGGGAATTCACCATTTCATCATCTTCTGGCCATGTTCTCCTCCTTTGCTCACTCAAGCTGTGTGTCCTGCCTCCCTCCTGCATTCCAGCTTGCAGGATATTGGTAGATTCTAGAAGCCCACCGTTCCCAGCGTGGGCATCTTAGTCACCATGTCTAGGCTTTGGGGTCGGGGGCAAAGTAGGAAATAGGGTATTGAAGTCTCAGATAGACTCGGGTGGGTGAGTTCGTGGGAAGTCATAAACATCCATCATTTATGGGACTCAGTACCACACCTCGCTGAATCCACGTCCCCTGTTTTGCGCTGTTCCCGGGGTCTGGCCCTCAGACTGCTGGTAGCCAGATTCTGAACTAGTAGGCAAATGGAAGGGTTACACAGCCAGGTTGGAGGTCTTCAAGCCTAGTTTGTGGAGTCTAATCAGTAATCTTTCCTCCCTGTATTTTTTAAAGGTCTCACTAATCAAGTTGTACTACTATATGCACTCTATTATCTATGTTTACAATAAATAAACAAATATATGGTGACGACGGTTGGGATGACACTTGATAATTGTGCAGTGCACAGTCGACACAGCTGTCCACGGTCACCTGGCTGTTTCATGTTTTCCCACATGGGTCACATTCATTCTCTATGGTTTCATTTTGAGAGAATGGGAGAACACAACCCTTTTCTTGACTCTGGTAGCTGCATATGTATAAGAGAACATCCAGTTTCCTGGTCCCCTTGGAACACGGGTTCTGGTAGGGCTCACTTGACACAGCAGTCTCGAAAGTGCCCTAGAAGAAGCTGCAAGTCTGCAGGACTGCCCAAGCTGCACAAATTTCCAAGTTGTCCATTCTTTTGTCTGCCTCTTTCTTGTCACAGTGGTACATGAATGGGGTGAACTATTTTACCGACCTGTGGAATGTTATGGATACACTGGGGCTCTTCTACTTCATAGCGGGTATCGTATTCCGGTAAGTGGCTCCTCCCCCCTTCCCACTTTCAGGCATTTTGGCACAAAAGATGGGGAAAATAATCCTGGATATCTCAAGTCCATGCATGGGACAATCCCTTCATGCCCCACCGAAGATGACCACAAGAGGCCATTGTTCCTGCCCTGTGGAGACACAACTTGGCCAACATAAAATACTCCTTCTTCCCTGTCCTGGGTTCTTTACAGTTTTCCTTTTGGTTTTTAAAATAGGCTTTGGGGGTGTAATTAGAATCCAAGGGGACAGTACCGGGGATGTTGGGTGTCTTCCAATGTGACTCATTTGGGCCCACTTAATCTGAGATGCATGTCGCCCTCATGTTATCAGTAAGTATATCCCTCCAACCTCACAGCTAGAGTGTGCGAGAACACAACTAAATCTCAAATGGTGATCAAAGGCCTGAAACTGAGCTGGGGAGATGGACCACTTAGCCAAGTGCCCACCACGTGTGAGGACTGCTTTCAGTCCCAGAGAACCCATGTGAAAACTGAGGTTGATGGCACCCATGTGTGACCTGAATCCAGCCTGGGCAGGGCAGGCAGGTCTCTGTCAGTGAGCTCCAGGTTCAGGATGAGGCCCTGTGTCAAAAACCACGACAGAAAGCAGTATAACGAGACACTGATGTGTAAACCAGGATGCATACACACATACACACCACCGTAAACTTTGAGATGCCACGCCGTGTCCCACAGATTCTCCTTCTCTCTCCATAGGCTGCACTCATCTAACAGAAGTTCTCTGTACTCTGGGAGAGTCATTTTCTGTCTGGATTACATCATCTTCACTCTAAGGCTTATCCACATTTTCACCGTGAGCAGGAACTTAGGACCCAAGATCATAATGCTACAGCGAATGGTGAGAACCCGAATCACCAGCCAGCATCCTTCTCTTACCCCGCTCAGAGTCCATGGTTGGTGAACTCTGTTCATGGCATAGCTTGCTTCACAGGGGCATTGGTTTTCATCTGTTCTTACCAGAGGCCGCTCCCAGGGGAGATTGATGGGAAAGAGGGCTCTGAAGAACCAACAGAGTTGATGTGCCAGCAAGTCACTGGGGTTTCCTGAAAGTTTATACTTTGAAGTACGCTTCCATTAGAGTTTCAACAGCTCACTCAGAGTATATGCAGGGAGGGGCTGTTGTGCCATTTTTATAGGCAGGATTGTTCTGTTTTAAGGGGTAGAACATGTTGCTCTAGAGATAAATGGCAAGCCAGATACCTAGAGATGATGCGATCCTAAATTCCACACCCTGTAATACCAATGTGGGAGAAAGGCCCCACCAGGCTTGTTTTACATACACAAGAGGAGAACATGGAGGCTGGGGATGTCTGGAAATCAGATGGGCCACTGGATGAGCTCATGTGGATATCCCTTTCCAATGCTGAGGCTGAATGTGTGGTTTTAACTCAAAGCATCGCTGAGGCATCCAGTCATCACTATGACATTAAGCTGTGTGTGCAGAACACAGCAGCAGAAAAGAAGAAGAAGAAGAAGAAGAAGAAGAAGAAGAAGAAGAAGAAGAAGAAGAAGAAGAAGAAGAAGAAGAAGAAGAAGAAGAAGAAGAAGGAAGAGGATTGTCTTTGTCTCACAAGGGCTGCTTTTGTTTACTGAAGAAGTAATTCTGCAAAAATAATTTGGGGATTCAAAGAAAACAAGCATTGCTAGGTGTGGCTGGAGCCCACTCTTCCCAAGTGAGGCCCTCTGGTTTTTGAACTGGACCCTCGCTCACAAAGCTACTGTATCTGAGCTTTTGGAGGTCAGTAAGCAATAGTGCAGGAGTTGGGTTCTATTTGGGAGACATCTCCAGACCTAAAGGTGATGATGTTCTATTTTTAAGTTAGTGGCTGAGGGCTGGGGGTGTAGCTCAGTGCTAGAACACTTGCCTGGCATGTGCAAGGCCCTGGTCTTAACCCTAACAGTTACGTCCATCAATTGGCATGAGATAAACAAATAAGTGGCCAGGCAACTTGATGACTTAAAATTTTCAGGTCCTTGAACCCTCTCTCTGCTCCTCTCTGTGGCTGGCTGGGAGTGGTCAGGCTTGGGAGTCAGTCACTGAGGGCACAGTTCTAACTAACTGCTCTCATCTCCCTTGGCAGTTGATCGACGTTTTCTTCTTCCTGTTCCTCTTTGCTGTGTGGATGGTGGCCTTTGGCGTGGCCAGGCAGGGGATTCTCAGGCAAAACGAGCAGCGCTGGAGGTGGATCTTCCGCTCAGTCATCTACGAGCCCTACCTGGCCATGTTTGGCCAGGTGCCCAGTGACGTGGATGGTAAGCCCAGCTCTGCGTGGACAGACGTGGAGCTGGTGGTGACTGTCCTGATCCTGTCACCTTTTTTCTTTGTTCCTAAATACGATCTTACCTTGTTCACATTTCAATCTTTAAGTCTTTCTATTTCTTTATCAGTATTTTTTGAGACAAGATCTCTAGTCCAGGTTGGCCTTGAATTTCCTAAGTAGCCAAGGATGACCTTGAACTCCTGATCCTCCCACCTCTGATGACATTGAGGGCATGTGCCACCATGCCTGGTTATAGTAGGGCTGGGGGTTGAACCCAGGGCTTCATGCATGCTAGGCAAGTCTTCTACTAACTAAACCACATGTCTAAGTTAAAATTCATGTCATTTCCCAGTTACTAGGGTAGAGTGGAGCAGTCCTTATTTGTTCCCACAGGAGTGTTGTCGACTGTGCTTCCTTAAATGTCACAATGTCCAGGTTCCCATCTATTCCTAAAAAGCATGTGGAAGATAGACCCTAGAACCTTCGGTTGAAGCTTCCATCATTAGCCCAGCAGGTGGTGGAGAGAGGCTGACGGTGGCATGGTGGCTCTGTAAAAGCCAGATGTGGGACATACACAAATTTGTATTTTGGGTGGACTGTGTGGAGAGGCTTCATGATGTTGATAGTAGCCCTGACTTGTCATCTCTCATCCTGTCAGCATGAACTAAACTGACTGACAGTTTCCTTGGGCCAGAACTAAGCCTGGCTGGTGGTATTTCTCAGTCCCTCTGGTTTTCCCTCCAACAGTTTCTGTCCCTCAGACTAAGTTTCTTCCAGCTCTAAGAAACAGATCTCTTCCATGCAGGGGTGGAAAGACCCTTGGGACCCTCTAGTTGGTCTCAAGGACAGCTCCTCATGTTGCTGGGTTGAGTCCTACAGAGAAGCAACACTTAGGGGGCAGGCAGGGCAGACATGTGCTCTGTGTGCACTTTTCATCCTTGGGTTCTTTCAGGGACTACCTGGCACAGTGGCACAGAGTCACCTTCCTATACTGTGTGCCCATGCTGAGAACAGGTGCTCTGGCTGGGTGTCCCTCCTCATAGCCAGAGAATTTATGTCTGTAACCTTCTCTGAACTCACACAGACCCATACTGGCAAGTTCAAATAAAAGGTCCCCACCTCCTTTGAAGACGGGAGCTTCCTCCAAGGGTCATGCTGGGCTCTTCCCACCAAGGTCACAGTGATATAATCAGAGCCCTTTTGGGACACTCCACTCTTGTTCTGGGGACCAAATGGGGCCTTGTACTACCTAGGAAAGAGTTCCACCACTGAGCTATATCCCTTACCCACAATATGTCAGACCGTTGATGTCCTTGACAGACCTGTGTTACTGTCACTTGTTGCTGTGACAAAAAAAGAGACAGAAACAATGTAAGAGAGAAAAGGGTTATCTTGGATCACAGTTCAAGGGTATACAGTCAGTCCATCATGACAGGGAAAGTGTGGCGACAGGAGAGTGAGGTGACTTGTCTTATCACATCCACAGTCAGGAAGCACAGATAGATGAGAGACGGGGGGGGGGACAGATAGACAAACAGACAGACAGATAGACAGACATACAGAGAGGTGGCAGGAGAGTGAGGTGACTCGCCTTATCGCATCCACAGTCAGGAGGCACAGACAGATGAGAGAGAGAGAGACAGAGAGACAGAGACACACAGAGACAGGGAGAGACAGAGAGAACTACTGATACTCAGCTCACTTCCCCCTTTTTTTTTCAGTCCATGGGTTGGGCATGGGAAGAAGCTGCCCACACTGAGGGTTGAAGTCTAGCACATTCGTGGACATGCCCAGAGTCATCTCCTAGGTGACTTCAAATCCCAAGTTGGCGATCAAGATTAACTCAACACCGGCTCTGACACTGCCCTTAGATGCTAGTGCTCAGCTAGGTTTAGCTGATTTCACAATCCCTCATCACCCCAAGCAGAAGGTTCTTATCATCAGCGCTCTGGGGTCTGTCACTCAAGCTCTCCTTGTGTCCTCTGGGTCTTTCAGTTGTGTGCTGCAGCTGCAGCTGGCCTTTGGTAAAGGATTGATTTCTGTTACAATCCTCTAACACTGACCATGGCTTTCGTTATGAGCACAGTGGCCCAGCAACGCAGCACTGCCCAGTTTTCTCTCCCGGCCCTCTGTCTTAGCATATGCTGCCGCCACTGCTTTGGGCTCCTGCCCCTTCCCATTTGCTCACACGGTTGTTACTCACTCATCCTTCTGTTCATTTCAGGGATGGTTTCTCTGAGGGAAACTGTTTCTGGGTGATCCAACTAGGATTATGGCCCCATTACATTATGGCCTCCTTTGGGGACTTTGTGCAGGTTGAATCTTTAAACTGACTGAGGAGGTTAGATGCTTCTTGGAGCACAGGACATGGCCACACTCCTGGCTCTAGTTTCTGTTGCTGTGACAAGACATGCTGACCAAAGACAGCACTTCCAACTCATAATGCATCACCCTGGGGAAGTTAGGGCAGGAGCTCGAGGCAGGAACCTGGAGGCAGGACCCACCGAGGGATGCTGCTTGCTAGCTGTCTCATTGGATAATGCTTAGTTAGCCTTCTACCTCATCCTAGGTTGTACCCCTACCCTCCTTCCAGCAGCCTAGAGACGGCACTTCCCGTGGTGGGCTGGACCCTCCCACATCAACCATCAATCAAGACCATCACTCATAGACACAGCCGTACTGATCTTGGCAACCCTTCTATTGAGACTCCCTCAGATGACTCTAGGCTGTGTCACGTTGACAACTGAAGCTAACTAGGACACCCTCTTCCTTTGATCTTGGTCTTAATGAAGTCCCAGTTTCCTAGTGGCTGTCTGGTGGGCAGGAGGCTCTGGAGATTGTACCCGAGGCATCAGATGACTCTGTTCCCGCATCTCCTGGCTGGCATGGTCCTCGCTTCTCCAGAGGGGCCTCACTGGCCACCCGGTTCTGTGCCCACAGGAACCACGTATGATTTTTCCCACTGCACCTTCTCGGGAAATGAGTCCAAGCCACTGTGTGTGGAGATGGATGAGAACAACCTGCCCCGCTTCCCTGAGTGGATCACCATCCCGCTGGTGTGCATCTACATGCTCTCTACCAACATCCTGCTGGTCAACCTCCTGGTCGCCATGTTTGGGTATGTCTGTGTCACACATTTATGGACTTCCACTGTGGGCTGGGCCTATGCCAGACAGGCAGGAAGAGTGTGGGCAGAGATAATACCTACCTTGAGGAGCTGAGAGTAGAGGCTATTGGGAGCCTAGTGAGCTTCTGTGATTGGGGGCCTTAAAAGGACCACATTTTTTAAAAATCCAGGCTTTTCTATAGGCCGTTGGTTCTTTGACTGATTTGACCCCACAGACAAGCAATGCGACTAGCTCCATTAGATCCAGGCTATGCTTAGCATCATGTCACAGTTCCCCAGAGAGCAACTGAAGTAACAGCTTTTCTTGTTGCTGTGACAGAACACCTAACACAGGCAATGAGAGGAAGGGTGGATTTGTTTTGGCTTATGGTCTGAGGGCACAGTCTATTGTGGTGGGAAGCCATGGGAGTACGGGGTGGGAAGCAGGTGCTCACATGTGTCCGCTGTTCATCTTCCTTTTTTCTTTTCCCTTTTCTATTCAGCCAAGTACCCCAGTCCATGACCACTTAGTACTGTCAGTGTCCAAAGTGAATCTTTTCCTGTTAAAACTCTGTGAGCACTCTCACAGACAAACATAGAGGTGTGTTTCCCAGGTGATTCCAAGTCCAGTCAAGTTGCCTGTGTTGGCACAATGGCTGCAGTACAAATCACCTCTAAGGTTCCTTGTGTGTGTGTATGTTTTAAAGTAAGACAAACTTACACAAAACAATACACAACAACCAGTAAAACCTCAGATGTATAATCCAAAAATTAAAGCTCCCAGGAGTGCCATTCATCCCTAACTTGGAAGGTATAGGCATCAGAGGTTGCTTCTGGCACAGTTTGGTCTTAGCCTCTACCGGGAAACACTTGCCAGGTTATTCATGAGGCCTCTCACATAGGCTTGCTTCCATGGGTTTGCAGGACTTCATTTTGTGCTTGCCCACCTTGTTTAACTGTGGTAAGTTTCTCACTTTCAATTGGTTTCTTAGAAGCGCAAATGATGCTTGAAGTGACATCTGGAACAGACAGAACGATCTGAGTGTCTTTAGCTGTGAGCAGCTCACTGATGGTTCCGTTGTGCCATAATGATTGATATATAATCTGCCTGTTTCACAACTTACATATTTGGTTACAACCCATATAGCTGCTGTAATTTGAAGTTTGCCTTAGGATGTTGATGAATGATGGGATGAATCCACAATATGCAGATTGTTGACATGGTTCTGATGACCAGTTATGGTGTGGTTTCTTTCCTACTGTTAGTTCTGAGGCTAGCTGGTCTGTGAAGGACACCAAGTGTCCCTCTGTTTGTCACAGCCTGAGTCAATCATTCTGTTTCAAGAATAATGTTCCCTGTGGCTCTTAGTGTAAAGAAGTTCAGTCGCTTCTAGAAGAGACATAGCTGTTTTCATAACTATTTTAATGCATACCTTTGGAAAAATCTGAAAGATGGGAAATAGCTGAATCGCTAACTAATAATACTTCCAGATCATTGTGATATAGGAGACAGATAAATTAGGAACACTTAGCTCTACGGCATCTAACATAGTCACAGATTTCTTATGAAAAGAAAATCAGAGGTTAGAAGATGTCGAGGTAATGTTGCCTAAGCAACCGCATGCTAAAAATGACATTTGGAGCCAAAGAGCCAACACTGAGTTAATGGCACCACACTTGATAACCTAGTCTCAGAAACTAACCTGCCACCTGCAGTGTTTCCAAGATTACACACAGCCTGCCCACTGCTGTGAGCATGGTCAGGTGCCAACAGAACACTGGACAGCTCAGGGGAAACTGACCCCCAAGTAAATCTGCACAAATTGTGGTTTCAGTGTGAACAGTCCTCCACAAACACACGTTTGAACACTCGGTCCCCAGACGGTGGCACTGTTATTGGGAAGTGGCAGAACATTTAGAAAGCAAGGCCAGCCAAAATAAGTGAGTGCTTGGTGGCAGGACTCAACTCTGCTTCTGGTTTCCAGTTTCTTCCTCTCTCTCCCTCGTACTCTCGCTCCCTCCATCCCTCTTTTGGACCTCTGCGAATGTGGGCAAACCACCCGGCAGTTTCAGCTGCTAACTGCTCACCCTCGCCTTCCCTGCACCAGTCAGAGTGAACCTTCCCTTCCCGAACTTGCTTCCTGTCAGGTATCAGTGATCAGAACAAGGACCAGCAGCAGTCAATGACACAGCATTGAGCTGTCGGAGGTCTCAGAGCCTCTGTGCTGTGAGCTGTCATGGCAGCTGCCTGCGTGGAAGGACCTCGTCCTTTACCACCTGTTACCTGCCCTGTGGTCAGGAAGTGAGGGAATCAGAGCTGAGCTGGAACTTTCCTGCTAAGGAGACGCAGGTAACGAAGAGCTGCACCTGTGTCAAGGTGATGCGTGTTGAACTTACCTCTGTGTCTTCTTAGGGAAGTCGCTTCACCCCATCCAGCTGTAACCTCTTACAGGTCTTCGGTGTGATGGTTCTTGTCACCTTCCCCTGAGGCACCTCCTCCAGCATCCCTGGCTTAACCTCTCAGGGACCTCTGGCTGGGAGTCTGAGAGTATCAGAGACCCTGCTGTGTTTGTTCTGTGAGCCTGTCCCTGACATGCTAGTTCTCATGAGTCCTAAGCTGTCTGGGGATTGCTTCCTGAGCAAATGGCCCCAGGATGCCACTCCTGTGTAAAACCACATCATAATATTTAGGGGAAAGCTTATGCACCCACAATTGTGACCTCATTAGCTACAGTGTAAATGTGCCTGTGGGGATGGTCCTGGAGTACTGGGGGCTGACTAGATGGCATTCCATAGGAAAGCAAGAGGCGCTAACAAATTTGTGATTCGTTTGCACTGAGGTCATCCATGCTGGAGGCTGGAAGGGAACCTAGAGTCAGGGAATGGCTTGGACATGTGCAGGTCCAGGGCCCAAGGGAGGCAGGCAGCTCTGAAAGGGATTCACAGACCATGCAAATTTGTGTAGCTTCTAAGAGCCTTCTTCTTGTACCCTAGGAGTAATGCACATTTATTACCAATATGTAGGAAAGTAGACAGAAAAGAGTACTCCCCAGGCACAAACTAAAACTTTGGTGTGACATCAGTGGTCTAAGGGAAGATGTGGAAATGGAGTTTAAATTTATAAGACAACAGTTAACTGTAATGATAATAGCAAGTATTTACGGGTCTTTCCCAGTCAAGAGCATTGTGTGTGCACTGGAGTGCTTACTGCTCTCGCAGAGAACCAGGGTTCAGTTCCCATTCCCTACGTGGTGACTCACACCTGTCTCTAGCTCCAGCTCTAGGAACTCCAACGCCCTCTTCTGGTCACTGTGGATTCCTGAACACATGTGGTGCACATAAACTCATGCAGGCTCACACACATACACTTGAAATAAAAATAAATAAATCTTTGAGAAACAAATCTAGCTGAGAAGTCTATTTGGATTTTAATTTATTCTAAAACCTGCTGTTGTTTTCACATCCAATTTTTTTCTTTATAATTTTTTTTCAGATGGTACATTCTGATTTGACCACTTTTTCTATTTTGGTTTTTACTACCAAATGGTTTTCATTACTGAAGATTTTTTTAAGTCATTAAAACATCTGTTGTACAAGTCCTCCCCTCATTATTCTTACTCAAAACTCTCCTAACTTTTCGTGCATATTTAATTGTACGAAAGAGCCCAACACTCATTTGTGAGTTTTTTATTTTCTTCTTTTGAAAAAAATCTGATGATCTTTGTGGAATTATTTAGGGGGAAACTGTGTCATAATCTCCAGAAACAGTGTCACATTCACAGTGTTCAGGTATCTATGGTTGTCAATAAACTTCTGTGGGTCTTTTTGTGTGGACTCCCAGGGTTTTGTAATTCCCAGTCATTTAGGCCTGTGAGCAAATGTTTTCTGTTTTCTATGGTTTTTATTTCAATGACGACTTTTTGCTGTATAAAAAGGCTTTTTAAAGATTCACCTATTCATTGTGTAGCAAGTCTTCGTGAAACATCTCCTTTCTTTTGATGACCTTGTGGCTGGTGTCCCCTTCCTCTTCAACTCTTCATTTGTTATGTCACTTCCTTCTTCTCTGGTCTGTGTTCCAGAAGCCTCTCCTGTAAGTACTAAAATATTTCCCCTTGATCTGGAGTTATGAGGCATCACACAAACGATGGATTATAGCTATGTTGTTAGCATTCCACAACCCTTCTGCTCTGTGGCCATGGCATATTATCCCTTTAATGTACGTCTGGTTTTAATCTGTGCATAAAGCTATCTGAATTCCAAGCATCTGCTGAAGGCTAGAAACATCTCCAATCTCTGCGATTTTCTCCCTCCAAGGGGCTTCTGTTTCCTTCCTCCCCTCTCCTGCTCCACAGAGGGTACTGAGTTGGCCTGCTGCCCACCACCAGACCACTGAGATATTGGTAGGAACAATACCTTCCTAACAGGATATTGGGGAGAAGGTATGGAGGGGCAGGTTTTAGGGTTTCTTGGGGAAGATGCAGGTGGCCAGTGATCACCTGGAAGATGTCGAGCACTGTCTTGAGTTGGTGTGGGTGAGGCTGACTCCAAGCCTCTGATGCTTGTGTACACTAAGAGGCATTTTCATAGAAGGCCTTTCTTTACAGAATCTACAGAAGTTAAAACTAACTTCTAAAGAGAGTTGTGGTGGTAGCACAAATGGTAATGCATTTCTATGCAAGCCTGAAGACCTGAGTTAACGATCTGTGACCTACATTAAAAGTCAGGCATGATAACACACTTGTCAGCCACACCCCAGCACCAGAGAGGCAGAGACATGCAGATCTCTTGGCCTGACTACTCAGCCAACCTTGTGCATTGCAGGTCAGTCAAAGTAACGGTCTTAACAAAAGAGAAAGGTTGACAGTGCCCAAGGAACAGCACCTTTTCTTGACCCATGCTACACACACACATACACACACACACTCACAAACACACACACTCACAAACACATGTAAATAATACAAAATTATCTTGGTAAAGCAATTTGATGCCATGCTCAATTATCAGCTTTCCATGGAGGACTCCATGTTTATTTGATGGAATCTGGAGATGATTTAAGAGAAAAAGAAAAATCTAGAAGCTGCTGTCATGCAGGCAAGGTGGACCTTGGCTTTTGGGTGCTCCCTCAAGCCTCGTGGGGGGGGTGAATTCAGGTTTCACCATTTGTCAGATGCTCCCAGGGGTCATCTTGCCCATGAGGTGCAGAGGAAATTTCTATTCTGACAGGAAGGGCCTTGAAGTTTGGTTCTCCAGAGGAAGAAAGGAAACAGTGACACACGGGCTCTTTGGGGTGGAGAATGATAACACAAAGGCAGAGTTGTGATTGGCAGGCCCTACCTACATTCCTCAGAGGTAGGGATTGCAGACCTTCCCCAGAAGGGCCTTTGGCCAAATGGATGCCAAAAAAGTGATGCCCCATGGCCTTGTCCTGGTCTGGACTTCTCTGTTCTTCCTAGTCATTCTCAGAACTGTGAATTGTGCAGAAATAAATGAAGGATTGCAGATGGCTTCAATCTGCCAGTTCCTGAGCTACATGATGTGAAAAACACAAAATGTGTTTCAGTGAGTCCGAATGGCCAGTGCAGGCAAGGCACAAACTTCATCCCCAGCGGGCCTTTCATCAGAGTTCCTCTCTGAGCTCCCAGAGGACAGGAGGGAGGCACTTACGCTACTTGCTGCAAGCATTAAAATGTTCCTCCTTCCATCCAGACATAACAACATCTTTTGTATAAAACATCAGAAAACAACATTTGATGCATCAAAGTGAATGCAGTTGCTTTTGTTTGGGATTTTGAATTTTGAGCAATCAGTATCCATTTTTGGAATAAGTGCATGAAATTGTAAGACTATCTCAGAGTTAATGATTAGAAAAAAATATGGTTGTTCTGCCAGAAGGCAGAGATCTGTGACTTCTGGCAGGTTCTTAGCCCAGTGTCACTAATCTGGGGTACTTCTGTAGATCTGAGCCACTGCTGTGGCCAATGAGGTTGGTGTCCTTTGTAAAGAGCAAAGCCAGCTGAGGACGGGGAGGATGATAATGATGGCAGGCATGGTGTTAGTACATTGGGAAGAAATGCCAGGTGAGCTATCAGACCCATTCTCTGGATCCACGGTCCTGTTTGCTTTGTACCTAATGATTCTGCTATGGAAAGTAGATGAAAGGAGCAGTTGGTCAGCCACTGGCCTGCCTTGTAGGAGCTTACACATGTGGTCATTCAATAACCATGGGTTTCCAACCTTTAGAGACTTCATCGTGTTCAAAATGCACACTGCCCAAATTGTCAAGTACTTTGTAGTTAACCCAAAATGACAAGTCACCCAGTCAAACCCCTTGGAAACAGTAGAACTATCATAACATCACGGATTGTATTCTTCTGATGTCGGACAGACTTGGGGATAGATTGCTAGACCAAATTCCAGCTTCAACATGTCAGTTTGCCTGCCCTTTCTGTGCCTCAGTTTCCCAATCTGTTTGTCATAGATGATAACAGGCCTTACAGAGTTATTTGCATATTAAATTAGTCAACACAAATAGGCTGCTTAGAATAGCATCCTGTAGGGACTGGGGATGTAGCCCAGATGGTAGAGAGCTTACCTAGCATGTCTGAAGCTCTGTGTTAGGTCTGAAGCACCACATAAACCAGGTGTTTGTGGCTTATGCCAGCAAGCAGCCCTAGGGTTGGAGGCAGGAGAATGAAGAGTTCAAGATCACCCTCAGCTATGTAGTGAGCTGGAGGTGCTTCAAGAGTAGGAGGGCACAGATAAATCAATAAATCAGTCCCTTACATATTGAAAGTGTTCTCTATTTTATACCTTTGGTGTTCTGGTAACTTCAAAGTCATTGCTATAAAGAGTTATACAGTAAAATCAGCATTGTAATAATTATGTGCAGCATTCAGACTTCTTATGTGATGCTTAGAAAGTATTAGGGCAGGAGAACCAAGCCCATCTGTGATACTGGAGATGCCACTTCTTCACAGAGTCATGATTTACGTGGTGAGACTGTGCCGGAAGTATGAGTCTGAGTCTCGTTATTTCCACTAACATATAAAAGTTTTCCAAAGTACAAATACTATTTATAAACCTGATTTCAGTGGCCACATAATGAAATCGCACCTATCATCCATAACCAGGAGGCATGCTCTCTGTGTCTGATGTAAGGGGCATGGGTGTCTCTCATCTGCAGCATCTAAGGAGCCACGTGTGCACGTTCATTTCTGTATAGTTTTGTCACTATATCCTCATCCCTAGCTTGAACTCCCAGGACTGGCGTCACTGGGTCAAAGTGGTGAAACTTTTTAAGGCTCCTTAAAAAAGAAAGAAAGAAAGAAGGAAGGAAGGAAGGAAGGAAGGAAGGAAGGAAGGAAAAAAGAAAGAAATGAAATGAAACCTTTAAGTCAAGCTAAAAATATATAGGCTGGTAATCAGTTGCCAGGACCTCTGCCTGCCACTGTCATACTATTGCTGAATCCAGATGGGAAAAGAAGCAGAGACCAAAGTGAGTTTCTCAGTGCTCAGCAAAATTGAAAGAAATGGGAAATCATACTTCTGGTTAGAAAATTGAGAGCCCGTGTCTCCATTAAGAGGCAAGTTTTCTTTGGAAATGTTTTCTTTTTCCTTTTAGAAACCATGCCTTTCAGATTCTTCTAAGTTGTAGTGTTGTCTATTTCACAGTGCTCACGGTTCCTATAAATCTGTGGTGTTTGGCAGAGACTTCCATTCAGCTTTCTGATGCCTTCTCAAGAGTTAGAAGAGGGGTGTGAATTCTTGCCTGGTTAGTTCCCACAATTCGCCTCACCCAAAGTAATATGCACTTTACCCAAATGAAACAGTTGGTTTTCTCAGATGAGACACTTGGATGAAACTTCTAAACTGTGGATGGACTCAACCAGCCACCTCTTTGTACGCTCCATTAACTTCAGCTGTACTGGAGAGAGCTGAGCACTGCCAATACATTGGCTTGTAATCTTCATAGTCAACGAGTTAACATTGTTCCTTAGGTGGAGAGGGACAGCTCTTTCTCATCTTGGTTCCCAGAAACTATGTGCCTGTTTATCTCATGTTTACTGAAAGGAAAAGTATGGGTTCAGGACCCCCAAGACCAAGTTCTCAGCACAAAGGAGGTTTATTTGCCCCAGAGGGACAGAGGGCAGGGATATGGGACAATGACAGGAGACAGAGGATGAGGGAGAAGGGAAGAAGGGGAAGGGGTAGGGATAATTATCCTGGAGGACAAAGGATTGCCTCTGGATAGAGAGGAGACAGACATGGCATATAGGTAAATGGCAGTTTATAAAGGTACAAGGGGAAACGTGCATTAAAATGAGGTATTTAATCTTAGTTGAGCATGTTAATTAGGTGAGCCAAAGGGGCTTTTGCTTACTGGACCTTGGTAGTCAGCCTCAGGAGGAGGGATTGGTCAAATAAGGGAATGGGTCTTAGGGATTAGCTCTAGGAATGTAATCTAATCCTTTAGCAAGGCAGAGAGGATTGGGGAGAAGGGCAGGGCCTGCCAGAGCTGTCGCACCTGCTGTGCGGCCTGCATCCAAGAATGTAGCAAGGTGGTCGGGATAGATGACACAGAGACCGGTCGGTTGCTTTAAGAAAACTTTATGCTTCCCAAGTCAGCTTAGGAGGAGACCCCAGTCCGCTTAGTAGAGCTCTCAGGAGAAGTCCCAGGAGAAGTCTCAGGAGAAGTCTCTCTAAGAAAAAAGGAGCTTTTCTTTTTTAAGGACTTCTGCCATTCATCTACATACCATTCTTTTCTCCTGGCTGGTGGTTTAATCTCCGGCCCCAGAATCGGGGAGACACCACAGGGAAACAGGAAGAGGCATCTAGCTGTAGGAGGTGTGAAAGGCATGGTATTTCAGTGAGCCAGCCCTTATCTGAGCCCTATGAAGAGCTTTAAAGCACTGGTTTTCAGTAAACATTACACAGATGCCTGCTCCCAGGCTGAAGGGGAAGTGGGTTTCTGCTCAAGGTCTGGTGTCCCCACACAGAGCCACGTGCTTGAGTGGGCTAGAGTCCCTTCATTTACTGTTCACAGAAAGTCAGATCTACCCTTCTTGACATACCATAGGACAATCCTCAAAATTTCTTCCCAAATAGAATTGTGTGTGTCTGTATTTAGAATTTGTACAGTTCACAGGTGACAGTCCTTGGTAACAGTTCTTTCTAGAGTTCATCTTTCCTTCTCCTTCCAAAACTTGTTCCCTAGCCTTCCCTAACCATGAGGGGCAGGCATCCTCGGTGCAACCATTTTGGCTTTTTGTCTGAGTCTCTTGAGAAATGCAAACTGTTTCAACTGGACACATAAAGGTGGGGAGTAACATATTCCAGAGGGAGTCAGCATCCCGGCCTCTTTGTAACTAGCACAATAACAGATTGATGAGCAAAGGGTATCATGGAAAAGTTTGGAAAGCAAGATCAGTTTGAAGTTCACTGAACATTAACAAAACAAAGAGAGAACCAAAGCCAGATCCACACTGAGGCCAGCAGGTGGTTTGCACCTAGTTGTCCTGGCCATGGTATCAACATGGACCCCTCCAATCTGCCTGGCCTAGACCACCACATGGACGGCTGCCCAGCAGTGTCACCACCATAGGCAAGTGGAGTGATGGATAGCGCACATCTCTAAGCTGTGCCTTCTGTCTCCTCTGCCAGCTACACGGTGGGCACTGTACAGGAGAACAACGACCAGGTCTGGAAGTTCCAGCGGTACTTCCTGGTGCAGGAGTACTGCAACCGCCTCAACATTCCCTTCCCCTTCGTCGTCTTCGCATACTTCTACATGGTGGTGAAGAAATGTTTCAAATGCTGCTGTAAAGAGAAGAACATGGAGTCATCTGCCTGCTGTGAGTGGGCTACCTGGGGCGGGGGTCAGGCTCTAGAGTGGTGGTTCATTTCAGGGGGTGGCGATCTGAGTCACTACAATCGGTTCATTGGATGTCTCTGAAGATCAGGTGTCAGGCCAGCCAGTGCGTGCCTCGAGGGACAGGGTAGGCTGGGAAATACTTCAGGGCTGTTGGGTGTGACTTTGGGACAAACAATAATAACAACATAAGTAAGGTATTTCCCTACTAGGATTCATGATTTTAGGATTTCCTTTTCTTTTCTTTCTTTCTTTCTTTCTTTCTTTCTTTCTTTCTTTCTTTCTTTCTTTCTTCCTTCCTTCCTTCCTTCCTTCCTTTCTTCTACCCCTCCCAACACTATTTCTGTGAAGTTATTTTTTGGAAGATTTAGTCAGACTTTTAAGAGGACTTTTGGGGTTGCTTTTATTAGTCAGCTTTCTCTCACTATAATGAAAAACCTTGGGTAATTAGCTTATAAAGAACAAAGGTTCACTTGGCTCAGTGCTAGAGATTCGAGTTCAAGATTGGGTGGCTCCACTGCTTTGGAGCTGGCAGAGAATGGCTGACAGAGAATGGCTGACAGAGAATGGCTGACAGAGAATGGCTGACAGAGAATGGCTGACAGAGCAGATTACTTATACCGCCAGCCAGAAAGCAGGGGGTGACTCAGAAATGGGTCTCAATATCACCCTTAGGAGAAATGGGTCTCAATATCACCCTTAGGAGAAATGGGTCTCAATATCACCCTTAGGAGCACACTGGACCCTTCCTCTTTAAGGTGTCACCACCATCCCACGGCGCCATCTTGGAGGGCAACCCTTTAACACATGGGAATTTGGGGAAAACTCACTCAACCAGTGTCATTCTACTTCTGGTTCCCAAATCTTCATGTCTGTCTCACAATGCAAAACACATTCATTTCATTTATTGAGATCCATGAAAACTCAGGTGTGAGCCCCTGCAAGTATCTAAGTTACATACTTCTAAGGCTCAGTGGTGGGGCAGACACAGATAAATATTTCTACCCCAGGAAGGAAGGATAAGCAATAGGAAGAAGACAGCAGCTTGAGGCAGAAAACCCAGAAGGGCTAACTTCGAATTCTAAAGGTCCACCCCTGGTGTCTGGGGAACAATGAAGCATAGTGACCTTCCAAAGGGCGGCCCTGCCCCTAGCATTTCACTGGGAACTGCTGCCTGTTTTCTACAGCACACTGTTGGCACCTCTGTATTCCTGGCTCTCCATTATAGCACCACTGTCATGGCTCCATGCCATTCTGGTGCCTGTCCTTTGATAATGGTTGACTGGGTGGGGTGTTCTGGTCATTTGCCCCATGGTATGTGGTGAACATGAACTTACACGACCTTTTTTACATATCATATTGGGCTGACCACTTCTCTTAGATGGAATCCCAAATATTTGGATTCTGAAGATAAAATATCACTCTCCTAGATATGGTAAGTGGCGGCAATTATGGCAAAGTTTAAGTACAAAGAGCCATCATTTTTGTGGGACTCTTTACATTGAACTGGAGGCAAGATACTCATGGCTAACCTTCAGTCCTATCCCAAGACCTGACCTACATCAGAATATAAACACACCCCTAGTTTTCAATTAGCTTGCGGCAGAAGGGATCTTCATACTCTAATGGTAACATCCCAAGCCATTAAATGACACTTTGGGGGTATCATTAACCACAACACATGTGTAATTGTCTTTCTTGATGAAAGTATTTTGACAGTTTGAATAAGTGGCTGTCTTACTCCCATTGTTTTTGCCTTGGAAAATAGACTGATCCATTGCTAACTAAAGAAGTAGAAGTCTTCAGATTCAGGATGGGAACTGCAAGTGCAAATGTAGACTCTGAATGTATTCAGGAACCACATCCAAACATCAGAGGCATTTGGTGACATGCCAGGTCTAGATTTGGTTCCTTCTTGAGATCATGTAGATGAGAGTGTCCCCGGGACCTGGGAGAAGACTCAGGAGCACAATCAATGCCTTAGGAAGGTTTACACATTTTCTTGGGTTTTTTTGCTCCATTGACAAAAGCCTTGCCTCCCAAGCATAAGCACTTGAGTTCAAATCTATAGCACACATATAAAAGACCAGACATGGTGGTACATGCCTGGAATGCCATTGCCGGAGGCAGAGACAGGAGGATCCCTATAGCTTGCTTGCTAGCTATAACCAACCAGTGGACCCCAAGTTTACTGAGGGACCCTGTCTCAAAGAAAAAGGTGGGTGGTGGCTGAGAAAAACCCTTAATGCTTACTTAACCATTGATCTCTACATACATGTATACATTAATGCATGCACACAGATACACAGGCTATGCATACATAGCCCACATGTGAACATGCACTCATACACACACACACACACACACACACACACACACATATATATATATACACACACATACATGCACACGTGTATCTGTTATAATGAGGGTGGTTTTGAATCAGTGTAAAGAACAAAAGCAGAGTCTAACATTCAGTATTTTCCAGAAATGGAATGAGTGTTCTAGAGAAGTGGTTGTCACACTGACTCGGGTTGGGCATGGACTGATGGGGACTGGGTGGAGTACTGGTCCATTCTCTGAGGCTCTGACACACTCAGCCTGGGATCAGCAGAGCCAGGGAACTCAGTGTCAGGAAGGCAGATCAGCTCCTGGCTTCAGGCCCAGCTTAAGGAGAAGGACAAATGCATCACATGGAGGCAAGATAAGAACATCAGCTGGAAGCAGAGCCTCTTGTGTAGCTAGCCAATAGGAAGGAGCTTCCGCCTGGGGAAGCAATGTGTGTCAGGAATGCCTGTTCTTTATGCATCTCCCCAGGGAGACACTGGTAGAGAGGTGCACTATGGACAGTTGGAAGAAGCAATGGTACTGCCCTCTTCCAACAGATCTTACTCTCGGGAGGAGACAAAGAAACAGAGGGACAGGCCTACTCTCCCCAGTGGTGGTGTTGATGGGGAGGGAGCCAGGGCCCAGCTCCCTCACTGGAGGCTCTCCAGCCAGCTTAGTCACTCCATGCTCACTATAATTAGTCACTGGAGACCACAGCACTCTCTCTGCCTTTCCCAGGGGCTCCTGCTGGCATCTCATTCCATAAGCACATTTTGTGTTTGCCTCCAAATGATGGGGAGGTCATTAATTTTGAAATTGCCCTTCTTTGGAGGAAAAACTACGGGATTTTTTTTCAAATAATGCTCAGAAAGTCAGGCTTCAAACTTTCTTTCTTTTTCTCACTTGTTTGGTAATATCATCAAGTCAGAAAAAAAATGCTACTTGGTAATTGCATTTTCTGAAAATATATTGTTTCTTTTCTGATTTGGAAGGCAACATGTACTCTTTATAGAACATTTGAAAAATACAGAAAAGCACGAGGAAGGATTGAGGGTAGATATGACCATCATTCAGAGATAAATGTCAACAGCTGTCACTGATATCTGTGGGAATGTATATTGTCTAGAGTGCAGTATGTATATATATATTCATAGAATAATTGGCTCATTAATATGGCTGATAATACACCACAAGCATGTTTAATACTATAAACAAATAACATCTATGCTAAGAATTTCAACTCTGAAATATTCTAGTGTATGGATGTACCATAGTTAATTTAACCAAGCCTTTATTGTTGAATGTGTAGTGTAATTATGTGTATGCGTGTGTCTCCATGTGAGTGTGTATATAGAAGCCCAGGTGCCTGCAGAGGACAAGGCACTTGATCCCCCTGGAGCTTGAGTGATAGGCAATAGTGAGCTGCACAACATAGGTACTTGGAACCAAACTTAGATCCTCTGGGAGAGCAGCTAACATTCATAACCACCTAGCCATCTCTACAGCCCCTGGTTTGATTCTTAGTAATATATGGTGTCATATTAAAAATTTATATATGTGCATTCTAATGTTAATTCTAGAGAACAGTCTAGATAAAGAATATGTATTATCTCTAGTTCATTGGGTAATGTCTCCCACTGTTTCATCCTCTATTAAGCTGTAACAATGGATGGAATTTTCCTATAAGATGAGTAGGCACTTCTACATATATTTGCTGGCACAAATATATACTCTAGAGCCTGCTAAATTTTCAGTACAGTTGGTGAAAATGCTAGGCTACCAGTTCAGCTAGCCTCTCCCTGGATGTTAAGGAAACAGGCCATTTTTCTTGTCTGTTTGTCATTCTTGTTCTGTCTGCCTGTGTCTAGGAGTTTCGATCTTGTATTGTTGAGTTCTAAGCTTTAGTTTGAAGGAAAGATATTGTAAACTACTCCAAAATACACTTGAAAGGAAATTGGTTAGGAATTATTTTGAAAAGTAATAACAGCCATTTAAAGATAAAGGCATGTTTGCTCTATGGAATTTTCTCAAATCCAGTTACTCACATATTACTTTGATCCCCAATTTTTTTTCAGTTCAGTAAGTCATTAGAATTTATGGACTCTAACATGAGAAGGTACACATTTAAATGATAAGTTAAGGGTAAAACCCACACAAATCACTGGACATGGTGGTACACATCTTTAAACCCAGAACTCGGGAGGCAGAGGCAGGCTGATCTCAGTGAGTTCAAGAGCAACATGGTCTACAAAGTGAGTTACAGGACAGCCAAGGCAGTTACAGAGAAACCCTGTCTTGAGCAAAGAGAGAAAGAAAGACAGACAGAAAGAGAAATCCCAAAACCAAAAAACTAGTCAACCAAAACCACAAATCTATTCCAAGTGGCCACCTACACAAACATCTCTTTACTGTTCCCATGAATTCATGGGGTTTGGTATCCATAAACATTAATGACATTGATGCTGTGCTTGATGCTGTTTTTGTTTGTTTGTTTGTTTGTTTTGTTTGGCCTTCATTTGAAAGGCCCAGACACCATAAGAAATTGAAGTAAGAATCTCCCTGGAACAGTTTTTACAGTTTGCCCTAGCTTAGAAGGAAGGGGAAAACTGGAGCAAGGCTCTCCAGACCACATATTTCAGAGTAGACGCAATGTTATCAGGATACCCTCCTCTAAAGACCTGATTTTAGATTGAAAGTCTGAAAACCTGTAGTAAGCATCCAGCTGAGTGGCTTAGCATTTCTAGGTCATCCAACAGAGAAGTAGGACCACCAAGCGTGGGCACCCAAATCTCTAGTGATCTAAGTCTCAAAAGACACAGATGAGGTTCAAATGGATTTCTATTAAGGATAAAAATTACATTCTCAGTCCACGCAGGCAGCTCCTACCCTCATCCTTAGTGGAAAATCAATTAATATCCCATCACTCTGCTCCTGTCACTAGTAAGAAACGGTAGTCAGATCTGCTAGTGCAGAGTCTCTCGGATGCCTGGCAGGCAGACATGCAACCTGAACGTTTTCCTTTTCTCTTTATTTCAGGTTTCAGAAATGAGGACAACGAGACTTTGGCGTGGGAGGGCGTCATGAAGGAGAATTACCTTGTCAAGATCAACACGAAAGCCAATGACAGCTCAGAGGAGTAAGTCACTCACTTCTGTGACAAGGCGCCCTTTGTATATGTAAACTGGAAGGCTCAAGGCAGGCTTTCTGAGCATTCTCAGTAAGGCATGTTTTCATTGGAGAGTGGTAGTACCTCAAAAATACTACTGAGGCAATTGTAAATGATAACTACTTAGACATATGCCACTCCTTGACACAGGGAGAGATCACACCTCAGTTAATCTGATTGTTCCCCTGAAGAACATGGGATAGAAAGTCCTTGGAGCCTGCACTTTCTCTTGGGACAGTGAGACATCCTGTGTTCAAGGTGCTGAGATCTTGAGTGTAGAAGGAAAGACATTTTTGGTTGTAAGCTCAGCCTTTAACAGCTGAGCCAGGTGGTGGTGGCGCACACCTTTAATCCCAGCACTCAGGAGGCAGAGGCAAGCAGATCTCTGAGTTCAAAGCCAGCCTGGTCTACAGTGCAAGTTCCAAGGCAGCCAGGGTTACACAGAGAAACCCTATCTTAAACAAAAAAAAAAAAAAAAACAAAAAAACAAAAAAAAAGAAGAAAAGAAAAAAAAAACAGAAGACGAGGAAGAAGAAGAAGGGTAGCCATTAGCATCCACAGAGCCAAGAAACAAGAGTCACAACAGCAGATTGTAGTTCCAGGAAGACTCAGAGGTCATGGACAATCGCATTATCTTGCAGGGGCCACTGGCACATTTATCTCTGCAATGCTGAACTACAGAGGCAGAAGGTGGCTTGTTACAAGCTATCTATCAAGTGCTGACTGTCATTTTTAAATTGTGTGGGGCTTTTATAAATCCCTATGTGATTCCCCCCCCCCCCCCGTGCCTCCCCCAGTCAAATTTCTTTGACTGGACATTGGTCAAGTCTGCAGATAGTATATAAGTAGTGTATTACGGAGTCTTTGAAAACCTGCTCTTCCTATTGTGGAGGCTGACCTTCTTCAGTGACAGCTGTCACTTTTCCTGAGAGGTTAAACACACCTCAAAAAATATTCTAACCAGTAGGAGTAAATATGAGTGCAACTAATCTCTTTTTCCTGAGACAGCACGGATGCCTGTATTCTAGACTCCCATGCTTTGGATGTGGAGCAAAGTAGATCTTCTGAGTCAACTCTCACCACCCTGTCAGCAGATACAGCATAACTTCTGTCTTTCTGTTTGGGATGAGGAAGGAATTCTGCTTTGCTTGGGGATGAGGAAGAAATTAGAGAGATAATGCAGCTGGTGCTGGCCTGAGCCCAAACTGAAGACTCTCTCCTTTGAGAGATGGGAATGGGGCCAAAGAGCCCCCCTCAGACACTTTGTCTTAGTTTATTTTCTAATCTCCTTTGCAGGATGAGGCATCGGTTTAGACAACTGGATACAAAGGTATGGTTCAGAGTTCCGGAATGATTTATTTTATCTTTAATGTCTTTGAGTTTTCAGATGTAGGCTCGTGTGTAGGGTCAGAAAACAAAAGGAGATATGCACTGTTAAAAAATTAGACATAGTTCTGTTTAGCTGTCTGCATGATTCACCTAGGAGCTGGGAACTGGAGCAGAATTATTTCTTAAGCTCCCAGCCCTCATGTAGAATAGCCCAGAAGTGTCACTTCCATTATATTTAACTGTCAACTTGACACATTCTGAAATCACCTTGAAGAGGGTCTGAGTGAGTAACTGTCTAGATCAGTTTGTCCTTTGGACATGTCTGTCAGGGACTGTTTTAATTACATTAATGGATGAAGAAAGACCCAGTCCACTGTGGGGGGCACTATTCCCTGGGTTTGAGTTCTAGAGTTATAAGAATAGAGTATAGTTTAGGTATGCATGTATTCATTTTCCCAGTTCTTACTGTGGATGTGATATGACTAGCTCCCTCAAGCGTCTGTCGCTGTGAATATATTTAAGGTATACAGTTGGACATTTTGATGCCTGCATGCATCGCAAAATGATTACCATAATCATTGTTGGAAGCCCTAGACACACAGTGCATTGCCTCCCACATCCTATGAGTTGTCTCACTGCCTCTGCCTCCCTTTCTGTCACATTCTCCGCCCTCTTTCTTCCCACTCTGAACAAACAAAATTCTGTCTTTTCCATTCATAGAATTTTGGAGATTATGTTCTGAATTTTGGTTTCTAAAGCAAGAATTTAGCATATTTTTGCTTTCCTTTTAAATTGATTTTGTTTTAAACAGCTCCATTGAGACATTATTGTCACAAATTCAATATATTTGAGGTATACAGCTAGATATTTTGATTCAAGTATACACTGCAAAATTATCAGCACAACACAGTCCAACTAATTTACATGCTTACACAGTTGCTATCTTCATGTGTTCTAGGATTCAACTTAAGATGTATGACCTCAGCACATGGCATGTATATAGACATATTAATGTCTAGGTTGATATTAACTTATGAATACAGTATAATAGTAATCGTTCTCACCTCAGTGTACAGTAGATCCATTGGCATTCCTCCCTTAACCTCTTTGGCTATTTTAGGTTGTACATGGGAGTGAGATCATGTGGGAGGGAATTACCTGTCTATGCCTTGCTTGTTTTACTCAGAAGTGTCATCTGGACCATCTGTGTTCCTACAGATGGTAGAATTTCCTTCCTTTCTTCAAGGTGAATTGTTCTCCACTGTACACAATCCGCATTTTCCTTACCTGTCAATCTATTGATAGACACTTGAGTTATTTTTGTGTCTGTGACTAGTGCTGCAGTGAACTGGACAACATACAAGCTGCCTTTTCCTCCTGACATCAGCTCTTCAGCTGGGTACTAGGAGTGGGGTTGCTATGTTGTTTTTAATGTTCTGAGTAACTTCTGTATTGTTTTCCATAAAAAAATACCAATTTTACCAAATTCATCCATTTTTTTCCATGAAAGGTTTTTGGTGGAGCCCTTGTTACAAGATATTATTTAAACCCCCTATACAAACAGAACCAGATAGTTTTTATTTCCTTTTCTTACCTGATCACATGGGCTAGGACTCCCAACACCATTTAGAATAACAGTGGTGAGCATTCTTGTCTTAAGGTATTAGAGATGATGGGATGTTGAATACAGTGATAGGATTCTTTCTTCATAGTCTTTATTGTGTCTAAAAAACCCTTACTTTCTTGAAAGGAAATCTGGAGTTCTCTGCTGATTTTTCTGCATCATGATGTATGGATCATGTTGAATATGTCTTCCATTTTGTTCATTTAGTTTAGCATACCCATTTGTTTTCATGATGAACCATCATTTTGGTTTTTCAAGACAGGGTTTCTCTGTGTAGTCTTGGCTGTCCTGGAACTCTCTCTGTAGATCAGGCTGGCCTTGAACTCACAAGAGATCTGCCTGCCTCTTCCTTCCAAATGCTGGGGTTAAAGGCGTGTGACACCACTACCTGGCATGCAGAACCATTCTTATAACCCAGGGATAAATCACACTTAGGGTGTGTGGTGGTGATTTTAATGTGTCCTTGAATTGAGTTCCATTGTTTTTATTTTAATTCTTTTTTATTTACATTAGAAACAAGTTTGTTTTACATGTCAATCCCAGTTTCCTCTCCCTCCCCTCATCCCCTGTCTCCCATTAACCCCCTATTCCGTCCCATTTCTGCTTCCCAGGGAGGATAAGGCACTTTCACTATTTGCAGATGATATGACACTTTACATAAGTGACCTGAAAAACCTTACCAGGGGACTCCTATAGCTGATAAACACCTTTAGCAAAGTGGCAGGATACAAGATTAACTAAAAAAAAATCAGTAACCCTATTATATACAGATGATAAATGGGCTGAGAAAGAAATCAGAGAAACATCACCCTTTACAATGGCCACAAACAAAATAAAATATTTTGGGGTAATGCTAAACAAACAAGTGAAAGACTTGTATAGCAAGAACTTTGTGTCTTTAAAGAAAGAAATTAAAGAAAATACAAAAAAACAGAAAGATCTCCCATGCTCTTGGATAGGTAGGATCAACATAGTAAAAATGGCAATCTTGCCAAAAGCAATCTACAGATTCAATGCAATCCCTATCAAAATACCAGCACAGTTCTTCACAGACCTTGAAAGAACAATAATTAACTTTATATAAAAAAACAAAAGACCCAGGATAGCTAAAACAACCCTGTATAATAAAGGAACTTCGTGATGTATCATCATCCCTGACCTCAAGCTCTAATATAGAGCTATAGTCCTGAAAACAGCTTGGTATCAGCACAAAAACAGACAGGTAGACCAATGGAATGTAATTTAAAACCCTGATTAATCCACTTACCTACAAACACCTGATTTTTGACAAAGAAGCTAAAAATTATACAATGGAAAAAAGAAAGCATCTTCAATAAATGGTGCTGGCATAACTGGATGCTGGCATGTAGAAGACTGCAGATAGATCCATATCTATCACCATGCACAAAACTTAAGTCCAAATGGATCAAAGAACTCCCTATTGCTTTATTGATGCTTTTGTGTTTTTAGTCACTGGGATGTTTGCCTGTAGTGCTCTTTTCTGTCTTTGTCACATCTGGGGAACAGAGTAATTTTGGCCTCATACAAGGAGCCTGGAACCAATCCCTCTTCTATTTTGTGAAAGAGTCTAAACAGGATAAGAGTCTAAATGTTGGGTGATATTCACTCATGAAGCCATCTCTGTTCTTGAACTTCTCTTCCTTAGGAACACTTTGACACTGAGTCTTTCTCCTTGCTTGCCCCTAGTTTGTTTGAGCTTTGTATTCTTTAAAAATAGTTATTACATTTTAGCGGGGTGTGTGTGTGTGTGTGTGTGTGTGTGTGTGTGTGTGTGTGTGTGTGTGTGTGTGTGAGTGCACATGGGTGTGGAGGTCAGAGAACAACTCTTTTTATCTGGTTCTTTCCTTCAACTGTGTAGGCCTGAGTGATTGAACTCAGGTCACCAGGCTTAGTGGCAGGTGCCTTTGCCTGCTCAGCTCTTTTGTAGACCTGGGTTCTGTATTCTTGATTCAGTCTTGTTAGGCAGTATATATTTAGAGAAGCCCTTGGATAAGCAAGGTTCCAGTACCAGAGTGGCTAGAAACCTGCCTTAGTGGGAGGTTAAAAGGATTGGATGGAGGTGCTTAAAGTGTGTCTTTCATGAGACACTTGTTTTGTCTGGCATGTGGCTAATGACCTATGACCAGCCTGTCACTAGAGCAGGAGTTTTATATGTGCCGACAGGGGCCTTTGTGGTCCTTGTCTAACCAGGTGTGGTTTGTACCTGTCTGGCCATCACTCTAGTTATGGGAACCTGTTAGACTGTGTTTTTACCACATCCAGGGAAAATCCAGGTCTGAGCAATACCTGGTTCTTTAAGTCAGCACACCACTACAACAGAAACAGTTTTTATTGCAGTCTAGCTAAAGGTTTGTTGGTTTTATCTTTTCACAAAACCAACTCTTAGTTTTGCTTATTTTTTCTATTTTTGTGTTTCGCTGTGCCACTTATTTTATTGTGAGAGTCTTCTGCTCTCCTTGAAGTGGTTTATTATAATACCTTTTTCCTAGTAACAAAGTCCCCTGGTGGGGAGGAGCAAAGCCCTTTTCCATCGCATTATATCTGAAATAAAGTTATTCATAGCTGTTCTGAAGCCCGGAAGTAGCTTGTCACTGTGCAGTGTTCACTGAGGCAGCTGGAAGCCATCATGGTTTCTCTTTATTTTTATTATTACTGTTTATTATTATTATTATTAAAGAAAGAGGTTTTCACTGGAAACAAGCCCAACCTCCACATTTCCCCCTTCCTCCCCAGTAAGTCACCTACCAAGCCAGGAGCCAACCACACAGAAATTAGAAGCTGTCCATGCACTTTTATAAAGTGCATCGAGGTGGCACATAACTTAAAACAAGGCTACAGGCCTCATATAATATGTAGAATAATTTTATGTATAAGTTATATAAGTTACATTTTGGAGTTTACTGTATGTGTTAGGAGGCATACAATCATATCTTACTAGTATTGTCATATTTTTGTTAATGGTATATGTTTACATAGCAAAACTTCATTTATATATTATTAGTAATGTCTTACGTACATTTATATACATTACTCCTGTACCATCATCATTTGCTGAGTCTAGGAGGAAAGAAACCTTTTTGACTTGCATTTCATGAAGCTGATGTTGATTTGTTTGCTAACTGCTAATCATAAGTAAGCAATAAGCAGGGTCTGCCCTGTATACATTTACTTTTTAAAGTACTTGTCATTTAAAATGGAATGCTGGAAATTTGTCTTAATACCGAATTCTTTTTCTCTCCCTTCCCAAGCTCAATGATCTCAAAGGTCTTCTAAAAGAGATTGCTAATAAAATCAAATAAGGCAGGTGAATGCTCATGGAGAGAAATCAAATTACAAGGTGAGTTGTCTATCTTTTTTCTTTTCTGAAAATTTTAGTGTTTTAAGGATATTTTAAAATTGTGGTGGTTCTCTCATTTATTTTATTTTTGTTATCAGCTTTGACAAGAAAGCATTGTACAAAAAAAACCACCAAGTAAGTCACAGTCTAGAGACAAAGGAGTGGGAGTTCCTCCTCCTGTCCTTCCCTGATGGTGGCCCTAGGGCGCAGTCAGCCCCTGAGTCTGTCTAACTCTTGCCATTCTTACAACCATTTTCACATAGTGAAATGAGGTCATACTGATCTAATGCGTATTTTCTTCCTTAATACTTCCTATTTTTCTCTTTCTTAATACTTTATCATAGATATTTTTGTGGGAACATGCCTAAAATATTCCTTATTCTCATGGTTTCTTATGTCTATTGCTGTTGGGTAGGTAGATGTGTACTGATCACCTTTTTGCTAACTGAAAATGTTCCAGTGGGGCAATGGAGGGTTTTAACATCTCATTTGCCCAATAATGTGTAATTCAATTAATTGGCAAAATTGAACTCAAGGCGTTGCTCCAGCAACTTGCCATTTGTTTTAATCATGTTTTCTCAGAACATGTCCAAATGTTGAAAATTTTAGGGGCATAGAGAGGAAGGGGAAGAGGCACACAGTAATGGTGTTCCATTTGTCTCCAAGTAAGCTGTAAGGAATAGAAACGGTGAAGACCTCCCTTCTCGGCAGAGTGGGGCAGAGGGCTTGGACTGTGGTGTGCTGGCTTTTTGCACTGACCCTTCATTCATCCCTGTGCGGTTCTTTGGCACTGGCCTCCTGTGCTACCCTTTAACCTAACCCTTACCTGCAGTAAGTATTAGAAAATAGAATAGTTCCCTCTGCAGAGTGACTGGTCATGCTGCAGGGAAGTTCTGGTGTCTTTGGCCATTCCCCTGTGTTCCTTGAGTGCTGGCAGTCAGAGCTCATATCTACAGACCTCCATTATGGAAGACTTGTACCTGATAGAGTCTGAAAGCTGAGAGCCACCTCCTGAGGGTTCTGAAGAGTTCAGGCCTTGAGTACTCAGGAAGAATCCATTTCACAATGGATTCACAATTACACCTTCACAATGATGTTTCACTCAAAAAATTAAAGTTTAAAACAAATTGCACTTTGGACTTTGAAACAGATTTTCTTAATGCATGAACTGAAGAAACCAGGAAAGAACAGGCAAAACAAATGATGAAAACAAATCTAAATGTGATTAAAGAGTTGAAATAATCACAAAAGATTAAAATCCTCACTAGTACACCCACCCAGAAAGCTGAGATTGCGTCTTCCTTTCAGCTATTTGACTTGAGATGGGCAAACAGACCAGCCTTTGACTCACCTGCTCTGCACTTAGCTTTGGCCTTTGTTAATATGCTCAGAGTTAATGGAAGGGCGAATAAAAACTACTTCCAAGGGTGTGACATTTACTCTTGTATGTGTGCCCCGTGTGCACAGTGTGTGTGTGTGTGTGTGTGTGTGTGTGCATATGAGAAAGACAGACAGAATGGAAACAGAATCTAAGAAAACAAGTGTCAAAGCCAGATGTGGCCGTGACACTTGTCATCTCATCACTGGGGAGGCAGAAACGGGAATCTCTGTGTTTGCTGGCCAACCAAATCAGAGAACTGTAGGGTGTGAGAGGCATTGTCTCAAACAAAACAAAACAAAAAAACAAGGTGGACAGCATCTGAGGAACGTCACCTGAGGCCGACCTCTAACTTCCATATTCACAGGCCCACACACACTAACACACAAATACACACACTGACACACACTAAAATATACCCACTGACACACACTAATACAGTAACATCCATTGACACACACTAGCACATATACTGATACCCTAACACACACTAATACAGTAACATCCACTGACACACACTAACACATATACTGATACACTGACACACTAATACAGTAACATCCACTGACACACACACACTAGCACATATACTGATACCCTAATACACACTAATACAGCAACATCCATTGACACACACACTAACATATATACTGATACCCTAACACACACTAATACAGTAACATCCACTGACACACACTAACCCATACACTGATATACATATTGAGACATACCAACATACATGAACACACACACTAGCACATGCACTGATACGCTAACATACTAACACACACAATAACACGCAAACATACACTGGCAAACACGGTAACACACGAACACACATACTAACATGCAGTAATATACACATTTACACAGAATAACAAACACTGTCACACACACTGACACACACACACTAGCATATGCTAACATGTACACTGACACACACTAACATGTACTAACACATACACTGACATGCACACACAGAAGAAAATATATGTCCCATGAATTTCACCCAGTGACATCTTTAGAAATGAGTTTGTCAGATGGCATTTTTGCATACATTTTTCTTCTAGGTGAGTTCTTTCTTGATATTCATACCCTTAAGAAAGTTTTACTGGCCGCCAGTCCTGAACGTCTTAGACTCTAGTCTTCAAGTGTCTTTTGGTGTTTCTTTCTCAGAGGGCTCAGGGTCATTACCTTCCCCTGGGACAGCATGACAGGCAGAGAAAGTCAACCTCGGTGGAGTGAGAGCTGGTACAGGCTGGGGTTGGCAGGCAGGCAGGTGCTTAGCATTTCTCCCATCTTCACCCCTGCCTGGGTCAGGATTGGTCCCAGCCCTTGTGCCTGTTTTTTCTTTCTCCTACACTGTGGCTGGAGGTAAGACTCCAGAGCAAGGCTCTTTGCTTTCCCTACTTTTCTACCTCTGGAGTAGGCAGCCTCTCCCAGCACCACCAGGAGGCGGGGGTCCTTGGAGATGGCCTGTTTTCTAGAGAGCGGGCTCCTGGCTGCATCATTTCACTTTCTGAAAAAGAAAGCTTTTGATGATCCTTTGCGAGTCATTTGAAAACTGCATTTTGATTAGCGTTCTGGTTTTCAACTTGATTATTTTGTATTTCTGATTTCGTGGAGCCATCGCTGAGCAAATGAAGTTCTTATTGGTTCTCTGAGACTTTACTTAGATGGGATGTGTTGGGCCTGGCTCAGTGAACCTCACGCAGCTTACACGGGCTGATGCCCAGACAAGCACAGCTCGTGTCACAAGCTAACCTCTTGGTGGTGGTGGCATGCTCACACCTCTTCCCAGCCTATGTTGAAGCAAGCCTCTGCTATCAGAGAGTAGAGGTGAGGAACTTTATTTTGAGTTCACATCTTCTTTGTTTTAGCAGGTAAAATCAGCCATCTGGATTGGGAGGCTCGTGGGACACTGATGGACGGTACTGCCATTGACTTCTGAAGGAGACTTTTCCAGGTTCCTAAGCACATAGCTGGTGATCACCCTCAAGGACAGAAGTCAGGGAGCAGAGTGTGTGGAGGACTTTGCTCACAAAGAGGACTATGGAGGTTCACATGTTCCTCTGTGATCGTGCCTGCACTATCTGCATCTCAGAGCCTTGTCCTGACATCAAGTGTTCAAGTGTTCATGTACCTTCTTTGTCCCACGCATCTCCTATGACATGATCTCAATTTTATACCTAGACTGTCATTATTTTCCACTTTCCTCTTTTCTACACTGTATGATGAATTCATTGACATATTGTTAAAAAGTCCTACTCCTGCCCCCAATCATGCCAGATTCTAAAATATCCTAGGGCACAGTCAAAGGAGGGACACCGAGGCAGGGACTTTCTCTTGGGCTCACCATGACTCCTGCTGAAGGGGTCACCTGTGGTTACCAGTATGAAAAGTCACCAGGAAGAAACCCTTGAGAGGCGTTCTTGCTCATTTTGTCTTCACTGGGTGTGCCTCTCCTCTCCTCTCTCATTTCCCTATTGAAAATAGCAAATGGATATTACAGGGAATTAGCATAAATGTACATAAACAATCTCCCACTCCCTCGAGTAACACACTTTTGTGTGTTTGCGCAAGTCTGGCTTTTTCTATGCATGGTATACTCCACTTTTAAAAATCTTACAAAACATCATCATCTGCATATACTGTTTTGTATAGGGCTTTTCATCAACTATTTCATCAAAGATGTTTTCTTCACAGTCTTCTTAAGCATTATCAGTAATTCACTAATACTCAAACCTCTAGCAATTTCCATAACGCAGGTCATTGATAGCTGACTCCACCTGGCCATCAAAATGGACATCTCTGAGCTCGAGTCTTCTTTCTGCATTAAGAACGTCAAGAAACATCCTATCCAGGACACTCGATTCTTTGGAATATCTGTTGCTTATCAAACCATTTACAAGGCTTTTTCTCACCAGTGTATGGCAAAATAGCAATTACTGACTTATAAGTAAGGCATAAGATATGTGGAGCTCTCTTTATTAGGACATGATATTATATTTAACCCTTATTTTAGGAAGAAGCCAGTGTTCTTGTTTAGACATTGTGGAGTATGCAGGCAATTGGTGCATACTTCCAGTGGTTATCTCGATGAACACTCCACTCCTAGCTGACTTGAACTGGTGGAATCTGGGCTAAAAGATGTACTAGGATAACATAAGGCGCTTTAGCACTTGTAATTAGCTTTTAAGCTTTTTCAGAGCATGTACACTCAGGGACCGAAGGAGGGACCCTCAGCAGGAAGCCACTAAACGAATATTTAGATAGACTGAAGCATTAACACAGATAGATGTGTTTATTTTTATTTTGGTCTGGCTGGTTATTCACGCCCCGCATAATGTTATCAGAGACTGGAAGAATAAAGAATGCCTGTTACTTAAACCCACCCTGGCCTCATGGGGCTCTCACTCATCAGAATTTCAGAAGCAAAGAGTTGATGGGACAAATTTGCAGTAGATGGAGTGAGAGCATTCAACTTCCATTTCACTCTGATGATCAAGGTGCTGCTGACACCATGAGGAGGAGGGGACTTTCAAAACCTAAAATCCATGACAGCACACAGACTGTGTGAACAGAAGTCCCATGCCCTTGCCTTTAACTCAAGTAAGGAACCTGAATAAAAGAAGTAAATGAAATTTAAAATTCCATGTAAGACCAAGTAGCCTAGTCAACCTGCCCATCCCCACTTAATGAATGTGTCCATGTGTTCATAGTTCATGCTGTGTCTCAACTGGCTTAAGAAAACAGTCTTTGCACACACTATGCTCCCCTTGGCCCTAAAGAAGAATTGGACAATGCTCAGATTTTTTTCTCATTCAGTGTAGCACAATCAAGTTTCCCAATGGTCTCTCCACATGTTTACACTGCAGGATGTGTGCTCATGTGACATCATTGTTCCTACTGCATCTCATGAATATCACCTGTGTTGGATATTTGTCTGAATCAAAGGTGCTAGCTACATCCTTCGGTCTGGTACTAACCGTCTCTAGGCTTGTGCACAACTCCAGAGAATCCTGCAACATGGCTTCAGCCAGTATGTGAGAACATTAAACCATGGTGGAATTGTCTTGACTCTGTGTGTGTCATTCTAGTGAGAGTGAAAAATAAAAGTCATTCACTGAGTTACCGTCATTCCTATGGGGATTTGGTTCAGAGTTTCTGGGTGGATAACTGGACCTCTCTGGTTGCAAGCAGAAGCAAGTGCACTGTGGCCGTACTTGGCATCAGATTTAGAGTCTGTGGTCTACTGTTCGGTAAGTGTATTAACTGCTTTCCGTTGATGTGATAAGACACCGTGATCAAAAGTAACTTGTAGAAGAGTTTATTTGGGCCTATGGCTTTAGAGGGAGAAGAGTCCATCATAGCGGCAGGCAGTAGGCAGTGGGCAGCAGGCATGGTGACAAGGGCAGAAAGCAGAGAGCTCAGATCCTGAGCCATATACACAGATCAGAGAGAGCAAGCTAGAGGTGACAAGGAAATTTTAATGTCAAGACCAGCCTTTCTTCATAAGGACCACACCTCCTGAACCTCCCCAAACAACAACACCAGCTGGGGATCAACTGTTCAAAACCACCTCAATAGGTTGTGGTTAGGCACCTAAAGGTGGGGTATTAATGAATTCACTAGACCCAAGATAAAAGATAAATGGGTGTTTTATTGGGGAACAACTCACACAGATAACAGGAAAGAGCAGCCGTGGTGTTCCTGCTACAGAAGATGCAGTCTCTGCCCTTGCAATGCAATCTGCGACCCAAGAGAGAGAGCCCCCACATGAAGTCACGCCCAAGGGGTGTGGCCACTAACACAAATTCACTAACAAGGCAAGATGCTACTCCAGGCACCCATCTATATCTTCAGGGTCTCCAGCTTCACTGAGCCAGAAGTACCACATCGTGTTACCCATGTTCTGTGAGGTTACAGGAGTTTAGATTTAGGTGGGTCGGTAGGCTGGCAGAGTACCCTGGGCTAACATGGAGTCTTTCATCCATAATAGAGCCACCTGTGCCCAGTATGGGACTAGCGTTGCTTGATACAGTTGTGTCCCTGCTAGTATTCCTGAGACCTTCTGCTCCAAAGGCACAGTTTTGTTTTTTTTCAGGAGGAACCAAGGAAATGCATCTTCCCTCACCTGCTTCTTTGTGGTCCACGGGAGACTGAGCATGTGGTTGTCATGGAGACGGTTATTGCCTACAGCCTCTGTCTTTAAAACAAGCTGCTCAGAAGTCGGGCCCTTGTTCTGTGATGGAACTGGGCATCCTTTTCCCTCTGCTCCAAGCATGGGGACATGGTCCTTTATTCTCCTGAAGACAAAAATTTCAGTGATTGGTGGTTTACCCCATTTTGTCTGAGCAGACACCTCTGAAGTTTAGCTGGGCACAGCTGGGCTATGCACCAGTATATTTGGTCAGTTTGCATTTTCCCCCACAGGAATCTTGTTTATCAAGTTCCCCTCGCTCCTCATATACGGACGTGTTTTTGGATGTCTCCTGTGAACACTTCTTTGGGAAGAGAATGGCTCAAAATAATCGGAGGAATTGGCAGGCTCTGCTTTCCACCATTTTATAACCTTCTCAGCTGGAACAAGTGAACCTAAGACAGGGAGTCAACAACACCAAAAGGTGGAATACTAACTAAATGCAGGGGTGGGTTCGAACACAGAGGGACCCAGAATGACCGTGGGAGGATGAAGAGGTCTCTTCGGGTGCAGCCTGGCTGTAGCATTGAGATTGGCTTCCTCTGAATTTCTCAAGAAGAGCATCTGGTGTCTGCCATGTAGAAATGCCTCAAGAAACAGGATGGAGTGTGGACAGGGTGTGTGATGGATGGTGGGTAGGGGCTGCTAGGCATCAGGCAGGCATGGTGGGGCATTTGATGTTGTTGGGGAGTATTGTGAATGAAGGGAGAAGAGGGAGCAGCTGGAAAGGAATAGGTTAGGGGAAGGAGTTGAGGGGAATATGTTTAGGACCCCTCAAATGTGTGCGACAGTACAAATATTTTTAAAGATAAATGCAGTTTTAGGTTGACCTAAAACTCAGGTTAGAATACTTGTCCAATATCTGTGGAGGTCCTGGGTTTGAACCCCTAGCACTGCATTTATATATTCACACATGCATGACACACATAATATAAAGTAATCAGACCAGGAGGTCACATAGAATCTTCTAGAACATGGGACACGTTATGCCAGGTTGGGAGGTCCTTTATCTCCATCATGTTAAAAGATAAATTCCTGGGATTCTGGGTGGAGCCTCCTTTCTCCATCCTTCAGTGGCTCCTCACTATCCTGCCCTGTGCCCTAATACAGAATACTGGGGGACTCAGTTGCCCCGCCTTACCTCTGTAGGCTCATTGTGTGACAACTCATGGCTATCTCATGTCAAGGCAGCTGTCTGGGCATAAATGTCATGGTAGTGGGCCCCAAGAGTCCTCTTCCCCTGTGCTGAGTGGCATGTCTTCCCAGCAGGAACTGACCACTGGCGTCCCAAGCACTCCATCCCCCAGGGAGAAGATCAAACTACGAGTGTCGAGCTTGTTCCTCATCGATTATTCCTGGTGGATCTGGTAGAAAACTGTAGACATTCTCTTAGTGATAACGGGACAAGTTGCCTTCACTGTGAGCTTCTGTGGCTGAGGAGACCATGCAAATGTTATGTCTTGATTTTCTCGTCTGTAGAGTGGCCTCCTTTCCTCAGAGGGTAAGAGCATTTGATGGGTTACTGGCATGGTACTTTTTAAATATCCCCTGTAAGCATTCCTTACTCCCACCTTCTCTACTACTCCTCTTATCTCAAGTCTCTTCACTCTTTTTCCCTGGGGCAAACTCTCATGCTTCTGTCAGAGCCCAGCTTGAAAGTCACTGCCTCCAGACAGCCTACCTTGAAAACCTCTGCTCCCTGAGCAGCCTCTGGCATTTCTGTCCCGTGAAGCCTCCCTGACTCCTTCACTCAGGTACCCGTGGGTTACTAGTGTTAGATGAAAACTTCAGCGCCTTGACAGACCTATAGCCCATTCCTTATCTGCCATCCTCTGTTTAGAATGGCCCCTAGTGGGGCTGTGGAGTTCTTGAGGGAGAGACATTGTCCAGCTGGTTTAGTTCATTCATTCTGTATGGACACTGCAGTTGGCCAGTAAGGGCTGTGTGGTTGAATGGCACCATTCTTCACCATGTCCTGAGGTGCCCTCCAGGCTCCTGTTCTTTCTCTTTTCTTGCCTGGTTGAAATATTTCTCAGCCCTAACTAAGCACACCTATTTCCTCATGTTCCCAGCCTACCAATTTTTCCTCACACAAGGATGGAAGCCAGTCTGCAGAATTGATGATAACTCTGGCAGCCTGTCTGTGAGGTACTGTGGCCACTGTGCAGAAGCTGTGGCAGGGTTCTCTAGAGCCAGTGGATGGTGTTTATTATGAGGCTGGGAAGTCCCACAATTCACCATTTGTGGTGATTTGTAGCTCCACCCCAAGTCCTGTCTTATAAACCAGGGCTAAGAGAGGGCTCAAGTCCCAGTCCTGGGGCCAGGAAACGACTATAACGCAGCTCACTAGTCAGAAAGGGGGTGCAGCCTCTCTTCCTGTTTCTGACATGACCAGGTCTTCTGAGGACAGATGATACCTTCCACCCTGGGGGAGGAAATGTCTCTATTGATTACAGCAATGTGTATACTAATCCTATCCTGCAATACACTCCCAGACACCCAGAAATAACACCCAGTCAACTGGACAGAAAAATCACCATCGCAGGACTCTTTCCCCTCTGAATCAGGAGTTTTTACAAGATAAATACCTGGACTTTTTCATTTATATATTAGTCCACACACTTGTCATAAGTTGTATACATTGCTGTGGTTGGGTACAGCCCTGAATCCGTAGTAAACAGCTGTCTACCATAGCTGTCATCCAGTCATGAGACAGGATGATGCTTTAGTAAAAGGGACGTGGAAGCAAAAGGGAGGCTCCCAACTAGCCCTGAGGAAGAAGGCAGGGAGACATCCAGGACCCATGATGGCGGAATGGAATTTATTGACAAGGAAGGGTTGAAGAACAGAGAATGCAGGGTGGCCAGTGGTGGAGAAGTCAAGCTCTCATTGTCTCTCTTGGGTTCAAATGTCACCTCTGGAACGCTTTGTAGTCCACCATTGTGCTATGTCAGCTATTAGAGCTCACAGTCACTGGCAGACTTTGCACTGTCCGTCTTCTGGGAAAATGTTTCATGATGACAGCATGTGCAATCAGCCTTTACCTGTCATGGGTGGTTTTCCAGTGGAAATAAAAGCAACTGCTCAAGGAACTGTATAGGGTGTGAGGGTTCTACGGGGCACAGAGGACTGTCCAAGTATGAGGGTATTGAAGCCCATCTCCTAACCCTCAGCCTGGAGTGCACTCTTCATGCAGCATAAGGCTTCATTAGCATTTTAAAAATAACAAAACTTCAGGCCTCTACATTAAGAAAGAGTCCAGTAGCACTTTTAACACAGGAGGCCAGGAGTAGTGTGAGTAATAATTTTAGTAAATAAACGTAGAATTCCACATGCTCTGGGTTTGCACTGGGTCCTCTGCATACTTGCTATGGTTGTTTAGCTTGGGGTTTCCTGGGAACCCTAACAGTGGAACTGGAGTGTGTCTCTGACTCTTTTGCCTGTTCTTAGGACCCTTTTCCTTGCACTGGGTTGCCCATTCCAGCCTTGACATAAGGGTTTGTGTCTAGTTTTATTACATCTTGTTATGTCATGTTCAGTTGATGTTATTGGGAGGCCTGCACCTTTCTCAAAGAAAATGGAGGAGCAGTGAATCTGGGGTAGAGAGAAGTTGTGAGGGGAAACAGGGAGGAGTGGATGGAGAGGAGGTTTCAGTCGTAATGTACCATGTGAGAGAAGAATAAAGAGGAAAAAAAGTCCACATGCTCATTTGGCCTATTGCTTTCAAGTAAAATGTATGACTACTAATAACCACAACTCTAATACTAACTGATGTTTCCCAATCTCTTGGCCCTCGGTGGCGAGATGTTCCTGTCCCTGGTGGCTGTGGTCCTCTCCCAGCCCCCACTTATCCTCCTCTCCTTTTGCTTCAATGCTGGCACATGCCTGCAATGCCTTGTTCATGTTTCTCACATGAGTGAAGAATAAAAGAGAGGTCAGTCATCCTTCTAGATGGATAGAGAGGGCTCCTGTCTTCAGTCTTACTGCTTTCAGCCCCTTATATATCTCCTTATAGAGGCAAAAACCACTGCCAAGTGCAATGTACCTGGGGCTTTCTTGATTTTGCTATTCTTGGTTGTCCACTTTGACTACATCTGGAATGAACTGAAACCCAACAATGGCTGGGCACACCTGTGAGGGATTTTTGCTTAATCATTTCAAGTGAGAAGATCCACTTCTTTTTTTTTAAATTTTTTTCTCAATATATGTTTTTATTTAAATTAGAAATATGAATGCTTCACATGTCAGTCTCAGCTCCTCCTCCCTGGTCCCTCCACCCTCCCTCCCAACCCCCCACCCAATCCCCACATTATTCCCCAGGAAGGGTGAGGCCCTCCTTGGGGGCATCTCTAAAGTCTGTCATTTCATCCAGGGCAAAACCTAAGCCCTTCCCAGTGTGTCCAGGCTGAGAGAGCATCCCTCTATTTGGAATGGGCTCCCAAAGATCATTCATACACCATGGTAAACACTGATCTACTACCCAAGGCCCCAGTGATTTTTGTAGCCTCCTCACTGACACTGCATTCATGGAGTCTGGATCTGTCCCCTGTTGGCCTCTCAGGCATCAGTCAGGGATTCAAGAGCTCCCCCCTTATCCGGTCAGATGTCTTTGTGGATTTCACCATCACGGTCTTGACCTCTTTGCTCATCACCCCTCCATCTCTGTCACTAGGTTCCAGGAGTTAAGTTCAGTGTTTAGCTGTGGGTATCTGTCTCTGCTTCCATCAGTTCCTGGATGAAGGTTCTAGGATGGCATACAGGGTAGTCATCAACCCTATCATCAAGGAGGGCCTATTAATGTAGTCTCTCCACTATTGCTTAGTTTGCCAGTTGGTGTTACCCTTGTAGATCTCTGGAGATCTCACTAGTGTCAGCTCTCTCTTCAAGCCTATAATGACTTGATCTATTATGGTATTTCTCATCCTGCTCTCCTCCATTCTTTTACTTCGACTCAACCTTCCTGCTCCCCCATGCCTTCTTCTCCCCTTCTCTTATCCCCCTCTCTTTTTCTTGGTTCTCTCTCCCCTCCCCCGATGTTCCCAATCTGCTCAGGAGATCTTGCCTCATTCCACTTCTCGGGGGTATCATGGGAGAAGATCCACTTCTAATGCAGATCTTTGAGGTGGGAAGACACACACTGAAATCAGATTTTTGAGCTGGGAAAACCCACCTCTGAACTGAGCCATCCCTTCTGCTGGCAGCCTATATAAGGACATGGGAGAAAGAAGCTTGCTCTGTTTGTCATGCTGGCAAGTCCATTCCTTCACTGGAATCAGAGCCTACTTCTTCAGGGTTCCAGTGTACACTGAAGACCAGCTGAGACATCCCAGATTCCAGTGTATGCTGAAGACCAGCTGAGACATTCAGCCTTGGGGTCTGAACAGCTGGACTCTTGGACCTCCCATTCACAGGCAGCTGGACCACAGCCTGTGAGTCAGTCACACACACACACACACACACACACACACACACACACACACACACACACACATTCATTCTATCAGTTGTTACTCTAGAGAACCCTGACTAACACACGTTGAGACTGCAGTTCTCTAGTATCCTTTTGGAAATGGGAAACGGACATCCTAGGCTTCCAGCTGTCAGTTTTCAGAGGCAGTGTCTACATGCTTTATTCTGAGCTGAGCACCCTTACTGACCTGGAAATGATGAGATTCTGGAGTTTGTGGCATGGGAAAAGGAGAGGAAGGGGACTTCAGTGTCCCCAAAAGCTTACCCTAGGGAGAACCCCAGGGTAACAGTACACAACAACAGACTGTGCTCTCTGCAGAGTCCATGATCCTCCCGCTCCCCAGGTCAAAGCTCAGCTGAGCTCCTGGCTCTGACCCTTGCTGTGTTCTGGAATCTATGGAAGTTGCAAAGTTCTCAATCCAAGTGTGGACCATTTCCAGGTCAGGAAACAATTTCTCCCCTGCTCCTGAGAGCCTTTGCCTTCTAGCTCTGAATTCTGAATTCATTTTTTTAAGGTTTGCTCTTCTGATCCTTCTGTAATTAAATGGCACAATTTCTCAACCTATTAGAAGCCAGGGGCCCTTCATTACGAGAGCTGAAGTACACATGGCTTGAACTTGGAAAGGGAGGTGAGTTCATTTCCATCAATTTGATCCAGTATCCACTGTGTGCCTGAGGCTTAGATGAGTCCAGATTAATTCCCTTATATTTCATGGTCTCCAGGATGCAAGGTCTCTTCTGGTGGGTTGGATTGTGACACCTCCTGGGGTTTGAGCTGCCTCATTAGAAAAAGGAGGCCTTGAATGAAATAATTACTTAGGCTGTCTCCTCTTTGGGGCACTGGTGTTTCATCTCTGGACAAAAGGAAAGGAGGAAATCCTTGGATGAGAACATTCATGCTGTCTTTCTCCTAGGTCACTGAGTTTCTCTGAGTTATTTTTGTAAACGAGGCAGATGTCAGATGAGAGAGACTGGGAATCCGGCTCCTCCCACCTGTCCCTCTTCAGTCAGAGAACAGGGATGCTTGTTCTGATAGTCAGTCGTCTTTGGGAGTGGGGATGAAGTTGTTGCTGGTGGGAAAATGATGGGATTGTAGATGTTTGAGGCCAGGTGGGCAGAAGGGAAAGGAGGCCAGGCAGCTGGATCTCGAGTCAAATATATGGATATGAGAGAATGAGCTATGGAAGGACTTGGCCCCACTCTCGTGTGTGTGTGTGTGTGTGTGTGTGTGTGTGTGTGTGTGTGTGTGTTCTCAGATCCTTAATTCAAGCCTAGGATCTCCATGTGAATTTATCCAGATTGTTATCTGAACTATGTTTAGATTGTAATGCTTTGACCAGCTGGCTGGCTATATGGAGACATCTTCACTATGTTCTGTGTTATTTCTCCCTCCCTCCCTCCCTTCCTCCCCCTCTACTCTCTCTCTCTCTCTCCCTCTCTCTCTCTCCATGACCTCCAGGCTTTACCTGATGATGCTTTTAAAATTCAAGCACCTCGCTTTTTCCTCCTCTGCTACCACTCTTGTCCACCCTGAACTGTTAGCTTGAACTGAGCAGCAACAACTTCATCCCCAAAGATGGATGAATAACAGAACAAGGATCCTGGCTCAGACAGCAGGGGAGAAGGTAGTAGGGGAAGGATTTCTAGTCTCTTTCATCTAACACCTGCCTCGTTTACAAAAATAACAGAGTCTCAGGTAGGAGCCTCTGAAACGTCTTTGGTACTTATTTCCTCTTCATCTGACACCTCTGTAGTTGAGGCCAATCAAAATCTGATGGGTTAGTGTCCATGTTTAGGACCCTTTAATAGCTTCCTGTTGCCATGGGATGCACGGCCAGGGATGCTGTCAAGAGTCAGTGTGACTTGGCTTGGCATGTTCCTGCTCACTTCCCCAGCCTTATCTGATGTAAGACTCTGTGCCTCACCCTGAACTCCGAGTCTCTCAGTTTCTCACAAAACACTGGAATTCAAAGGGCTTGGGATGCTATTAATGATTACTGTAGAGAAGCAGACATACATTGGAACTACCTTAGGCAAACTTTGTGACTCTGTCTAGGGCTCAGGATGATATTAATGATTAGTCAAGCAATAGAGAGGAATTACCCTGGGCAAACTGTGTGACTCTGTCTCTGGGGTGACATATTTGTTCCTGTCCTAGAACTCCTTCTTCCTCTGTCTGTCTGGGACTCTTTTGCCCAGCTTTTTTCTCTCATTCATTCTGAATCATCCTTTAGCTCATGTATCTTTACTTGCTTCTCCAAGAGCTTTTCCTAACTACCTCAAGTCCACTCATGGTATACCTTTCTAAAATCTTTCATGAAACATCTCTCTAGTGTTACTGACTATTCTTTGGAGGGTCTCCGCTGATGATGTTGTTTTCCCTGAATTTATGAAACCCACTGGTTGACATTCACTTCCCTCGGTTAAAGGTGTTCAGCAGTCAGGAACTATGTTGGACCTTGCTCATATGTGTCCTCAGCACAAAGTTGGTTCCTGAGTCAATGAGAATATCAGATAATCTCTGGGAAAAATTAGAAAGAAACATTGTGGCCAGTGAGTCTCTCACATCAGGAACCAATGAATAGTCAAGGATTTTTGTGTAATGAATATAGCTTTGGAAGAAAGAAATGATATCTCCTCAGAACAAAGGAATAACACAGAAGTTTTCCCATTTAATAATGATAACACCTTTTGGAGAAAGAAGGGCCAGTGTGTTGGATAAATGCTTTGGGCTCTGTGAGATCAGTATTCTGTAACACAATTGGCTGCAGACATGGGTATTATGTGGAACTTTGCGTGTTATTCATGTTCAGTGCAAAACCTGCAGAAACTCCAGCTGTGAGGACTAACCTGTCCTTCATCTTGGAATGTGTGTCTTCCATCATCTGTGCCACAGGCATGAGAGGCCTCAAACTGGTCTCAGGTCTTAACATGAATTAATTGGGTTTGATTGTTCTGCATGTTTGGAGTTCAGTAGCAAGGCGCACAGAAGTAAACCATGTGGGCACTTTGAGTGCAGGCCCCTGATGCTCTTCATGCCCGACAAGAGTCCCATCCCTGGACCACCTCTCTGAGATAATCTGAAGCAAGCAACAGCCTCCTGACTCCCTCTCCTCCCTTTCTCCCTCTCTCTTATCTCATGTAGGTCAGGCTGGCCTCACATACACTATGTATGACTTTGAATCCTCGTCCTTCTGCCTCTACCTCCTGAGTCCTAGGATCACTGGAGTATGCTGTCATGACTGGTTAATATGGTGCTGGGAACTGGACCCAAGATTTTCTGCATGCCCACTGTGACCATCTGTTTTTAGTCTGAGTGTGTGTGTGTGTGTGTGTCTGTGTATGTGCATGTTCTCTTTTCTCCATTTCTAGTTTTATCATTTTTCTTCCTCTGACTTTATTTTCTATTCCTTTTAAGATGTCTACATTAATTTCTCCCATGATGTTAGCTGGCTTTTGCAGGGGACACATTTTAAAGTGGAAATACGCCAAGGCTTAGAGAAGTAAGGTAGACAAAGGGACATAATGTTGAGATGTGTACCACTGCATCTCATGTGACACTAAGCAGGTGTCCAAAGAAAGCAAGGTGAGTAGCATTAGTGAACATGAGGAGAAAGTCCTTTGTGGCTCCTGTTGAGGTTTCCCTGGCCTTTGCCCATGTAGCAGACTCTGTTTCTGGGCTCAGGTCTCCCACGTCGGCAATGGGGGACCTAGGGAAGAGTCTCTACAACTACTACTCACACTAGGGCCGGACAATGTAACAGCTGCCAAGAGGAGCAGGGCACCTGCCTCTCTAAGAAGCCTTCTTCTTGGCCCCAAGCATACTACATCAGGATCATCCTGTAGGGTAACTACAGGGGTGATGGGAGTGCTCAGTACAGTCCTTGGCCCATAGGAGCCATGTGGCTGTGTTTAGACTAAGGGACTAAGGCTGGGTTCAATGATAACACCTGTAAGTCCAGTATTTGGGAAGTTGGGGCAGGAGGATTGTGAGTCTGAGGCCAGCATTTGTTATATGTTAAGTTCCAGAATGAGTGCCCTGATTGGTTATTCAAAACAAAATGGTCAGGTGTGGAGCCAGATGGACACAAACAGCAAAAGTGGACTCATCAGGTTGCACATATATATTTGTGCACACATATACATTATGTAACAATAATAATCAAAGAAAAAGGCTATCAGTTTGAGAGTGGAGGGGATGTGGGAGGATCTGGAGGTAGAAAGAGAAGGAGGAAAATGACATAATTATATTTTCCATAGAATGTATATGAAACAGCTTAAACTAAAAAAAATGTAGGTTTCTGGAACCTCACTACCCACATTTGGTCTCTGATGGGGTGGTTCAACAACATGAATTTGACAAAAAACAAACAAAATGAGGTAACTTTGAGGCCACCAGCTATTGAAGACTGAATACCATCGCTGTAGAGAGCTGGACTGTTGCAGATCAAAGCCGTGTTGTCTTGGGCTATTTTTAGCCTCTGAATAGTCATTGACTGCCCAGGTAATTCTGTGTCCCACCAAAAGTCCCTGTGACTGCCAGGTATGTCATTTTAGGATGTTAACAGATGACTAGCTCCCACCAACCCAAGAACTAAGCATCTCTTCAAATAGCATCTGAAGGCCAGGTGCACATTCCTCTGTTTCACTAGAACCTTGTCAACCCCATGTCTCCACTCAGGTATTTTTAAAATTCTTTGACTTAGGTCTTTCTTTTGTTCTGTAACTATAAAACTTCACGAAATGGTTCTGCATCTGGAATGTGTTACTTGGGCAACTTGCATCCGTCTTCCTGGGAAATAGCCATTTGTATTTGTCTCCAGAATAAACGGTCCCTCATTCCCTTCAAGATGAGATCTGTGTTTTGCATCAAGACATGTGTCCTTATAGTGCAGGAGGGGATGACCTGTTACCATATTTGGTTACTGAAAATGTCAAGGCTGCATCTTCAGATGGGGGTCATGTGATTCCTCACTTCCCTTGCCCTGACAGAGTGTGCTGGCATGCTTGCTGACAGTGAAGATGGAACACACCCAGGACTTACTTCAGGCCTTCCATCTGACGCTTCGTGAAAGGTGACAGAATGGAAAGGTCGGGGAGCCATCCTACCACATCCTTTCCCTTTCTCCCCCAGAGTATTGGTAGTGGATGGAGGGATAGATAGATTCCCTACTGGAGGTTGGAGTCAGCATAGACACAGTAATATCTCAGCACCAACACTGTTAATGGTGTATTTGTTTTGATTTAACCCACCTCCATCCCAGATGCCCCTAGAGGACTACAAATTGATATTAGTGCACATTAACTAGACTCAGAAATTTAGGAAGTGCCTGAGCCCACACATCCAGAGAATAGGGAGGAGTGCTAGCCAGACAGCCAGACATCACAAGTCTCAGAGACATAACTTGATCAGACAGCCAAGAACGAACTCCAGGATGCCTCTCTGCCTTTTTTTCTAGCCTCCTGGTTCTCCCTGTATAATCTGCTGGATGATGAGCTGGAAGGCAGAATTTTTTTAGGGTGTTAATCCACTGCCTTCTCAGATTGCCAGGCCTCAAAATAAATCATAGTTGAAGGATTGAATTTCTGTCTCTGCTCATTGGCATTTGTGATGGCAGAGCTACCAGATTCCTCATGCCAGTTGCAGGGTGACACATGGTACTGTTGGGCACTTTAAAAAGAAAGAGGTTGACTATATTAAATATCTGGGTTATTTTTCATGGTCTTGAGACATCCAGCTTAATTTTTTCTTTTTCACAGCTGTATTTGAGGCAGACTCATGAGAAGCCAGAGATCATTGTCAGATGTTTATGACATGTCTCTCATCCTGTCTTAACACTCATACTTAAATTCTATATTTAAGTCAAACTTTTGTTTTATAAAAAATAATATTTGACCTATTTTAGAAAACCAAGAATATGGAGCTATTTTTGTTATTGTTGTTTGTTTGAGACAGGGTTTCTTTGTGTAGCTCTGGCTGTCCTGGAACTTGCTCTGTAGACCAGCCTGGTCTCAAACTCAGAGATCCACCAGCCTAAATTCCATGTTCCAGTGTGGAAGCAGTTTCATGAAGCTTTTATAGTTTTACAGAACAAGATGGGGGAAGCTTTCTATGGACTAAGATGCTATCTGATGACATTCTTAGCTTCTGGGTTGGTGGAAGCTAAGTCAAGAGAATTCAACAGGTTTCTGTTTGTTAGTCACAAGATGTTAGTTCACACACGGCAGTGGGTAAGGAATGGCCATTCCAGGGCCTAAAGCTAGCCTAGGATAAGATCTTTAGCTTTGTGACCTATAATATTCTAATCTCTCCACAGTACCGAACTTCTCATCAGTCAATCTGTCTCTGCAGACACAGCTCCTTTTCAGTTTTCATTCCCAGCAAGCCTCTTGTACAAAAATGCCAAGAGCTAGTGAAGGGGTCTGGCTCCTCAGTAGGGAAGTTGTAGGAAACCATCTTTCCTAGTTCTGTCCCCTACACAGCATTGAACAAACGGATAGTAAGAGAGACCCACCTGCCAGCTTCTGGGGATTCAGAGTGGGAAAGAACAGCTCACACTGTGGCTGCTTGAGTGACTGACTGGGGGACTATTTGGGTTTCACTCACCTTGGGGTGCTGATGGAGCCAATCCCTCTCTAAATGCTTAAATTTAGCTTTCAAGGAACTAGAAAAAAAAAAGACAATGTCCCAAATGAATGAAGTGATAAAGACCAGGGCAGACCTAGACAAAACTAGAGACTAGGAAAACAACAGAAGAGAACTAGCCACACTGCAAGCTGCCCTTGGAAAACAGCAAACCGACAAACCTTCAGCTAGCCAATCCAAAAGATATAAATCCATCAAGCCGGGGGATGTGTAGATGATTGACAGGAATGGGAAAATATGCCCAGTCACCAATCACAAGGCAAACACAAAGACATAACGAAGCTTCACTTGACATATGTTAGATGGCCATTATCTAAAGAAGAGAAAATAACAAATGTTGGTTAAGATTTGAGGACACTGGACCCTCGGACATGGTTAACAGGGAGGTACAAATGTTGCAGCTGCTGCGTAAACAAACAGCAGGAAGTTTTCTCAAATTCTTAATTTTCTTAAGAACTTAAATGTCTAAGGTCCATCAGAACAAGGTGGCAGGGAGGTTGCAGAGGCACGAAGCTGCCCCTGTCAAGGGGGCCAGAAGCCGAGAGAGCTGAAGAAAAAGAGGAAGAAAGTGTTCCTTGGGGCCCACCTCCCTTTGTGTAGACACTGCCTCCTGAAGCCAATAACACTGTGTGTGTGTGTGTGTGTGTGTGTGTGTGTGTGTGTGTGTGTGTGTGTGTGTTCATATTCAGGACATACACGTACATGGGCAAAGTCCCCTGGCTGAGAATCTCTGTTCTATATTAGCATTTCTCAGACATGGGTGTGGACCTGAATCACACAGGGGGAGGGATGTGGGGGGGTCTGTTAAACAAAGGGGGGCTGGTCCTATATCTGGCATCTCTGGCTGCTTCTGGGTGGGTTTGAAAGATGTACATTTTTAACAAAATTTTTGGTGGTTCTGAGGCTGTGGGCTTTGCTGCCGCAGCGTGAACACCATCCCGACTACACCACTGACATTTCTGGAACCCAGAAATACTGAGATGAGGCCAGCAAGCAGATTCTTGGCCATGGAGCTCAGTTTAGAAATCATGATGCCATAAGAAATTAGAAGGCAGCTGTGAAGTTCATGGTTTGGGGATTGGTTGAAGATTCCAGTTTTACATTTGTTCTAAATTTACTGATCCATCCCCCCATGCAAATAATATGACAGTAGAGATGAGAAAACAAAAGTGACCTTGGAAAAAAATGGAGAGTAACACATCTTTGTTTATGATGCAGTCACCAGCCACTGGTCCTTGCTCAGTGTGTTTCCAGGTGCTCCTGTTAAATGGTCTAGGACGCGCTTTATATGATTTCCAGGGACTGTGCAAAAAGCTATACAATGCTTCACTTGCTGCCACCCAATTTGGAAAAACCTTGGACCAAGTATTTGGGGTTGGAGTAGCAGAAAATTGCAGGGATGAATGTGGCACACATTTCTGCAGATTGGAGGAAGAACAAGAAATCACCATAGCACGAGCGTGTCTGGATGGTTTATATTTAATCTTTCTGGGTTTACAAGACATGATGGAATTCTGCAGGGGCATTTAAAAATCATTGCTTTTTAGCTCTCATCAGAGCCCACCCTGCACGCCTGGTGCTAACACTTAATTATAGCCAAGAGGATCCGAGAAACCCAGTGCTCCCTCCTCACCCCAGCAAGCATCAAGCAAAATCAATAGCCCTGTGCTGGTAGCACGATGCTATTGTTGTCTCCTTCATCTCCTTCGCTCATCTGCAATTGCTTTTATTACTGCAGTTCATTTAATGAGACCAGAGTGTTTGGAGCCAGATGGTGACGTTAGTTCAATCTGGAAGACTCTAATGGAATTAAGTTCAAACCAGGTTAAAAGTAATGGAATTACAAATTTTAGTGGTCATTGTCTCATAGCAGCGTGCTCTGGGTGCTTGTTAGATACCAGAAGTTAGTGCTAGCTTCAAATGAAAGACCCGAAATACAGCTCAGTGAGACCTGGTGTATTCACGTGCTCACTCATTCAACACGTACTTCATTATGCTCTGTGTCACCAACATGGCCACGGTGGTTTCTGAATCATGGCCCCAGGCATGTACAGGAGGTGGCAGGCAGAGCTAAGCAGACAGGCAAAATCGCCTGTGTACGGTCTCTAGGAAGAGGGAATGCTGGCACCAAGAGACGAGGGTGTAGGTTTTTGAGGACCAGGTAAGGAATAAATACACAGTGGCTTTAAATTCCCCTTTTGGTTGCATCTACAGTTATATCCCCTCCCCCAAAAGAATGAAATGCAAAGAGAGAAAATACACATCATGCAGGGAAGACCCAAGCTTCTCTGATGTCTCCTGCTGTGGGCTAAAGTCCCTTGGAAAGGTCCAAACTTCAAAAGTGGCCTCAACCTGGAACTTTTCCATAGGCCAAGTCAGCAGTAAATATTGACACCAGAGGCAGCCATCTCTCTTGAATTCTGGACTGCTCCAGTCAGCCGGGGCAGCCAGGTCACGGGTGACAAGGATAAGACAGCTTCACTCAGAAAGAATTGTCATCCGAAGCTGTAGAGAGGACGTCTCCTGCCTCTGGGTCACAGTTCTCAGGATGGAGCTGGCAATGCTACAGACACTTGTTCTGTTGGCGCTGGGAATGCACTGCCGGTGGGCCTCAGGTAAAGGACACACTCAGTCACCTGCTCTGGGTGATCATGGCTCTCTCCAGGCTTTATCCCCTCTCACTGCGGCCTGTGTTCTTGCTGTCCAGGTTTCCCGGTGTACGATTTCGACCCTTCCTCCCTGCAGGAAGCCCTCAAGGCCTCCGTGGCAAAGGTGAACTCTCAGTCCCTGAGTCCTTACCTGTTTCAGGCGATCCGGAATTCCTTGAAGAGAGTGAGTGAATGGGGACACTTCCCCTGCCTTCTTCACTATCTCTGTCTCGTCTCTGCTTACTTTGTTGAATAGATCATTTTTTTAAAATTCTCTTTACAAAGATCACAGCCAGTTCTTTTTCATGCTGATTGTTTCAGAGAAGAGATTTTAATGATAGTTTGTGCCCTGAGGTTCTCAAAGCTTCTTGGCACATCTGATTCTTCCTTATGTGTTTTCCCTGTGACCTTGGCTTCTCTCTGTGTGTGTCCTGGTTTGGGGTAAAGAACCCTGAAGCTTCCTGGCTCCTAGGATGCTGTTGGACTGGGAGGAGCTGCTCTGATATGGAGACTGTCTTCCCACTCAGTGTCGGGCTCCCAGTGTTTATAGGGAAGAAGCGCTGTCTTCGGAGCCAAAGAAACATCCCCACCCTTGTCAACTTCATAGTGCTGTCTCCTGATCATCAGAGGACTGGGGGAGGTGACATGAACTTGGGCTTGCTGTGCTATTGTGTAGCAAAAAAAGGGGGGAGGGATGGAGCAATATCCTAGAGGATCCTCTCTGCTCCCTGCCCACCCACCAGGATTTCACTGTCTCATCAGCTTAATGGGGTTCGGGGGAGGAGAAATTGATGCTCATCCTAAAGATGAGGAAGAAACAGAGCAGCCAGGCTCATGGAGACAAGGGTGGAGCCACACGGCCACGTGTCCAGGCAGCCACCACCACCATGTAGAGACCACACTGCCACCACAGTCTCTACGGTTTTCTCGCTTCTCCATCCTATTCTAGACCCACGACCTCTCACACTCAGCTGTTCCCCTGCTCCTCAACAGAGTATGCACTTCACTTTCCCAGCTTGCCCTCACGTAAAACAAATCCCTTTGCTCCCCACCCCTTTCACACACTGGTCCCATGCTTTCTTTTCCAAATGCAAAGCAAATTCATTGATCAGCTTCAGTTGCCTTTTCTAGCTGGGCATTGGTCTTGAAGACGTGGGCTGAGCCTTAGTGAGGCACCCGCCCCGGGACCCGACTGTCAAGGTTGGCACTGAACACTATTGTGGGGAGGAACTTGGAGGTGGGTGTAGGCAGCTGCCAGCCAAACTGCTTCTGGAAGCAAGTTACATCAAAGTGAAATTGCTGCTTTCTCCAACCCTGCTTTTGCTGGCATCCAGGCCGTGTTCCATTGGCAATGGGTGCATTTCTCTTAGAGTGTTGTAGAACCCACATCCTCTTGCCAAACTTGCAGATCAACAGTTTAAATTCACTTGTAATTTAGCTATTGCTCACTACAGAGCAAAGCAATTTATTAAATAGGAAAACAGGGACACCATGGAGAGGTTAGCCAGTGAGACACAGCTAACCCAGAATATGCTGACATGTGGTCATCTTGGTGTAGCCAGGTAGGCCTGACCCCAAGCCCACATACCTAAAGATAAGCCATGTACAGTGATTTATGGGGTCCTAACAGAACTTAGTGTGGCACTTGCTGTCTTCGTATGTTGCTCTCCCATCTCGAACTTACCAGCCTGTTCCTGCTACTCCTTTGCTCTCCCAATCATTTGAGCATATTGGTCAAGCGGCAATCTCCACAATCTCTCCTTGGGCTCTGCATTCTGTGATGGCACAGGAAATGCACACAGGACCACTGAAGTTCCTGCAAAAAAAAAACCCGACGGAACAGAAGTGGCCTTTACACTGCTCCTCAGTAACATGCTCCTCGTCTGTGAGAGAGACCTCCTCAGGCTTCCTCACTAGTCAGATGGCCCTTTCTCTCTATGTACCCCCTTACAACCCCTCAGGAAACTAAGGTGTCTGCCTGAAGGAACAGTGCACAGCCAAGTGTGAAGGCTTCTTTGGGCCACTTGCAGTCAAATGGGAGGAGAGCTAGTTAGTATAAAGGCAGAGTGTGTAATTCGAAGAGAAGCAAAATAAAAGGTCCTGGAAACCCAGCCCTCTAGTCTGGTTGTGGGAAGAATTAAAAAGTGTGTTGGAGACAGAATCCTAAGAGTATGACCAAGTGGATGTTGGCAACAGAAATTACTGTGGGTGGGTGGGCAGAGGAGCCTGGGTCGCCTCCTTACTCGGTAAAGGCCTCCCAGGGCTGACAGACTGCAGTTTGACTGGCATTCCCCATCTCCCAACCTTTTAGTAAATGACTCCCCTGCAGCAAGGGTCAGACTTTGTCCAGGGACACTGGACTCTGCTCTTTCCTCAGACAGCAATGCCTATCCTTAGAGTCTCTGCCTACATTCTCCCTCTTCTGGAAGGTTCTTCTGGGCCTTCTTTTAATACCACAGCTGCTTCCTCCCTTCTCCTCCATTATCACGTGCTTGCTGTCATTCTTCAGCACAAACTTCCCAAGTGGTCTTGTTTAATTTTTTTCAGACAGCTGTGGAGTGGTACCCACTCTGTAATCACATCTACCTGGCATCTTTACTGCCCTGCCTCAGTGCCCAGTGCACAGGGAGGAGCTTGCTATAGCACTCTATTCCCTGTCCTCAGACCACACAGGTTCTTCAGGAAGTTTGAAAGGTTCCCTGGCATGCCACCGTAGCAGAAAATGTTGCAGATTTAGTCATAGGTCAAAAGTGTTCAACCAGGAGATAGCCTTACTTATTTTAGGAACTGGTGAATGTGTATGGTGCCTTCATGACAAAAATGTCAATTCAAGTCCATGCAATCTATTCTTGCTGTTTTCCAGACTGAACTGGCAGAGACTAGATCATGGCTCCTAGGACAGATTCAGAGTGAGGTTCCCAACAGCTTTGGGGTACAATACTTTCATTGGCACTTTCAATATACACCCTTATTTTGTTTTTTTAGCTTATTGGTACCTAATATACATTGTAGATTCATTAGCATTGAACTTACTGCCCAGCAACCACCCAAAGAAGTGTGTTTTCTACATAAGGCACATCATGGTCTCTTATTCTTGAGGCCAGACAGCCCTAGCTTGGGGACTGAGATGACCCAAAGAAAGCACCAAACGACAATCACAAGTTTCCCAACAGAACACAAGCACCGTGTTCACAGTGCACAGGCTGGAAGAAGGCAGAACACCTCACCTCCTCCTTCCCTTTAGTTGGGGACATGCACACTGGGGGACTCAAAGTTTTGCCAATTTGCATGTGTTCATGAACAATGGAAAAATCTAGGTGACTGATTTAGGAGTTGCAAATAATACTCGGTGACTAGGTGAGTTCACACGTATGGACTTTACACAGAAGGAATTGCCAGTGTAAGTCTTTAGAAGCAATGTTGGCCTTGGTGTGAAGGCATACATTCTGTACCTTCCCTGCCTCCCTCCCTCCCTCCCTCCTTCCCTCCCTCTCTCCTTTCCTTCCATTTACTATTGTTCTGGATAAGGTCTCTCTATATAGACTAGGTTGGCCTCAGGCTTGAAACCTCCTGCCTCAGCTCTTCTGAGTGCTGGGATTCAAGGAGTGCCCCCAACACTCAGCTTCTTTGGTTCCACGGTTGTCAGCTTTGCATGGCTTTTCTCTATGGGCTTCAGTGTGAGTGCATGTCTGCATGCAGTTGCATGGATGCTGCTATGACAACAAATAGCTTTCCCAGTGAGTAGGTGATTCTACCAATGTTTTCTCATTGGGCAGCAGAAATCATGCCAGCACCATGAATCTCAGCAACATGTCTATTGCTTTGCTTTTGTGAAGGTCAATGTCCTGGATGAAGACACCTTGGTCATGAACTTGGAGTTCAGTGTTCAGGAAACTACATGTCTAAGAGATTCTAGCGATACCTCCTCCTGTACATTCCAAAGGGGCTACTATGTGGTAAGTGACCCAGGAAGTAATACGAGGGAGACCCTCACTACTTCCATGACCGGAGTGCATCAGGGGTCACCAATGGAGCTTGACCACTACCTCTCTGGCACTCAGCCACACACTGGGGTCACCACAGCATTTCCTGCCATGGTCTGTGTGCTGTGTGCCCAAGGGAGTGGCTCTTGAGCTTGGAATCTGCAGTGTTTGGTGTTATTGGTCAGTTCTTTAACCCTTACTGCCCCAGTGTCCTGTTCTCTAAAGTACAGATGAAATCTCCGGTAGGTACTAAATCAGTCTCACATGGTGGAGATGGTTCTATCGGGCATAGTGGATGCAGAGAAACCTACAGCCAAGAGAAGTCCCAGCACACTTGACACTCTGCTCAACCTGAGTGTGAAACTATGAGCCTCACTTTGGTGCACGGCCCATAATAGTGTTGGCCACAGCCTGTCTCCCCTTCTCATTGAGGTCACATGGCCTATTTAGTTCTATGTTCCCCATGACTGGAATAGTCAGCTGTTGTGGGACAGAACCCTCTCTAACCAGACTGGAACCATCAGCCGAGACCCAAAATGTTTCCAGCCAAATGAGTGACTTCCTGAGACCTCATTACAGAGGGAATTATCTTGTTATTTATCTCATGAAACTTCAATGGGGTTGTGTCTTACAGAGGACTGTCACATGCATGGACGTCTAATTAAATCTTAGGGTCAAGTGACTTATTCATACACGTATATATGCCAAATACATATACACAGAGATACATACATGTATGTATGTATATGCCGTATAGTCAAATGTATGGCATCTCTACCACTTGTTCCTGTTTAAACAAGAGTAGATTTCAGACAGTCCTTTGTACTCACAAGGGATGGCAGACTTTTCTTGGAGACTGGTATTAAACCTGTGGAGATATTTAAACATTCCTTTTATTGCTGTTGAGTTCTGCTGAGGGCTCACTTTGGAAAACTGAACGGCCTCTGTGAATTTCTCCTTTCTGCCTCCTTTTGCAAACCCTGCAGTATTTCCCAGTTTATTGTCCAGAGGCTAACTTCTCCCACAGGGTGCTGAAGAAGCAACTCACGACTCTGTCTTTGCCAGCCAACAGCTGCTTGCAGGAGCACTGTGCAGATGTCCAAGGGACAGGTGCAGGACGTGTGGGCTCACTGCCGCTGGGCCTCCACATCTGAGTCCAACAGCAGTGAAGAGGTATGGGTCTGGGGATGGTCTGTGAAAGCTGAGCTATCTGGTGGGGTAGCTGGGTCGTCATCCAGATGCCAGTACACAGAATTCTGCTAACACAGAGGGAGTCTCCCTTGAACTACTGGCTCATTTTCCATAATCCTACTTCTCCCCCACCCCACCCGACCCCTGCCACTCCCATGACACAAAATACAGCAACACAGCTCTTACCTCAAAGGGAATAAAACGTAGTTCTTTTGGGAGCTAAATATGAGCGACCATGGCCTGGGAGCACAGATTCAGTGAACCCCAAATGCTATGTCCCGGCATGATAGTTTGCTTTTTATTTCATGTTTTCATAGGAGCAGAACAATTAAAGTACACAATCAAGGGATTTTCTATACGATTGTGGAAATCTCATGTAGGTCACAGCAAAGAGGGGCAACAGCTAGAGGCCTCAGATGTGTCTGATGTTACTTTTAGCTTTGGGGTTGCTAGGAGCTAGGGATCTGTACGCTCCCAAAAGGATTTGACTTGATGATCTCAAGAATGTTAGGCTATACAGAGAGAGAGGCAATAAAAGGCTACTGGGAGCTAAGATAGCCCAAGAGAATTTGACTTAAACCTGAAACGTTCAAGCTCTACAGTCAGTCTATGAGTCAGAATTCTCCAGAGAAACAGGATTGGTAATCTCTCTCTCTCTCTCTCTCTCTCTCTCTCTCTCTCTCTCTCTCTCTCTCTCTCTCTCTCTCTCTCTCTCTCTCTCTCTCCCTCTTTCCCTCCCTCCCTCTCCTTCTCTCTTTTTCTTTTTTATTGAGATAGGCTCTTGCTATGTATCCCAGGATAGCTTTAGTATGTAGCTCAGGTTGTCCTTGAACTCACAGCGATCCACCTGTCTCAGCCCCCCAAGTGTTGGGATTGCAGTCAAGCACCACCCTAGCTGGTGGAGAGCTCCTATTTCTACACCTCACCAACATTGGTTCCTGCTTGTCTATATTTTAGCCATGTTATAATGTACAAAGAGCTACTTTGCTATGGTTTAATTTTCATTTTCTCATGACTGTTCGTTTGAATGTCTTAGGGAAAATGTCAATTCCTGTGCTATAGTTACCTTTTTATTATAGATTTTGTGGTGAATATTTCCTCTCACTTTGCAAGCCCCCACCCTGTGATGCCTTTTATTACACCCAATTTCTTTCTCTTTTATTGTTTATGAAGACTTACAAATACTTCAGTCTTATATTGATGATCTACTCTGGTTTAGTTTTTAATATATAGTATGGGGGAATGGTCCAATACCGTTCTTTTTTATGTGGTTTCTGGTTGCCGTAGCATCGCTCACTGCACTGCATTGCTAAGTCCTCACCAATTGCTCTGTCCCCATGATGGGAGCCAGAACCTCATGGTGGCTGCCGAGGATGGAGAAGTAGCCAGCAGGCAGAAAGGCAGGAGACTTCCCTTCTTGACTATTTGTGGATTTGGGCATTTTATACAAACTACTTGGGGCCCTTTTGATCTCATGAATCTAAATTGGAATTCTCATAGAGACATTTCCTCTAAACCTTTTGACCCAAACTTGGTCTACTTATAAAGTTCCATTTCTGCTCCGCAGTGGTTAGAAGCACATACCGGGTCAGTGAAAGCTTTGGCTTCAACTTAAACTTCATATAACTTACTCTTCTCCATGTGATTTCCTGCCCTCTCCCTCCCTTTCTCTTGCCTTCTTTCCTTCCTTGCTTCCGTCATTTCTTTTCTTTGTGGGTAGGGCAAGTTCTCACTTTACAGCCCTGAGTTGTCTTGAACTCACAACCTCCCTGTCTCTGCCATTGGATTGCTTGGATCCAGGCATGCATCATCCCATCTGTTTTTCCTGTGTTCTCTTCCTTTAAAGCAATTTTAATTAACTAATTTGTTTATTTCAGTAAGTATGTATTTTGTCTGCATGCATGTCTGTGTACAACATGTGTGCCTGGAGCTTGAAGAAGTCAGAAAGGGGGCATCAGATTCACTGGGACTGGAGTTCCAGGTGGTTTTAAGCTGTCATGTGGATGCTGGGAATTGAACCCAAGTCCTCTGGAAGAGCAGAGGTGCTCTTAACCACTGAGCCATCTTCCCAGTTTCTTACTGTACTCTCTTGAATATACACGTTAGATACCACAGAGTGCTATCCTTATTTCACTGAATGCATTATATATGAGTCCTCTATGTAGCATTTACAGTTTTCTCTTTCATCCTGATATTTAAACTTCTTTAGATGTTTTTTGGGGACATGCCAAGATCCTATAGACGGAGAAACGATTATCTGCTTGGTAAGTTGAAATCTATGACCTTTAATGTTATTTCTTTTTCCTTCATAAACTTCAAACTACAGTTCTCTGGAATCATTTAAAGTTAGATACAGCTAGTTTTTCTACAGATAACCTTTGAACAATTAAAGCATTACAAAAAGCAAACACTTGGTTTTTACTTTGCTCCTTTCTTATCTCACCGGGTAGTGTTGCAACCATTTGTTTAAGCATTTTTACAGAGTTCTCCATATAGGATTGCATTCAGTGGTCCCAACTGCGGGCTGGTAGGGCCAATGTCAGTTTCCCCTTGTTCTAGTCTGCTTCTGTTGCTGGGATAAAATACCACAACCAAAAGCAGCTTGGGGGAGGAAAGGGCTTATTTGACTTACACATCTCAATAATGGTCCATCATGAAGGGAACTCGAGGCAAGAACCTGGAGACAGGAACTGAAGCAGAGGCCATGGAAGGATGCTGCTTACTGGCTTACTCTCTATAGTTTGCACAGCCTGGTTTCTAATAGAACCCAGGGCCACCTCCCCAGGGGTAGTACTACTCACAGTGGGCTGAGCCCTCCCACATCACTTGAGAAAATACCCTCCACACACTTGCATACAGGCCAATCTGGTAGGGGCATTTTCTCAGGCAAGGTTTTCTCTTCTCAGGTTACTTAGTTACATCAAGTTGACAAAAACAAAAAACAAAAACTAAAGACCTCACGCTTGGACATGCACCATCCACATTGTAGGGTCCAGTGTGTGGTTATGTGTCTAATCAGGGTAGACTCAGCCATCTCTGGCATTCAGTGACTGGCATTCATGTCACTGTCACTCCAGGTGTCTTGGTTGGGTGATAAAAGGGTCTTCATTTCCCTGCCCTGTACCATGTTTAATTGTAAATGGCATCATGTTCATGCTCTACTATTTAGAAGCCATTGTTTTATGTTTCTGATAAGTTTTCCTGTTGGTGTTAACATCAGTAAAATGCTCTGCTGTCTTATGCTGCTCTTCTGTTTAAGGAGCGTATTTGCAGGTTCAGCTCTACAATTACAGCTGTCTCTGGAAGTGGGTGGGGAGGTCTGGCCTAATGGCTCTTTTTTTCCCCTTTTTTAAAACTTTAAATTAGAAACAAGCTTGTTTAACATGTCAATCCCAGTTCCCTCTCGCTCCTCTCCCTCCTCCTTTGCCCCCCAACAACCCCATATCCCATCCCTTTTCTGTTCCCCAGGGAAGGTGAGACCTTCCATGCGAGAATCTTCAAAATCTGTCATATTGTTTGGAGCAGGGCCTAGGCCCTCCACTGTGTGTCTAGGCTGAGAGAGTATCCCTCTGTGTGGAATGGGCTCCCAAAGTCCATTCCTATACTAGGGGTAAATACTGATCCACTGCCAGAGGCCCCATAGATTGCCCAGGCCTCCTAACTGACACCCACAATCAGGGTGTCTGGGTCTGTCCTATGCTGGTTTCCTAGCTATCAGTCAAGGGGTCCATGTTCAGGTTAGTTGTTTCTGTGGGCTTCTCCAGCCTGGTCTTGACTGATCGCTCTTAATGTGTTACAGGTTTTCTTTCTGATGCAGCCAGAGATGAACGATTCCAGGAGCGCTCACTTGGTAAGTGGTCTATTTCCTTCTGTGAGATGCCACTAGAATCTTTGCTCATCAGTTGGGCCCACACTGAAGCCATTGCACCAAGGACAAACCCTGAAATAGAAGATAATTTCTACAAACAACAACACTAATATATAAAATTGCTTTGTAAACCAGGAGAAGATAACTTGGAGGCACTAGCTCACATAAAAGTTACCAAAAATCAAATGTTAAGTCAAATTGGGAAGTCATCGCTGACCTTTCTTCTTGACCCACCTTCCCTCTGGGCTACCTTCCCTCTGGTTATCTGCTTTCTTTGCTAGACGTGACAAGACTTCTCAGTAAATGGAAGAGACTAGACCCATAGTCCTTCCCTGTACAGTCAGTTTCCTTATTCAGTCTACCTGGAGGCCTTGGTAAGGTACTTCTTTCTATGTCTACAGATCTTTTTCCATTTAATGGTTCCACCATCTCTACAGGCAGGGGGGGCAAAGTTTCCCTATAAGAGGGTCCCGTATTTGTACACACTTATTCCCCTGCATATATTATCTGAGTCACCAGGGTCCTGTGTGTGACAGTGTTCCCCTTGAAGAGTCAACCTCATCTATATAGTTAGGGTGGACCCTGTTGTCCCCAGCCATGTGACTTGCACAGAGGCCAGGACTTTGAACCAACCTATCTATCTTCCAGGCCTATGCATTCGCCACACTTGTTTCTAGCATTGTGAAATCCTTGCTGTCCAGAGCCCTGTTACAGCAAATGGCATTGATAGTCACACATTAGGGAACACTACATCTCATCTTCCTGAGAAATAGAAATTAAACCTGAAACTTAAGTTTTTAACCTACCCCTAAGGTTTGTCTCTGGGATAACACACACACACACACACACACACACACACACACACACACACACACACACAGAGCTGGCATAGCCATGACCACTGCTCAAGTGTTCTTTTGGACATTTCCTGCAGAATTGCCTCCAGAATTCACAGCCTATTCCTTGAATGTCTGCCACAGTAGGAACGGTTAGCTCTTGGGATTTGATTCTGGAAATGATGGAAAGCAAGAAATAAATCTGATGAAACAGATGGATAATCTATGTGGAGGTTTTACTTCAATTGTTACTGCTACATGTCAACGTATCCCCAAATCCTGTACCTCTTGTAGTTTCTGGGGTTAAGAACACAGAAGCAGCTTAGTTAAGTGTCTCTGCATCAGGTTGATAGGCTGTCAATGGGCACTTTCCAGCTGATGTTGACTGGGGTCAGTGGGTTGGTATCCAAGGTCCTGACTTGGTTGTTGAAAGGTCTCAGGTCCCCATGCGCTTTGAGCTGAAAACTAGTTTCTTACCACATGGGTATCGTGATAGGGATGTGTGTGTCCCCCTAAAACATGTCAGATTTCCCCAGTGATGAGAAAGAGGAAGAGAGAGATAGGGAGATAGAGACAGAGAACATTGGAGGAACAAAAAGAGAGACAGAGAGACCCAGAGACAGAAAGAGACAGACACACACACACACACACACACACACACACACACACACGAAGGGAGTTGATGCAGAGAGAGAACAAGAGATGAAAAATGTAGTACAGATGTAAATTCATGTGACCATTCCTCTTGTGTGTGTCAGAAGGCATCTCCAAGCCAACACTTAAACACATTTGGGCCTTGGAGCATCATTAATGCAGATGTACAGCTGTCTTAGAGATGCCTTTGAACATAATATTTTAATTTAATTCCACAAATGTGTGTGACAAGCAAGGGGTGGCTTCCACGGAGGACTGAAAGAGAAGTGTGACAGTTCCTGCCCTTGAGGACTTGCAGTTGAGGCCGAGGGTGTCACGTGAGCTAAAGAGTGAGAAGTCAGCTCTGGGTGCGGCGATGACACGAGAGGGCCTGAGGCCTGTTGAGGAAGACAGGAGATGGTGCCTTGGGTGTTCTGTGGGCAGTGAGGGCTCCGGTTATGCTTGGCTTGTTCTCAATAAGTTATGCCTGACTGAGCCTCTGCTTCTCCCATCCATCTTTAGAGACGGTGAGAAGGGGGCATCCTCCCACACACAGAAGGTTCCAGAACCTCCAACACAGAGCAAGAATAAATTCTGGCTTTGAGTGACATTCCTGGAGGTAAGGGACAACACTTACTCTATGATCCCTTAGAAGCAGAAGGAACTTAGAGTAAATGCCATGGCTTTGGAGGGCTCCAGCTCTCCTGCCCCTGCTCTTCAGAGCCCACTCTGGCTTTCTTCTGCCTCCTGCCTCTCCGACCACTGTGCTTCCATCTTTGGAGGCCCCCATCCTCCCCGCATGGCATCTGCTGTTACTGATATGACCCAGTCTCTCCACTTTACAAACCACAAAGAGAATAGCCCCACTTTACACAGCCTCTCTCCCATCTCTTCCTTCCCTCCATTCTTCCTTCCTGGGAGGCTCCACAACATTTTTTCATGGGCTTCTCTTTCTTTGTCGTTTCAACACTGCTGGCCACGCATGCTCTCTCAGCCCAGTTCTTTCTGTCTTCTGTAGACTACCCTGTCATCTCTTCCTTTTACTTGCTCATCACTGTCATGGCTGTGTAGGCCATCTTCAAATGTATCACACTCTCCCAAGATCTGGTTCCTTATGTCAACTGCCTGCTGGAGGCCATGGGTACATTGTGAGGTCCAGAAGTTCTGCTAGCCCTTTCTTGTGATGCCATTGCTGCCCACCTAATTTTCCCAACTTAAAAGATCTGGGAAGCATCACTGAACATTCTTTTCTGTCCTTCCTCATCCCCTGTTATCTGTGGGATGCAAGGTTGGCTGCCCTTCCCTTCCTTCACTACTGATGAACTGATTGCATTCCGACCCCGGGCTTCATCTCTCTCCGCCCGGCTTGCCTGCTGTCCTTGGGTTTATACTGGAAGATAAAGAGACCTTGATCTTCCACAGTCATCCTCTGATGCTGACTTCACTTGCAGGCTAAAGCACAGATGTGCAAAATCCAGACACTGAGAAAAACAGAGCAAAGGCTTTTTACATTCTCCCTGGTGCTTTGCGGAACTGGGGTCTACTAACCTGTCACCCAGCATGGTAGAGTCTTCTCACCACCATCCACATTCTCAACCATCGGGTGTGAGGGCAAGCAGAATAAGTATCCTGAAAACTCACGAGTATCACAGGGACTCCAATGGAAAGGAAGCTTAAGCTACAATTGCAAAGGCTGCACAGATGGCTCAGTGGTTAGGAGTGCTTGCTGCTCTTGCACACGATGTGATTTCCAGAACCTACATGGTAGTTCACAACCATGTGTGACTCCGGACCCAGCCCCCTTGTCTGACCTCTGTGGACACCAGGTACACATATATGCAGGCAGGTATTCATACACATAAAATAAATAAGTCTTAAAAAATTAAAAATAATAAAAAGTTGGAATTACATAGGTGGGTGGTGGTGGCGCATGCCTTTAATCCCAGCACTCGGGAGGCAGAGGCAGGCAGATCTCTGTGAGTTTGAGGCCAGCCTGGTCTACAAAACCACACAGAGAAACCAAAAAAAAACAAAAAACAAAACAAAACAAAACAACCAAGTTGGAATTACAGGTGTGAATTCGAGGGCAGCCATGTTTACAGATGCACACACAAATTACTAACAAAGCCTTAGTATTCGTGCACAAATGACTTACAATTTGAAAGAAGTCAACTGACATTTTACTAAAATAGAGAGAAAATTCACTATGGATGAAAGATGCAAGCGGCAGATTTTCTTTTTAATCTAAAAATAAAAACTGTCTTCCTACTGAGATCAAGAAACTATTCATTATGAAGAAAGAGACTCATCGTATTCTTTACATACATGCAAAAACTGCCCCAGTAGAACATCTGGAGCGAGGGCAGGGGTGTGAGGGTAGAATTTTCAGTGGGTCAGCTGTGCTTTGTTTATTAATGATATGATTACCTCGAGTGTTCATGCATGTGTCACAATATAGTTGCATCATCTAACATCTGCAGAGACATGAATCACCCCAAAACACATGTCTTTAAATGCAGCACAGACCAAAGACCAAATGCAGCAGCCTTGGCCTGTGCATTGATTCTTGCTAGTGTCCCAGTTAAATCTCTGCCCTCATGTGACCTTTAGCAGGGCAGGTTTTGAAACAGCCCACTGTGTTTCCTAGAGTCGTAAAATGAAGCTAGTAATGGTCACAGAGTGGGTCTAGTGAGGAGGCAGCCCCAGTGTGCTCTGGGATCAGCTGGCCTCTCTCTAACTTGGCACCATGGTCTCCGACAGGCACCCAGCCCTGAGAGCCCGACTCAGCACCTCCAAGCTCCACCTGAGCACCGCTTCTCGTTTCTTTTTCTTCCCATTAGATGGTGGACTCTGTGCAGGTGCCTTACCTGGCCATCCTTATTATTTCAGTTCAGTGACTAGTGAAGATATCCCTAATGTCTATATAAAACTATGTATAAAAGTAGCCCTTATTAACATCATTAGATAATCGGAACAGAATAAGTGGACGGTTGACCATTAGTGAGAATACTATTTTAAAATTCTGAATCATGCTTTTCTCACTTTATCAGGAGCTTGTCCCAGTCCCTGGATTAAAAGAGAAGCTGAGAAAATGTGTCTATAACTTAGTAAATACTGTTCTGGCTTCTTTAAGGTTGCCAGAAATGATTTAATCCATGAGTGGAGAGTGAAACGTACTATCTAATAAAAGAGCAGTGATGTTGTTTGTTAGTAGGACTCTAACTAGGAAACCTAACTCTAAATTGGAAGTTTAGAAAACCAGGAACCAATTCTCATGTTGAAAAGGGTCTAATTGAGAGTCCCACACTTTCTTAATCTTTGTAGCCAGGACAGTTCTATCTTGCCAGCTGTTGAGTGGCCGGAAGTGTCTGAGCTGGGGCATTTTTCGTTATGCTGGCCTGTGGCTGTCCATAGGATTGTTGACCTGTACCCAAGAGCAGTGACAGAGGCAGGTCTGATGGGTTTTCTCCATAAACCAATAGTGAAAAGATCATTCCTACAGCCACTGTTATCCAATGTCCTCTCTGCCTCCAGCCACTGCACCCAGGAAGACCGTCACTCGCAAGCGCGTTTACTCTCTTTACACCTATTGCCTATGTCTACTATTTGGTGATCATCTGTTTCTTAGAGAGGGAGCAAGAAGTTCAGAGAGGCCCTGCTTACACAGATGTTGTTGGGATTGGAGTTTATCTTCTCATGTCTGCTTCCTACACCTCTGTTTTTTTCTCTTGTGATACATCTCTACGTGAAACTTCGGTGTTTGAGATCTGTCTGTCATGCGCTGAAAGGCCCTGCATCTGTTCTTGCCAACCCCAGCCCTAAGTGTGGGCAGCATACTTACCATCAACAACCAGGTGGGGGCACTGTTCCCTAACACCTGAGGCACCTTGGCCTCTTGGGGATGATTTCATTGTTCAGGTTTCAGGCTCATTAGTGAGAATTAGTGAAATATGATCTCCAGAACATATTCACCCACTGAAGGGAGCCATCACCCACAAGAAGTTATGGGGTGGGGGAACCCACTGGGGTCAAAGAGGCAAGAACCTGACCACTCTCCACTCCCCACTCTCCACTTTCCCCTGGTTTTCATTCCTGCACACTGCATCTCTTAACAATCGTCTTACCAGGTACAGTGAGCTCCCGCAATCTGCATTAGTTATGCAGGTGAGGAAAAACATAAGGTTATGTGTCTTGGAGCTGTGTTCCTGACATGCAACGTTGTTTCATGTGTGTTCTGATTAGAGAGCTTATTGAATGTATTTTGTTGATTCTTCGTTTTTTTAAAAACACTAAATGCATACTCAATGTGTTATAACTCAGGCTAGAGGAGAGCACATCCAATCTGAGCCTGGTGGTGCAGAGCAGTGATCCCAGCCACACAAGAGGCTAAGGCAGGAAGGTCACAAGCTCAAGACCTTCTGGGTTACAGAGAGTCTTCAAAGCCAGCATGAGCAACTTAGTGGGACCTTTTCTCAGACTAAAAAACAACCATCAGAAAGGCTATGGCTGACTTATGATTGTGGCCAAGTGGTTAAGATGATGGACTCTGAGTCATTAGGGTCTTCTAGTGGCAAGTTGACTTCCTGCACAGAAAGGCTATGGCTGTAGCTCAGTGGTAGAGTCCTTGCATAGCATCCGAGAGAGACAAGGATTCAGGCATCAACATACAACACATTGCACACACAAAGAACCATAGAACATATAGTTTTGCCCATAAAGTCTGCCCCAGCTTTCTTGGACTTAGGTATACTACACCACACTTCACTGGCAAGGCATTTTAAACAGTAACTTATCAACACAAAGGTAAAACCTGAGGGGAAATTCACAATAGCAAATAAACTGAAAAACAAACAAACAAACAAAAAACCCTCTCTGCTTAGAACACGAAATGGAGACAAAAGACAGGTTGTTTCCTCGTTGGACCTTAGCAGGGAACACATGGACAGGATGTTCATGTTTGAGTTACTCTAAGCTTGTACACGAATGAGCAAGAAGCCGTGAGAATTGACTTGGGGGTACAAGCAAATGCTTGAGCAAGTGAACCCACAAATGAAATCTGAGACTGAGGACTAACTATCCAAGGGTCCCTGTTGCTAATGAATCTCGCTTCTTCTTGAGCATCTCTTGCTCTCCGCCTCATCCTATCCTCTTAAAACTGCAGTCCACACTGTCATCCATGGACTTCATTCATTCTCTCCTCACCCTGGCGTCTCCCTCCTCCCTCTCGGCATCCACCTCTTTCCTCACTGAACTCCATGTCTGGTTTGGATAATGGTGATGGCTCCTGTCCTGAGACCCCTTGCTGCTGAGACTTTTCTCCTTTCCCTGGCTCTCCTCTCTGGCCAGAACTCCCTGCTCATCATAGAACACTCTTCTTTCCACTCCTCAGCCCTTCCTCCCCTCGCTGCCTCCTGTCTTGGTGGCTCCAGGCATCCTCGGTGCTCTGATGCGCTTGTCTGGGGTTGATCCATCCTTCTGGGTTGAACTCTGGGCTTAATGCGCAACAGCATGCCGCCCACTTCTGTTGATTATTCCACTGCAGATTTAAACCACAATTCTTCCTTGGCTACCCGCTGTTTTCCCGCTTCACTGATGCTAGCACACCAGAGATGTGGAGTCCAGGCTTCCTCTTTTCCTCACCCAAGGTGTGGGGAGTTTGGTCAGCCCTTCCTCTGCAGCCCTCTGACTCTCTCCTTGCTCTTTGCTTCTCTTCCTTTTCAGCTGAATGTGTACTAAATCTTCCTGACAGTTTCTTCCTGTTGCCCTCGAAGGCTCAGTCACCAAGGCAACTTAAAACAAGTTCTACTACCATGAAGGATGCGGGTCTGAGCGCCTGCGTACTGTGGCTTATGGGCAATGCCTCTAGTAGTGTGCTCCCTGTCTGCATCCTTGTTGGCATCCTGGTTTCCTTTGCCTTCTGCCTTGCACAGAAGTCTCACATGGTGTGCAATTCTCACTAGACCCTGGGTTTCACCTCCATCTCCAGGCCCTGTCCAGCTCACTCAAGGGCACCTCACGCGCTGGCCTCTTCAGGAGCTGATTGCCTTGGGTCGCCATAGTCAGGCATCTGAAACCTCAGTGACACCCATCTTTTCCACCAGTCTCTCTGACTTTAAATACCCTAGGATATCAACACTGTCCCTTTTGTCTTCACAGTCCTCACTATATGCTTCATGTATTCTTGCTTGCCAAGCAGAGTAACTGATGGATGAACGAGTGGGTGGGTTTGTGAAAATTTGGTCGCCAGCCGCATCTCCTCAGATTACTACCACCTCTGGCTGGTCACTGCTTTGCTTGGTTCCTTCATCCACCAATCACAGACCAGCCTGGCCTGGCTAGAGCCTCTGCAAGGAGTCTCTCTGGTCCTTCCGGTTGAGAAGTGAGCTCCCTTTCCGGGGATGTTTCTCTATCCTGACCAGGCTACCTCATCTTTCTGTGGCATCTCTCACCCTTTCTTTGGTCCTAAGCAGGCTGCTTTGTGTAGCTGTTCAGGTCTCCTGTGGCATTTGGATTACCTTCTGAGCAATTCCCAGGAATCCCAGGCCAGGCCTCCAATGCGGAGATGCTAATGCACACCGTGATGGTCTAAACTGCCCCTCCTTCTCTCTTGAATAGAATCCGTGAAAGGAAGAGAAGCTGAAGCGGCAATGAAGAAAGACATGTGATGAATTGTGTCATTTTCCCTTTGATAAGCTCCACTATGCAATAAACATCTTTGTCTTCCCATAAGACTGTCAGTGTCTGGTTCGGAGAACAGTATCATTTACTATCCAATTTTAGATGAGAAACTAATATCACAAGGAGGATGTTAGGGATGGAGACTCACAAAGTGGCTGTTTCACATGATTTTGGCCAATATACAACAGTTGTAAATGCCTTATTGCTCAAAGCAAGTGGACTCAAGCAGCCTGTTGACTTTCCTTTTAAGTCAACATGGCAACTTTTAGGGCAGGAAAGCTATCCCACATAAACTGCCAAGGTGGCACATGGCACCGTTTGCTTTTTCAATCCCAGAGACTGTGCCAGGCAACAAGCACCCACGCAGCAGGATGTAGTTGACAATAACTCGGCAGCTGGGGCCATCAGGTGGTGCAAATGCTGACAGTAATACAAGCTTCTAGAAACAGAGAGCATGCTTTGGTGTGAGAACAGGTCACTTCGTACTTTGTGTCCTGTGTTTCTGCAGGCCTAAAACCGCTCCAAGAATAAAGTTCAGTGGACTATGCAGATGGTTCGGTAGGTGAGATCGTCCAGTACCCAAGCATAGGAACTGAGTTTGAATCCCCAGATCCCATCTACAAAAAACAAAACAAACAAAAACAAAACAAAACAACAACAACACACACACAAAACAAGGCCTGCTATGGCCATGCATGCCTGTAACTGTGTTGATGGGCAGGGACAGACACATCCTTGTCACTCATTGGTCAGCCACACTTGCGGAAATGGAGAGCTCTGGGTTCAACAAGAGATGCTGTCTCAAGGAAATGAGGCAGAGAGTGAGGGGGGCGGACACCTGGCATCCTCCTGTGGCTTCTTCACACAGGTTTTACTAATAAAAAGTCCACCCAGCGGCTAAGGAGTAACAAGTATGGTAGTCATCCACTATCCCTACAGGTACGTAGCCCTGCCACTACTGCTATTCCTTTGGATTTTTTATCTAATTAATCAGCTGCAGAATGAAATATCTTTCAAAACAGGCATTCCCAAGAACATCTCCGCCCCACCCCTACCCCCGGCTCTATGCCCAAAGCCATCTGGTGTGTGTGTGTGTGTGTGTGTGTGTGTGTGTGTGTGTGTGTGTGTGTGATTATGAGATGGCATCCATTCCACCATTAGGAGTTTAGCATGCTGGTCACAGTAGTGCTTGCCTGTGATGATTCAGAGGCTGAAACAAGAAAATCCTAAGTTTGAAACCAGCTTAGGCTTCACAGTGAGACCTTGTCTCAAACAAAGATGGAATTGTTTGTGCCAGCCTTCCAAAAACAACTAAAAGTCAATATGTTATAAAGGAACGGTTCTTATGCACAGCTACCTGGCACAAACTGAATGTGCTTTAACCTTGGCCCCTACTTGTATTTTGTTCATGGTATTTGCTCAGACACAGACATATTGTATTTCACGACAGAAGAATTAAGACAAGGTGTTGGGGAATGGAACGGGTCTGGCAGGGATGAATGCATTCTAAAGAGACATGCACGCCCCTCCCTTTGGCTAACAAACTGTGAAACAAGGCACTCCAGGGAATTGGAGCTTCTTCTAGGAATATCACACTGGGAAATGGAAAAGGCTGAATGAAACCTGGGACCAACCAATAGGAAGTTACTTTCTCGAAAGAGATTTTACACCTTTGCATTCTTGGAGCACCTTTATCAGTTGGTTATACTTTTGTGATGTTTGTTTAGGTTTCATCATCTTCCCAATAAGGAAAACTGGACTTATCCCCTTTACTAATCAAAGCATGGTTTCGGAAATTTTCCTGCTTTCGTATTGTATTCACATCTTTTCCTCCTTCCTCTATCCTCTCTTTAACTCTTCCCATGTCCTCCCTACTCCCTCTCAAGTTCATGACCTCTTCCTCTTTAATTATCATTGTTATGTAAACCATTTAGTATTGCTCCTATGTATATGTGTTTAGGGCTGACCAGTTGGTACTGAATAACCTATCAGGGGGCTCACCCCAAGAGAAGACAAATTCTCTGTCAGTCTGTCTGTCTGTCTCTTTCTGCAGCCATTAATTGCCTATAGTTCTTCATGGGGATGCTCTATTAGATTTCCCCTATCCACACTGACACATCAACTGATACTGTCATTATGCAGGTCCTGTTCAGGTGATCACATCGTTAAGATTTCCCGAGTGCAGCTTCTCTGTCCCATATAGAAGACACCCTGGTCCTCTGGTTGCTGTCTCACAGCAGACATCCTGGTCCTCTGGATTTTACAATTGCCCCACCCCTCTTCAGCAATGCTCCCAAGGGGTTGAGGTTGGGCATTCCACAGTCTGTTGTTCTTGGCATTTTGACCATTTACTGCATTCTGTGATACCCCCACCTGCTGCAAAAGGATGTTTCCTTGACGAAGGGAGGGAAACGTGTGTGTGTGTGTGTGTGTGTGTGTGTGTGTGTTTAAAATGAAGGCAGAGATTATAACCATGCTCCTGCTTCGCTTGGAATGTCTACCCCAACATTCATAAATTGTAAATTCTCTTCTGCCTGTACAGTGGAACCCAATCCCTTCCTCCGCCTCAATAAACTACTGCACTCTGGACCTTCTGCCTGTACAGTGGAACCCAATCCCTTCCTCCGCCTCAATAAACTACTGCACTCTGGACCCGCCAAACACCTCACCCATAAATAGCTATGCAGGGTATCGGTGATTTCCTTTACAGCCAAAGTAGGATAAAAGCTACACACAATTTAGTTATTAATTCATATGTTTTGGTAATTCACCAGTCTTTAAATTCACTACACATTTCTTCCACCTCCATCTGGAGAAGACAGCAATAGATACACATAGGTGTGAAACTGCTGGTCCTTGCTCAGCAATTGTCTTTGGTCCCGGAGAAAGCTGGGTTTGAGAGTGAGGGACAGCTGTAGGCAGAACTGTTTGACCCACATGAGCCTGTGCCTTGGAAGAGTGAGAGCCAAATCTCCATTGATCATGCCTAAATGCACAGCCAAGTATTTCAGGCCTTCTTAAAGGGGAGCTTTCTCATCGAGCATTCACCAGTGAGCTAAAATATGAACACAGTTGGTAGAGAAAGTGGCTTCGCAGCTTCTGCCAACAACGGAGACATCAGGAAGATGATCTGAGTAGGTGAGATCCATAGACTCAGAATGCTCAGCCTGGGCTGTTTCTAAGAGCTAACTCAAGTGATCATTCTCCTTCAGACCAGCAGGATGGGAGGCATTCTCAATTAAAACACTCCAGCCTTTTAGCTGCTTTCGGGGAAGGGTTGAGGAATGTAGTCAGTGCGAGGATTCTCTCTGGGCTCTGACCTCAGTCGAAACCACAGTCAAGACAAACAGTGACAGCCCTCTCCACAAAAATGTCATTGTGCCACCATCAGGCTTTCAGCAGAGAAATTCTGGCTTCTCAAGTGTGATGAGAGTCACCTGCCAAAAGTCACTTTTTTTAAAATCACAGAGTCAACAGTCACATCAGGCATGACACTTTGCCTTTTTCAGAGGTCCTGGGAATATGCACACCTCTTTGTAGACGTGTTTACTCTCTTGTCATTTCACGGCTGGGAATTAAAAGTAGCCCAGGGTTCAAATGTTTAGTGCTTTCCCTGTGTTCCATCCCTGGAATGCATGGCCTGTTGACAACATGTCATGCGCCGTATTGTTCCTCCATCACGCGGGTTCCTCCTGGGGGAAAAGCTGGCTGGTGGTTCCCCATCCTTCCTTGGCCTGGATATCAGTCAGGGTCCTCAGACATTTTGTTGTATGTTGTTTTCCTTTCCAGCTTTGCAATAAGTGATGGAATTCTGATCATGAAGATAATTTATGTGTGTCTTATAATAAAGGAGCCTCACTTCTTCAGGGGTTATGGCTGTCGATAGCTGTAGAAAAGACATATAAGAGAAATATGAACTTCTTAAGGTAAGAATTATTTTTGTGGGGTGTTCCCTACTGCAAATGGGGCCTCCTTCTAGTCTAGCCCTTCAAAGTGAAGCTAGATTTAAATCTGAAAGGAGTGAGTGATTCTGAGTCCTCAAGACTACTTCTGCCCTCCCCTCCCCTCCTCTCGCCTCCCCTCCTCTCCCCTCCCCTCCTTTCCTGCTTTTCCCAACATACCTGTTCCATTCGATGCTTTAGAGGAGGGAGGAGGATTGGAGTGAGGAAGGGTTTGAGCAGCACCCACTGACCTTTGAAGTCTAAGCGCAGCCTGCAAGAGGTGCAGTGTGGTCAAGGGCCCAGCTGCGGTTGCTATGGTAACAGCTGCAGCCCCCAGTCCAAGTAGCACATGATCTCTTGTTGGAGTGCATCCCAGGGGCTTATAGAATGACTTAGGAATAGGGGAGAACCAGAGATATCTTCGTCTGGGCTGCTATAACCAGATACCACAGACTGAGAGGATTAAGTAACAGAAATTTATTTTTTCTCAGTCTGGGTCTGGGAAGTCCAAGATCACAATGCCATCAGGTCCTGGTGCGTGCTCTCTTAAGAGCTTGCAGATGGCTACACACGGTGGGGAGCAAGCCCTGATTCCACTTCTCCTTCTTAGAAGGTCACCAGTCTGGCCTTCATGATGTCATTCAAGGCCGCACTTCTTCCAAATACCATCACACCAGAAATCAATGTGCGCATGGGAGGAGCACAAATATTCATTCCAAAAGAGACAATCATGGGGCTAGACAGACGGCTCAGTGGCTAAAAGCACTGGCTGCTTTTTAAGAAGACTCAGGTTCAATTTCCAGCACCTGCTGGTGGTTCATAACCTTCTGTAACCTTAGTTCCAAGAAATCCAATGCCTTCTTCTGGCCCCTGTGGCACAAGGCACACTGTGGTGCACAGCCATACACGTGGGCAAAACATTCATACTCACAATGTAAAAAATAAAACAAGATTAAAAAACAGAAACCCAGGCCATCATGAGGCATTAGACTAATCCGACCCCAGGAGCTTTGAGAGCAGGTGCCACCTACTTTGCCCCAGTCCCTGCCCCGTGCTATCTCACCCCCACAATAGAGGGCACAGCCAGCTACACTTGTGAGTTCATTGTGTCTACAGTCTTGACTCTTCAGCTCACTCTGCAAAGGAATGAGTCCTTCCTGTCCTCCTGGAGACATCACAACACAATAGAAAAGAAGTCATTCAAACAGACTCATTCTGGATTATTTGCCTATCATCTGCACATAACAGTGGGACAGTGAAATAAGTTGCCATTCTGGGATCCCCAGATTTCTCAATCGCACATAACCTGAGTTACACAAACCCATGTCTGTCCTAGTCCCTTCTTTTAACTCCACTTTCATCTCCTCCCTCCACATCCGGCCTCTCCAAGCCGCCCTGAGTGGGCCCCTAACAGCCCACTTCCCCTTGCCTGGCTGAAGTTTGTTTTTCTCTGTCCTATTTTCATGCCCTTCCAGCATGCAATGTGGTGTGGGTCCTGATGTCTGTTTGGGTTTCCATGGTTTACTTCCGTGATAGCATTGTCCTCCCATGAGTCAAACCCTGCCAAGCAGAGAGTTGCTTCTGTTCTGTCTTAAGTCAGTGTTGATACACTAGGCTTTCTCCTTGCTGTTCTGTTCGGTTTGTTGTGTTGGTCTACCTCGTGCCCCTCATTTCTTAAATAGCATTTGAGTGTGGACATCCCGGCACAGATAGTGGTCAGCTATGCAACCAAGGTCTGGTTGCTGATGGGTCTACACTGGCCAGGAGGAAGTGCCTTGTTTTAAAAGGAGCTTTTGTTTTTCTGGTCAAGCATGTAGGGGGTCTTAGAAAACCCAACCCTGTCCTTAAAAAACAATGAAAAGATAAACAGAACCCAAATCAACAACTCCCCTTGGATTTGTGTCAGAAGAGTACATGGAACAAATGGAGTCCTTCAAAGTTGGAGAGACAGACAGATACAGAGAATCCCAACTTGACCAGATAGAAATCCAGGAAGAAACCATTTTTGGGTAGAAAAACCTGAACTATAATCAGCAAATTTCTAGGGGGATTCAAGTAGTCAAGCCTGTGAATCCAAAACTCCATGGGGATCCATCATAGGCATGGGCACACTTCAAATACCTCCCGGTAGAACTTCTACAAGGTACACACCATGAACACACCTCTACCAGTACTCCTGTCTAACTCACAGCACAATTTATTAAGAATAAAAGAGACCAGAGGGACAGAGAGACAGAGACGAACGCAGTGAGAAAGACAGAGAGACAGAGATAAAGTATGAGCGATAGAATTTGCATTGGCTTGTATTTCTGGAATGCCGGCATTCTAAGACTACAAAGCTCCTCTGGAGAGGGTCCTCTCTCTATGTTATAACACAATAGATGGCATCCCATGGCAAGGATGCACATGCAAGAGACAAAGTGTAGGGAAAAGGGACCAATCAAAGAAACACACCCTGAGCAGAGCCAAAGAAACACACTTTGGCCCTGCAACCACAACCAAAGAAATGTACCCTGACCCTAAAACCAGTGCCAAAGGAACACACTTTGTCCCTGGAATCAGAGTCAGTGAAAGAAATGTACCCTGGCCCTAAAATTGGAGCCAAAAGGCTAAAAAGGACCAGAGAAAGAAACACACTTTGGCCCTGAAACCAGAGCCAAATCTGACCCTAATCCTGTGTAAAAAAGTAACCAATCCCGGAGCAGAGCTCTAGCCAATCTGAGCTCAGCACTGAAATCGGACCAATCCCTACTCTGGAAAAACTTCCCCAACCCCAGGAATCCCTATATAAACTCTGTGTATGTTCAGCTTGGCTGGTCCAGCTGTCTTCCAATAAACCCCTTTGGATGAGCTTCGGGTGAAGATCTTCTTTTGCGGCGGCGACAGAGCAGAGGCGACCCTGGGCAGAGCAGAGCAGAGCAAGCAGAGGCGACCCTGGGCAGAGCAGAGCAGAGCAGAGCGAGCAGCGCTGTAACACTTGCCCGGGAAACCTTCCTTGGCAGAGCAGAGTTGTTACACTCTGCTCCCGGCTCCCTGCTCTCTGCTCTCTGCTCTCCAGGAGCAGAGCTTAACTGTAGCAACTTCGCCAGAGAAACCTCCTGCGGAGCAAAACTGCTACACTAGGCGAACATCCCCAGCTGGAAGACCCTGTCCTGCCGGAGCAGAGCTGATACACCGGAGAAGCCTTTCTCTGAGGCAAGGCTGTAAGCTGCCAAGCTTACTGCAATCTGTGGTGGTCCTTGGCTCCCGAGCTCCAGGATACCTTTCTACCTGAGCTGTGTAACACTCAGTATCCTTGGCTCCCGAGCTCCAGGATACCTTTCCACCTGAGCTGTGTAACACTGAGTATTCTGTGACTCCCGAGTGCCAGAATGCCTGACCCACTCCTGTTCCATCCTGTCCTGACCCATCCCGACGAAACGCTTACACAAAGAGCTCATAACAACTAACTCCCACGCTAAGGGATACAACTGTGGTCTTATTCCACACACGAGCGATGTGTTTCTGTGACCTGACCGTGGACACCATCAAAATGACAAATAAGTTTTGACCTGAGTTTGGATGGGGCATTTAAACTACAACAACCACAGATTTCAAAGCTTGACATGTCATTAATATATCAAAGCCTTTAGTAGAAAAATTAGGCAATTGTAAATGGAATGACTGAACCAGAGAATTTGTGAATTTATAACTATGTCAGTTTTCTGTTGCTGCTAAGGTCTGGATAAGAATGGTCTGAAGTGGAATTCTCTGTGTGAAAACCTGAGTGCTGGCAGGGTGGTTTCTCCATGGAATATTCCAGGGGAGACTCAGGTGACCTTTCAGCATCTCCAGGAGTCCTGCATTCAAGACACCATGGAACGTCTGCTGCCTACACACCACCAACTCCAGCCTCTTCTCTGTCCCAGCCTCCCCTCACTCCCTAACTATCTCCTATCTCTGTTATGAGAACCTCAACATTCCATTAGGCCACCTGGATAATCCAGAATAATTCTGCCTAGAGTTCTTTAACAGCACCATTAATCCCAGTTATCATATAAGACAACTAACATGGACTGGAACCTATTCCAGCTAAAACTCCTGCACGGAAATCTTAGTTTCTCAACTATGACTGGACTTGATGTGGTCTTTGAAGGAACAAGGATGTCAAAATTATGTCATACAGGTAGGTCTTTAATGCAGAAGGACCAGTGTCCTTATGAGAAGGAGGTTAAGGCATGGGTACACATAGAGGACCTTGTGAAGACACAAGGAGAGAGCAGCTGCCTGCATGCCTAGAAGAGGTTCTAGAAAAACCCAACCTACTAACACTCTGGCCCTGGACTTCTAGTCTCAGCTGCATAATAAAATGGGTGGCTATTGTTTGAGTCACACAGTCTGTGGTGTTCTGCTATGACAGCCCTAAAGAATGAAGGTGGTAATGTGTTTGCGGTGTCAGGGCTGAGCACATGAACATCTTGGAGGGTTAGGAGACAGTTATTTAGCCTACCACAACAACTACAGTGAACCCACCCTGACATCTCAGTTTATTGAAAGCTGCAGGCCAAAGGAGCACTTTATAGTTAGTATAACAAGCCACTCTTTCTTTTGCCTTTGTGAGACAGGGTTTTATGTAGCCTAGGCTGGCCTCTGACTCACTGTGATGTTGAACATGGTCTTGGATTCCTGATACCCTCACCTCACTCTTGCATGTTGGAGTTTTGAGCATGCACCACCAGGCACGGTTTATGCAATGCTAGGGAGTCACGCTTTCTAGGTTTCATACTTATGTTTCTATTGCTGTAAAGAGACACCATGAACAAAACAATTTAGCAGAAAACATTTAACTGGGGCCTTGTTTACGGTTTCAGGGGGTGAATATATGACCACCATGGCAGGGAGCATGCCAGCAGGCAGGCGGGCAGGTATGGCACTGGAACAGAAGCTAAGAACTTACATCCTGATCCACAAGTTGGAGGCAGAGAGAGGGAGACTGGGCCTGGCATGGTCTTCTTTTAAAATTTTCAAACAGGTTTTATTCCCATACAATCCTGAGAAGTTTCCTTTGCTTAAAATGTACAAAGGGAACATGATTCTTTAATGTGAACAATAACTTATGATCTGGCTCCACTACTTGGGTGGCTTCATGGCTGGGTGAGAGGTAAGGGACCATCTAGGGCCTCCAGCCTCGGCCTCTCTGTGCTGTCCCTAGCTAGTACAGTCCTGGACTGACACAGCTCATCCCTAACCCTCCCCATGCACATGTGGGTGACGTGGAATGGAGAACCACCTCCCCTCAACTGCCACCTGCAGATGACTTTGGGGGATGAGGATTGCAGTTGACCCACTGTTAAGTCTTAGGGGTCTGGGGTCAGAGCACAAAGTACCCTGTGGGGTCCTCATGGGATGCATGGCATGGTTTTTATGAAATGCAAATTGTACCCCAAATGACATATCTCCTCCAACATGGCCACACCTCCTAATTCTTCCCAAACAAGGCCATCCCTCCTCCAACAAGGCCACACCTCCTAATCCTTCCCCAAAAGTCCACAACTGGGGACCAAACAGTCAAATCTTAGAGACCATTCTCATTCAAACTATCACACTGGACAAGCAACCACTCTACCCACTGATCTATATCCTCAGCATATCATTTCATTATTGAAATAGCCATATGGTACAGCGAGCATCACCAAAGAGTGCCTTAGAGAAGCACTCATCTTTCATTACCGTAAGAAGGGACATCAGGGACAATGCCTCAGGCATCTAAATTATGTCTCCCTTTTTCTCAAAAAAAAAAAAAGCAAAAGGTGGGGGTTGGACAGGTAGGGTCCATAGCTTAGTGGTTAAGGGTGTACACTGCTCAGGCAGAGTCTGGTTCCCAGGACCCGTGTCGGGAGGCTCACAACTGCCCTTCACTCCAGCTCGCGGGGTTCTGTCACCTTCTTGTGGCCTCTGCAGGTACGGTACATTCCCACACAGACACACAGATATATATGCACATAACTAAAGCCAAAAACAAATATTTACAATAACAATGCTAGTGGCAGTGGGGTTGCTGTCTTCTGATAAACATGAAGAAAAGGAGACAGGAGCCTCGCTGAGGGCTGGACGGGCCTCTCTGGCCACCAGGCTCCTGTGTCTGCGTCTTCAAAGCCCTTGCAGGCTCATCCGGCATCCTGTGAATGTGCACTGAGAAGCTTCCTCAGTCAACCCTGCCACCTTGGCCCTCTGTGATCACCATAGGGACATCCTGCAGGAGGGGTGGGGACGTATGCCCCCAAGGACCCTGTTAGATCTCATAGCTCTGTGTGCTTCCTTCTAGGGGAAGGCCTGTGGTTTTCAGCCTCTAACATTAGACACAGCGTTGGCAGACGCCCAGGTTTTCCTGTGCCCATGACCCTGGCATTCTTTCTCTTGCTATCCAAACAGACACTCCCTTGGCTCCCACTCAACAAAGAACTGGCACCCCAGAGGCCAAATAGTCTTGTCTCTGAAGGGCAAACAAAACTAAGACAGGTAGGAAAGCTGAGCCTTGTTTGTCTCTGAACAGGGTGCTGTGGAGGTAACAGCCCTGTGAGTCACCTGGAAAAAGGGGACACGAGGCTGGCCACCCTGGGACCTGCTCAGCCTAAGGCTCTATGTGGCAGGATTTGCCGCCTGGGCCCTTGCTGCCAGGCAATGAAGAGTAGGGCTTAGTGTTTACAGTGGGTTCTGTTAACTAGGCCACGGTTAAACTGGAAAGTGTGTGTGGTTCTATGGGCAAACACATAGGGGCTGACACTACCTCTAAGCACAGCCCTGCCGGAGAGTCGCACCCCAGATCCATTCTGACTGTTTTATGCCACTCAGGTCAGGGTGATTTGTTACAACAGGAGGCTAATAACTCTAATTATGTCATGACTATTTTCCCTCACAGCAGCATATTACTCTGTGGTATAAAAAGGCCGGCCAGCCTTCCCTCATAAACTATTTAATGTTTGCAAATGGAACAACGATAAATATGAATTAAATACACTTAGGCACACATTTTGAGATTCTGTTCTGAGAGTGGAATTCCGGGAACAAAGGCCACACCCTTCACTTCGGCACAGTGCATACCTCTCTTGCTTGAAGCCTAACACTCAAAAGCCTGTAATTTCTGTAAATATTATTTTATACTAGTTGGTACAAGATATAATAACTCTATGACTCATTCATGTTACCGTGATGACAAGAGCCGTCCTTGTGAGTGTAAAAATCAACCTTCCACAAGTCAGGCACAACCTGGTACTTTAGCCGTCTGGATTCCTCTTCCTACGTAGTCAGTCATCATGAGCTCACATCTGTCACGTCTGGTTTGGGTGCCAGGTGTGAATTTAAAATGTGTTTCTTTGTGATCTTTCTTTTATTATTCTGATCTCTAAAATATTGAAACACAGAAAATGACACCTAAACACTTGGGAGAGGGGCGCTATGGTGACCTCACCTTCAGCTTTTTACGAATAGGTAAAGCAGCGGTTCTCAACCTTGGGTCGTGACCTCTGGAGTCAAATGACCCTATTGCATGGGTTACATATCAGATGTCTGCATATCCCTATTAACATTGCAATTCACAACAGTAGCAGCATCACAGTTATGAAGTAGCAAAACAAAAACAATTTTATAGTTGGGGATCACCACCACATGAGGAATTGTATTAAAGAATAGCAGTATTAGGAAAGTTGAGAATCACTGTGGTAAGGTAAAGGGACCTCTGCTGGCTATTCTGAAAGCCTACATGGACTTCCAGCATCTCCACCCTGAAGAAATCATCAAGAAACTCTGTACTAGCTAGTTGTGTGTGTAAACTTGACACAAACTAGAGTCATCAGAAAGGAAGGAGCCTCAATTGAGGAAATGTCTCCATGAGATCCAGCTGTAAGGCATTCTCTTAATTAGTGATTGATAAGAGAGGGCCCAGCCCATGGTGGGTGGTACCATCTCTGACCTGTTCTCAAATTAGTTAACTTTTTACCAAAATTATTTTGCTCATTGCTGTGGCATGCCTAGGAAGAATTTCTGGTTCACGAGGATCCCTTACACTTATTCCATCCTGCTCTATCTGTGCCTCTCAGGGAGAATCAAGGAGCAGGGGATGCTAGACCTCTCCTGTAGACCTGAACCACTTTTGGATACCATAACCCACTTTCTGTTTTCATTTCTTCTCTTTGTGGCTTATATTATCCTTCCTCTGGCCCCTCCCCTAAGTTCTAGTTTCTCCATTATTCTAAAAAATACTCTGATCAAAAGCGACTTAGGTGAGGAAAGGAATTATGTGTCCATCATTGAAGGACAAGAACTCATGCAGAAACCAGGAAGAACATTGCTCACTGGCTCATCCACAGGCTCACTCACACTCGGTTATCTTCCTTATGCAGCCCAAGACCACCTGCCCAGGGGAAGGAGCCTCCCACAGTGGGCTGGTCCCTCCTATGTCATTTAACAATCAAGACAATCTCCCAGAGACATGCCCACAGGCTAATCTGATCTAGGCAATATGTCAACTGAGACTCCCTTCTAAGGTGACTCTAGGTTGTGCCAAAATCACAGTTAAAGCTGAATAGGACCATCCGCGAACACAGTCTTAGTGCTGCCTTTTCTGGGTAGTATATAAAGGCACATGGTATCAGGTCACAAACCAGAGAACTCATTTTAGCACCTAGAAATGACCTTGAACGGAACAATGGGATGTTGCCAGGCTCTGCTCATTTACAAGAATCTGAAGTTCATCCCCCCCGACCCCCCCCCCCGCAATGAATTCCTTGTTGGAGCTGCTCTGCCCCCAAATTTGTTCTGCAATAAGTCCCCCAGCAAGGTTGTGTGGCTTCTATGTAAAAGGCCTGTTACCAGGGAAGAAATCTAAATGTAAGATCCCATTAGCATCATTAAAATACTCATGCAAAAAACCACAGAAGCGTTATATTTCTTCCTAGACTCCTCGACAGCTTTCTCACCCATAAAATCCCCAGATCTTCTATTATCACATTAGCAATAGAGACAAAATGTCATCTCTCTCATGCTCTGCCACTCCCCTCCCTCTGCCACTGAGCAATAACCATGCCAACCAGAAACGTCACAAGGTTGTCTGGGAGCAGTTTTTTCTCTATGGCTGTGCACCGTTGGGTTCGTCACAAGGTTGTCTGGGAGCAGTTTTTTCTCTACAGCTGTGCACCGTTGGGTTGGGGAGGGACCAGCTAGATGGGACAGTGACAGATATCTCTGCCACTTCTCATTTCTCATTTTCTACTTCATCAGTCACACACAGAGCAGGAAGAACACAAACCTGGAAACTTCCCCTGAAAACATTATGGTAAAAAGATGACAAAGATTGGACTGGGGGAATGCTTATGCCGTTGTAAGAGTGAGTACTGTTCTTGCAGAGGATGGGAGTTCAGTTCCCAAGACTGATGTCAGGCAGCTCACAACTGACTCTAACTCCACTCCAGGGATCTGGCACCCCTTCTGGCCTCCTTGGGCACTGATACACATTCATCATGCATTTACATAAACATATACACATACACATAATTAAAACATCTTTGGTTTATGTTATGGGTTGAGTTTTTTGTTTTTCATTTTATCAATCCTTCACAAAATACATATAAAGCTCTAATCCCAATTCAGAGGGTAGTTTCTTTCAAAGTAATGTGCTTAGTTAATTGACAATACCTCACATTGTTGTAGAAAAGGCCCCAATTCTGTAGGACTGTTGTCATATGAGATGATCTGTGAGGACAGACACACAGGGTGAACCAGTGTGACAGCATGGGCAGAGATAAGAGTCACACAGCTGATAGCCTAGCACACCAAGGAACACAACTATGAACACAAAAGTCAAGAGAAAGAAGGCAGGATTCTTTGTAAGTTTTCAAGCGAGCATGGCCTGTCTTCACGACTTTCAGTCTTTAGAACTGAGATACAGTGTCTTTTGAAACCACCAGTGAACATCAACCACAGTGTGATCCTGACGATCCAGATGAGTGTTTTTGTCCATGGCAGCATCAGAGGCTAGCTAGCATCTGTGTTGTCTGTGGGCAGAACCTGGGGACTGGGTGGTAAGAGATGGAGAGACAGAGGGAAGTAGTCAGGAAAATAAGGGAAAGAGAGATGGGGTAGGCTCTTACTTGAGATTTTTTCCCATTTACCTTCCAGGGATTGAGGGGCTCAGAGAAAGCAAGTGACTCTTGTAGCTGTGGCTTGGTTCATCTGTAGGGATGTATCTTAGCCTATCCTTGGCCATAGACTGGGATACCCTGAGTTACATATGACTGCTATCTAAGAGCCTTGTTGTGGTTTGGATATGAAATGTCCCCCATGGGTTCCTGTGTTTGAAGATTGGGTCCCCAGTGGTAGCACTGTTTGGGGAAGCAGAGGCTTGATGGAGGGACTTGTCTCAGGAGGTATGTGTGTGTGCACACCTGAATGGAGACCAGAGGGCAGCCTTGGATGTTGTTCCTTAGGTACTACCCAGCGTGCTTTTTAACCCTTATTTTTTAATTGCAATTTTTAAATTAGATGTGTTTATATGTATGTGTGTATGCGTGTGTGTGTGTGTGTAAGTGTGTTACAATGTGTGTGGAGTTCAGAGGACAATTTGTGGGAGTCTGTTCTCTCCTTTTTTTCTTTCCACTGTGTGGGTCCTGAATCAAACATGGGTTGTAAGACATGGACACAAGTGATTTTAAAAAGTGGTGTGCAAACCGGGTGGTGGTGGATCTCTGTGAGTTCGAGGCCAGGCTGGACCGACAGCCTCCAAAACAATACAGAGAAACCCTGTCTTGTAAAAAAAAAACATAAAAAAAGGTGGTGTGGTGTGCAAGAGAAAGATGCCATGCAATGGAGCTTGGGTGAAGCGTTTTTTTTTTAATTGGGGGAAGGTGAATAGGAAAAGTGGGGAGGGGAGAGGGGAGACCAGCCTCTGGGGACAGGAGCAGCAGAAGAGAAGAAAGAGCCAAAGAGAGAAGGAAAGACAGGCAGAGAAGCAGAGATCGAGAAAGAGAGAAAGATGGGAGATGGGCAGGCCCCTTTAAAGAGCAGTGAAGGTGCACAGGTGGTGCTTTTAGTGGCTGCAGCTGAGGGCACATCCTATCAGAACCCCAATGGCAGGCCAGTATAGATGTCTGAATACTAACATTCTTCCCTTTTTATTTATTATAAAAAGGTTAGGCATCAGAAAGGGGTAGCAGGTGAGGTAGGGATGAGGATATTATGTTCTCAAGACTACTCCCTGCTGGCTTAAGGGGTGTCATCCATCTTTGGGGAACCTGGGAAAGCTGGGGTGCTGACCACATCCTGGAGTCACTTCACTGTCCAGGCTCTGTGGAACCATCAGGTGCCGCCTGGACCTGGTAAAATGCTGTTCGAGGTGGATCCTAGGGCTTAAAGCCCCTGATCCTTTCCCACCGCCACAGCTTCACCCGGACATGTTTGGTAGTCTTGAACCTACAGCTAGTAGTCCTTCAATAATAGCTGATTAGGAGTGGTCAGTGGGAGCAAGGAGGTATAGACAATGACACAGCTCCAATGAGGGAGGCAGAGAAATAAGACCCAAGGGTGTGCAATTCTTAGCATCCCAGGAATTTCAAGGCAGGCACAGGCTGCTCAGTGATCATCAAACACAGAGCAGGGGCCAGAAGCTCTGAGCCATCTTGGTTGTTCCATTTTATTTTTAGAAACAAGGTCTTTAACTAGGACCTGGGGTTGACAGATTCAGCTATACTGACTAGACAGTAGTCCCAGGAATCAATCTCTCTAGTCTCCCCAGAGTTGGGATTACAGGTATGTTCCACCATGTCCAACTTTTTAAATGGGTACTGGGACTCAAACTCAGGCTCTCGTGATTGTATACTAAGCAAGATACTGGCTGAGCTGTGTTCCCAGGCCCACATATTGCTTTTGCATGAATTGTGTATTGTTTCTTTCTTGTTTAATACTTTTTTTGCTAAAGCATTATTGTCTTGGGAAAACTATATCAAGGGACTTGGAGGTTCGTGGCCCAAGAGTGTGGCTGGAAGCTTTCTTCAGTGTCCTGTGGGGCTCCTGGTTGTTCCTGCTGACACAGCTTATTGTAGGAGGCCTTTGCTTTGTTTCTGTTTCGCGTTGCCCATATCCATGGTTAGCAGCAACTATAGAGGTGCCCTCAGTCTTCAAGAGCTCCTTGTCCTCTTACAGGCCAAGTTCTACATGCATGCTGCTCCATGTGGGCTGATTCAATGACTGACCACAATGCTGGATTTGGAGGTCAGCTTGTCACTCTGCATATTATTGTTCACAGTTTTAAACAGAAGCATGTGGCCTTGCCTTTTACTAACTGAAGAGAAAGTGGAGACACAGTGTGAAGAGTAAGTCTAACCCCTCAGTGGGCACAAAGTGGGGAGGAGAAGATTAACAGACATACATGAGCTCTAGTGTGCACACATCACATACACACTCACACATGCACACACACGCACGCATGCACACACCCCATATGCACACGTGCATAAACACTATATGTAGCCAAACAGGAAATGGGTAGAGCAGACGAGGAAATACCATGCACAATATTTCTATCAATCTCACAATTTTATGATAGAACCTATTGCTAAAAATTTAAAAAGAAGGAACGGAGGGCTTTATAAAAATTAAGTTATTTATAGAAGCAGAGCTGGCTGATAAGTGCCTAAGGATGACAAGGGAAGGTAAAAGAATGAGACAAAGCGTGAGCTGGGAGACGTCTTGAAAGGCATGAATGAGAAACAAGCTGCTACAGACGAGGATGGAGCCAGAAGCAGCACACGGGGCAGAGCTGCCGTGAAATATCCATCACCAATACTGTAGGCAACAGGACTAAGAACGACGAGGGAAAGGAAAGGAGCAGGGCAAAGAAATGAAGAGAAACTGAGGAACAAGCAAGGCAGACAGCAGGCATCAGATGCTTACAGGAAGTCGAAGAATAAAAGAAACCATCATTAACAGCCAAGATGATGTGGAGTTTGGAGTCTGGGGGTGGTCTGTGGGCAATGAATATAAAATTTCAATGGGATGAATAAACACAAGGGATCTTATATAATTTGGTAGCAATGGTTAACAATGCATTGTGTTCTTGAGAAATGCTGTGAGTCTATGTAAATAAAGGCTTCTTACCACAAATGTGTTAACCCTGTGTTGCAATCCATGCTAAATAGTCATCCTGTGATATATATTAAATACATATTTAAAATAACATATTGTGCATAGAAAATTCATGCAATGTTGTCAGTTTTGAAAAACCAAACATTTTAGGATATGGAGGTGGCTCAGTTGGCAAAGTGCTTGCCCCACAAGCATGAAGTCCTGAATTCAATACCCAGAACCCATGTAAAAGGCATGGACTCAGCAGCACTTGTCTGAACCCCACAGAGACACGTGAACATCTGGGGCTCGCTGGACAGCTCAACTAGCCTATGTGGTGAGATCCACACTAACGAGAGACCCTGCCTCAAAAAGGAGGAAGGTGGCTCCTGAGGATGAACACCCGAGGGGTGACCTCTGAACCCTACATGCACATGCATGTACACTCACTCTCACACACATTCTCTTTCTCAAACACACATTCTCTCACACGCATGCACACACACTTACACATTTATGCAATCTTTCACACATGCACTCAAACATATAACTCCCATACATACTCTGACACACACTTTCTTCCACAGACATACTCTCACAAACACTTTCTCATACCCATTCACACACTCTCACATATGATATAGAAATGAATACTTTGTATTGGTAGTGGGCTGGAGAGATGGCTCAGAGGCTAAAAGCACTGGCTGCTCTTCCAGAGGTCCTGAGTTCAATTCCCAGCAACCACATGGTGGCTCACAACTAACCCCTCTCTCACACACTCTCACATACACTTGTACACACACACTCTTACACACATACACACTCCCCTATACACTTGTACACGCACTCTCTCATATGCCCTCTCACACACATACATGCTCTCATAATACTCACACATACTCTCTCACACATACTCTTTCATACACACTCTTTTACACATATATCTACACACACACACACACACACACACACACACACACACACGAGAGAGAGAGAGAGACAGAGACAGAGAGAGAGAGACAGAGAGAGAGACAGAGAGAGAGAGCATTCTTACAAAGCATAAACAGAGTGTAAAGCTTCTGTATCCCAGCAGTAGCCATCATGGGTGTGCTTTCCCTGTCACATGTAGGCAACACTACTCAGCAGCAGGCATCCTGGGCCCAAGCTCACTCCCTCAGGAACAGAGTCGATGGATCTGCCCCTTCTAAGACCTGTGTGGGAGATGAATACCATCAAACTACATTGTAAGAAATTCTCAAAGATCACGTTAAAAACTATCTGAAATGAAGTAAAGAAGAACCTGTTGGGGATGTCCCAGCATCCTGCTGTGGGGACACTTGAGAGCCAGAGAAATCAGAGCCTGCCTGCAAGGAGCTGAAGTGTCAGTCAGGGGCTGCAGTACTTCAAGTGACTTCAAGGTACAATGGAGTGTGAGACACAATGGTCCAGCTTGCTCTGGGCTAGCCTGCAACAGGGCAGGACGTCACAGACTGCCTTCCACAGAACATAGCCCCTACAACTTATAACTTCCATTAGGGCTTGTTTTACTGTTTTGCAACAAGGTCTTGTGTTGACTACACTGGCTTCGAACTCCCTGGTGGCTAATAAGGACCTTGAATTCCTCATCCTCTGGCCTCTGCTCCTGGAGTCCTGGCCTTCCAGGTGTGTATCACCAATTCCTAGCCATGGTCACCATTTTTAATAGATCTTCTGTAGGTAAAAAAGGTTCCATAGTCAAATATCTTTAGGAAACACTGGATTTTTTTAAAGTCTTATTTTCTCCTCTTTCTGTAGCCATTGACCACCTGTAACTCTTCTTCTGGGGGTAGAAGAACCTTGTGGAATCTACGCCGTCCACACTGGCATGTCACCTGGCATTACCATTAAGGAGGTCTCTTTCAGGCAATCATATTATTGACAGTTCATGGGTACATTTTCCCTGACATGTCACAGAGGCATGTGGTCCTCTGGCTCTTAAAATCCTTCTGCACCCTTTTTGAGATTTTACATACACATTGAATGGACTCAGTAGGTTGTAAATGTATATGCACAAACATATATGTGTGCTATAATAAAGAAGAGGTCGTGAATGTGGGAAGGGGAGACTGGGAGAGGAAGGAGAGATGGGAGAATGTAGATGCAGTGCACATGTATGATGTTTTCTTTAAAAATCATACGAATAAAGATAAGGTGAGTATGGGAAAGAAATAAGCCTAGCATCTCCTCTACTGTAGAGTTTCTAAGAATTAATACGCAATATGAACTGGAAATTACTATGATAGAGAGGGCTTGCAGTGACTCCTATTTTAACTTGATCAGAGACTCTCTCAGAACCCTTTTATGACAAGCTTCCTCAGGGTGACTTGGGACATGACTACCCACAGCTAGATTTTAGAAAGTAAACTGTAGGACCACTCCAGGTGCCCGATCTGACTTCTGGATTCAGGAACGATGTGTTCTAGGCACCTCACCTTAAAATTCAGAACACATCATCTGCAGACAGATGTGTTGGAAATCCAATCATTAGAGCTACATGTATACATGTGGGTTAAGCAAGATGTTGTGGGCTAGTCTGGAAACCAAACGCAAGAAATAGAGTTGGCATTTTTAATGGCATCCTGCAGAACTCAATCTGGGCTTAGCTGATGGTCTGACTTGGCTTTCTTGAAGCAAAGATCTCTCTCCACTTTGGCCCCAGACTTGGGATAGGTGTCTACTTTTTGAACAAGTAAAGCTATCGTGAATTTTTTTTACCAGTTACCAACTTATATGCCTCGAGACTCAGAGACAGCTTCTTCTGTGTTGAACTATTCTTCAGGATTAGAAAAAAAAAGAGCCCCAAATAAATGTCTTACAATTATAATCGGCATCAATTATGCGTTGCTATGGAGCCTTGCTTGGTTACAAATTCCTCATGTGTTGCTTCTTATCCTGCTCAAGTTTCAGTCACTCCAGGGCTGCTCTGACTCTAATGAGAGATAATACATCAATTTTTAAATAGTTTGAGTCTTTCCACCAGCAATAGTGATTCAAGGAGTGCCAAGAAAATACAACAAAACAGGAGGGAGTGATAATTCACTAGCATGCCAACACAAGCCTTACAACAAAACAGGAGGGAGTGATAATTCACTAGCATGCCAACACAAGCCTTACAGAGGAAAGACTTGCATTCATTTTCCAGGATGGAAGTTTTGTCGTAACAGCTTGAGGCATGAAACTCACTTATTTCTTTATTTTTCTGTCAAAAGATTACTCTTAAGGCTCAAGCTGTTCACTGGGAAGCAGGCTCCTTGTGACAAATTTTATGCTCATCGAGATTTTTTTTTCCCCCCCTGAAGGGGAGAGTGAAGAGACTTTAGTATTTGTCAGAGTGCCTCTCAGTCTATGTTTGAGGGAGAAAGACAGAAACTGACGCCAGGTCAAGTCAGATGGACTGAACAAAATATTTTGGAGAGGAAGATAATGTATGGAGTGGGGATGAATTGAGGTGTGGTGGTGTTTGATTTAAACATACAGCCACACCCCACATGTTGCCCTAGGCTTCTTGACGGATGGGTCTCTCCTTCAGAAAGGACTTGTGGGATTGCATCAGTTAGGTTTTTTGCTGGGTTTGTTGTCATCATTGTTTTTATCAATTTGACACAAGCTAGAGTTAATCCGGGAAGAGGAACTTCAACTGAGAAAACACCCCCACTAGACTGGCCTATAGGCGAGTCTGCATTGCATTTTCAGATTGGCCTACAGGCGAGTCTGCATTTTCATGGTTGGTGACTGATGTGGGAGGGTCCAGCTCTCCGTAGGCAGTACCATCCCTGGGTTGGTGATCCTCAGTTATAAGAAAGCAGACTGAACCAGCCACAAGGAGCGAGCCAGTGAGCAGTACTCCTTCATGGTGCTCTGCTTCAGTTCCTGCCTCTGGATTCCTACCTGAGTTCCTACCCCGCCTTCCCTTCATGGTGGACTGAAAGCTGTAAAAAATGAAATAAGCCCTTTCCTCCCCTTCAGCCTCGGTGTTTCTTTGGGCAATAGAAAAAAAAAAAAAAAAAAAAAAAAAAAGAAAGTAAGCGACATGGGAGTGGACTGCTAGAGGCAAAGTGGTGTTTACCTCTGTGTTTTTGACATTTTCTTTACTGGCATATATTAGTAAATCTGTGGCATATGGTATTGAGCTTTGTAAAGAAAATACATGTCAAGTGTATCATGTAATTTGATCATATTCACCTGTCCTATCCTCCTCTGTCTCTTCCGCTGCATTCTCTCTACAAACATCCCAGTGCCCTCCCTCCACACATGTAAATGCTCTTGTGTGTCTGTGAAAACAATCCAGGCCCCACGAGTTAGAGCTTATTATCCTTCTGAGTTTGACTTGTTCCACTTAATATGATGATCTCCAGTTGTGTCCATTTGCTAGCAAATGACATAATTCCACTCTTTCATAGTGTCGGAATAGATGCCATGGGATGCATATACCACATTTTCTCTTTCTATCTGTCCACTGATGGACACTTAGGCTAATCCTATAACTTGGCTGTTGTAAATGGTGCTGTGTCTAGGGTGCAGTGACTTAGTTTCTCGAATATTGACCATGTCAGTGTTTATTTTATTATTATTTGAGTCTTCTATTTTATCATCTCCATATAGATAATAGGTCTTAGCAATGAGTAAAGTTTCATATACTCAGTCCAAACATCTGAAAGCCATGTTTCAGCAGAAGAATTTTTGAAGTAAAAATTAGACAATATATTCACTCAATGCCCATTTAGATGTGTCATCCATGTGCTCACTATTAGACATAAAACACGCAGACCGAATCTTCACGTTTGAAGATTTATGTGAGTATGAGGAGTGTGTGTGTGTGTGTGTGTGTGTGTGTGTGTGAATGTGGGGTGTGTATGTATGCCTACATGTACATACCTGCAGAAGACAGAAGAATGAATTAGGTGTGTGTGTGTGTGTGTGTGTGTGTGTGTACCTACACGCATATGCCTGTAGAAGACAGACGAATGAATTAGATGCCCCTGGAGATGACATTAGGGGCAGTTGTGAGTCACCTGATGCGGTGCTGGGAACTGAATGTGAGTCTTCTGTAAGATCAGTACATATTCTCAACTCCTGAGCCATCTTTTCAGCTTTGGACTGTCTGCTTCCTGGAAACAGCATCTCATATTCTCAACAACCTTTGCTTAATGAAAGCATGTAGGGTGCTGAGACCCCGCCATGTGGGGTGCTGAGACCCCACAATGTGGGGTGCTGAGACCCTGCCACGTGGGGTGCTGGGACCCCGACATGCAGGATGCTGAGACCCCACCATGGCTGGCAAACAGGTACATTATTATTATTTGATTTGGAAAGAACAGAACCTTGTCACCAAATTGTCTTTTAATATCAGGAATTTAACGTCACAGGAAGAAGAGATGCAATTGAAATGGAAACAACCCTAGAACTATACCTACACAGTCTAACTTTAACACACAGCAATGGATGTGGAAAATTCTGGTGGGGTAATTATGTTAACAAGCCATTAGTCTTTCATGGGTTTGGAAGCCAGATTTTAAGCACTGCAGTGAGTTGTCAGGTCCTATGAACTTGGTTACAATTTCTGCTTCATAGGAATCAGTGTCAGGCTGCCGATCCCAGACCCCTTTCCTCCTTGGGCTGCATAAGAATATTCTTAGGTAAATTGGAATAGAAAACAAGCCCCCTGCCCTTGAGGTAGTGAGTGGCCGGGTCAACCAAAAATCTAACAGTGCTGGCCACTGTATAATGAGCAGTCAAAATTACTCAGTTACATAGTGACAGAAAAGTAATTGCAAGCCTGAAGTACATTCAATACCTGGGATTGAATTTTGCAATAAATCTTTAAAATTGTCACTTATGTTTGATTTCTTTATACTACATATAATGGCTTCTCCACTGAAATATAGGCACTTTCGATTTTTTCATTTTTCTGTAATAGCTCCTTTAAAAATTAAGATCTTGTTTTGTGGTACCCACAGGTTGACACAGTGCACTGATTTTATACCCAGCTGCGCCACAGCTTGGGATGGCTGTCCATGCAGCCAGCCATTCACTGCTGTCCTTGTTTCTCATCAATATCCTCATGGTGAGCCTGGCCAGCTTACCTCTTTGTTTTAGTTGTAAACTGTACAAAGGTATTGAGCCTGACATGTTCACATCTTCTGTTTACACTTAAAAGAAATACTGATGTATAGTCAACTACTTTAGGAGAGATTTTATTTATACAAACTCGGGAGTCCTGGCATATTCTTTTTTTAGTTTTTTTTTGGGGGGTATATGTATGGTGTGTGTACGTAGTGTTCACGTGGGTGATGCTTGCATTCGTGAAGATAGGTAGATGCCAGTATTAGATGTCTTCCTCAATGGCTTCTCCACCATAGCTCTTGAGACAGGGCCTCGCACTGAACCTGGAGCTCACAGATTTGATGAGACTGCTGGACTCATAAGATCCAGGGATCCTATTGTCCCTGCCTCTGCAGAGCTGGGCTTATAGGCGCATGCTGATGCATCAGGCTTTCTAATGTGGGTCCTGGGGGTCTGAACTCAGGTCCCCATGCTCATGCAGTGGGCACTGACAGCCTGAGCCCTCTGCCCAGGATTGGACACTGCATACCCTAAAGCAGTTGAGATAGACACTAGACAAGTGTATTTATAGATAGTCATGGGCTCAGTGAAAACATGCCTTGTACCAAATAACTTGATTGGCTCCATAGTCAAGACTATATTCTCTTGGTAGTATTCTGATTTCCCCCTCTGGGCCTGTTCTGTGTGCTGACCCTGGCCTAGGATCTCACTCAGCTTGTGAGTCAGAGGGAAGCAGACTGTTAATTGAGGACAGAATGTTTAGGATAACAAAGGGCCTGTTGAATGGGTTGCATGGCAATGGATTGGCAAGTTTGCAGGGCCAGGATCAAGGGTGGACGTAGGCTCAGTGCAGGGTATTAGGGACTCCTGGACAGACAGGAGACCCTTCAGGAGAGAGTTGCTGAGCGCTCTCACAGCAAAAAAGACATTTATAAATCAACAAGGTAGGGAGAACAACAGTTCTTGATGGCTGGGGAAGCTGGGGATACATGCTAATGAGGGTATATGGAGTGACAAGGAAGTCTTTGTCTTCATCAAAGGAAGTCATCACCGGGTAGCAATCAGTGGATGCTGGATACGGTGTGTGGCATAAATAAATAAATAAATAAATAAATAAATAAATAAATAAATACTCGGTCAGAAATGAGATGCTGATAGACTACGTGGGGAAGTAATTTGTGAACTCATCTATTTTTTTTTTTGTCTGCTGTTCAGAATGGAAATAGCATTTCTGGGAGAGAGCCTGGGTGTCTCCCTCAGGTTTCCAATTACTAATGCTAATTATTCACTTCATTTCCATTCCATCAGTAGGCAGGAGCTGGTGAAGGCCCAGGCTGTGGAATGTCTGTTGTTTGGGGGAATAGGGGTTCTTGTTTATTTAAAAATGCTGTGGAGGTTAAACACTTGCAGACACACGGGAGAATACTGGGGCAGAGTTTGCCTCTCTCCATGTCCCTTGTGGGCTGGCAGCTTCCAGACCTTTGTTCTAAACAGACAGTCTATAGGACAGGCTGGAAAATAGAAGGATTCACAGACACATAGGTGGATAGTAGATGGATGAATAGATAGATGATACAGATAGATGCTAGCAAGACAGGTGACAGATGACAGACACACAGATAGTATGTGGATGACAAACAGATGAAGGATGGATAGATGATGCATAGTTTAACAATAGCAATTAATAGATTTTGGTCAGTTTGCAGAGGTTTTTAGACAAGTTTTGACAAGTCACACAGTCCAGGGATGGAAAAACAGGCCCTAGACGTAGCCCTGACTATACAGTGGAAGCCACCCTGGAATATTCCTTCCAAGGATGCATTCAAGACCAGCACTACTGTAGGCCTGCAGTAAACACCAGTGACAGTGAATTTTCATTACTGCAGGGCCAACTTAGTTCTTACTCTGTTCCAGCAAGCATTTGATTTTCTCTAACTAAGCTGGCAGAACCTTCCTCTACAGGCAAGACTACAATAATTTAATTCCTTCTGCTCTTGGGTGGGGGGACCCCAGACAACAGCAACCTCTGTGCCCCACCCTCTTCTCTGCCTACCCATGACCCACAGAGAGTGGTGGACTGCAGCTGAAAGTACTCAGAGAGCAGCCAGCTGGGTGGGAGAGAAAGGGGCGCAGACCTTGGGCCTAACTCCTTCAAGAGAACTTTCTGTGCAGCAGCAGTGGCTACTTGGCCTTTTCCCTTTTTCTTAGTTTGTTTGTCCAGAAGGAGGGAGGAAAGGAGGGGGAAGGGGGATTGAGGGAGAGAGAGAGAGAGAACTGGCAGGAAGGAATTGCAAAGAATCAAAATTATGTTTTTATTTGTTTTTGTATCTTTAAATGACACAGTGTGTTTGTCTTAGCCCCATCACACAGTTAAGACCATGCTAGGAGTTTTATCTTCAAGCTGATCTCAGGCTTGTGCTATGCACATCTGATTATCTTTATAGATTTGTGTGTGTGTGTGTGTGTGTGTGTGTGTGTGTGTGTGTGTGTGTGCTACTGGGGATTGAACCTAGGGCCTTGTGCTTGCAAGGCCAGCCCTCCACCACTGACCTGTGTCTCCAGGATCAATTCTATGGATTTTAAAAGTGAGAATGAGATGAAGGTATTTAAAATGCAGCGAGCCTACCTTTGTTCTTCTATCCGGGAGCTTGCAGCATGTTTCCTTTGAATGACAGACAGTATTCAAGTTTCTGTACATGGTGATGATGCTCTGACATTTGCCTGGGCGGCAGTGTCCCTGTCAGGGCTTGCCTGTTCTTAAAGATGACACAGAGCACGGTTTTAAATACATGGTCATCCAGAGTCACCTTCCGTGTCTGCCTGTATGACCTGGGGACCATATTCCTCTGCCTGACCTAGCCCAGTCTCCTCCAGTCCAAGGCTGGGACAGTGATCAAACCAGCCAGTCATATGCTTTCCTGCTTGCCTGGCCTTTCTGATCTAGGGAAGTCAGAATACAGGTGGTGGCCATGCTTTCCTCTTACCCCATTCTCCTGTGGTAGCTTCTCAGTGTGGTTCTGTGTGGGGAATATTCCCTCCTGTCTCTAGAGACCTATGAGCACTGGAACTTTGGTTTTCCCCAAAGTCTTCTCCGTGGCTGCACCTGACCAACCATCTCATCAAAGGGCACACAGCACCGATATAAAGGAAATGCCATGGGCCATTTCCTACCACTAAACACAGGGCCAGCATAATTATGTTATAAATCAGGAGTGTGATCATTTGAGATGCGAAATGGATGAGTTTATTAACAAATTAGAGGACTAAAGTGTGGTTGCAGCTTGCTCTGATCTGAATGCCAGTGTCCACATCTGCTGGAAATGATGTGTGGGAACCTTGTAAAGAATCCCAGAATGAAGTCGGCTGCAGTTAATTACATGTTATGCAGCAGACTCATTGTGCCACGCTAGACAATAGTTTTCTAATTCCTTTTCCTACAGGTATAATAATAGCCCTTGGATTTCTGGGATGTATTTAAGTGTACATAAATGTTCATTAGCCCACGATTCATAGATCTGGCCCAGTGTTCGTCAGCCTGTGTTAATTTTCTCTTGTGCCTAACAAACTTAACAGGCTTGGTAGATTAAAACGACATAGCTGCCATCTGACGCTTTCTAAGGATGGGCAGGCACTAGACTGTGATTAGGGGTTGAATGGGGAAGACTCTGTTCCCAAACTGTCTCCTGCAGCCTGGAAGTACTGACTTAGTTGACGGTAGGGGCTGAGGTTTCTGTTTACCTCTTTCTGCCAGCAGAGGCCGCTCTTCAAGAGCAGGCTACCACACCTTACCAAAGGGTACCCCCTCTCCAGAGACTCTTTGCAACCAGGCTGACTGTTGCTTCAAGGCCAGCAGAAGAATCACTTCTTTTCAGTTTGCTATGATAGTTGTAAATGACATTAGCCAATCAAGAATGCCACTTTCCATATCATCACCTGGTCGTGTTCTTTTGTTTAGTAGCCCTTCTCAAGCCTACAGATGATCTCCAAAAGGTACTCCATTACGTGAGCCAGTATTCCTCAGCCAAACTCTGCTTCCATGAAATCCTGCCTGAGACGCCAGCTTCATTTTTCTTTATTTTATTAGAGTTATTTAGTGAGTTTGTGTGTGTGTGTGTGTGTGTGTGTTTGCCTGCATGTATGTCTGTGTACCCCCATGCATGCAGTACCCCAGAGGCCAGAAAAGAACATTGGATCCCCTGGAACTGGAGCTACAGATCGTTGAGCTGCCTTGTGGGTGCTGGAAACCAAACCCGGGTCCTCTGGAGGAGCATCCAGTGCTGTCAACCACTGCGCCATTCCCCAGATCCAGCCTGCTTCCTCTCTAAAGAGTTATAGTTACTCAGTGGTCACCTGCCCAGGTGCGGTACTAGGCTAGTCCACGTTTGTTTCCTGCCTTGGCCACTGACTTGTGGTGTGTGCATGTTACTTAACCTCCCCGAGCCTCAATTTCTCTACTAGTGAAGCACATATCATATGCCAAGGATTGGAAGGGTAAGAAGAGAGAGTATAGTTAAAGGTGTCAGCGTACATGCCCGAGAGAGGGAACTTGCATTTTTCCAAAGGACAGGGTGACTTTATACATACAAGGACTACATTTATGGACACTCTGAAGCCACGTGTTGCCTTCGCTTACATCTGAAGTAATTATAAGAGCTTTCCAGGCAGCGGCTTTGATTTTGTTTTTGGTACTTGTGAGCTCCTATCGGAGTGATGCTTCTTTGTAGGCATGGCTCCTAGGCCGTGGTCCCACTGTGAGAACACTGTCGGCATTTACTGGGCAACTAAAGCCAGAGGCCAGATTCCACTGCCTTTTGGGGGAAACCAAGAGCCAGTCTCTGAATTCTTCAGCAACTTGTTAAGTCAGATGTTCCCGGATTTTACTTCCGAGGCCCTTCACGGCCCCTCACAGCCCCAACGCTTAGGTACTGATCTCCATTATAATGCACACGAGTGTGCAGAGGGCAGCAGGTCGGCTCACAGGGGAGAAGCCGTGTACACACCTAGAAGATTCTATTTCATCCATGTTCCATTATGAATGACCTTATAATCCAGGATAAAGAATTTTAACGTCACCCTAGGCAGTGAGGAGCCATTAAAATATTGTAAGCATGGAAATGAGATAGTCAGATTTGCATATCAGAAATCAGTGTAGAGAATGAATTATGGGAGGGGGGACTGCAGGGGGAGCAGTCACTAAGCTGTTGCCGTTATCTAGAAGGAAGATGGCAGGACCCTGGCTTAGAGCAGTGACTGTGGAGATGGACAGAGGGCCTGGTGTTGTCACTTCTCTCTCCACTGTTATCAGATCCATGACAAAAGTGAATTTAAGGGAGGAAGACTTCTGTTGGGGAATAATCCTTCTGTACATTATGTGAATATGTATTGCTATGATTGGTTTAATAAACAAGCTGACTGGCCAGTAGCTAAACAGGGTAAAATTAGGTAGGAAAACCAAACTGGGAATGATGGGATGAAGAAGGGTGGAGTCTGGAGTCGCCAGCCAGGCACAGAGGGAGCAGGAGATGAACGTGCCATGCTAATAAAGATAGTGCCACATGACAGAGAGTAAATAAGAAAGACGGGGTAACTTAAAATGTAAGCGCTAATTAATATTAAGCCTGAGCTATTGACAGAGCATTTACAATTAATATAAACCGTGCCACAAGCAACTCCGAGGTATCAGGAAAAAAAAAAAAAAGACCAGATGTCCAGCTGTTTGTACTAAGAAGTATCTTTATTTTGCAAGTGCTAAGAGGTCTCTTTCTCTCTTGTAGGAGGGAGAAGTCTTATATATAGTCTGACAATGCAGTAGAAAAACCCCAGGTGGAAGAGAGCGTGTTTTCCTCCTGCTAGATGTTGATGTCAGTAGGGCAATTCGGGAGCAGTAAGCCAGGACTAGAAAACAGGATGCACCTGTGGCTATCAGCTGACAAACAACTCAGAGACCCTGTGGGGGGTAGGCCCCAACATCTGGGTGGTGATTTGGAAGCAGTTCCCAGGACGGGAAACTCTGCCTACAGAATTCATTTTGGCATCTGGTTTCTGGTGAGCTTCAGTCTCTCATGGGTGGGAACTGATGTTGGTAGGAGTCGTGGTGGGAACTCATTGCATGGTGTAGACCATAGATCACTGAGAACCCTGCAGCCAGAAAAGACATACCCTTTGGAAGTTAGGCCCTAGTGACCTGCCTCTCTCCCCTAGCCTCCACAGCACCAGGTTCCACACACTCCCAAGCTAGCACCACCAGCTGGGGATGCAGAGCATTCAGGTGTGTGAACCTGTGGGCGATACTTCAGAGTCAAACCATCCTGCCTGGGGAGAAGAAATGCTTGGATATGATGACTACATATAGATGAAGAGGGGCAGTAAGGATGGGATGGGGGGGTTCCTCAGTTCCTGTAGTGGGGAGCACATGGCAGGTGGAATGTGAGCTCTCTGACTCTGTCGCCTCTTGTGTTGTGTTCTACTTTAGGTAAGTCAATTCCTTGAGGTTTAAAATGCCTGCCCGTTTAAGGTTTGTGGTTCGATCAACTACTTGGTAAATTCATTCAGCTGTGGGCCCATTTTCACAATCCAGGCTTAAAACCTTCATTCCACCTAAGATGCAGAAGACTCCTTCTCTTGACCTAGGCAACTAACGGTCTGTTTTTGTTGCCATGGTCTTGCCGTCTTAGGCATTTCATAGAAACGAAATGATATGTGGTCTTTTGTGTCTGGCCACCTTCCTGTAGTAGCACAGTTTTGTTTTTGTTTGTTTACGGGTTTTTTTTGAGTCTTGCTGTTGTTGGAGGGGGCTCCATATTGTTGAATGTATGTTCGTTTTCAGTGGTAGGTAGTTTTCCAAGTAGGTGAGGTGATCTATTTTTGTGGCCGTAAGCTTTCATTTTTCGTGGGTAGATAAATAGGAACAGGAGTGCCAGGTAATAAGTGAGCTTCACTTGTTCGTTTACGGTTTTAACCTTGTGTATTTCCTTAAAAATGCTTTGGAGATTAAAAGTGTTTCTATTGATTGATTTTGTTTGTTGACAACGTATATAGTATATCCTGTTTACTCTTACCAATGCCTTCTCTTGTCTCCCTCATCTCTCCCAGTCCCCCCTTCCCACAAGCTTTTGTGTGTTGTTTTGTGACCCTGTGATTTTAACCAGGATCCTGAGTGGCCATAGATTTGAAACCACTCATTGGAGCCTGGTGGATTCACCATTTTGGCACTCAATGAAGGCAATGACTGATCATCCTCCAGAATCTATCAGTTTACATTAGCCTTCATAATCCTTGATAGGCCCAGTCTGCACTTAACTTTTTAAGGAACTGCAAACTCTTTCCACAAAGATGCTGTCCAAAAGACTAGGTTTTTGAGTTTGGTTGCTGTTTGTTTGTTTTTTGTTTTTGTTTGGTTTGGTTTTTCAAGACAGGGCTGGCCTGTAACTCACTTTGCAGACCAGGATGGCTTCAAACTCAGAGATCTGCTTGCCTCTGCCTCTGAGTGCTGGGATTAAAGGCTCAGACTGGGTCTTTAATTCCTTTCAAATACCAAGTGTTCTATGGGTCTGATTTTGCAATGAGATCCCCAACTGGGCACTCTTTTCCTACCTTTGAATATTGCCTGGGGCCAGGTGGGAAAGTAGCAGGAGCTCACCCTGCAGCCTGGCCAGATTAACAACTTCTCAGAAGCTTGTTAGAAGCTTTGTTTCTCAGACTCTGCAAGTGTGGTCTTGGAGGATTTTTGCTCTAAAGAATTCTTGTCTGAAGTTATTGATCCCATAGAATGTCTGAATTACAAGTGCCCCCCCAGCCCCATAGATCCCCACACTAGAGGGCTGGGACCACAAGGAAGCCAGCATGGCTGGGAAGCTAATGTGGAGTTTATGCATTCCTTTGCTGTGCTAGGGAGCAGGAGAGGGGAGGTGGAGTGGGGGAGGGAGTGGAAGTGTTTGAGCAGCTATGTCTGCTGTTATAATTGCTAATAACACCTGCTAAAGCATGGGCAGACTAGAAGACTTAGAACCACTGTGAGGAGAATAGAGACACACAGTAGGATTTAGTAGTTGGAAAGAGATGAATGGCGTTGTGGGCATGAGGAAGGTATAGATAAAAAATGGGGGTGGGAAAAAAGGAAGCTGGGTAGTGGTGGTGCACACCTTTAATCCCAGCAATCAGGGGGCAGAAGCAGGTGGATCTCTGTGAGCTCAAGACCAACCTGGTCTACAGAGTGAGTTCCAGGACAGCCTCCAAAGCTACACAGAAACCCTGTCTTGGAAAAAAGATGGGTGGGGTGGGGTAGATAGATGATTACCTATAGAGCACATTGGGGCTCATGGCCATTCTGACTTCAGTCTAACAGGGTTCCTGCAGGTGAATACAGGTTCCTTTGGGTGAATGTCAGAGAGTGAGTGACCTGGTCAGGCAGAGTGTGGTCAGCTATTGCTCACCTGACTTCCTGGGATCAGGATGAAACTGGATTTCACAAGGCAGCTCACAAACAGACCTTGGAGAAAGTTCTGAAGGCTGACTAAAGTTAGGGCAAGTCTTCATCGTCTCTGCGACTTTCAAATGTGGTAAGAGCTGAAATCTGAGGGCATAGCCTGCCTGGTAGGGGGTATTGGTTCAGAACGCTCAGGGGTCTCTTCTGGGTCACTCAGATAAGGAGGGCTGCTAATGTCCAGACAAGATGACCAAAGGCGTCCATCCTTCGGGGACCCTGGTGCCCCCTTCACAAGCTGTACTGGAAAGCTTGTTTAGGTTTACTTCATAGAAAGGGGAGACTGGCTAGCCTGTGCCACCTACCAGGGGTTACCTGTGGGTGAACACCTGCGCGGTGGCAGTGAGCCCAACTGTGTTGACACAAATACATTTCTTATTCCAAAGGGAATAATAGCCAGTTTGTGCTGAGCTAAATACTAGCTACAACAGCATGGGAACACAGACTCGGGTTGCTTTGAATGACATGTCCCATTGTGGAAGAGGTTACATGAACTTTTATATTCACAAGGGAAAAAAAAGAATGTCCTAAAAGATTGCATTTGCCAAATACACAGGCGAGGACATCAAAGAGACCGGTTACAGCAGAGCAGAGAAATCTCAGCCTAGGCTTCAGACATTGCAGGGTGATGTTCTTAGCTTTGGGTTGGTGGAAGCTAGTGGTCCACAGAGTTGAAGGAATCATTTAAATAAAATGTACCTCTTACAAAGGTGTCAGGTCAGATGCAGAGGTTTCTGGACAATGTTTACTATGGAAGTGAAAATAGCTCAATACAATTTTGACTCTGGAAATGAAATACCCCGTCTCTCCAGAGTCACCAGGGTTTACTCAGTAAAGCAGTCTGCAGAACCTCTGACACAAAACGTCAGTTCATAACAATCTCAACAGCTAATTTCTTGTCCTGAGTAGGACCCCACCTTCTGGGGCTCTCCAAGTAGGGCCTCCCATGCTCTGAAGGTAAAAGAACTGGGACTATAGCATCGGTGGCTTCCATGGGGACTATGGTTCCAGTCGTCCCCAGGCCTTTTGTCGCACCTGCTGTGCGGCCTGCATCCGAGAATGTAGCGAGGTGGTCGGGATAGATGACACAGAGACCGGTCGGTTGCTTTAAGAAAACTTTATGCTTCCCAGGTCAGCTTAGGAGGGGATTCCAAGTCCGCTTAGGAGAGCTCTCAGGAGAAGTCTCAGGAGAAGTCTCAGGAGAAGTCTCTCTAAGAAAAAGGAGCTTCCCTTTTTAAGGACTTCTGCCATTCATCTACATACCATTCTTTCCTCCTGGCTGGTGGTCTAATCTCCGGCCCCAGAATCGGGGAGACACCACAGGGAAACAGGAAGAGGCATCTAGCCGTAGGGGGTGTGACAGTCATGGTATTTCAGTGAGCCAGCCCTTATCTCAGCCCTATGAAGAGCTTTAAAGCACTGAATTGTTTTCAGTAAACATTACACAGATGCCTGCTCCCAGGCCGAAGGGGAAGTGGGTTTCTGCTCAAGGTCTGGTGTCCCCACAATTCACCCCTTTTTATTTTTAAATGAGGCACTCCAGTCTTAGGTCAAGTAGGGTCACCCTCCCTGGCCCGTCTTTGGGGGACCTTGAACCCCTGTTAGGTGGGAGTGGGTCTTCCCCACAGGTTGCCCGTCTTTGAAGTAGCCCCACCCTTAAAATCATTTGTAATAAGGCTTTATGGCTATCGGGATTGCCATGGGCTAAGGCACTTTGAACTCAGCATGAAGCCAGAATTCCTACTGCCACTGTTACCATTCCTAGGACCCCCACTGACATAGCGCCTCTCTGTCACCTGCCCATCCCCCGATCTGGGCCTTAGCATTCTACCACCAGCCTTTCTTTGCTACAAGGGTGATTTATAGTTACAATTTGAAGGTCAAAACAGTGATAAAGTTTACAATCATTTTAAGATCTACTTAGGAAAGCATTAGAGAGTGCACTTGCACAGATACATTAGGTACAATCATTGATGTTACACATGTAGCATTATAAAAAATATGAACAAGAGGCTTGTTGCACTATTTACAGGGTACCAATTTGTTCCTGTGGTGATGTAGTCTGTCGATTTAATGTCAGTAGTATCAGCCGAACATGCAACCCGAGTCAAAGTCTTTTTGTCCCACCAGGACAAACCACATTTCTCCAGAAAAACACACTGTGATTCCAGAAACAGGAACTACCGAGTCTGATATTTCAAGTGACCATGTCCTGTTCAAATACTGAAAAAAGGCTTTTGCCACTCATCACAGTATGACTGTGACACACTTAGCTTTGTGGGTCCCTCTGACATCTCTAGGCTCTTCAACGAAAAGTGAAGATGGGCACCCCCCACACACACTTTCTTTATGTTCTCTGTGAAGATCAAGCGATGTGGCCAGTGAGCTCCTTTTGTGACCTGGAAATGGGCTTACAGAAAGAGTGATGGCTGGTGTCTAGACAGCAAGCACCCGGCTGCATTTCTCAAACAGCTCAGAAAAGAACTTCTGGGACTGATGTGCAGATAACAGCCCCCACCCCCACCCTGCCTGATCACACTCAGTGGGTCAGGATTAAAATTCTGGCTCCTTTGGATACCATGGTGGTCTGGTCCCCAACCTTGGCTGCCCAGTAGCATTACCCATAAAGAGAAAGTCTCCACCTCTGCTGTTTGGTGGCTGTTAGCATTCAGTGTCCTCTCTTCCCTCCCCTGGAGTCCACATCTAAAAATGAGGAGGATGTTAATGCCTTCGGGAAGTTCCAATCTGGCCCATGCATCTGACTCCCATCCTAACCACAATATGAAACAGAGATACCGTCGTCATCCCTAAATGCCCTTTGCTCCAGGACCCTGAGCTGGACTGTGCCACCACAGCACTGGCAGTGGTCTTTGTGACTCTCTACATCCTGATACTGGTGGCAGCAGTCCTGACGTCACAGCCAGGTGAGAGACAGAGCTGACTATCCTCCATGGGACAGTCACATGACAGAAAGCTCACAACATAAATGCCCAAACAATAGAGAGCTGGGTTTGCTTGCTGGCAGCAGCCTGGACATTGGGATTAAAGCTTCCCGAGCCAGCCCAGGTACTGTGCAGCAGGTACTCAGGATGGAAGGTATCCTGTGTCATGTGGCCCTAGGCAGCTGAGGATGGCTAAGAATGGGGCCACACATTATCACAAACTTGACTTAAAGCAGTGGTCCTCTACCTGGGGGTGGAATGACCCTTTCACAGGGGTCACCTAAGACCGTCAGAAATCACAGATATTTATATTATGATTCATAACAGTAGCAAAATTAAAGCTATGAAGTAGCGATGAAGATAATTTTATGGTTGGGGTCATCACAGCATGAGGAACAGTATTAAAGGGTCACAGCATTAGGAAGACTGAGAACCGCTGACTTAAAGCATCATGAACTCCCATTTGGCAATTTTCTTTTCTTTTTCTCTTTTGTAACTCAGGCTGTATGCACCCTGTTGATGGCGATATCAAAAGGCTGGACACATCCCTTTCCCTCCTCAGTCAGAGCTTTTCTTTTTAGCGGGCTTTGCCCTTGGGGCAAAGCCTATGTGTTCTTTTCTATTCTTGGATCTTAGTACAGTGAAGAGAACATTGCGGGTATCTGAAAAGAAAGAAAGATAAAATGTGAGCTGGGAGGCAGTGATTCCTTTAGCAAATACACCCAAACTCAGGGCTACCCGTCCTGGTTTTTTTTTTTTTTTTTTTTTTTAATCGCTTTTTCTTTTAGGGATCTGTGGAGTACAAGGAAAACTCCCACAGAGGCTCGGATCCTCACACTTAAAACTACCGCAACTGTAACGAGGAGCCCTTCCCTAGAGAGCTTTAATCAGAGAGTGGGTCCAGGAACCTTCGATGGAATTTATAGAAAGGGCAGCCGGAGGCAGGGCCGGCTAGTGCAGCTGGGAAGCCCACCCATGGCTGCAACGGCAGAGATTCAGTTGCTCTTGCCCGGCACTAGATGGCGACGAGACATCAAGATGACTCAACAACCTTAGCCTAGGCTTCTGATTAGGCCTTGCCCAGTCCCCTCTGTGGCATTGTCATCCTAGTCATCCACAAGGGACCAGTGAGGCAGCCGACACTCCTCAGGAGTAAGACTGTCCCCACGGACCACTCTACGAAGAAGACTTTAACTCTGTACCCTGTGGCTGTAGTCGGCATCTTATCTTTTCCCCAGTCTTGAGCTGAAGCCACAGGCACAGTCAGGGAACGAGGCCAGACACCTTCCAGGAGTGGAGCTGAGAAGAAAGAGGCCCCAGGGACCCGTGTACCTTCCCAGCACTGGGATGGCAGACTAGTGCCACCCTGCCTGGCCTTTATGTGGGTTCTGGGGAATGAACCCCGGTCCTTATGCTTTCATGGCAAACACTTTCCTGACTGAACGTCTCCCCAGCCCCCACCATTGTCGCTGTAGATGGGGAAACTGAGGCACAGACAGGCCTGCTGGGATGTATTCAGCTGGTAGCAGAATTACAGAACTGTGGTTCAGACCTAGGGTACTTATTCAAGATGCCCAACAGGGATGGGGTGTGCACCAGAATTCATGCCTGGACAGGAGGACTTCGTTTCCTATGCTGAAGGACAGGGTCAGAATGGCCACTGCAGCTGTTGAGCTGTTGAGCACTGTGACTTCCCCCTCCAGTCCTTGAATCTACACAGGGAAAGTGCTGGCAGTCATTTCTCAGCAGCAGTAAAACGGGCCAGACCCACTGTGGAGAGCGCCCAGGGGCAAAACATGATGTCACTTCAGGAAATGTTCCTGAAGTTGGCTAGCCCTGCTCCTCTCCCTCTGGCCCTCCTTGGGAGGGAGCTGCGGAACGTTCCCTCGACTTTCACCAAAAGCTGTTGGTTGGCAGGCCTTCCCTTTGTTCATTGAGAAGGGTGAACCACCCCAGTCTTCATGCCTACAGGTTACATTGGCAGCGAGTGAGCTCACTCTTTCAGGGAGCTGTCTCCAGTGCCCACAGCAAGGTTTTCACTCCAGTTGTGTCTTGTGGGGGCTTAGAGAGCACCTTCATAGCTAAAGACAACTGTGTCAAGCTGTCTAAACTCTTCCAAGATGGACATCAAGTATGGAATTTCCATAGTTCCAAGGGACCATTTAATGCCAAAGTCATAATCCCCAGGGGTTCTTGGCCACCGATGGAGACATTCTAGAGTAAGTCCAGCTTTGTGTGCCAAAGGCCTTTGAGAGATAACAGAACTCTGCCTCGAGGGTCTGTTTCTCTCCAGGGGACAGATGTGGTGGTCCTTTGTCTGGTCTCTACCAGTAGACTTTAAAGCCAGCTTTTAATTTTTGTGCTATTCAGACTCAAAATACCTTTCAAATCAAGTTTTTGAAGTTTCACACTTTAAACTACCAGCAAGAGGATGTGACACTACAAAGATTAGAAGATCTTGGGACTGCCCTGATTAACTAAAACGTTGTCTTTCTTTTGGGGGGGTGCTCGTGTGTGTGTGTGTGTGTGTGTGTGTGTGTGTGTGTATGTATACACACATATTTAGAGTCCAGAGGTTGGTGTCAGATGTCTTTCTCCACTGTATTTACTCAGGTAGCATCTCCCTCTGAACCCAGAGCTTGCCAGTTCATCCAGCATAGCTCACCAGCTGATCTCCAGGGTGCTGGGATTACAGATGAGGGCTGTGCCAGCCTGGCTTCTTACATAGGTGCTGGGGATCCCGACTCCAGTCCCTGATCTTGAACAGCAAGAATTTTATCCACTGAGCCTTTTCCTCATATGCTCCTTTCTTAAGGAAAGTCTTCCACACCCAGCCCTGTGAGTCCCTCCACCATTCCAACAGGTTGTTCTGGGATATCCTCACAGTCCCATGATTTGTAGTCACACACCATGGGGGCTTGGATCAGAATGGCTCCCACAGGCTCATATGTTTGAATACGTGGTTCCTAGTTGGTGAACTGTTTGGGAAGGATTAGGAGGTGTGGCCTTGTTGGAGGAGGTGTAGTACTGAAAGCAAGCTTCAAAACCCAATCCATCCCTGGTTAGCTTTCTCTCCACCCCCCATCCCACTTGTGCTTGTGGACCAGATGTAAGCGCGCATCACCTTCCCTGCCTGCCTGCTGCCAAGCTCCCTGCCTCAATAGTCATGGACTAACTCTCTGCAACTGTGAGCCTCAAACTATATGCCTTCTTTTGTAGGTTGCCTTGGTCATTGTGTCTTATCACAGCAATAGAAAAGCAGCTAAGACACACTTTGTGTCACAATCATTTGTGTGTGTCCCCGCTTATCCTGATACCTGTTTTTGATATGTGCCTCATAATTGCTTTCGACAAGCAGTGGCAAAGAGATGACAAAAACAATTAGGCAGTCTTATTTTTTAACAGAAAAAAAACAAAAAATAAACGAGACAGTCAATTTAAGAAGGTAGAAGGAAAAACCTCTGTCCCATGGTAGGTGACTCATTACAAGATGCCATCTAAATCCAGTGGCCTATTCCTCAGTAGCTAAAACTTATTCTACCAATTGAACAAGAAGATGTGCCTAAGGGATTATGAGAAATATGCAGTTCATAAAGCAAGCAGTGATTCTAGGGAAAATAGACACATGTGCATAAGAAAGCATATGGAAGAGAGGGCCCTACAATGCCATGGGCAGTTACACATGCAAAAATCCAGGGATGGCTGGCAGACATTGTCTGTAGAGTGCCTGCCCAGTGGCTCACAGTCCTAGCCTCTCTTGAAGGTCTGCATGGCTATCACTTCAGCTCATCAATGGGGGCCAGGCAGAGGTGAGTTGTTCTGTGTCCAGAGCTGGCCTCCTTGTCCCAGCTCCCATGCTTTCTTGCTGTCTGCCTGTTCCAGATCAGTGCCCAGGGTGACCTTGAGTTGGGAAACAGTGAAGGCAGAGCTGTTAGCCCATGTCAGGAGTTATTCATTCCTTGTGTGACGTCTGAGTTCTGCATATACAGCAACCCAAACCTGTGTTTCACTGTAGCCTTGGCAAGATGAGAATGGGTTTAAGGGAGGGAGGCGAAACAGGGGTCCTGAGGAATGCTGGGAAGGTTTGCAGAGATGAAGCTTCCCAAGCTGCTTCCTTGTGCTGTGCTGCAACAGGACCCTTTTTCTGTCTCTGTGTGGTGATTGGCAGTCCCTTTCTAGATGTCCTGGCCTGTTGCTCCCTTCCACGGCACTTTTTTCTCACTGAAGAAAGGTGCCGCACTTGTAACTGGGATGATTTTGAATACACTGAGCAGCCATGCATTCCTTTCTGCATTAGTCACCACATGGTGGTTCTCCTGAGGGGTAACAGTGTCTGAATGCAGGCAACATGGCCAGTGAGATCCACTGTCCTGTGAGTCATGATGGATCTTTCTCACCTGTGGTGGCTTGAATGACAAGTGTCCCCATGGGCTCATGGGATTGAACACTTTGTCTGCAGTGGGTGGGGCATTTGGAGAGATTCTGGAACCTTCAGTAGGTGACGCCTCAGAGCCTTGATGGAGGAAGCATGTCACTGGGCTTTGACCTTTACATAGCCTCTCACCACTTTTTATGTTCTCTTTCTGCTCCCTGAGGGTAAACAAAAATATGATCAGACATATTCCCACTCCTGCCACCATGCTTTCCTGGCTGCTGCCATGTCCTCTCTGCCATGATGGACTCTGCACCTCTGAAACCGGAAGGCCAACGTGTGGGAGTCAGTTCTTTCCTTCTACCATGTGGATCCCAGGGAATAAACTCAGTTTGTGGAGCTTGGCAGATAGCACCCACTGAGACATCTTGCCAACCTGACAACTGTTTGTTGAAGAAAGAAGCCCATCGGAAAATAAAAAAATAAAATAAAATAAAATAAAAAAGAAAGAAGCCCATCTTGACATCTGAAACCACAGCTAAATCTAGAGAAGGACCAGGATTTGGGTCACATGAGTCTCTATGGAAAGGCAACTGCTGCTCTTGCACAGGGTTTAGGAACCATGGTCTTTAGTTACTGAAGAATGTTCCAAGGTGAAATTTGTTGTCCCTTTGGTGCTGTTGATTGATTGGCTTCCAGAGGTATGGCTGCTAATATGAAGTCACTGATCTGAATGGGTTGGAAACTGACTGCTGGAAATTTTTGTTTATGACAGATGCTCTGTTTGTTTCCCTTTCTTGGATCCTGTTCTCTGACTTGATGATGGTGCCATGGATCTCAGAGGAAAGGGAGGTTAAGAGAGAAGGGGAGGGCCATGGGGAGCTGGCTCAGTGACTTAAATGCTTACTGTACAAGCATGAGGACCTGGTCTCAGATCCCCATCTGCCATTAGAAGCTTTGTATGATCATACACATGTGATTCCAGGGTTGAGGAGGCAGAGACAGGAGAATCCTTGGAGCGTGGTGGCCAGCCACCCCAACCACACCGCAAGCTCCAAGTTCAGAGACATTCTGTGTCTCAAAAAAAAAAAAATGTGAGGAGGAGCATTAGAAGAGGACGTCCTATATTAATCTCTGGCTTCCACAAAGACAATCATGTGCACACATAACTACAAACACACATACATACTTCTTCCCACGACACATATACACACAAAAGAGAAATGAGGAACATGGCTACTGGCTCATCACGGTCGGTGTTTACTGTACAAAAGCAATGGTTCCTTCCACTTCTTTCTGCAGCAAATCTTTAAATTTGTGTATCTTTTTCTTCCTTTGGAGTACAGGGAAATTCATGCTGACAGTCAGGTCTTCACTAAAGATAACTTTGCTTCCCATCCCCAGCACTTCCCCCAGAGAGTCGGGACTAGTCACAGAAGCGTGTTATAGTTGTGTGACGAATGCTGCATGTCAAGGAGAGCAGTTGTCACCACACTTAACCCCCACTCCACAGTTCTGCCCCCATCTTCCTCTTGAATCGCAAACTACCCATCTATGCATAGAGCTCTGAACTGTGATCTTTGCTTTCCAGCAATTTCAAGATAACACAGGATATTTGATTAAGTTGGGAGCATAGAACTCTTTTAAGATCAAAAGCATTTCCTTGGATGAGCTGGGGGCTATATTTGAAAGGTTCAAGAGTAAACACTACTGCAGTACACTGATGGAGACTCAAATATGATGCAGCAAACACATACAGTTTGAAATACCCATGGGGACAGCAGAGGCAGTGGCCTGCAATTCATTATTTAGGTGATAGCATCTCTGAGAATTGCCCAAATGATATTTATGATATGTTGCCATGACAATTGTTCTTGTTTTGAATACCATTTAAAAAATCTATCAAACTGTAGTAGTGGACTTCTGGTTCAAACCACATCTCCTGACAGCCTCTCCCAGCCTACTACTGAGATGTCTAGTAGAGATGAAGAAACTATTAACAGAGAGCATATTGGACATGAGCGCTTGAGCGAAATGAATGCCTCTCCTGTCAGAGGACCACGAGATAGCCTCTTGCATCTGTAGCAAATTAGCCCAAGCTCCATGTCTTAGTCCAGGACCATTCTGTTCCAGTTCTGGGGGGCGAAGTTTAACATGGGGGAGTCATGCCATGGGGTTTGTGGACTCAAGGGAGCACCCACTTCTCACCTTCTCTAGCATCTAGAAGCCGATTGCTTTACCAAGTCCTTGATACTTTCCTTGAAAGTCAGAAACACAGGATCTCTCTCTCTCTCTCTCTCTCTCTCTCTCTCTCTCTCTCTCTCTCTCTCTCTCTCTCTCTCTCTCTCTCTCTCTCTCTCCTCTCCCCCTCTCTCCCCTTTCTCTTTTTCCTCCCTCCCCCTCCTTTCCCTTCCTTCCTCTGTTTTTTTCCAGTTTCTTCTCTAATTCTGACCCTCCCACTCCACTTTGCTCTTACAGGGGCTCTTGTGCTGACTAACTGACGGCAGCAAAGACTTCTTTTTGGCTGTGTGTAGCAGCATACTTGTATGCTTGGGGCCTAAGAGGTGGACATCTTTGGGGAGTCTCCATGTTCTGGGAAGCATCAGGGTTTTCAGAAAGAAATCTGCATTCCTCATTCCTGAACCCCATAGCCTAGTTTTCATTGCAGATCTCCGGGTGCTTAGAGACTTGACATGCCTAGGCCTTTCCTCGACTTCCCAACTTGGCTCCTGACATGTGAGATGAATTGAGAGGCCACTGAGTGACTAGTTTCAGAGATAAATATGGTGCATAGAGAGGCTGTATAGCCTGAACTATGGTCCCTTCAAATGCATATGTTGAATGTGGCTATGTTTAGAAAAATCAAGCAATTACTTGCTTTTCTGGAGGTGGACTAAGGATGTGCCTGAAGAGACGCGGGGCTAACAATGCTAACAGGGCTGTTACTGTCAGAGATCACAGCAGCACAGTTACACTCATGACTGGTACCATGAAGCTTTCTCCCCACCCTGCTGTCCCACACAATGTGCAGTGTATTTGTCTTATATCTTTAATCAAACAATTGTGACGGGATATCGTCATTTATGAAATTCACAGTTGCAAAACACAATAGAGTTACAAAGTGACCGCATAATCAAACTCATGCTATCTTAAGGAAGTTTATGGTTTTATGTGAGCTTCATCTGCAGCTCTCCTGGGCTCAGGCAGCTGTAGGATGGACACAACTGTAAGGCGCGTGATATCAGACCAGCTCTTAGCTGCTTCCCGTGTCATAAAACATCTGGAGTCTGTGGGGTTGCTTTCTCCTATAGGCTGATATCCTACCCTTCCCTACCACCCAGTGTAGCCAGTCTATTTTCTTAAAAATAACAATCAAACAGGATGGGCTTGCCTGGTCCCCTAGCACCTGCATTCTTGAGAGAACTAAGGCAGTTCTTTTTGCTGGCTTCGTGTTTGGCCAGCCAGACTGAGTCCAGTCTCCAGGTGAGCTGTATGAAAAGATACACAGGAGAAAAGAAACCCATGTCATGTCCTTTGAGGCCTACTGTAGGTGTGAAGCTCTGAGTGTGCTTTCTGCTCCTGTCTCCAGTCTGCCTTTCATCGTATCCAGGTTGCTTCTGCCTGATGCCAGCTGATTGTATCTTCTTCCTCTTGAGATTGTGTGTGTGTGTGTGTGTGTGTGTGTGTGTGTATGTGTATTCGTGTGTCTCTGTAGGTATGTGTGTATAGGTTTGTCTGTATGCACAGGGGTGTGGTGTGTGTGTATTTGTGTGTGTATTCATGTGTCTCTGTAGGTATGTGTGTATAGATTTGTCTGTATGCACAGGTGTGTGTGTGTGTATGTGTGTGTAGATATTTGTGTGGGACGGTATGTACTGTAGGTGTGTAGGTATGTGTAGACAGAAGTTTCTGTCCCATCCAGTTCCGTAGGTATTTAGTTCCAAAAAACACACAAAGGTTTATATTAATTAAAAACTTTTTGGCTGATGGCTTAGGCTTCTTACTGGCTAGCTCTCTTAATTATTAACACATAACTACTACTCTATGTATTTCCATGTGGCCTTATCTTACCGGAGAATGCCCAGTGTCCTACCTTCCGGCTAGCTACATGGCACCTCCTTGATTCCAACTACTACCTTTCTCTATTCCTACTTGGATTTCCCACCTGGCTAAATCCTGCCTGTCCATTGACTGAAACAGCTTTATTCATCAACAAATAAGAGTAACATACATTCACAGCATACAGAAGGACATTCTCCACTAGGTATGTGTGTAGGTATAGTATATGTAGGTGTGTAGGTACATGTGTGTATGTGTGTCTTTGTGTGTGTATCTGTCTGTGTATATATGTGTTTGTGTGTGAGTGTGTCTGTCTGTCTGTATATGTAGGTGTGGAGGTGCAGAGGACATTCCCGGGTGTCATTTTTCTGGAATTATCAACCTTACTTTTCAGTGTCTTTCACTGTTCTGTAGCTCATCAAGTAGGCTAGGCTGGCTAGCCAGGCAGCCCCAGGTAATTGCATGTCTCTGCCTCCCAGCACTGGGATCAAAAGTTCCTAGCACCTTCTGTGGCTGCTTTAGACATGGGTTCTGGGCATCAAACTTGGGTCCTCATACTTACCAGACAAGCATTATACTTTCTGAGCTATCTCCCCAACTCCCCACTGAAGCTCCTTGATGGTTCTATTTCACCTACCGGCTGAACTTGTAGCTCCTTTTCCTGGCGACAAAGTTCCTCAAGGCACCTCCCTTACATTTTTGGGCTTTGTCTCCTTAGCTTACCTCTTGACTCACTCTGGTCTTGCTGAATTCAGCAGCCTGTGCCTGTGTGACATATGCCCTCCCTCCTCCTTGCTTGGACCCACATGCCCCCTGCCCTGGAAAGACTGTCTGAACCATTTTTTTGCTTCACACCCTGTCCTGCTCAGGTCCTGTCAAAGAGAAGTCATCACCATTGTAGTAAAAGTAAATTTCCTAGATCTAATTAAAAACCCTCTGTTTCATCAAAGAAGCACATGAAACCCATTTTCTTGTTTCATGCTGAATGAAGCTCCCCCCTGACCTCTTACTAATCATTTCTACCTCTGGCATCTAATTTTGACTTCAAATGCCTAAATGACTTTAACAAAACGACCCACAGGAGGGCCTGCTGGCATGGATCTGCCTAGCTGGTGTCATTTGGGGCTGATTTTTCACATCTGTGTTGACCAACGTGCTTGCGTATCCCTTCACCACCCATGTGATCCGGTCCCTTTATTTCCATGCTCTAGCACCAGGCCATGATAAAATGTGAGCTGGTGTCTAATGAGACCCATGGGGAACAGTGGGTGAAAAACTGGCTTCACTATAAAGCTTTGCAGGCGCGGTGTATGAACCTGTCATTTGAAAGGCCACCTCCCCTGCCAGACACAGGCAACCCACTGCTTAGGGACCACCATGCTGCAAGAGGCCCACCTGATATATAATTACAGCATCAAGAGGTGGGAAATAAGGTGCTATGGTCAAAGGCATTTTAACTGTTTTTTTCCCACACTGGAAACAAGACGCATTTAGGGGCTAATGTTTGCTAGGCTGCCTGCCCTAAGTCATAGAATAGGTCTTCTCCCAAAGACTGGAAGCCAGGGACCAAGTACCTTCAGGGTGGGCTTCCTTAGGGCCTCTCTCCAGTGTTGTAGGTGGTTCTCTCTGCCTGACTATTTGTATGCTGCCTTCTGTGAGCAGACCATTCCCCCAGCATCTAAATGTCATTTTCAGGACTGATTTTGCTGCTCAGCTGATAGAGTACTTGCCTAGCATGCAGGAAGCCCTGGTTTCGATCCCTAGTACCATATGAAGCAGGTGTGGCAGTGCACCCCTGTAACCCCAGCACTCAGAAGGAGGGAGCAGGAGATCAGAAATTCAAGGTCATTCTCAGCTACATAATAAGTGTGAGGCCAGCCCTCAACAGAAGACCTATTCCCACAAATAAAATAAGTGAGTGCATTTCCTCTCATCAGGAAGACGCCAACATACTGAGTTAGCATCTACACTGATGGCCTTGTTTTATCTTAATCATCCCTTTAAAGTTCCTACTTTCAGGGGTTGGAGAGAAGGCTCAGTGGTCAAGAGCTGGTTTTGCAAAGGCTGGAGTTCAGTTCCCAGCATCCATCTGGCAGGGAATCGGATGCCCCTTTGGGTCTCCATAAGTGCTTACATTCATGGACACACACACACTCACACCCATGTGGAGCAGGGGGAAAATTTAAAATAAATAAAGGACCTAAGTCCAATGCATACCATAAGGATCTGATTAGTTAGGGTTCAAAATATGAACTTAGAGGGGGAACCATCGAGCTTCTAGCCACCTTCTGGTCTTACTGATTTGATTGTCTGTGTGAAAGAGGGGATTAGGGAAGATCCCCCCAGGAAGAAATTTAGGGGAGTCATTCAAATCTCTGACAAGGACCCCGGTACTCTCTAAAACAGCAGCACTCCGGTTTTTTTTTAGCTCCTGATGCCTGAGGCACAAAAACACATGGAACCTACAAACTACGTCACAGCAATTCTTGATTCCCTTTCTCCTTAGGAGGCCTCACTCTCTGCAAGGCATAAAAAGGGAAACTGTATCCTCTGGACTTGCTCAGTAAACCTTATGTTCTTTCCTACTGCAATCCAAAGAGCTGAGCTAGCCACTGCTGAACACGGCAAAGGAGACTACTGATGTGTTTTCCATGGCCCTGTGGCTGAGCTGCTGGGTGGGTGACTCAGGAGAGGCACTGACCCAGAACTTGACTAAATTGGTGCACAGAAGACCACATCCGGTCTCAGATTTCTGCTTCTCATTAACTGGATGCTGTGTGTTCAGGGCTCTGTAGACATTAATCACATCCCAAAATACCCAGGGGGGCTTTTAACACCGAGGAGCAGTATGTGTCCCACAAGGTCAACAGAAGTCATTCAGAAAGTCAATGGCAGAGGGAGAGCCAGGGTTATACTGCCTGGGTGATGGAGACAAGAGATGGTCCCAAAGGTTAAGACTGGGCGCAAGGGGGCTATGGCGTCACCGTTGCCAAGGAGAGGATGCATGAGTTTTCTCCCCTTAGTCTCTGATGTCTGTGTGTTCTCTCATGGATCTTTAGGGGAGAAAAGAATCAAAGGTGAGATGGTGTTTACAAAATATTGTCACCCTTGCAATTTATAATGCTGCTGTCCTTCTCTTCTGTAAAGGGACCCACTCTCAGGCTCACTGCTGGTTTAGAAATAGGTTGAGGCTGAGTGGGTAACGGTGTCTACCAAGAGAAGATGGGAAATTAGAAATGGGAATCAATTCACACCCCTGGCCAGAGCCAAGTTCTCCCTGCCAGCAGGGAATTCTGCTGCTGGCCTGAGTGGTCAAAACCATCAGACTATTAAAGGTGTGAGTCACCACTGCCACCACCCAGCACTAGGGAGGCAGAGGCAGGCAGGTCTCAGTGAGTTCGAGGCCAACCTGGTCTACAAAGTGAGTTTGAGGCCAGCCAGGACTGTTACACAGAGAAACCCTGTCTCGGAGAAACAAACAACAACAAAAGGCAGAAATCATTGGATGAGGCGGAGGCCTGGCAGAATGGCTAGCATGGCTCTCAGGATCACTTCCTCCAAGTCCAGCTCTGTGGGAACGAGTGGTGTCTCCCAGCCCCAGGGGTTTCATTGGCCGGGTCTGTAATGAGCCGTTCAGGAAGAATGATTAAACCCAAGTCAATAATTGACCGGGCCTCCAATGCGACTCAGTGAGGCATTTGCAAAGCCTCTAAGGACAAGCTGGTGGGACCTTCAGATGACTGACTCTGATACGGAGATCAAAGGCACAGGAAGCCATAACTCCTGGTGCTGCTTGTCAAACACGTCAGGCTGCAATAGTCTTCCTCAAAACTGCTTTCTGCTGAGTTCCTGCCCCCACAGGCAAGGAGAGCTTAATGGTTTAGTGCCCAGCCAGGGAGAGTCCACCTGCACAACCAAGTCTGAACAACTGTGTGTGATGGGCGTTTGTTTAGAATATGGTTAGTCGTTCTTTGGGAATCGAAGTGTAACTGGACATTCCTGTTAATCATCTACATAAGCAAGTTTCAGAGAGAGGCTGAAGGGTCATTCCTCAGCTCCCCCGCTCTAACCTCAAGCCTTTCTTCACGGAACCCCAAATCAAGGCATTGTTCATTTCTGCAATGTGCTCCCAGTGCCCCTATCCCAGAGGCACATTTTCAAGAGGGTCCAAGCCAGGAAGACTTCACCTCAAGAAAGCGTGTCTTCTACTTGACTTCTCCCAAAGGCAGGATCCTAGAAAAGAGCTGAGAACACACTTCCTCCTACCCTTTCTGGGGCCTATTTGAAACCCTGTGCTCCCTAGTTTCTGTGGTTCCTACTCACGAATGTAACTAAAGCACGTGGGTGACAACCCTCAACCAGGCTCTGTATGACAGAATGGTCTAGTCACAGGCCTCACTGGCATCCAGCAAGCTACCCGATTTAATGATTTGGGAGATCCTGGGCTGTTTCTGTAGAGGGACTTCTGATGGCTGTTGTACAATACTATTCATTTCCACCATCTCAGACCTGCTCAGCTTCCCCAAAGCACTGAGAACTGAGGTCAGGCAAAAAGTCCTTTGTCATCGGGAGCACAGGCAGGCCCCTTTGGAAGTGTGTCCAGCCAGGGCTCCTTTGCCATCAGTATTTGAGTGTTTGCAGAGGGGAGAGCAGTGTGCGTGGGCTAAGAGAGATGAAGATTATCCCGGGCCAACACACGGCTTGGAAACAGATCAATGCGGCTGGCAGGGAAACTCCACAAAGAAAATTCAAGCAAGAATGAGGTCAGTGATTCTCTTCTTGTTACAGGCCAGTAACCTCACAGTACCCTACAGATATGGCTGTCCATGGAGGATATGCATGTATACATTTATTTCACTCTCTTTCACTCAGGGATCTCCCCCCAGGTAGATGGGAGTAGTAACAACAGGCTCCAGACAGTTAGACTACAAAGAAACATTAAGCTCCTCTGCTACAGCTTTGTGTGTTTGTGTGTGTGCATGTGTGCATGTGTGCATGCGTGTGCGTGTGTGTATGTGTGTGTGCGTGTGTGCATTCTCATATGTGTAGGTGATTTTGCAGGTGGCTTAAAGAAAAACCTCCTATACTCTACCTAGTTTTTTTGAGACAAGTTCTCTCACTGGCCTGAATCTCAATAGCTAAAATAGTCTGGCTAGCAGATGAGACTAGGAATCTATGTGTCTCTGCCTCCCCGGCATTAGATTACACGCATGTGCCGCCATGCCTGGATTTCTGTTATGTGGACTCTGAGGAGCTGAGTCCTCGGGTCCTCCAATTGCAAGGTAAGTACTTCATTGACTAAGGCGCCTCCTCAGACTCTTTGCTTCAACTACTCAAAGAGCACAGCTACATGGGCCCTGCTGTGAAGTCCACCAAGTACAGCATGTCCCACTAAGTCTCTGACCTGCTGTCCTGCTCTGTCTTCAAGTCCATCCACTTGTAGGTTATACATGTGAAGAGCTAGCTCAATCCTCACAAATTAGTGAAGGTAGGAGCTGACATGCCTGCTTCCTTCCCCTCTTCTACTGCCTGAGACTTCGGAGTGCCTTCCTTCCTTCCTTCCCTCCTTCCTTCCTTCCTTCCTTCCTTCCTTCTTTCCTTCCTTCCTTCCCTCCTTCCTTCCTTCCTTTAAAAAAAGAAACATAAAACCCTTTTATTTATTCTTTGAGAATTTCACCCAATATATTTTAATCTTATTCTTTTCTCTCCCCAGCTCCTCCCAGATCATCCTCCACCTTCCTATTCACCCAACTTCATATTCTTTTTCTCTTAAAAAAAGATGTAGTGAATGTTGGTGGTGCACGCCTTTAATCCTAGCACTTTGGAGGCAGAGGCAGAAGGATCTCAGTGAGTTCGAAGCCAACGTGGTCTGGAGAGCAGGTCTCCGGACTGTCAGGGCTACACAGTGAAGTCCTGTCTCAAAAGGAATTCAGTTTGTGTTGGCTGATGGCTCCTGAGCATGGGGTCTGCCTTGGGCTATAGTTGGTACTTCCAGTATCGCTCCATTGAGAAACCCGATCTATAGTTGGTACTTCCAGTATCGCTCCATTGAGAAAACCGATCTATAGTTGGTACTTCCAGTATCACTCCATTGAGAAAACCGATCTATAGTTGGTACTTCCAGTATCGCTCCATTGAGAAACCCGATCTATAGTTGGTACTTCCAGTATCGCTCCATTGAGAAAACCGATCTATAGTTGGTACTTCCAGTATTGCTCCATTGAAGAAAACCGATCTTACCTCTTCCAGCAGCTGCCAATTGCACATAGCTTCCTGACTAGGATCAGAATTCTGTGCTCATCCCCTTACTCCATGTTGGGATTTTGTCTGACTTGAGCTTGCACATGTCTTGTACAGGCTGCCTGTGAGCGCATGTGTGCACATGCCCTGTTGTATCTGGAAAATGCTGCTTTCTTGACGTCATCCACTACCTCTGGCTCTTACATCATCCAGTGCTTTGCCACACAAAGGAAACAGCTGTTGGGCAGTGTGTCGCCATGGAGAGCCTGGCTGCTGTCTGGATTGCATGGCATCTATTGCTTCTGGCATTTTCCTGACACAAGCCCACAGGCCTCACTCAGGGTTGTGAGCTCCACAGAAGAATGCTTTCCATAACAGGTGTTCAATCAATGTTTGGCGGGGGGGGGGGAGGGGAGGATCGCGATACAGGGATTAAATAGATGGCTCAGCTGTTAAGAGAACTTGTTCTTCTGGAGGACCCAAGTTCAATTCCTAGCTCTCACGTGGTGGCTCACAAATGTCTGTGACTACATTCCCAAGGAACCAAATACTTTATTCTGGCTTCCTGGGGTACTGGACATAGATTGAGTACACAGACATACATGCTGGCAAAATACCCAAGCATATAAAATAAAATGAAAACTAAACATTAAAAAAAACAGCTTCTAGGATGATCCACATGAGTTAGCTTATACACAACTCCCTTTGACCTACAAAAGGACAGCCCCAAATGTTTAATGTAATATGTAAGGCTCAGTCACGTCCAGCTTACTGAGTTTAAGCCTAGTTGTTCTTATCATCACTCACATTTATTTTTCTTGTTCAGAGCTAGAGAGATGGCTATGTTAAGTGGCTTACCATACAAGTGTGAAAACCTGAGTTCGAATCCTCAGCGCCCTTGTCCAGACAGGTGCAGTAACATATATCACTATATTCATATTGGGAGATCCGTGATGGGTGGGTGGCAGCGGTGGCAGGAGAATCCCAAAAGCTCAAAGACCAGTTCGGCTGGTTGATGCAGTGACGAACAACAAAGCTACCCTATATCTAAACAAGATGGGGAATGATGACAGACACCCAAGGTTGTTCTTTGATCCACATAATATGCCATGGTATTTGCATGCCTACACTCACACATGTGAACACGCGCACGCACACACACACACACACACACACAGAGAGAGAGAGGTGGTGCACATCTGTAATCTTAACACTTGGAAGGCTGAGTGGGGCAGGAGGATCACAGGTTCTAAGCTGGCCAGAACCTCAGACAGGACATTAGCACATCCGTGAAACTATGGAGATGCCAAAGCATGTTCACATATGTTAGTGCTGTTGTCTGGGAGAGCAGTGTTAATCACAACACAGAACCAAGTCAGGCCAAATAGCCAAATTTGAAGATTCAGAATAAGGTTTCTTCTTCTTTCCCAATTCCCTTCAGAAATCACTTTGCCTTGTGTCTTAACATAGGCATCTGAGCAGCCAATCCTGTGGTCAGCTCCTTCTTGGGGATAGCACTTTCTCATCTCTATTCATGAGAGGGACAGAGAGTTGTAGGTCTTAGGGCAACATCATAAGACAATTGCTAATGTCCATGGCTCTTACTGTGTGAGAGGCCGATCCTGAGTTCTGTTCTCTGTTGGTGTAGTTTGAGAGTTGTCTGATCCCAACATTGTATGAACATCTTTCTGGTTGGTCTGGAGTCCTTAGAAATGAAACTTCTTCTGTAGCTCCCCAGCAGCCTCTGCTCTTCTCCCAAAAGGCTTTTTGATGTTTTGGTCTTAGAGAAGGGAGCATCCCGAAGTGAGCTCAGCAGAAAAGGCACCTGTGGACACTGAGAATTGCTTCCAGGGACCGACAGGTAAACTTAGTTAAATTATGCTTTATTTATATAGTTCTTTTACCATTTTGGATATTTATCTTTTTAACTCAGTTTTTAATTTCAAATCTTCAGACTTGTTATCACCTGTAAAATTAAGGTAAAAATATGCTATATGCGTATGCAGATTAAAAAATATACCACAGAGCAGGTTCCAGGACTGCCAGTACTACACAAAGAAAACCTGTCTCAAATCACCCCCCCAAAAAAACTCAAAATTCCAGCTTCAGAGATGAGTGGTGCTGTACACCTTGGAGTCAGAAGTAGGCAGATCTCTGAGTTCAAGGCCAGCTTGGCTTATAGCACAAGTTCCAGGATGGTTAAGGCTACACTGAAGCTCTGACTTGTAAAAAAAACCCTACATATACATATACATGTACATATACATATTTCCCCTTTTATTTCTGTAAAAACTCTTGTCTGTGTTATGTGAAAAATTCAGTAAGACGAAAAAGATTGGAAGAGAAAAGCTGAAGAGAACAATCGCCCATTTCTATCCCTGAAAAAGGCAGTTCTTGATTTAAGAATTAGAGTCCCAACCAATGATTCTTAACGACTGAAGACACATTTAAGAAAAATGGAGTTCTAAAGTGCAGCCTGTGTATTCTGTTTAGTTTGTGTTTCTATGAGAGCTGCCTTTAGAGTGTGATTTGAGGTCCCTTTGCTGGAACAAGATTCTTCTAGATTGTCAGAAGTATAATACTGTCTCCTCCCCCACCCTCCTGAGATCTCTGCAGCTTCCAAGATTCTGTCAACCTCAGATAAACACCCCTTTTCCCTACTTTCCAGACTCCCCAGCTTTGAAATGAGGGGACCAAACTACACTGTGTGAAAGTCCCTCCCTGCCCATATGACTCATTCTGCAGGTCACTGTCCTTGTTAAAACAGAAAGTCTCCTACAAGGTCCTGGGGGTGGGGGCTACAGAGGAAAGAGGGAACTCTCAAATAAGGGGCAGGGTGAACATCAGAGGGACCCCAAGCCTCAGCAAACAGAATGGAGGAAAGTTCCAGATCTGAGACAATCATGAAAGGGCTGAGAAGAGGGTTAAAATTTAGGAAACTTTATTTCTCACTTTTAAATCCATGGCTGACCTAAATTTTATTGCCTGTGCCTTTGATTGCCAGTGCAACAATTATATGGACAACTGAAGTCTGAAATTTATAAAAAGACACATGTCAGTGGTAGATCTTCAAAGTATAGCAGATAGTCTTGAATTTCTACTCTTTGTCTACAGGGCATCCATCACTTAACAGAGCAAGTTCCTCAAAGCCTTCATTGGGAAACTGGAAAACAAAACAAAACAAAACAAAACACCCAGGTTCCAGGAAGTCAGTGTGGTTGGAGTGAATGAGGAGATGCCATCATGAGATGAGAAAGAGGGAAAAAGAGTGTGTTGAGCCTCTGTCATCTCAACAGGTCTTCTTGGCTCCTGTCCTCCCTGCTCATCCACAGCGAGCTAAGCACACATCCCCTCTGGGCAAACAGGCACAGGAACAATTGGATCCTTCCTGAACAAGAGTGCCAGTGCTGGAGTCCCTGTAACAAAGGTTAAACTCCACTAGGTGTGTTTTTGTCTTATGCACACATAGGCTAGTCCTTTAATTAAAATGTGTGTGGCGGTTCATTAACAGCACACCAGCCAGGAGGGTGGAGCATCTTTGGACCCTGCAGATGCTTCTACATTCACAGCTTTACCACTGAGAATGAACCTGAACACAGCCTTCCAAGTCTCTGACTGTAAGACTATATTTACAAGTGCAGGGTGAGTCAGCACCCTTAGTCTGAAGGGTTTCAGCAGGATGACTCACCCCACATTCAGGGGCACCATGAACCAAAGGGACAAATCAAACTTCTGGACCCCACGGTACAAAAGGAAAACTCGTGTGCCTATGTGTACATGTGTGTTTGGGATCCTTTTGTGTGCATTATGTGGGGTCACATGTGCTTTCTATGTTCAGTCAGATGTATTCTGTGCATTCTCTGTGTGTTCAGTAGTTATGTATGTATGCTGTGTGTGCTGTGAGAGGTCTGTGTATGTGTTGTGTGACATGTGTCTTCTCTGCATATGTGTTGTATGCATGTGATGTTTATGTCTGTATACTGTGTGTTGCACTGAAGGTGTTGTTTGCATTGTGTGTGCATGATGTGGAGGTGATGTGCACACACACACACATGTCTCCATGTAGAACATGTACAAGCAGATTCTATAACCCTAAGATTCAGGATCAGGCAGGCAGGGGATGCAGGTGGTAGGAGATGCCATGAATCTGCCAGGTAGACCTAGAGAACCTAGGAATTAGACTGAGGTAAACCACAATGACCCAGAGGATTGACACTCCCATCCAGGGTACAGCCATTAGGCCAGCCTCATATAATGCCTGAAAAGCAGACAGCATAGATCAACCTAAAATTAGCTGAACTGGGTCTGGCCAGACAAAGACAGAAGTCTGGAGAAGGGAGATGTGGAGTCAGATTCATGCCGTTTGCTTCCCACAGAGGATGAAAGTGGAATACAATTATATGCAGCATCATATATCTTATCTAGTCTTTCCTGCATCTGAGCTGTAATTTCCCCCTGAAGCCTCTTGTGCCTTATGTGCTGGTGTTTCAATTTATCTTCAAGTAACTATTTACATTTGCACTCGCTCATCTCTAAACAGTTCTGTTTCCTCCACATCTCAGGCTCTTTGTCCCTCAAATGAAAGCCACACACACAAAGGAGATGTCTGACTATATTTATGGGTCCCGGTATTCTGACTAAAACTCTCTCCATTAGAACCAGGGGCAGAGGGGTTTGTCTCTCTTGCATTAATATCTTACTGGTGACTGTTTCTGGTAGCAGTGTTCTTTTCCTATCTTACCTTAGACAGAGGACCTCAGTGGTCCCCTAACCTTGAGGCACATTGGGAACCCTAGAGCCTCAGGAGAGAAAGGAGACAGACAGTGCCATGCAGACTCCAGGATGACCCTACAGAGAGCGAGGCTGCTTGTCATATAGGACCCCACCCAGGAGTGGTCAGTACACTGAGACTCTGTGGTTGTCTTCTTATGACCTCAGTTGTGTCCCTGCAGAAGGTCTGAGAATTCCTCTATGGAGATGACTGAAATGGCCAAAGGCCAGGGGTTCTTGGAGGGCTCTTGGGATCTGACTACTTAAGGGAAAGATCAGAGTTCTGAATTCAGAAATCAAAACATCTGATGCCCTAGTCAGATGCTGGGACCCAGGCCCATGCTAACCTGATGCTGTTGTCTAGTGTGAAGGCTCTGATTGCTCTGTGTTAGTTTTTTCCTTTGAATCTTGGCTCCCTCATTTATAATGATGCAGTCTGGGCTTAGTCATGTGGCTTTTTGGGGCCTCCAGCTTCTCTGTCACTCAGAGGCAGTATTGTGATGGTGTAAGTGGGGTCACTTTACAGTGAAAGTCCCTACTTGGAGCATGCTAAGTGGGGTGTAGTTATTCTGGGGATACAAGTTCGTTTAACAATGCAGTTTGAAGAGGTAGAGATGACCACTTCTGGTTTTATAGATGATAAACTGAAGCAGTGCTCCAAAGAGTTGGTGGTGGGCAGGACTCGAGGAGGAGGCTGCCTCCCTTGGGATTACCGCTTCCCACTCATCCAGTGGCACACAGCTACAGTCAAGGGACCCAGAAGGAACTGTCCTAGGCCATTGTCAGCTTGAGGTGAGCTGCCTAGCCACACATCTCTTAGAACCCAGACTACACACATGGCCTCTGTCTGACAGCTCAGAGATGGGCACACACACACTTTGAGTTATGTGCACAGCCAGGGTGGTATGGGAATGCATTCCCACAGGACCCCTCTGTTGCTAGTTCCTGGGGGTCCAAGGACCAGTGTTTGTATTGCAACAAACCCCATGACTTACAATAGCTAAAGAAGAACCTGAAAATAGATCCAAGATATCCAGGTACAAGCCAGAAGCTGAGAGAACTTTCAACAACTCAGGCATTGAAAAGTACAGAGCCCAGTGAGGTTAGTGGGTGCTGTGGTTTACAGTGGACATTGGGGCTTTTAAGAGCTGTCTTGATGATGAGGACTGTATCCTCATTCAATAATTAACAAGGCATTCACAGTAGTTTCCAGTGATGCTCCGTTACCACAATTATCCATTACTTATGAAAGGTTATCCTTGCCTTGTGATCCTGTCTGTATCCCTGTGAATATCCCCATCTGTTATTTTGTCTTCTTTTTCTCCAGAGCTGAGGACCGAACCCACAGCCTTGTGCTTGCTAGGCAAGCTCTCTACCACTGAGCTAAATTCCCAACCCTGTGCATCCCTATCTATATCCCCATCTGTATCCCTATCTGTATCCCCATCTGTATCTCCTTCTGTAACATCTGTATCCATGTCTGTATCCCCATCTGTATCCCCCTGATTCCCTGTCTCTATGCTCATCTGTTTCTTTCTCCAATCGTATGTCTTTTGCCCTACTGCTCTACACATGAGATGATACAGTATAAAGGCCCTCCCCAAATCTCAGATCCTCAATCTTAGACACCTGCTCCTCTAGAATTGTTGAGAAGGTCTTTGGAGTGTGGGGGGTCAGAGCAGTGGATCTTAGTGTATTGACAGTTGTTTACATGGACACTTGAACCTTGCTATAGAACACTTTGTTAACTGTCTATAACATGCTTAAGAGAGAGCTTACAACCTTTTTACTAATTTGACCAAGGAGTCACTTCAGCTTCCTAAATAATGAAAATAACTTCACAGAGATCATGAAGATTTAGTGATGCTATTTATTATAGGAGAGCTGGAGGGGACAGACCTGGAGGGACCACGCCCAGTCCCTTTCTCCATACATCTTTCTCTGCACAGACGCTAATCTGCAGAATTCCTCACCAAGGACTATTTGAGGTGGAGGAGATTTCTGAGGCAGTGAAATACAACTTTCCCAAATACCATCACATGTTATGCTGGATCTTAAAAACAATTGAGATGTCACCTCAGTTAAAGACTCAAAAAGACTCTCCACTGGGCTGCCTGGTCCCATCCACCGACCTCCTCCATAGCAAACTCATTGGCGGTTTTGTGACTGTCATTCATCATGAAGTTGGATCCATAATTGAATTCTTGGTGCCACTGTCTGTTTCTGAAACAGACAGAGTCCTGTTAGAGACACTCCTGTCTGCAGTGGGTGGGACAGTCTGTTTCTTGCAGCACTGTGGAGATGAAGCTCTTTGGACTGCAGTGGCAATGACTCACAGATAGTGTTCTTCCTGCCTTGGGTAGCTAACGGCATCACTCATCATCCCTCTTGGTTGCCTGTGCTGCAAGTACATAGAGAGTAATTTCTCTCTTTTTCTGCCCAGTGAAGTTCCCCCCCAAAAAATATTCCTGAGTATCCGCAGATTCAATGATAAGGCAAGCGTTTAAATGCTTATGTTCCATGGCCCCAGGAGATCACATGCAATATTACCGCCCCTCCCCAAACATACATGGCGCCTGAAGCTTGCTCCAGTTTGATTATTTAACTTTCACCACCAGGCCATCATCTAACTTCTGGGATGTGGCCAGGAGACCAACGTCATCATCCTGTCTGTACATCCAGCTTCCACATTGAAGATAAGGAAACCACTTTCTTTTCTTATCTGAAAATAGTTTTCAGTTGTTAATTGCAGCCTCTCTTCGTTGTTGATGATGTTGTATTTCAGCTCAGCCTTTCTCCTGCAGCACTTCGTTGTTGAAACAAGGACTCGCTGGGCAGTCTAGACTGGCCTTTAACTCATGACTCTCCTGCCTCAGTCTTCCGGAGCCCTGGGATTACAGCCATGCCATACCTGGCAAAGTACCTTGCTATGCACAGACACTGTCATGTCATCTGGAGATCTGACTGGATAAGTTTTCCAGATGGCCTGTTTAAAGGAGAAAAAGCTGGTGCTCTCTGTCCATAAAGTTGGACTGGGGCTGTTAGCTGCAGGCCATGACACCACTCCAGTAGCCTCGGTACATTGCCAGGCTGCTGCTCACGATATGGTGGTCACTAGTTAGAATCTTACACTGTGTCTGCCTTTATCTAGATCAGTGGTTCTCAACCTGTGGGTCTTGAACCCCCCCAAAACCATTGGAAAACATAGATACCTACATAACAATTCATAACAGTAGCAAAATTACAGTTATGAAGTAGCAATGAAACTAATTTTATGGTTGGGGGTCACTACAGCATGAGGTACTGTATTAAAAGTTCCAAGTGTTAGGAGACTTGATACAAGAGAAATCATGAGGCCAGGTTGAGGTTAGGAACAGAAGTGGCATTACATGCTTTGGTAGCATTTGTTGTCAGTGGGCCAAGTAAACTCGGTAAGTTCACATGGTGTGTGGGTGCATGTCATAGCATGGTTAGCTGCTTCCACCAGGGATCTATTCTGAAACCCACCTAGATTTATGATAGCGAAGATCTGCCCTCTCCAGCACATCAAACTGTATGACCACAGCTGCTGCTTCAAACTCTACAAACCTCCGTTTAAACTTTCTTCCAACTTCAGCCCTGGTATGACAATGGATGCAAGGCGGTCATGAAACCCATGCTTACTGGTGGATTGATCTCACCCATCTCATATTTGCAAGCCAAGCAGAGCCTCAGACAATAATTTCACAGTACAATAGCTCCCTGAAAGACATAATGCTGTCTCAAGCCAAAGAGAGACCATCGTCCAGGATGCAGATATAAGCTTGGTCCTAAGTTGTTCATTTTCTAAGTGCTGTCTCAGACACAAGAACACATTACCCTCATCTGTAAAATCTATGCTACAATAAATAAAAGATGGTAGGGAGTTAGATGCAGCTAAATTTACATAGTATATATTTTGTTTCTTGAATTGCTTTTTTTTAAGTAAACTATCTTATAAATGTAATATACACTTGCTAAGGCAGATGTATATAGAAAAAGCACACAAATGAAAAACAAAAGTCACAATTATCTATCATTAACTACTCTATCTTGAGAGGATATCTTAACTCAATATTATTAAAACCTTTGCATATGTTTTAAACTTATTGCACATAGTTGTCATACAGATGTATGATCATTGAACTATTGTGCTAATCTAATTTCTTAGTAAATTTTAATACCATATTCTTGTAGGTGTTTTTCTGTTGAAATCGTCCTTTGAAATGGGTTTTATTTTTCCCGGTTTTCATGTTTATGTGTGTGGTGTGCATGTGTGTGTATACATGTTTTTTTCATGTGTTGATGGGTAGATGTGCATGTGTGCATGTGGAGACCCAAGGTTGGCACTGACATCAGGAATCATCTTCCATTGCTCTTCTGCCAAGATGCTTTTCCCCTTCAGGCATGCTGAATGACATATGTGTGGCCCCTTTCTCCTGGGGAGGCAATTACAGGCCTCCTGCAATTCTTGTGTACCAGGCTACAGAGATGAGAGACAAAAGGTGGGAATGACTAGGGAGAAGGAGTTAATGTCTCTTGTGGGAAGTGTCTTAGAACTAACCTTCAGGGCAGGATTTACATCTCTGGGAAGAGGAAGGAGTGACTTAAGGCTATGAGCAATGACACCACCAGTTGCTAACCTGCAGAGACTCTGCAACAGTCAAGAAGGAGCCAGTGACCCAGAATTCTTGAGCAGAGAAACTCTTGTCAAGGTGCAGTAAAGTGTTACAGCTCTGAGGGGAAAGGCTTCCCTGGTGAAAGTGTTACGGCTCTGAGGGGAAAGACTTCCCTGATGAAAGTGTTACAGCTCTGAGGGGAAAGGCTTCCCTGGTGAAAGTGTTACAGCTCTGAGGGGAAAGGCTTCCCCAGTGGAAGATTGCAGGTCTGAGGGGAAAGGCTTCTCCAATGGAAGTGTTGCAGCTCTGAGGGGAAAGGCTTTTCCAATGGAAGTGTTGCAGCTCTGAGGGGAAAAGTTTCGCCAGTGCAAGCATGATAGCTCAGAAGGGGAAAAGCATCCTGGAAGTCAAGAACCAAGAAACACCACAGTTACATTACACAACAAACCTCACACAAGAGATTAATTGGGAGAGACACAAGAGGGTGGCTGCCTCTGCTTGGGTGAGAAACATCAAGGAACTGAGCAGAAGGCAGGCTTTATGTAGCATGTCTTCAGAGAAGGGGTTTTCCAGGTGGCCTGGCATTGGAGGTATTATGTAGCCAGATCTTGGGACAGGCTTGGGGATTGATGGGGGTTTGAGCTCAAGGATTGGTGAGTTTTTGTGCTCTGGGATTGGTGGATTTGGGTAATTTTTTCACCTGGAGGGAGGCTTGGATCTTTTACCCTACAGGCAGTTGTGAAGAGAGCTGTGGCCTGCACTGTAAGAAGCATGGTCAGCTATGGCTCCTTTTCTGGTCACAAGCCCTTCTAGCAGGACCTTCTAGTCCCCTCCCCATTTCTTACAGATGCTCCAGGGTACAAATTAGAAGTCCTCTCTATGGTCCATGAACTGAGACAAACAATGTTTGAAAGCTGATAGTGACTGTCAAATCCCTTCCTCCTCAGGACCCTTAGTTTCTGGGAAGAGAACTTTGGAGGCCTCACGACTCATGCTTTCAAGCAGGTATCAGATCTGTCAGGGGGAAATAAACTATTATATGAACCAAGCTATAAGGACAGAAACAGAAGGAAGCAGGCAGGCAATCTGAGATGCTCTGGAATTCTAGAGGGAAAGTCTGCAGAGGTGAGTGAGGCCAGCCCACTGAAATAAATAGGTGAGAACTATGCTAAGGCAAGGTCAAGGAGATTCCCCATGATCAGCATCCGGAAGGAATAGCAGCCTGAGGCAGAGCAGCAGCAGGGCCTGAGAACCATTCATTTCCCATCCCTGGAAAGTCTTCCACAGACACGCCCTGATGCTTCCTGCATTCACAACACCATTGCTTCTTTCCCCACTGGTTAGCCGTGCTGGAGATGGGCAACCTTCAGGGTTTCATGGAGATCCGAGTTGAAGGAATCCACTTGGGAGGAACTTGAGGTATCTCCCTGGATGTTCTGGATTTGAACTTGGAGACATACATGGTCCTGGAAGTTGAATTTTGCTGGGTACTTGACATTTTCTACTTGATCATTTCGACTTGTAAAGACCACATTTAAAAAGAGTGTTATCAAGAAATTTGAATTAATTTACAATTTACTTCTTGTTTTTGTGACTTATATTTCAGGTTTTGTCATTGTTGTCCTTCCTGGTTTGTGTGTGTGTGTGTGTTTAATATTTTCTAGTTTATGGAGCTTGTCCCTCAGTTTACTGATCCCCCATGTGCCAAGTAATACAATCGTTTAGAACAAATTTGTCATTTAAGGATAGCTCAGTCCAAGATAAGCCATTGGGTAAGGCATTTGTAAAAGCTGTATGTTCTAAAATAGGATGTGACTACACGATGACTCCTTCCATTAGCCACAGCATCCACGAAAACTTTTTTCACTAGAGTTGTTTAACTTGGAAAGAAATTTGAAAATAATCTCAGCCTGTACACTGACCTGAGTCCAATTCCCAGAGAGACATCAGAGGGAAGAGATACAGCCAACCCCGGTGTGTGAAGAATGATGTAGAGTTGGCAAGGACATTTAAATCTAGAGTCCATCCTTGTCGATCAAGGTGACTTGTGGCTCACATACCACATCAGTGACAATTTGGGCTGAATGGTCCCATGATGGGGTCTCTCCTGGACCCCAAAGGACGATGACTGCCTTGATGGATGTTAGAATTGCTGCCTTTCCACCCAGACTCTCTCCCATTGTTGTATAAATTGAAGTTTGGGTGGGATATATCTGTGTTAAAGATTCTCCAATCCTGGATAACTAAGCAGGGCTTCCATGGTTGTGGAGAGCTGTAAATTTTAGGTCCAGAGAAAAATATTCTTGAAGCATTTTAGCCCACATCTGTGTTTGACCCAACATCTTCATGACTATTAGGAAAATCCCTTGGAGTCCATAAACCTCTACTTCCACCAACCCAAAGCCTAAGAATGTTATTACATGTCAGCTGAGGCATATAGTAGAGAGAACTGTGCCTACCTGCTTGATATTTCCATACATGTATTTGAAAAATTATCTTGATTTGTGATTTTCCTTGTTCTGTTGCTACAAAAGCCTCATGAAGCCATGACTATGTGGGAACACAGTATTTGGAGCGATCTGAATCTGGGTACCTGGGCTACAGTCACCCATATTTGACTCCAGGATAAATAATTGCTTGTACCCTTCAGGGTGAGAGTTGTGCTTTTTGTGTTGACAATTGAGAGATGAAGTGGTTGTAACCCTTGAAGACTGAATTTGGAAAATGTCAAGTTCCAAATTAGCCTCCCCACTCTCAAAAATCATTTCTCAGGGCTGGAGAGATAGCCCAGTGGTAAGAATGCATATGGCTCTCGCAGAGGACCTGAGTCCAATTTCCTGCACCCAGCTCAGGGGAATCTGATTTCATACACACACACACACACACACACACACACACACACACACACACACACACAAAGTAATAAAAAGAAATTTCTTTAAAAAAATCTTTCTCCAGCACAGATAAAACCCTCTGGGCATTGTAGCCCATCAGGAAGGAAAAAGAAGGCTGTGCAATTCGGCAAAGTAGATAGCATGTCTGTAATCGATGTATTGATCCCCCTGTTCCAGTCCAGCAGAACTCATTGTCCTTTCCCTCACCACTCTTGGCAACAGCTTTGTGATCTCATTATTAAATTACCAACAAGAGCATTTGGAACAGTTTCTGCCAGGCGCTGGTCTGCACTGGTCCTCAACAGGCCTCTTCAGAATATATATTGCACATCCTGGGATAGTGGGCATTTAATCTTTCTTTGTGGTCAATAAATTGAGTCTTTGGGAGGTGAGGTAAATGGTCCAAATATTATGCAAGCTATGCATAAGTAGAAGAGCTGAAAACAGTAGGGTGCCTGGTCTCAATGCACATGCTTGATTTCTTAGCTGAGATACCAGCCAGTTGTTTTATTTGCCTTTTTGCCTGGTGCTTATAAAACTGCCCATAAAGACCATAAAACTACACTGCTCTGCAAAAGTACAGTGTTGGTTAGCCGACTGCCAGAGCATGGGAAGCAGCTCTCTAAAGACAGGCTTCCTTGCTGCTCTTTGCAGCTTAGCTTTCATTTTAATTCATGATTGTGTGTCCATGGATGACAGATAAGAGAACCGAGAGTGAGTCTCCTCCCTCAGCAGCCATCAACTGCCAATAATGTCTCTGATAAGGATGTGACCTTGGAGCACCTCCCCCATCCATGCTGGATTTTGATTGGCTTTATGTGGTCTTGTGTAGGGAGCCACAGCTGCTGTGAGTTGGTGCATGCAGTATTGCTGTCATGTCCACAAGTCAGCATTTCATAGCCCTCTTTTCTACCCACCAGTTCTTGCATTCTTCCAACCCCTGCTTCTGGGAAGAATCTGGCTTCCAGATGGTGGGAGGTTGATGCAGATGACTCAGTCACAGCTGAGTACCAGAGTGAGCACTTTGGCCAGTTATGAGTCTCTGCGTTGCCTGCTGCCTACTGCAAAAAGAGGCTTCTCTGACCAGGGTTGAGAGTAGCCTAGATCTGTGGGTATAGACAAATAGAATGAAATATGACATCATGACCATTCAGGAAAACAATGGTAGGATCCCGCTAGAGCCTATGATCTTCCCAGTCATGGTCTTAGTCTAGGTTTACAGTACCCAAGCATGAAATCCATGCAGTGGAGAAGGCCTCGTATCAGATCAGGAAATGACTGGTTACACTCATAACAATCATGCCACTATTGCGCCAGTTGGCACATCTTGCAAGCAGGACAGTATTTTGATATACAGGATCCAGCACTGGCTAAGACCATTGATGCCTTTTCTCTCCCAGCAACCTACACAGTACCTTCTGGCATTATGTAATCTATCCAACAGAGAGAATGTTTCTTGCTCATCTTGAGGTTGATTTCTCTATGCCCCACATCCAAAATGAGTGGTGTCTTCAACAATGTGGTCTTACCAGTACCTATGCTGTGCAGCCAAGAGCTGTAACAGCAGCCTATGTTATTGTGTGTCTTAGTCACTGTTCTATTACTGTACAAAGACACCATGACCAAGGTAATTATTATAAGAGGAAGTATTTAATTGGGGCTTTACTTACAGTTTCAGAGGGTTAGTCCATTATCATCATGGCAGGAAGTATGAAAGCATGCAGGCAGGTGCTAGAGCACTAACTGATTCATAGGCAGAGAGAGAGGCACTTTGGCTTGGCCTGGGCTTCTGAAATCTCAAAGCCCATCTCTAGTGACAGTTCCTACAAAAAGGTATCTTTAAGCTAGAGTTTCTATTGCTATGAAGAGACACCATGACTGTGGCACTTGTTATAAAGGAAAACATATAATTGGGGCTAGCTTACAGTTTCAGAGGTTTAGTCTGTTATTGACATGGTGGGAAGCATGGCCGTGTGCAGGCAGACATGGTATTAGAGAGGTAGCTGAGAACTCTACATCTTGATCTGTAGGCAGCAGAAGGAGACTGTGTCCCACACTGGGTGTAGCTTGAGCATGTGAGACTTCAAAGTTACCCCCAAAGTGACACACTTCCTCCAACAAGACTACACCTTCCAATAGTGCCTGTAAAGAGAAGCCTTCCCGCCAGCCTGGTTCCAGAGCCACGTCAGTCCCAAATGAACACACAGGAGGCTATATTAATTATGAAGCTGTTGGCCTTGCTTGTTTCTTACTGGCTAGCTCTGACTTAAGTAATTACCCAATAATTGTTAATCTAAGTATGTCTCTTACTGGAGAAGTTTCCAGGCTTCCTACCCATGGCGTTACATCTCGACTCCCTGTGTTTTCCCAGTATTTCTCCTACCCAGAGTCCTCCTGGATTCGTAATCCCACCTATCTTGGTTCCCTATTGGCCAACAGTGCTTTATTGACATATACACAGGACTTCCCCCATCAAGTGCCACTCCCAATGAGTCAAGATTTCAAATGAGTGTGTGTGTGTGGTCTTTCAGAGTCATTCAAATCACCGCGTACAGCCATACCTACTTCAACAAGGCCCCACCTCTTAATCCGTCTAATCATTTCAGATAGTGCCGCTACCTGGTGACTAAACATTCAAATATATGAACCTATGGGGGCCATTCTTTTTCAAACCACCACATGGATATCTCTGGGGCCTCCATGACCAATAACTCATAGGGAGGTATCACACACCTAAAACTAAGACTTTCATTTAATAATCCATGCCTTCTGAGAACACCTTTATCCAGTCATGCAGTATACTTGTGTTCAAACTGCCTTTTTAAATTACATTTTTAAATTTAGTTTAGTGACTAGTGGATTTCCATAAGACTTCTCCATGCATCCTTATCTCAGGCTAACCTACTCTTACATCTCCTCTCTCTGTCTCTGCTCCCATACCCACTTAAGCCGTCAGCTCTCAGAGTTTCCTCTGCCTCCTCTCATGCTGCCTGCGCTCTGATTGTTTTTCCTTGGTCTGGAAGGTTGTCAGTTTCCATATGGCTTTCTCATGCAACCTTCATATTTCATTATTTAATACTCCTTTTTCCCTCTAGAATTCATCTTCAAGTAGGGGAAAAGCCAGTGATAAAAGTTTATTTTTCCCCAATGGCTAATAAATTGCTCCAATACCATGTATCAATCCAGTTCTTCTTTCTTCGTTGATTTGGAATTACAGAGTACCTAGAGTTTGGAGTGGGGAGGGGCGCCTTTCATATGAAAATAACTGAATGAAATCAAATTACAACAGAAAAAGTGAACACCCTCATGCTTATTGAAATGTTCTGGAGAGAATTATATGCACTATTTTTGGAGAATATTTTCATTTTGATGCTTTTATACGGTTCCTAGAATCCCTACGGTTTGTTGTACTATTTTATAATCAGGAAAACCACACATCACATATCATCTTAAACTATTGTGCCTTTGATTGAATAAGGAAGAGGGTTTATAAATTCAGCCTATTTTCTTCATAGAATTATTTCCCCAGCCTTTGCTATATTGTAGAACGTTGTCTAAATTCTGACGACAGTGCTAATTTTGAGCCTTATAATGCATCCATATCTCAAATTCATCACCCAATAAACTTTGCAAGCAGAGAAGATAAGTGCGTGGCTTTTTTTCAAGTGAGGAATTACAGCTCACTTTCAGAGGGGGAAAAAGTAAAATGCCAGGCATGCAACTGAAGCACTCAGCGGGGATGAGCAGAGGCACGGCAGTGCTGCTCACCTCGCAGTCAGCTGTCTGGTGGCATTCTTACTCCATTTGCTCTTGGCTTCCACAACATTGACAATACCCTACCCACTTCTCCTTTCCCTCATGTGTTGATAAGACAAGCCACTTCCCTTGAGGACATAGCTGTAATTGCCATTCCTTACACCTCATGATGGGACTCTATACAGACGTGACATGGTGCACTAGATCTGCTGTTTGGGAATCTGTCCAGATATGTTTTTGTATGTCGGAGTGCATAACTGTAATTTACACACTTATGTAAACATGTGTATTATACCCAGTATGACATGGTTTTATTGTCTTGTCCCTTTTGTAAAGTTTCAAGCATGAAAGTTAGTGGCCCGTGTCATCAATGAATGACACAAGGAAATTCAAGGCAAAGGCCCATTCGTGACAGGGTTCAGCTCTCTGGGGTGTGTGCTCCCTGTGGAGTCCCTAGTGGACAGAGGCACAGAGAGGTAACTGCAGCATTAAGAGGTGGTGTCACTGTGTACTGAGCCTACATGGAGGAGAGAAAGGAAGGGAAGGATACTTGGGTGACTCCAGAGGCCAGATAGCATGGCTGGGTAACAGTGGAACCATTCACCCAAGTCCAGAATGCAGAGGGAGGCATCACCCCTCTATGCTCCTTGCTTCTGTTCTGTGGGATAGACCTGTATAGACTGGTTCAGATGTGTTGACTAATCCTGTGACTTCTGATTGAGTTTGAATGGGCTGGGATGGATGGTAGGGAGAGAGATGAGGGTATTTGTTCTCTAAGCTACCTCCATGCCAGACTGCAGGCAGACAATGACTAGCTACTCTTTCTGGTACCATGCCTATCTCTGGGTACCAGGAACTACCTTTGCCCTTTCCCTCTCCAGGACCATAGTTTCCTGAGGCTAGCAGCCATGTATCTCCCCCTCCTCCTCTTTCTCTTTTCTTCTTCTTTTTCGTCTGTGCCCATACCTCACCAATGGTCCCTTTGTTAAACCGACCTTTCCGAATGAACCACTTGTTTTCTAAAGTACGTGCGTACGTGCGTGTGTGTGTGTGTGTGTGTGTGTGTGTGTGTGTGTGTGGTGTGAATGCATGTGTATATGCATATTTTAATGTATTTGGGTGCATGTATGTACCCAAAGTTAATGTTAGGTATCTTTCTCAATCACTCTCCAACTCACTTATTGAGGCTCTCCAGTTTGTTCTTGCTGAACCCAGTGCTTTTCCAATTTGGCTGTTCTGGCTAGTAATCTTATTCTGGGGATCCCAGTTTCTGGCTAGTAAGCTTATTCTGGGAACCTCATCTGGGATTACAGGCCATCACTTTGCCTGCCTGGATTTTTGTACGGGTTGTGGCAATCCAGTGTCTAGTCTTCACACTCGCTAAGCAAGTGTGCTCTCCTGATCCTTCTCCCCAGTTCCCGCACATCTTTTCTGAACCCTGTGAGGAGGAGGGTAAATATTTTGCTTCCTACTGCTGCCTTAGCATGCTTCCGTGAATGTAGTACCTTAAGGAGACTCAAATTACTCTCTACGTTTGTGGAGCTCAGAGGTCAGCTTGGGTTAGCTATCTCATTCTCTCCAACAGGTTCTAGGAGGATCCATTGCCTCACCATCCCCAGCTCTCGGCTCTAGACCTTGCCCCATGACCTTGCATCCATTTTTACCTCTTCTTTGACAGACATTTACTCCGAGGCTCACTCTCCTGTTCTCCTCTTACAGGACCCTGGTGATTACACAGACCTTCCCCAAAGTCCATGCTCTCATTTAATCACATCTTCAAAGTCTTTCTCTTATGGAAGATAAAGGTCACAAGGCCCTCTGAGGATCTGGCTCATTGTTGTGCTGATGCTCCGGTATGGGTCAAATTGCTTCAATGGTTCTGTGTTTGGCATCTTTGCATGCTAACAGTTGCTGGAGAAAGAGCCTTTCTGATCTATCAGATACTGACATTCCCTTTCAGGGGACCCACTTATGCAACTCGTTCACCACTGAACTAATCAGGTACATTGTCTTAGTGTCAGTTCTCGCTGTGGTTGTAAAATACCCTGACAAAAACAACTTAATGGAGATAGGGTTTGTTCTGGCTTGCAGTCTCAGAGGGATACAACCCATCTTAGAGAAGAAGACACAGCAACGGGGAGGAAAGCATGGTTAGTGATGTGCTGACCAGAGCCGGCTAACCGAGGATAAGGATGGGCGTCTATCCATGTCTTTTACACCATAACGAGCTGGGTGAGAAAATGGTACCACTCAAGCCAGCTATCCCCAGGGGTGGGATGGATCTCAGGAGGCAGCTATGACCAAGCTTTATCTTTCATTGTGCTGGAGACTGGGTTGCCTAGTAACCCCCTCTTCACATCTATTATCTCTGTGACAGTGACCTAATTTGGCAATAGAGACTTGGAAGATATGATCAAGTTAAGATGAAGTTATGATGGTTTAGGATGGACCCTAATCTGCTGATTGGCATCATAGTAAGGAAAAGGAAAGGCTGGGCATAGTGGCGTGCGCTATTAATCTCAGCACTCAGAAACAAGTGAATCTCAGCACTCAGAAGCAAGTGAATTTCTGAGACTTGACCTAGCCATACAGTGAGGGTCTTAAAAAATAGAAATGAGAGAGAGAGAGAGAGAGAGGGGGGGGGGGGAGGGAGGGAGGGAGAGAGAGGAAGAGATAAGGAAATTGGGATGGAGGCAGGTTCACAGAGAGAATTACCATAACTTGGAGGTGATGTTGGATCTATTAGTTAATGAACTTCCACAAACTCTCAGGGCTCCCAGAAACCACCAGAGCTATGGAGGACACAGGCAGGACCTCCTTGGGGCCTCCAGACCACAAGGAAGGCATTCTTGGTATTGCAAGCCCTCCAGAGAGAAGGGGTTTGTTGTGTTCTCTGAGGAACAGAGATTGGGACTACTTCAGGTTGCTCTGTGTTGTGTGAAATATCATCTTCCAAACAGCAGCCTTGACCTGAGTTACTCCATTTTGATAGGTGCTCCAGGAAAGACAGACTCTGCATCTTATTTACACAGTAAACAGCCACCATCTGCCAGTCCCTCCAGGAGGCAAAAGCTGATCATTTATGCCTGTCAATAAATAATGGTATTGGCAAACATATCGAGTCACATCAGAAGCACTGGCCACATGAGATCATTGACAAGAGATGCTGGACCCCCTCACCTGGGACTATAAAAGGAGTGACTCAAGACCAAACTGCAGATGGCATGCGACCAGTTAGTGAAGGACCCTGCCTCATCCACCTCTGTCCATGGGCCCTGCACAGTTCCTCCTGTCTGTGACACTCAACCTACTTCAGACTGACCGTTGAAATGCCCTGTCACTCTAACCTGCACCTCAAATCTCCGTCCCTACAGCCTTTTCCTGCCCCCGTTAGCTCTTTGCTTCTGACTTCAGGACAGCCTCTCTGAATTCTGCAGATCCTCTTTGTACATAAAAACACACTGTTGAGTAAGGTGTAATGTGTGACCTGAGAGTTACTATTGCTTGTTAAGCTTAGAATAAAATTTTACTAATAGTTGCCAACTATCAGTAAAATCCATATTCCTCAGTCAATTGCAGCCAAGGAAAATGATACAGCTTTGAGTAGTTTATTGTTGCTCAATAAATTCTGATATTGGAAGACAAGTGTGACTGTCTGGTTCTAAAGTAACACATTCAGACACCCATGCTCTGTCACCTGACTGTGCTCTGGCCTGAAGGGCAGGGTCAGTCTCATGTACAGCCTCCTAGTTTAATGGTTCTCAGAGGTGCTTGTTCCTGATTTCCCTTGAATGTGCAGATTCATTCTATTTTAAGACTCTGATGGTCATTTTTAGGCTAGAGAAGAGTACTTCCCAGAGCTGAGTCAGAGTTGCTCACCCTTTATTCAGTGAGCCTTTTGTGATAGGAAACAAAAACATTCGTATTAAATTAGAGGAAGCCAGAGTAGAAAATGCTCATGGAGATGCTAGTGGGTGGATATCTCCCCGAATGAGATTGTGATGTGTTTCTGTGTGTGTATGTGGTATGACACTTCATCTTGGTCTATCTCACTTTTGCCTGTCCTACTACAGTCAGAGGACCCTAAGTAGGCATGGATGTCCATGGCACAGGGCACCATGGGAGTTGTAGTTCCTATGAGTAAAGGAAAGACCTCTGCTTCTGTAATCTTCTGGAACCTATAGGACTTGTCCTCCTATAACTTATTGCTTCAAGGCATCTAAGGCAGTGTTGTGTGCATTAGTGATTGATTGATTGTATTTTGCTGTGAGAGAAAAGAAAACCATGAATTGTAGCCTTTGACAATTTCTGTGACAATAATGCCACCAAAGAGCCAGTGTTAACCTACCAGTTCATGGGATATGCAGCTAGGAAGATATGCCCACAAGCACATAAAGTTCATCTGCACCCACTACTGACAAGGTACAGGCGCTCCAGGGTCACCCTTCTCAGGACCCTCCCAGGTTTGTGGATTTACCACAGTTATGACCTTCTCCCCCAGATGGATGGGGGCGTTTTATTATTTTGCCCAGGTTGTAATGGAACCCAACTTCTTCCTGGATGCTGCAGACACTGGCTTCAACCTTCCATCCCTTTTTGTTGGGTATTATGCAGACCCAAGATGGAGAAAGTAGAAGGCCGCCTCTAGATTTTGGCCCAAGAAGACATGCAATGACCCTCTTGTCTTGCCAGCCTTGGAATCTATATAAGATGCCGAAGATTATATTCTGACACTCCAGGCTGACGGCCAGTCTTTCTGTATGTGACTATGATGTGAGAACAACTAAACAAAAGACTATTTTTGTTCCCCTCCCATGAAATGCATAGATCCAGAGAACAGCATAATGACCATTTTCACTGCCAAAAACTAGGGTGTTGATTTTCTGTGTCTTCAAAACTCATAATGACAAGCTTGGGTCTTTGGATAGTTGCTGGATGAGAGCAGTCAATACACCACCAAGAAGCAGCTTTTCTGTGATGAGCGGGCAATTCTTTTACAAGCAGGGAAAATAGACTTAAATGTCATTATGCACAATTTGAATGTACCACATGATCATAAAAACATCAAGATGAAAATGAATAGAGCAGGGATTTGAAGGTGATTCATCAAACTGGTAACTTGGACGGTGCTCGCTCTGGATGAGCAAAATATTTGATTTTTTTCTTCTACTTTTAAATTTTTTCCAGATTTTGTGGGGGATGGAGAAAAATAAATTTGGAAGATTTTTTTAAATCCTGAGAATTACTTTGATAAAAGAAATCAATATGGCTGAGCTGGTAAAGGCAAGAAACAAGCAAAGAAATCATTCATCAGCAGAGAAGGTCTGAGGGAGGCTTGTTGCTGCCTTGAACTTGGGTCTGGGGTGTGGGTAGGCATCTCAGACCCAGGGTCAGCTCTTGAAACCATTCTGAGTTCTTTGGCATCGCTGCAACCTGCCACTTTGCTGTAGAAACTGAAACTTGCTGTCTGGACCATTGGTTCTAGTGATGACCAGGGGAGGGATGTCAGGGATAATCCAAGAAAATGGGCACAGCTGTGTGTGATGGCAATACATACAAATTACAGATGATTCTGAGAAGACCATGAGTTGGAAATTAGAGCAAAAAGCATGAGTTGGGGCTCAGGATGTGGGGGAAGATAGGGAGCATCCATCCCAGATGCCCACTGAGAACTATGTCTAAGGATAGCTTTGAACTCTGTGAACATAAGAAGAGGCTCTTTAACGGTTTCTCTCATGCTGGTGTATTGTCTACCTAGAATGGACAGGCTTTATCTGGAGTCTGTGGCATGCTTCTGGGAAATTGTTGGCATTGCTCCCATAGGCTGTGCCAATAATAGATGAGTTAGCCTGCTCCACACCCCTTAACTCAAGGCTTTGGGATCTCTCTACCTTGTTGGCTTGAGGCAGGGTCTCTCAGTGACCTGGAGATGACTGATTAGCTAGATTGGCTAGCCAATGAGCTCCATGGAGCTTCCTGGTTTTGCCTCCTTTTTGGTGGAATTACAAATGTGCAACACCATGTCTACTTTGTCTATTTGCTTTTATTTTTGTTTTTTGTGTTTTGTTTTATTTCGTGCTGCTCAACATGGTCTCTGGGTATTGTGCTCAGGTCTCATGTTTGCAAGGCAAACACTGTATGACCCTAGCTATTTCTCTATCCCAGGACTCCCTATTGCTAAGATATCTGATTTCTTTCATCTAAGCCTTAGTTTCTTGCACACTTGTTTGAAGCTCAGGCTTTGAGACCAGGGTCTTCATTGGTTTGGGCTTTATAAAGGAGTTGCACATCACCAGCCCGCCTCTCCAAATGGCCTACACCCGACATCATCTTCCTGCCTCTGGCTGGTGACCCTATGACTGTGGCCTCTCTCAGTTCTAGCTTCCTTGGATAACAGGAGAATTTTTTCAGAAGGCTTGCATTACCTCCCCCCCCACCAGGTGGCTAATGAAAGTGATGGTGGCCCCCAGGACTCACTCCCAAGCACCATTACCTATCTGTCCAGGCATTCCTGCTCTCCAGGGCTGACAGAGGATTACTGTCTGATTACAGTTTTGTCAGAGCCATGGTTACATAATGAACTTGGGCCTCTAGCTGACATGGCTTAGAGGTGATGGGTAGGCAATGGTATCTTTCTACAGCGTGGACATGTACTGATTTTATTCAATGGGTGACCATGGTCAGAGATGAGCGTATTATTCCTTTAGATGTTTTTGTTGCAATATGTTGTTTCCTGCACACAGCAGAACCCACATTTGTTATTAAAACCGAGTCCATTTTGCTTTCTTCAAAGTACACCAATTGCTGAAATAGTGAGTCTTGCAAAAAGAGAAATGGGTTATTTTTGAGGTGCCCATCATGGCGAAGTGGGAGCCTCCTCAAAGATGGGATTTAGTGTTGTTTCCAGAGCTTAGAGAAGCAGGGTGATCTAAGGCATGGAGAACAGTCACCCAGTCACCCAGGGAAGGGAACTTGAAGTGAGCAGACTGAGTGCTAATCGTCAACCTTCACTGATTATAAGACAGTGGGACTCAGATTCAGAAATACCACCATCTGTGTGCCCTGAGGTCTGGTTCTCAGCCCTTTGATTTCTAAATGTCACTCATCAGAGACCCGCCAGGCCCCAGTGGAGAGTTGGTGGTTTCAGTCCATTTGAACTAGAACAAAGCAACCTCCACTTTCTTGAAAAACAACTTAAACAATCGTTGCCATAGTGGCCACACATCAGAGGTGTCCTCAAGCAAAGCTAATGACAGTGCAAGGCTCAACTCCATGACCCCGACAATTAGGGGTAAAAGCAAGGAACTCAGAGCAAGTGAAGCTGGGGTTTATTCAAGTGCCCTTCTGCTTAGTGTCACCTCCAAAGGGCTTCTCTTTCCTGAAGCAGATCTCCCTGGAAATGTATGGGCTGAGCTCTCACAAGGGCTGATAAGTTGCTACTCCCGGAAGGATGGAGTTCCTTAGCAACAATGGATTGATGGTTTGCCCTGTCTCGTCTATCGATTCTCTGCATGCTTCTCTAGGGCCCCATTGTTTTCAAACTCATCACTAGAAAGAAATACTGCTGATGGGGTGAAACCGATGTGCATCCCTCCCCAAAGAAAACTAACCAGAGGAACACATTGGTCTAGCCTAGCTGCACTACTGATTCCAAGTGCCAGTCAGTATTAATTAATGTGTTGTATAAGGCTCCAAATGTGGGTGTTGTTTAATGTATGGAACAATGACAGCCAATATAATGAAACATACACACACACACACACACACACACACACACCTATAGCTGTGTGCCATTTGCCTTTCTTTGATTACTAACATATTAGTGGAGGGGAATTATTTTGTTTCTATGCTCTGGACACCTCCTGTCCACTTTTCCGCAGAAGCAGGCCTTTATCCCTCAAGTTGACTCTTCTCTCTGAGCGCTGCTGCCCAGCCAAGCCAGTGGGTACTCTACCAGGGCCACAGTTTCTGTATCAAGAAGGCCAGAGACTTGTTTGCCATTTGAATATTTGCTTTCTTTGGTGCTGGAAACAAGCGTTAAGCAGGAAAAGTACAGAGTATCGTGAAAGAGAGGTGTGGAGGACCCCACTATTTGGAAGCTGTAGAGTTCTCTTCTGAGACAGTGAGATGAGATCATAAGTAGAGCAATAAGGAGGGATGTGGGGGTATCTGAACCAGCTCTGCGAACTACAAGGATGAGTCTGGTTTCAGTGTCTGTATGCTGACTTTGCGGCTTCTCAGAGCCCACCCACAACCACAGGCAAGACAGCTCCCCATACCTCTAGAAACAGATTGTACCCTCTGGTTTGCCTTGGCTCCCAGAGATAAGTAGACTAGAACAAGTAAAAACATGTTTGTGTATTTCTGTTGTCACCTGTGTGTGTGTGTGTGTGTGTGTGTGTGTGTGTGTGTGTGTGTGTGTGTGTGTGTGCCATTGCCTAGGGCAAGACATGACCAAGCTGGCCTGCTGGCCCTGAGAAGAGAAGGAGAGCCCTGGGGAGCAGAGCTACCCTGTCAGGACGACCCCACCCTACCCAGGCCAGGAGCTATGTAGGAGCCTGTTGCTGCATGCTATGGTGGGTGACTTTCAGAGTTAAGGCCATGAATTTCTGAAACACAGCAAACCTGCTTGAGCAGGGCTCATATCAGCCTCTAGGGCACCAAAGCCCTATTGCAGAAATAAGTTTCTAGAAAGTTCCAACGTTGGTGAATCCAGACACTGGCTTGAGAGTAGAGGAAGAAAGTCTAGTAGGTGCCAGGAGAGTAGAAAGTTCCAGGTGGGCCTTTCCATTCCAGCACAGACAAGGAAGTCAGGGAGAAGTTCAGCAAAGACTCTGAGTGTTGAGTGTTGAGTGTGAGCCCCACTGGAAGCCAGTGACAGCGCTTGGGATGGCACAGGAGGCAGGGGAGGAATATCAAAACCCCAGACTTGTTTGTGCCTGAAGAGACCCTGACAACCCTGCAGGAGAGAAGAAGGAAGTGGGTTAGGATCGGGTTACTGAGTAGAATAAGATAAGCCTCACAGTGCTAAACACAAGCTCTGCCGGGCTCAACCCTTGGGTGGGGAACTCAAGTCTGAGAAGTGGCAGGCCTGACGAGAGTAACTATCATTTTACAGGTGAACAACATCACACAACTCATCCACCCAGTCATCCCCAGGGCATGTGTGCACACTTACACTTGCAGATCAGGAACCTGAGGTTAATTAGGCAGAGCAATTCACTCAAGAGGAATCATCAAGAAAGCTTTAGAACTCAGGTTTCAACCTCTGGTTTCTGAATGTTGTCTCTTGAGGAAGGGCAAGATCTGTGCCATGCAGGATGATCTCTGTGCTTCTGGCTCTGATGGGCTTTAACTTTGACCATTAAGAACCACATTGTCCTACTTTGTTTTCTGTTGCTGTAACAGAATGCCACACACCGAGTGAATTATAAGCAATAGAAGTTTATTTACCTCATGGTTCTAGAGAGTGTCTTTAGGCTGCCTCAGAACCTGCAGAGGGCAATGCATGACACAAGATGCCAAATGTGCTGGTTTAGATCATTCTTTTTAAAAAACCATTGGTCTCACCGAGGAACTCCATCCTGATAACCTTACCTTCCAAAGGCCCTCCCTTCAACTTGTGACTTTGAGGACTGAATTTCTAATGCATGAATTTTTGAGATACCTGTTCAACCCAGAGTGAACATCCAGTAGATTGATTTAACTTTTTTGTTCAGTGTACACCAAGAACTCTGATTATATTTACTTCCTCATGTAGACCTAACATGGAGGTGATTTTAATCTCCACTTCTGTGGGGTTCATTCTATTGTCCCTGAAAATCAACAAGTTGTGTCCTTAGCTACTCCAGGTATTGCTGAATAGCATGAAGAGGACGCTGTGCCATATTGTGTGTGCTAACCTGTCAAGATTCCAGAGCAGAGCATACCCACCCACGCACTGCAGCTCAGCCAGCCCTGCAAGTGCCCTTTCTGGACAGGATTTCTTCTTCTTTTTGAAACCCCTTATGTTAACTTATTTACTCAATTCATGTGTGTATGGTGGAGGTACATATGTGCCACTGCAAGTGTGTGGAGGTCAAGAAACGACTTTAGGGAGTAGGTTCCTTCCTCCCATTCTATGGGATTCAGGGATTGAACCCAGGACTTCAGGCTCAGTGGCAAGTGCCCTTACCACTGAAACAACTTGCCAGTCGCTTGGACGTTTCTGAGCCTTCAGATCCTTCAACTATGGAAGGCAGAGATGAGACTGGGCTAGAGGTCTTGTGTTGGTGAGTGTCCTTACATTTCACTCCATCTTTCTTTCAGGGGGATAGTCCTTGTCTTTGTATCCTATTAGTACTCACTTGGTAGCTGTCAGTAGCTAACAAAGCTAAGGGCTAAAATTATAATAATAATCAAAGTGTAAGGATACTAACAGTCTACAGACTCTTCCTGTGTGACAATGCCCGGCAGGCTCTGAGAAACTCCCAATCCACCAGCAAGATGACACATTTGTTTTGCCTGAGACACACATCTAAAGTGTGTTCTCTGTTCCAAAACATGCTTTAATAGGGTTTGTTTAATTTTGCTGGCTCCCGATTCAAGCACTTGACTGCTTTAGTTGTCAGTGACTAATTGCAGGTTTGTATTTGTGCAGGAATTACTCAAAGCTACTCTTAAAACCTCTCTGTACTCTCAGGGTGACTCACCTCTTCCAGCCCCACAGCTAACAGCAGGATTATACTGAAGGCGCTTCAGGACATGTGTGAGAGTGGATTAAGCTGACAAGCTGCTGCGGCTTCCATAACTTTCCTTTCTTATTTACTTATTACATTTATTTAGTGTGTGTGTGTGTGTGTGTGTGTGTGTGTGTGTGTGTGTGTGTGTGCATGCCCAAAAGCCAGTGTCCTGCAGCGCATCCCACAGCACAGGTATGGAGATCAGAGGACAATCTGTGGGGGGTCACCTCTGCCCTCCCAACACGGGAGTTCCCACGGTGGGATTCAGGTCGCCAGGCTTGGCAGCGAGTGCCTTTCTTCCTACTGAGCCACCTTCTGACCTCATCCTGTTTCTCTTCTCTTGTTTTTAATTCTTTTCTATTTTGTGTGTGTGTATGTGTAAATACATGCAAGTGTGTACATGTGCATGCATGTTTGTATGTATGCAGGTAGGTATGTGTGTGTGTGCAAATCTAGAAGTCAGTCTCGGTGTCATTCCTCATGGTCTGTGCATCTTGGCTTTTGAGACCACGTCACTCACCTTCAAGGAATACACTGGCTGGTGGTTCCCAGGGATCCACTTATTCCCATCTCTCCAGAGCTAGGATTCATGAGTACTTTACTGGCTACACCATCTTCCCAGCCACCGAGTAACATCTATTTATTACTTTTACTGAAGTGCAATATGTAGACCCAAACACAGATAACGAGGATCCACGTAGAAGGGTTTCCAAGTGTGGGCGGAACCAGGACAAGAGTATGAGCATCTGGGCCTGGAAGCCCCTCCCACTCCGGGCCCCTGATGTCTACTGAGTTCTGCCACCTCTAAGACTTTGTGTAAATGGAGTCAGAGTCTAAACTCTTCTGTCTTTCTCACTCGCTGTTTGTGAGTTTCATCCTTATCTATTGGGTTTTGATTTTATGTCTTTGGTTTTTATGACGGGGTCTTGATAAGTTACTGCTGTGAGCTTCAATTCTGAGTCCTTAGACCTCCTCATCCTAAAGAGCTGGAATTTCAGGCACATACAGCCTCACTTAGCTTTGGCAATTGCTTGCTTCTATTGCTATGCAGTCTTCTATAACAAGCCACTGTTTGTTTTTATATTGTTAGTTCTGACCCTAGTAACTAAAAACTGGGATTCCCATTTTCAAATATTTATCAGTCATTTATCCAACAACATTGATCCATTTATATGACTCCTCTTTCTTTGGACTTCTATTTGTTTATTTTAAAATTATAACCTTTAAACTTTTAATTTTAAAAATATTTTAATCTATAGAATACTTCCAAGAATTATCCGAGGAATGCACACTTCTTTCTTTGCCTAAGATTCATCAGGTGTTAACTCTTTGTGACGTTAGTTAAGTATTCTCTTACTCTCTCCCCATCCCTATCTCTTCCGCCCTCCTTTCTTTCCTCCTTTTATTGAGCAATCATTTTTGAGTTTAAGCTGTAGACACCACAACACATCATTTCTAAATGTTTAAGTAGGACACTTAACACATAAGGGTTTTTTTTATCCCAAAACTGAGATAAAAGTCAAACACTTTAATATCTTCAGGCTACTACTATTGCATGCAATTTGCTGATTGTCTACATCGCATCTGCAATAGTGTTCAGACCTGACCTGATCAGAGAGCAATGTCCACTTAGTTGACACACCTCCTTGGTCTCATTCGGTGTGGAGTAGGTTCTTCTCTTTCTCCTTCCTTTGTTTCTGATGATAGCAACATCTCTGAAAAGCATGCACTGTTTGTGTTGTAGTCAGTTCGAAGATGGGGGTATTTGTTGAAGCTCTCTGTTTTGGTTGGTTTCTGTTGCTATAACAGAATAGAACAGATGAGGGCAATTTGCTAAACATAGAAACTCATTTCTCATAAGTTCTAGAGAGTAGGAAGTCCATGGCCATGGTGCCCCTGTCTGCTGCGGTACTGTTTAGAAATCCCAGGTCATGGTGCAAGCATTGGTGAGGTCTGTTTAAAAATCCCAGGTCGCGGTGCATGTAACTCAAAGGTGAGTTCAGCCGATTAACAAACACTGGGTCATGACTCTTCCACAAGAAACTCAGTCCCATTCAGGAGACAGGAGCCCTCCCCCCTCATGACGCTTGAAGGACCTGGCTCCTGAGACCATCAGCTCAGCAACATCTGAATTTTGGAAAGGACACATTCAATTATTGTGTTCCCACTGAAGTTGACAAATTTACAGTGTTGCCTTCACTACGAAACTGCAGACTATAGTCGCTCCTCTCTCAGTGGGGTGACAGCTCTCAGTGCAGAGCTTTAATTTTTCTGCTTTTTACATTTATTTAATTATATGCACACATACATGTGTTCATGGATCCATATATTTATACACCAAGCTTTACATGTCTTTATTTGCTTTGAATGAAATGGCTTATTATTTTTACTTTGAATTGTTTCCTCTTGCTTGTTAATGTTGTTGGTGGCAGGTTTGTTATTTATTTATGTCTTGTTCTTACTGTCTGTTTTCAGACAGGATCTCTTGTATGCCAAATTGGTCTTGAACTCCCTATGTAGCCATGGCAGCCTAGAACTTCTGATCCTCCTGCCTCTACCTTTCTGATGCTGGCATGTCCGGTTTACATGGCATTAGGAATTGAGTACTATGGGCTGAGCTGTCTTCCCAGCCCTTTTCGTTGGTTTTAAACAGCTCTCTCTATTGACGGTAGAGCTGGCATAGCCTGACAGTCTTTCTCCAGATTGTCATGTGTCTTAGTTATTGGTGGCAGGTTTTCTGTTTCCCATAGATGCTTTCTCATTCTGTTCTCATACCATGACCTTTACTTCTGCCTTTGATGTTTTGGCATTTTTCCTTGAATGTTAGATTCAGCTAAACATCTTATATTTACCATTTTAACTTTTTATTTTTTTAAAGATTCACTAATTTGCATTTATGAATGTTTTGCTTGCACGTATGTCTGTGTACTACATGCATGCCTAGTACCCTCAGAGGTCAGGAGAAAAGGGAGTTTTATTCTCTACAACTGGAGCTGTGCATGACTGTGAGTCAACCATGTGGGTGCTGTGAACCAAACCCATGTACTCTGCAACAAGTGCTCTTAACCACCAAGCCATCTTTTCAGGCCCCATCTTTTACATTTGAACATATTATTTCTTACTTACTTTAGAATAAGAAGGAAGAGATATAGCTTTTGTCCGTGCAGTTAGACTTTCGACTTAGTAGCATTTGTACACAGACAAGGATATATAGATCAATTGTAAGAAAGCCACTGCCTTGGTAGAGAAATACAACAGGACTTGCATGTTTATTAAAGACCAATGCTCAGGCCTCATAAGTCTAGGAAGAAAGGTCCAGACTGCTAGTAATTATAAACTGGATCTTGAGTATAGAGTTGCCTTCTGCTAACTGGAAGGTTACGTGACAATAATGGGTGATTTGATCCCTCTGACAGACCGCATGCTGGCTGTGAAGAGTTACAGAAGGAACAAGGGGGAGGAGCCAGGAACTAAGAAACAGAACCCCTGTTGGCCCTGGAGCTCACAGAGCTGATTCTTAGAGAAGCTTCCATCAGGGACAGTAGGGATGGAGTAGCTGTTGGACACCCAGCAGGAAGTGAAGGAAAACTGCCTGAGAAACAAGACGAGGTGCCCTCAGGGCTCCCCCCAAACCCTGGCTCTGAGAGTACACTAGACTCTGGGCGGTGAGATGTGTAGAGATTGTGACGCCACTAGCAATGCAGAGAACCAAAACAAGACTTTGAGAGTGGCGTGCTCTCAGGACTGTGATGCTGAGTGTCCAGGCCCAGCAGGAGATGGCCACTGAATGGGGGTTATAAAAGCACAAGGAGTCTGGTGGCTTCTAAATGGCCAGTCAGTCTGTCAGCATGGGGAAGTCTGGTGGGGGCCTCCTCTATGCTGCAGAACGCTGATGGTTGCTGAAGTGGAAAGGGCTTCAGCTTTCCCAGGTCCTCAGATAAGGACACTAATTCCCCTGGTGAGAGCTCTGCTGTCAGATCCAACCTTTCCCAAAGACCCAACCACTTGTACGTTTACTCCAGGGGCTAGTGTTTCAACATCGCTTTTGCCAAAGGACACACACCTTCTGCTCGTTGCCCTGCACACCTCTGTAGCATGTCCCTTTGTGACACGAATAGTCATGTGTACTGTGTGTTTGCTTTTATTATCCATCTCCTAGCAATGCACAAAAGTCCTATGGCAGCTTGGACTGGGCTTTGTCCCTTGATTTATCTGAACTCCCAGGCTGTCTCCGACAAAGAGGTGGTGCAGCCCGTGGTCTTCAGCTGCATTTCACTCTACAGTGATGTAGCCGTCTTCCTTGGCAACCCAACTATTGCGATTTTGCTTGTCAGCTGAAATCCACCCTCTCTGGCTTGAAGAGGGCCCCCCTTTTGAGGAATGCAAGGAGAGTGCCAAGTGCCCAGGTCCTGGAGAGGAACAGCATGGCATTTGAAAGGACGATTCTCTCTCTCTTTCTCTCAGTCTCTCTCTCTCTCTCTCTCTCTCTCTCTCTCTCTCTCTCTCTCTCTTTCTCTCTCCATCCCCCTTCCTTCCTCCCTCCCTCTAAGTGTGTATATGTGTGAGTCTGTGTCTTTGTCTCTGGCTGGCTGTCTCTGTCTCTCTATCTGTCTCTCTGTGTCTCTGGATGGCTGTCACTGTTTCTCTGTCTGAGTCTCTGTCTGACTGTCTGTCTCTGTCTCTCTGTCTGTGTCTCTGTTTCTCTCTCCTCTTCCTTCCTTTTCCCTTTTCTTCTTCCCCTCTCTTTTACAGACAGAATTCAACTTGTAATTCATCAAATGCCTCAAGTAGGTCACTGTCACAAGGAGAGATTAGGATTCTTGGAGGGTTCCAGTTTAGGAGGGGAGTTGGAGGGCAGGTCAATAAGACTGGTGTGAGTGGACAATTGTTGAAGCATGGTTGCAGCAGGGGGCAGTGGCTCATTATGCAATTTTCTCTATCCTCTTATTGTTGGAAGTTTCCAGAACAAAGGGTAGAAGAAGGCATTTGATAGGCAGTTTGAAGGAGGTGATAAACAGTCAGACAGGGGCAAAGCATGAATACCAGGAGGCCCACATCTATGCTGTTCAGCTGAGGATCTGCCCTTGGAGCAGGAATCCAAACCCACCAGCTACCTGAAGTTCAGTCCCTGGTATCTGCCCTGATGGCTACCTAGCTGAAATGACTAGAGGGGGCCTGGAGTCCAGAGATTTCTATCCCCTCTGTCACTGCCACCCACTCTCTCTCTTCTTCCTCTTATAAGATGTTCTCAATGTGCTGACAGCTGGAAAAATCATATCCAGCTCTCCAAGAGTTAAGTCAACAATGTTATCTGTATGTGTAGATATTTCAGAACCTTGCTGCAGAGGCAAAATGAGTTGCGAGCCATTAGTGGAGTAATGGCATGCTCGTGTGGCTAATGAAAGGTTTGAACGGCACACTCCGCTTCCTTTCCATGAATACAGCCTTTTAAAATGTCATTAAAATTGTATCTTGTGTAAACAATAGTCACCTTCCCAGGCTCAACCCCTACAGCATCATGAGAGGCCCCTGGCCACACTTGAGCATCAGCGTTGGAGTTTTTTAATCTCTTTTTGCAAGGAGAATGACATATGTTTGTCCCCGATGTTGTCCCCATCATTCTTTTGCATTCTGATGGCTCCTTTCTCTGTGTGAGAGAGAATAGCTGGGTTAGGGTCATCTGGGTCATCCCCGGAAGGTTTTGTTTTGTTTTTCCAGTGAGTATCTTCTACCATTGGTTTTGCTGTAGGAGATTAATAGTTCGGTGCCCTGTGTAGTAGACTTGGTAGGTGACTATGAAGAACAAAAATGCAGGACAGCAAAATGGACTCCCTTCAAGTCCTCTCAACAAAAACTTCTCCCCAGGAGGACAGTGTGTGTGAACTGAAGGAGGATCCACTCTCTGGATCGTAAGTGCATCAAACACTTGTTTTGTTAAAAGGTATTGATAAACTGGCCTTGGGTAAAAGGTTTACGGAGAAAGGTCTTTTATTGATTGGGGCCTGGCTGGTCTGTTGGAAGTCACAACACCATTTTCAGCACATCGATAGTGTATGGTTTGAGAAGGCTTTGCTCTATATCTGTCTTAAATTATATTTAAATAATTTATTAGGATTTGTGATTGTTAACCTTTAACTGAACTGTCATTGGCCTGTGTTGGTCCCCACAGATCAATTTTGTGGGTGGCTCATTTGTCTTTGCAGCGTTATCAAATGCCTCGTAGCTTTCTTTATTTAAACTCTCCTCAGTGTTTAATTCAGGAGCCAAGGATTCTGGTTCATTATTTTGCACCCCCCACCAAAAAATGTGAAGAGATTATGAGTTTCTACCTATTTTGTAATTTACAGAAAGACCATGAATATGTTCTCACAGTGTGTTTGCTTAAACTCAACTCCTTATTCATGAAGACACAGTCACAATGGATTAGAATCTACACTAGTAACATCATGGGGGTCCCCAATTCAACCAGTAACAAGGGATGACTAAAGAAATCACTCAGGAGGTGGGAGGCAGAGTCTGAGATCCTGGGACACAGGTTTTTGGTGGAGAATGCCAGGGAACATAAATGACTAGTGAATCCTTCCATCAAGGAATTCTCGAGTCTAACCTGCACTCACCCCATGTCTCAGCCTCCACCCAAGGCCTTGCCCACAGCAGTCACGTGCAAGTAGAGTCTGGGGAAGTGGGTAGCCAACTGAATCCTTTGAGGGCAGTCTTTTTCTGGTGTCGTCTGTGACTAGATTGAAAAGAGAGCTGTCATAGAGCTGAGGTTCTGTCCTGGTCATCTGGAAAAATGGGTTCCAGGAGCCAATAGTATCCCAGAGAGTTCTGTGAACTAAACACGTGATGGACAACACACAGTAGAATTGGGACAAAAGAAGATGTTTGGGGTAGAATAAGAAGAAAAGCTGGTCGGAGTCTGAGAGAGGAGCTGGTGATGAGCATTTACAGGGAGTGGTAGCTGGGCTCCTTTTGATGCAGATCCCTCTGCCCTTGCATCCCAGATAGAGCCCTGACTTGCCATGGTTCATGGGGTGTGTCTCAGATAAGCTCATAGGATATTAATGGAAAAGGTTTCCGGAATATGATAGAACTTAGGTCTTGTTTTGGTTCTTGTTTGTTTCAGCATGTCACTATGTGACCCAGCTGAGCTGGTTTGTTTTTTGTCAACTTCGCAAATGAGGGTCATTTTGGGGGGTCAATTGAAAAACTACCCCTGTAGCAATCAGTGTACTTTCTTGATTAGTGATTGTGTAGGAGGATTCAGTTTTCTGTGGGAAGTGTCAACCCTGGACAGGTAATCCTGAGAGGGTTAAAAATCAAGTTGAGCAAGCCAGTAGGCAAAGCTCTTTTGTGGTTTCTGCTTCAGTTAGGTGATTCCTGCCTTGAGTTCCTGGCCTGACTTCTCTCAGTGATGGACCTGGAGATTGTAAGACAAATAAACTGCCCCCCAAGTTGTTTTAGGATGAGTGTTTTATCACAACAGCAGAAAACAAACTAAAAGAGGAACCTACATTCCTTCTCCTGGTCCTCATGCCTCAGCCTCCAAAGGTGCTGGTATTGCAGTTACATAACCTCACTCCTGAATGTTCAACTTTTTCAGGGGCAATGCTGAATAGGCATGGATCTCAGCTGTACTTAATGAGTTTTGCTACTATTCCCCCAACCTACCAAGATGTCACAAACAAAACAAAACAAAACAAAACAAAACACAGCACACTTCTGCAATCTGACCAAGATTCTTTGTATTTACCTTCAATGTCATGTAACTTCTTGCCCTGGCCAGCAAGTGTTTGTAGGGTATTCTCTGTAAGTTAATTTTACCTGTTTGTAAACACATATTAATAAAATAAACAGCATATAATTTAGTGTCTTGCTTCTTTCATGCAGCAAGATGCTTGACAGACTGACTGACCATTTGGTACTGGGTAACAAATTGGTTTGCTCTTCCCTGGGGAAGATTATTTCTCTTGACCTCAGAATTCCTTAGTAGTCCCTAGTTCTTCAGCCTGGATGTTTTTAAGACTCCCCAGTGAAGTAGCAACCTTTCCACTTCCATCAGGAGCAGGTAAAGAATCCTAGCTGCTCCACACCTTCCAAACCTCTGGGCTGTCTGTCTGTCTGTCTGTCTGTCTGTCTGTCTGTCTAACTTGTAGCATTCTGGTAGGAATGAGGTTGTGGGTGGTTATGACTTGAATTTGTGTTTTCTGCTATCAGTGGAGTTAAACTCTGCTCATGTGCTCAGGGGATATTTTACATGTCTCCTCCTGGGGAATTCTCCTCAAGCCATCTGCCCTTGTTTACTAGGTTATCTGTCTTTTTAATTAACTTTTGCGAGTTCTGTGCCAGTGCATTTTGGTAGATGTGGCTTATAAATACTGTTTCCCAGTTGGCAACCTCCTTTCCCACCCTTGGAGGTCTTCCTTGGCGTAAGTTCTCTATTTTGCTGGTGTCCCTTCTTGCTACCTCCGAATCTCTCCTGCCCTTGCAGATTAGGCCATTTGGAATGCTTCTCTCAGGACCTGAGACACCAAATGTGCTTCCCTCCAAAAAAAACCCAACATGAGATCTCACTCCTGGTCGTCACATGTCCTACTGTGTGCAGAGGTCTCTTGTGGCTTCTGGCGATGCTGTGAAAGTGAACAAGATCTCTGCACTTAGTTCCTCTAGTAGAAGAAACACAAGATGAGCAAGGAAGAGAAACATATACTTGCAATGTGTAAAAAAATCCTTTAAAGTGTTGATAGAGTGATTGAACTCAGTGGACTCATTGGGAAGGTGGTGCTCGAGCCCAGAATGTATATAAAACTCAGCAATGATTTAAAGAGAAGCTACAGTTGGTGAAAAGGTCCTGGGAGCATAAGTTTCTCAGCATATAGAAAAATGACTGCAGCAAGAAGGGTGGAAATGAGGGGAGGGGAGGGAAGGATAGTGCCAGGGCCTATACCACACAAGAGCTCCCAGGCCATGGTAGGAGACAGATCTAATTCCCATCTCAACTAGAAGCTATTGGTTGGTTTTATATCAAAGTAACCCATTCAGGTTTCCATTTGGAAAGACCACACGGACTGATGAGTCAGACTGACTTGAGCTGAGCAAGGTAGGAGTCTACAGAAGTGCACGAGGGGAGGGGTGCTGGTGTGACTAGGATGGTCACTAGGAACTGAAGAGTGGTATGGTTACATTCTAGCTGCTAGATGATGTGGATTCTCTGATGCTGCGCTTGTAGGGTGGAGAGTTGGAACAAATGCATCTCAGTGGGCCTCCAGTTCAGGCTTCAGGGTTGTCGCCCCACCCTGCAGCAGCAGGAGTAGAAAGGCAGGGGGAGCTTCTGGGTCCATTTGCAAGCAAAGCTGTAAAGGGCTGCTCTGCTCTGGTAGTAACTGCATGGCAATGCCCACCCTACCCTTACTTTCTGTAGGCCTCCACCCTCCCTGCCATGGCTCATCCCTGGAAGAAATGCACTCAAGAGACAGGGCCAGCGGCCGCAGTGCTGCTGGTTATAGTCACACATGGTCGGTCTTACTGTGCCCTAGGTCTTCGGGAAGAAAAGAGACACAGAGAGAGCTGGTTCTGTTTGCATTTGGAGTAGATTATTTCAAAACTGAAGTCTCTGCACCTCCATATTATTTGATAACTCAGACAGGGATTGGATTCATCTACTGAGCCCAGAAGATTGAAACAACATTGTCTGCATGAATTAATGTGTAAACAAATTTTAAGAGAAAGGGGCCTTCCACCTGGTTGAAGAAAAGCAAGCGATAATAAGCAGAAATAGGTTTTAAAGCCCTTTATAATTGCCCACAGATACCTAGCTGGTTTGTCAGTTATAAACAAGGTGGGTCACACAAAGCTGTGTGAAGCATTCTGTCAGGCATGGCTTACCTGTGTACAATGAAAAGAGCCTCAGAGAGGGAGAGGTCCTTTGTCACTATGTGCCCAGGGTGTCCCCCAAACGCCACTGCTGGTCTAGCACCTGGCTCCTTCAGCTCCCCCACTTAGGCACCAAAAGCCTGATTATTTCCCAGACACAAAAACTGAAGAGACCAATAACTGATCATGAGAGAAACGCCTGACAAAGCCCAGCTCACGGACAGGCTGTGCCACAGCTGCAACCACACAGGAGCTCTGAGAACCTGTGACAGATGACTGGAGTCTAGGGAGCAATGACAGCACAGCATGACATGGTGTCCTGGATGGGGAGACCCTAAGAAGTTTGAATCAATAATATTGCTCCAATGAAAACTGATTAGGTGTAGCAAATATACCATACTAATCTAGAATATTAGTAGTCCGGGAAAGCAGATGTGGATTTATCTTAGTATCCCCCTTTTCTCTGTAAGCCCAAAATTGTAAAAAATAATAATAATAATAATAAAATTATCTGTATCCGGTATCTGTCATTCATATCTATCTATATATATATATATCATTCATCTATTACCTATCTGACTATCTATCCCCTGTCCTGGGATTATACAGGGCTTTACAACCTGCAGACAAGTGCTCTGGCGCTGAGATAAATCCTCAGCTCTCAGTAAATTCATTTTTAAGATAAGGGAGGTTGAGGCTTGGGAGAGGGCTCAGACAGCAGAGTGCTGGTCGTGCAAGCCTGAGGATCTGGGCTCATACGAAGCCGGGCTCAGCAGAGCATATCTGCAATTCCAGCTCTGGAGGGGGAGGCAGGGAGGCTCCTGGGATTTGCCAGCCAGCCATTCCAGCTGGTGACCCCCAGGTTCATGGGACAGTCTGTCTTTAAAAATAAGGCAGAGAGTGGTAGAGGAAGACATCCACGTTGACCTCTAACCTCCACACACTGACAAGTACACACACACACATAAGCAAATGAGACACACGAATGTAAAGTATCAGTGAGCCAGAGACGACCCCGGTGCTCCTCACTGGGTCTTTTTTGGTCTGTTTCTTGTTAGCTCTCTACCATGCTACAAATCCTGCAGCTTTGTGTCTTATCTATAAGGAGATACTTTTGCGAAAGTGTCCTATCACCCAGGGCTTCCAAGGCTCTGTGATATCTCAGTTCGGTAAATAATTAAAACATCAAGTTTAATGGCTTTGATTCATCGGGTGTCGTATCATAAAATCACCACACAGTTGTTAATCAACATAGTAGCATTTAAAAATCTCTTCCCCTCCCTCTAATCCAAATTCAGCATGTGAACACTGGCCTGCTTTGCGGGCTTCAGTACAGGATGCTCTCAGGCATCTGCTGACACAGCCCCATATTTGCGACTACGCCACACACTAACTCATGGTGGAGCGAGGAGGGCACAGGCAGGCTGAATTGCCCTGATTGTATCTTCAATTATTTATGGCTCAAGGTGAGAGGCAAGCATCCTCATTTCAGCCCGAAGTCCCTGGGCAGGGACAGGGTCGATCTTTCCTTCACAGGATCGTAACACATCTTTTTCAATCTAAAATGTGTTCCTATGAGGAGATGAAAGAGGAAGGATGTTTGCGAATCTTTCCCCTTAGGAGGTATTCAGTAAATACTTGCTGGGTTGGAATAAATGGTGTGAACATGGGTGATGGGTGGGAAGGAGATGGCTGCTATGCCTCAGGCCCAGACATCTGCAGAATCTGAAGCTGGAGGATGCAGGTTCCATCTTGGACAGGTATCCTCTTGACTCTCCCCGCCATCCTCAGGTCTGAGACCTATATTAGTGCCCCAGCACGTCAGCCTTTCATGGAGTTTGTCATTTTCGAAGTGCTGCCTTGGGTTTTGGAGGATTTGGGAAGAATCAGAACATCCATTATGAGGTCCTAGGTCTTGGGTTGAGGGTACATCTGTTGCCAGTCTCTGGATCCACAGAGGGCATTAAGAACCACTAGGGATTAAGTAGAAAGAATGCCTTAGTCTCTAGCATAAACTAAAACTTGGCCTCATGAGAAAGGACATTGAATGAAGTATAAAGGGGTTTTTATGTTCTGACTTACCCTGAGCTAGATGGTTTGAGCCAGGTGGCCTCCCTGGCAAACAAACCCATGTTGAAGGTTAAGTAGCATCTTAGTTAGGGTTGTCTTCTATTGCTGTAAAGAAACACCATGGCCATTGCAACCCTTATAAAGGAAACATTTAATTGTGATGACTCAGTTCAGAGGTTCAGTCGCCATGATGGGGAGCATGGCGGCGTGCAGGCAGAGGTAGTGGTGGTGGAGCCGAGACTGCTACATCTTTCAGGCAACGGGAAATCAACTGACTGTCACACTGAGTGATGCTTGAGAAAAGGACTTCAAAGCCCGCCCAGACAGTGACACACTTCCAACCCAAAGTATGGCCCAGACTAAAGGTGTGCCCTCCAGTCCCAAGGTCGGGATTAAAGGCATGTATCATGCAACCTCCTGCAACAACACCACACTTCGACCAACAAGGCCACACCTCCCAATAGTGCCACTCCCTATGAGCTTATGGAGGCCAAATACATTCAAACTACCACAAGTGGGAAACAGATACAAGTACCCTATGAGCTCGGACGTGGCTCGGTTGGTACAGTGGTTGCCTACCATACACAGAGCCTTCTATAGTTCCATCTCTGGGAACCACTTAAGCAAGGCATGGTGGGACCACGACCGGGGAAGTGGCAGCAGGAGCTCAAGGTCAGTCTTGTCTTGAACGAGTTTGAGAACAACCTGGAATACATGAGAACCTGTCTCAAGAAACAAACAACAACAAATCCAACAAAACCAAACACATAACAAATAATCAACAGCATGTATACTTTAATATGAGAATGTGCAGGGTTTTATAAGTGAGCCCATCAGAAACGTCTCACCTGCCAAACATCACACCTCATATTTTGCAGCTAGATTCCCATTGGAAATTGCTTCCAAGAGTGAGGATCCTTTTCTTGAAAATGCTGGTGGTATATGCTGATCAGGCTCCAGGGATCAGGGTCATCAGTGCTTCTCAAGACTGCTGTTCTGTCTCTGTATTGTTTGTCTCCAAGGATAGTCAGCCTTTGGCTGTTCATTACTGGTGGTCCAAGCAGAGATGTGTACCAAAGTCTTCTGAAGGGCCTGATGGTTGGTATTTGTCATTCACTCTACTATAGCCACTGAAAGCAAGCTTTGTGGCAAGACCCTGTCTAATTGTAGTTTATGTGGACTTGAAGGGTCACTCAGTTCCTTCAAGGGTTGATTACTTCCAGAAGGAAGGGGTTATGTCTCTTCTGGTTTTGTATTTTCACATTCTATGTGGTTGGGTTAGCTCACTAAAGCTCTACTCTGGCTCACAAAATAGCCATGAGCAAGCTTGCATGCTAAAAGGCCCTTTAAGGGTCCAGGCTGCAAAAGGTTACACCATCTTCAACAGATGGCTTCAAAGGCTACCATGGTAGTCTCCATCCTGGTCAACCAGAAAGGAAAAAGCTAGAGAGAAGGGTGCTAAGTGCTGAGGAAGATCACATGAACCCAGCTCAGGAATGGACATGCTTGCTCTCATATTCCATTGACTTGAAGCCTGGTATATGACTGGCCATACCAAAGAAAGCCTTTGAGATTAGATATACTAGTCTCTAGAGGAGGGTGAAACAGGTTTTGGTTAACAGTTATTTATCTAGTGCAGAATAAGTATTCAACAAACAGTTGGCCCCATTGAATAATTTAAGAAGTTTAGATGAGAGTGATGTTTGAACAACCACAAAAAGCTCTTGAAAAGAGTTGATTTCTTCCCACAATTTCTAAGGATCTCACCCAGCACAGAACTGGTTTACTTCATCCTGATTGTGTCGCTTTGTTGCATGCAGGACACGAAGCTCTGGGCTATAGATGTGTCTTTCTAAGTAACCCCAGGCGCCTACCCTCAAGGCTCTTGCAGCCCATGTTCCTCAGCACACCAGTTGTCTTTATGACAACAAACTGGATGCATCTGCACATGAGAGTCACAGACTGTCATCTTCGTGCCCAGAGTTGCACCCGCCTCCATGGATTTATCTCCAATCCTTTGACACAGAACCATATGTTGAAATCCTTGATGGAATATTAATCAAACGTTTCTATGCAGGCTCTGCTGCCCTGATTGAAAATATGCCGGTAGAAGTAGCCTTTTTAGGAAAATTACCCATCTCACACTGAAGCTAGTAATCAAGTCTTCCCACTGCTTCACAATGGAAACGCAGAGGCGACAGCTTATCCAAATGAAAAGCAGGGCGACTTTATTCCATCAAAGATGCTCAGCTACAGCAATTAGAGAAAAGTGTGTGAAGTTTCTGAGATTTGCTTTTTGCCTCTTTGAGGAGATAATTATGAGAAAATATCCTAAGCCTCCATGTCCTGCTGGAGAGGGTCAGAGATGGCTGCCGTTAGACTTGAATAGAGTCACGAGGACATCTATTATTGGTTTCTGCTTAGCAAGGGGCAGGTATGTCAGGAGCAGTGAAAGTATGAGACCTGCCACAGAGAGGAACATTGTACTCATGCGAAATGGTCTGATGTCAGGGACGGTGGGGAGTGAGATCTACACCCCTGGACAGATAGGCCATCAGATCAGCAGCAGAAAGCTTACTTAGCAAGAACCTGAAGTATGGTGGAAGAAAGTTCTGGAAAGTCTGCCAATAATGACCTGGATAGAGGGGGCAAAGTGCATACTTTGCAAGTCTGAAGACTTGAGTTCAGATCCCCAGAAACCAAGTGAAAAAATGAGTTTGGTATCCTATGCCTGTAATCCCAGAGATGGCAAGATAGTGGAGACTGGTAGATCCCTGGAAGATTACAGGCCCTGGCAACATGCCGATCCAATGAGAGACCTGTCTTATTAACTAAAAAGTGGAAGACACCCAAGGCTCGACATTGGAGGATGCCCCAACCTCTACCCCTGGATCATGCGCACACATACATGTGCATCCGCACGACACACACATAAGAATAAAAATGATTCACCTTGCTCTGTACCCATCCCACCCATCCCAGAGTGTACAGCTGCCCAGGTAGCCGGTCGTAGGCACTGCTGCCCCAGCTTTGTTTTATTCGTGCAAGATGATGCAACACTGCGAGTCTTGGTCAGCTTTTCATCCCTGTGACGGGCCGCTTCAGAGGGGTCGACTTAAAACAGGAAAGCTGATGTGGACTTGTGGTCTCAGTTCCCAATAGCTCAGCTGGGCAGCTTCCAGGCCTGTGGTGAGGCAGAATGCCGTGGTGGGAGGGCATGTCAGCAGAATGCTACTTGTCTCATGGTGGAAAATAGAATGAAGGCAAGGCCAGGATCTGACGCACCATTCAGAAGCACAGCCCTGTGACCTATGTCCTCCAGGGGCCCCATCTAACATTCTTGCCCTTTTGCCTGGGACCACCAGATAGGAGCAAATCTTTTAACATATGAGCCCTCAGGAACACAAACATTCAAAATCACAACAGTGGGCATGCTCCTAGAGTCCTTGGATCTATTACTAATTTTTACTTTTGAATCCAGAGCACCAGCTCACTAAGGATTATAAAGAATCATTACCTGTTTACACAATGAGGTCTTTTCCTTGGCGAGGGACAGATACTGCTTGTACGATGAGCTGCATACTCTTCCAGTGTCTGCACTATGTGTGGGCCAGAGTTGAATATGACTCCGAGTACAATAAACTAGGGAGCGATTAGGGAATGTGTTGACCAAACTCAAGTGGCCGGAACCAGGTAACAGCCTGACAGCCTCTTACTTGTTACAAACCAGTGTTGGGGGATGGGGGTGGGGAGGTAAGGAAGGAGTTGCAGAGTGAGGCTGAATTGAGATTTGCTTGCAGAGAGGGTGGTTATCATCCCTGAGAGCTTTGATTTGCTGAGGATCTTATACTTGGTAGGAAAGGTTCAATTCAAGAAGCCCAGGACAGAGCAGAGGACACCTGTCCACCTCTGTTCTCTTGCCTCTTCCCCTAGTAAAGCAAGTGGAGGAATGAGAGTAATTTTCCAGGCCTAGGCTTCATCTTTGCAGCAGTGTCTTCCATATTGTCTTGGGAGAAACAACTGATGGGGGAACAGGAGGGATGGCTGAGCAGAGCTCACAGTTTCAGAGGGTTCCAGTCTACCAGGGTGGGGAAGGTGCGGTGGAGTTCATGGTGGTGCAGAGTTTCTCACATCATGGTGTGTCAGGGAACAGAGGGAAGACAGAACCAGAGGACAGGTTAGACCCTTCAAAGACCAGACCTGCTTCCTCCAACTAGTCCTCACTTCCTACAGGCCCCACATCCTTTAACTAACAAGCAGAACTAGTTAGGAAGAGACTAGTTAAGAAGGGACTAGTTAGGAAGTGAGTTTCCATCACAAGCCTGTGGTGGTCTTGCTAGATTGAACCCATAATAGGACATGAGACCTCTCTTGTGCCATGATGTCCTAATTAGTCAGAAACACACACACACACACACACACACACACACACACACACACACACACTCAGAGAGAGAGAGAGAGAGAGAGAGAGAGATGCATGCATACCAAAATAAAGAAGAAAAATCGTAAAATAAACTGACACTGAAGGAGCTCACTTGTGACCGTGAATTTAAAACTTCTACTCAAAGCCTGTACAATACATCACATGTTCCAACACAAAGATGAAGAGAACAATGGGAAACACAAGGCCAGTGAAGGGATTGAAAATTCCCTGGACAGAGTTCAGAAAAGGTTTCCAAAGAGAATGTAGATGCTGGCTCGGTGCAGCACAGCTCTTCTAGGACTAAGCCTGTTTGAACCAGGCATAAACACTGACACTGATCTCAGATCTCTTGAGCTACAAAGAAGTGAATTCATTGTCCAAATATTAGGCCTCCTGAAAGTGACGTGGCCAGCACTCATATATGTGTCAAATAACTCTGAGAAAAGACCACCCATGATTCATGATGACTCATATTAAAAGTCATGACTAGTAACCTCAAGAAAGCTGTTCTGGGCAGGATTACTCAGGGTTTGGTGATGAAGTATTTTCATACAAAAATTTAAAGGAAATTAAACATATTAGTAAGTATAAATGTCGTATTAAGTTACCATTTTGTTGAATTTGAAAAACTTAAATGAGATGGCTCGCCAGATAAAGGCACTAGCCACCAAGCCTGATGACCTGAGTTTGACCCCCAGGACCCACATGGTGGAAGGAGGAAGTGACTCTCACAGCATGTCCTCCATGTACATAGGATAGCACATGTGTACACACTCATACATGTACACGCAGAAATTAAAAATTAACACGTAAGAAGAAAACTGAATGACTAGAAAGCAATTCCCATGCATCTTTTCTAGAACCTTCTAAGCCCATGAAGCATTTGGGCTATTTCAAATGAGGGGGAATATATTGCTGTACTCAGAGCAGCTGCCTTAGCCAGGGGTGTATTTGCATGAGGATACAGATGCACATAGATGTGGTATTGGGTGTGGGTAGGACGAACACACCTCCTTCAAGGGAACATCTAGCCACGCAGCAGTGTGAAGGTGATTTAGAATGTAGCTTATGACTGACCCACCACCATCATCAGTGTCCGGTGGTCACATCAGGATCATGGTGGCCTGTGACATTGTGCCATCTCTAACACTTGTGCCATTCCTAACTACTCCTTAGACGCGTATTGTCTGTATAATTTCCTACCTGCATAGTTTCCTACCTGGCTTTAGATGAGAACCTGAAACTTTTAAAACTCAGAGGACCATTTGAACAGAGGTTCGTTCATAAAAGCAGACAGACAATGACTATCAAGCCCATCAACACACGCTCAACACCTTTAGTCTCTGAGAAAATAAAATATAAAACCAAAATGAGCTGCCACTTCATGCCCATGTTAAGATAAAAAATATATATAGAGAGAGTATCAAAAGGTGGCCAGGCCATGGAGTAGCAAGAACTCCGGCATGCCATTAGCGAGATCTGAAACCATGCAGCCGCTTAGTAAAGCTGGTGGAGTTTTTAAATTAAGTTTAACATATACTTGTCTGCATCTCATGGCTACATCCCATAGGCACATAGAATCAAGGTATATCCATAAGAAATCCTGCAAGTGAATGTATATTGCAATGTCATATATTCTAGCCCCAAACTGGAAAAAAAATCCCAGTTTTCACCAGCAGGGGACATGCCGGACAGATTGCTGTTTCTTCATACAATGAAGTATCTCTCTATAATAAAGGGAGATAACTACAGATGCATCCTTAAGGCCACAGTAAGTAAAAGAAAGCAGAGAGCTCTATACTGTGTATTCCATTTACCTGGGGGCTCAAAGAGACATAATTGATCCATGGGGAGAGAAATCAGGACTGTGGTTGCCTCTGGGACAGAGATTGGCTGGAAAGAGCTGTGTGCTGGCTAGTGTTTTGTCCGATGAATACAAGCTAGAGACATCCAGGAAGAGGGACTATAACTGAGGAATTTCCAATCAGCTTGGTCTGTAGGCAAGTCTATGGGAGCATTTTCTTGATTAATGATTGGTGTAAGGGGTGGGAGAGCCCCAGCCCACTGTGGGTGGCATCACCCCTGGGCGGGTGATTCTAGGATGTATAAGTAAACAAACTTAGCAAGCCATGGGAAGTAAGCCTGCAAGTAGCATTCCTCAGTGGCCTCTGCCTCGGTTCCTGCTTCCAGGCTCCCGCCTTGAGCTCCTGCCCTGACTTCCTTCACGACAGATGGTAAACAGTAAGCTGAAATAAATCCCACCTCAAGTTGCTTTTTGCTCATGGTGTCACAGAATAAAAAACAAGCTGGGACAAGCTGCAAGAGAACGTACTAAAGTTTTGGATTGTATTCTATCTTATTTGCATGACCAGATTCATAGACTCAGATGGGATTTTACTGCTTCCTGGATTTCAACTTTTAAAAAAATGTTCACACAGAGCATACTGTGTTTTTCAGGAAATTTACCCTGTATTTAGTGAATCTTTTCCAATTTCAGAATTGGATTTTTCTGAACTACAGGAAATTTATCCATATACTGAATTCTTAAATCCAGACTGAGTCTAAGATATCAGTCTTCACTTTGGGAGGTGACTTTAGTTAGCTGGACACAGTCCTCAGCTCTCACCTTTGGTCCTTGGGTGTCTCTTTGCTTCTTCCCCTGCCTGTATCTTTGCCTTCCTGTGGATATGGTAGAGTCTTGGGATGCCATGTACTCCCAGAACTGGCAGGTAACGATATCTTCATTGCTATTCTGGGCATCATCTAAGCATAAGACGTTGTGTTGGTTACTTTTATATTGCTGTGAAGAGACACCATAGCCAAGGAAACTTATTAAAGAAAGAGTTTAATTGGGCTTGCAGTTTAGGCATGCAGCTGGGGCAGCAACTAAGAGCTCACTCTTGATCCCCAAGCAGAGGCTGAGACGGAGGGGTCCACATTGGGAATCTTGAGAGACTTTTGACCCTCAAAACCTGCCCCCAGTGACACACCTCCTCCAACAAGACCACACCTCCTAATCCTTCCTACATAGTTCCACCAAATGTGGACCAGCCATTCAAACATACAAGCTTATGGGGGTCATTTCTATTCACATCATCTCAGATGCATTGTATCTTAAAAAGCTTACTGTACAATATCTTGTATGTTGTTACTTCTTCTCTATCAATTCTGATGTCTTCTACAGAAATCCATGCTGTACCCCCATCTACTACATTCTCTGGGCCTTGATTTTGTTCCTTCTCATCTACACTCTGAATGCTTCCTAAGATGGTTCTCCACATCGTAGGTATTGACTGTCTGTGAAGTGCCTTGTATCAATTTGAATGGTGATGCTCTGTCTAGAGTGCATAACACTATTCCACAGTGTGTGTAGTGCCCCTTAAATCCTAGACCCCTTGCTGAGGTGGAAAACAAAGACAGTTTGGATCCAGGCAGATTTAGCCTGTCAATAGAGGCTCCATCCTTCACCATGTAGCCCTGAAGCTTCTTTTCTTGTTGACAAAGATGAGAAATTTAGATGCAACAGCTTCTCAATGTGGTTGTGAGGATTTCGTGGCCCGTTGGGAGGATACTGGACGCGGGTCCAGGCAGAACTCACTGAATGAAAGCTAACCTTCCTGTGTCAGCTGCAGCATCCTCATCCTGGCTGTGCTTTCTCTGCATGGCTGTATTGTGAGTTTCTGCTCCCAAGTACACAGCTTCTCCATGGCCTGCACACATGGCTAACATGTGGAAAGTTTTTGAGTAGTACCTGTTGAGAAAATAGATTCACTCAGTAAATCATTGTAAAACTCTGTCCTTCATAGAAATTGCAGAGCAGTGAATCAATTACTGTACCCAGCAAAATACTGTTGCAGCAGTAGCCTAACAGAGACCGAGCAATGAACACATTGGGAATGGAAAACCAGTTTTCTATTACATTTTAATCAGACATGTATATGACGTGGTCCATGAGAATTGAACTCCACGTAACTGGCACTTTAGGGAAAAAATTGTGCAACTAAGTTGCTAAGATTCTACTTATTTCTTAAATGCTTTGTATGCATATGTGTGTGAAGATGTATGTATTGGTGTGTTCAGATGCATGTGTGTTTGTGCATGTTGAGATCAGAGAGGTCAGCCTTGGACATCATTCTTCAGGCACCACTCACCTTGATTTTGAGACAGGGTCTCTCACTGGGACTTGGGCATCAATCAGACTTCGCTGGCTAGCTAATGATCTCCTGGGAATCCTGTCTCTGCTTCCCCAGAGCTGGGAGTGTAAGTCACCACTATGCCCAGCTTTTTATGTGTGTTTATATAGGTGGTGGAAGCTGACCTCTGGTCTTCACGTCCGTGTGGCAAGGTCTTTACCAACTGGACTACCACCTCAGCCCTATTTTTGAAATATTTTTAAGATGTGTCTAACTCTTAAAGATTCCCCCCCCATTAAATTTCAAATTAAATGACCAGAGAAACAACAAAAAACAAACAAGATGTGATCTCTAAAAATGTTTCTTTATTCTTGAGAATTTCATACATGTATGCAAGGAAAACTGATCGTATTTGCCCTGCATATCCCTATTCAATTCCCCATCCCCGAATATCCCCCATTATCAAATCCACACACACACTTCATGCTTGTTTGTTTTTCAATAACCCACTGAGTGCCATCTCCGTAAGCAATAGAAAGCAAGAACTTCTGCCCTGGAGTTTTAAATTGTCAATTTAAGCCATGGTGGTTGACTTGCCGGCCCATTTCCATACACCACTCTTGACTCTGCACTGTCATTGCTGATGTCCCAACATGTGGACCTAAGGAACTGTCTACGAAATCCAAGCTGGGATGGGGACCACTGGAGTCGATCACACCTGACAACGATACTGAGGCTCCCATGGTCACCACTCCAGGCTCTTTCTCTTCCTAAGGAGACTTAGCATTTGCAATTGGAATCTGGGCCAGTACTGTTGACACTACAGGCACTTGGCCAGTCCTCTGCCTAGGCTGTGGGATAGCACCTCTCCTCGTCTGAACATTCAGTGGTGAGCTGAGCTGCAGGCACTCCTGTACCTGCTTCCAGAGGAAGCAGAAGTGATGATGGGTACTCCAGAGACACTTCCATCCCAGGTCAAGAGGCTGTGAGTAGTGCTCTTGGGAGAAGAGGAGGAGGGCTAGGATAAAAATTCAGACTTTGTCACGAAGCTGCGGCTAAGTGCCATCCTTCCTGTTAATGAGTGGCTGGGTTGAGAACATCTCTGAAAGGCTAGAACTCAATGAAGAGGTACTTGGGGTTTGGGTTTCTTTTTTTTCCCCATTCAATGTTGAATACGTTTTGATATAAAGTTTGCAAAAAACTGTGCAGATATTCCCTTTTCTCCTTCATCAATTCTTTCCCCCTCCCACTCTCATCAGTTACGTACTTCTGTGGTGGTGAGATCAACCACAGTCTCATTATTCACAGGGAACATCCCGCCTATTCATACCCCATGAAAGACGACTGCATCTGTCACATGCCAGTGTGTATTTGTGGTTTTTATAGTCAAAATTCTTGGGTCAATCTGTGTTTCCCCCATTGATGTCATTATGACTTTCACTCGAAGCAAAGTTAGGTTTGTTTTGTTGTTTCTGTTTGTGGTTTGGTTTTGCTTTCCCCTTTTCATCTCCATCTTATAAAGCTTACTCATTTTCAGTGTATGAGAGATACCAGGATTCTGAACATGGAAACTACACAAAATAGTTTGTCTGAAGCCATCCTCCTGCCTATTCCCAGCCCCCCAACCCCACCCCCGGCCTGTTCCCACCCCACTCCTCTGGTCTGTTCCCACCCCATCCTCCCTGCCTGTCCCACTCCCCCTCCCCCCCCCCGTCCCACCCCATCCTCCCTGCCTGTCCCACCCCATCCCCCCCCCCCCCCGCCTGTCCCACCCATCCCCCCTGCCTGTCCCACCCTGTCTTTCATACTCAGCTCTGATTGCATTCATACACACCTATTTCACCAGTGTTTGTATTTCTTTCTTTTTTTGTTCTAGTTCCCATTGTGCATGCATTTCTCCTTTCAAAGAACCTAACAGTGCTTAATGTTTTATATTAGACTATTTGGTTCCCACATCTTCTCAGCTATTTCTTCCTCACAGCTGCCCCTTTCCTTGGTGACCTGGTGAGATCCATCCAGCTTCTTTCTCTGATGACAGTCACCTTGCTGGGGCGAGTGCCCACATGTTCAGTCAAGTCTTTAACCTTTCCCCCGCTGCACTTTTAGCTGGCACATTTCTCCCCTCTGACCGTTTGCCAGCCTGCTGACCCTTGTAGCATCCTCACACCACCTGACTTCATCGTTCCTTCAGATGGCAGAGATCAAACCCTGTATTTGTGTCAGTCCTTTGGAAAAGACATAATCTCCCTGCCAACACAGACAGGTGCTTTGGGATGGTTTTTAAAGTTCTTGGTTTGGTCAGCAAGGGAAAAGACTTCATTTTGGGCACTACCACTTCATTAGGAGTCACAAAAGAAAGGGAAGGTGTATACTTTGTTTCCATTTCTGACACAAGTATTTCTTTTAAAAGAACCATTTGTGTGTGTGTGTGTGTGTGTGCGCGCACACACACGCGTGTGTGCCTGCCTGTACAGGCATACTAATGTGTGCATGCTACAACATATACGTGGATGTCAGAGGTGGGGGTTTCAGGAGTTGGTTCTCCATTTCCATTATGTGAATTCTGTGCTTCAAACATGTCATCAGACTTGGTCCTAGCAGTGACAAACTCAAGTATCTCTTATGACTTTTAGGCAAAACAAACAAACAAAAACACAATATAGCCACTCTTTTGTGCATTGCTCTTTCACATATGCTATATCCTGCCATACACTCCTTGTCCACTTAAGATGACCCTCATCGACTTCTCAGCTGTAGGGTGCACCACTGTGTAGATGGACTACCGTGTCTACCAGCTGCGGGGGTCATTGTAAGCAACTCTCACTTCCATGGAAAAGTCCTACTGTCTCCATCCCCAGTATTTCAGCTTCCCAGGCATAACGAATCCTCTTTCATCGCCAGCCCAGCATAGCCCCAGCCATATGGAATGGATTACTTTACATGAGATGACCTCACAGAGGGTTCCATCTGCCTTGAACAGTTTTGACTGATGGGTGCATTAGTCATTTATGGCTGCGTGGCAACTTATTCCCAAACTCAGTACCACAAAGCCAGAAGCACTTAATAATTCACACAGATTCTGGGGCCTCACTAGCTCAGGGTCAGCTATGAGGGCATTTCTGACTCAGAATCTTCTGCTGTTTCTGAAGATCTGGCTGACACTGGGGGTCCCGTGAAGAAGGAGGATGAGAGCTCTTGTCACATGGTTTTCTCCAACACTCTTTTCCCATGGGCTTTCTCCAGAGTACTAGTGACCCTAGAGAAAGAAAGTGTGCATATCCCATATGGGGGCTGCAGGGTCTTTAATAACCTACGCTCTGAAGACTTCCATGCTGTCTTTCCACACTGTTCTTTAGAAATGCATCACCAAGTCCACACAATCCAGGGTGGGAGGGATAAGTTCCACCTCCTGAAGGGGAGAGACCGAAGATGTTTCAGACATGTTAACCACACCAAGCTAATATACACATATTTTATACTTAGGTTTTTGTGAACATGTGTGTGTCTGTATGTAAGTGTGTACATGCGAATGCAGGTACCCACAGAGTCGAAGAGGATGTCAGATCTCCTGGAGCGGTTGTAAGCCACTATACATGGATGCTAGGAGCAGAACTTTGGTCCTCTGAAAGAACAGGAGGTGCCCTTAACTGCTAAGTCACCACTCTAGCCCAATATATACCTCTCCTTATATGTGCAATACTACCAGGTAAACCAATATACATTTGAATGAAAAATTAGGGTAGAAAAACAGAAGTTCTACCCAACCACAGAGTGGGCCTACAGCTTGCTCTGTCTCTCAACCATGGTGTCTCCTCCTCATCATGCTATAGAGGAGCTCCTGGCAAGGCTGAAGTCATGGCCAGGGGGTACAGAAGGCAGAGTGCATGGCAAAGAACTGGAATGGGGGGGCAGTGACTCAGCTCCTGGCCTCAAAATGGATTGACTCTCATCCACATCCATCACTGCCTCACTGGTCCAGAGGGAAGTTGGGTCTTTGAACTGACTGGAAAGTGAGGCTTCAGTTTGAAGGTCTCCATAAGAGAGTCAAGTTCTCCTGAGCTCAGGCATGTGACTTAGGAATGTTATACCAGTGCTTAACTCTGATGTCGACTTCAGAGTGGCTCATGGGTTGTTGTCTTTTTTTTTTTTTTAGAGGATAATTTAAAAACACAGACATTCCTGACTTCGCACAGCTGGTGTGGCCAGCCTTTGCTGTTTGCTGTGATGTTCATCTTGTCCATCTCATCAGGAGTCCAAGGCTCATGACCTGCCTAGAATGCTGAAGGAAGAAGTACCAGCCGGTCTCTCCATTGTGGAAGGAAGTTTATCTAACAGTCAAGGTGTGTGAAAATGGTACTGTTGGGAAAAGTATGCCATGGTGTTGCTGTGGAGTAATTTCCTAATGTCCCACGGACTCTACCACAGAGAGAAACTGGGACAAAACAGACCCACAAACACTATAGAGAACAGCCAGGGTGTGCGCCTGTGTATTAACAACTGAGGACTCCTACAAGGGAGAATGGTCTCTTCCTTGACCCCTTGCACCCGGGCGATGGTGTCCCTTATTGAACATATATATTGAATATATATCTCCCCATTTCCCCTCTCCAACTACCCCCTAGAATCCCACCAATTTAATCTCTTGCTGATGTCCTGTCTTTAATTCCTAATTAATTTGCACTGCTGTCCAAACACATGACCTTCAGGGTGTGTTTACTTACTATGTGAAGTAGTTTCAAACCTGTCCAATGTTCACAAATATTCTGCTTTTGTGTTTCTCCACTGTTGAGTGCTAAGACTATTGACTTGAGTCCAATAGCTAGGGCTGGCAGTTAATGCTCTGTCTACCAAAGTAGGCAGTGGGAAAAGCTGAACTGTCTCTCAAATTCTAGCCTTTGAGCTGTATATATACCGAAACTCTGGAAGATCACACAGACTGGGGATTGATCCATCATTATGTGGTGACTGATCTATTCACAATGGTTTATTTATTTTTTCTGATATTTTCATAACTGCTTCAACTTCATTCATGGTTTCTTTGAGTCTGAGTCGTTTACTCTTCTTGTCTTTGGTGTCCATTTGTTTTACATGTACCTCATTTAAATGGGGGTATAGATTCCCCCCAAACCAAAACTGCTAGTTCATTTTAAATCTTGTCATTATGATATATTAAGGTTCAATTTTCCATCTCATCTTACCTTATACTTTCCATTCTCTTGTTAATTCTCTATTTTTCTCTGGTTTGGATGTCTTGGCTTGTTATTGCTGGTTTCTGCTATATTATTGTCATTGTTTTCATTGTTGTCATTGCCATCATCATTTTTTCTTCCTTTCTTGTTTTTGTTTTTTGAGACAGGGTCATAAAACTCAGACTGGCCTCACACTCACTACATAGCTAAGAATGACTTTTTAAAAGGTCTGCTCCAGGTGCTACTGGGACTGCAGTCATAAACCATGATGCTCGGGTTTATTCAGGGCTGGACCTGGGCATCCTCTAGGCTGGCCAAATACTTCACATAGCCTCAGCACACTGCCAGTTATTTAGTTATTATTTCTCCTCTTCCTCAGCCTCCTCCCTCTTTTCCTTCTTCCCCCTCCTCTCTTTCCCTCCCTTCCTCTCTTCTCTTTCTCTCTCTCTTCCCTTTCTCTTTCTTCCTCTTGTTTCTTCATGACCAAATTTGGAATTCAGGTTTAGTGAATTTTATGTCTAACACTAATCAACGTCTTGACCCCTCCTGAGTATCTTTTCAAACATCCTGACTCTCCCAGTCTTCTCTTACTTAGCCCTTTGCTCAACAACACTGTCGCTTTGTCTAGACTTTGAAAACGTGTCTACTCACTTGAAAAATCATTTCACTCTGTGTCTTTGTTGTCAGGCTTTCTTGCTGGAATCCTTTTTCTTCCTGGGATTTTCTTCGGAGTCCTTCAGGGGAGAATCTCTTAGTGGTTAGAAACAATTACTTGGTTCATAAAAATCCTCTCCAATTAGTCTTGCTTTGATGTGCCCTTGCTGAGTTGACAGTGCCACCCTGGCTTGCTGAGGCTAGCCCTGCACTTTTTCTTTCTCCATCCAAGCTAATAGCACAGCCGAGGGTTTGCCTCTACCTGGAGCCAGGGCTCCGCTAACCCGAGCTCTCCCATCCCCTCTTGTGTAGCCTTGCCCTGGGTTTTGTTAAAGAGAATTTGAGATTAAAGAAACAAAAACCCAACCGGTCTTTGGGCAGATTTCCTTGGATCTCTAGGGGTTGTGAGTGGGTGTCCCAGACTTCACTGGAGCTCGATGACTTAGAGGGGACTCAGGCAACACAAAGAAGGAATAACTATTTTCCTAAGAAAACCACACCTTCAGGATGAGGCTGAGACAAAGGAAAATACCATCTATGTGGCGAAACACCGCACACAAAAGCATTCTTTGTCTGTGACGCCGTGTTCGTGAGGTGAGTCATGGGCCAGCAGCATTAGTGAGAGAGCCGAGCTCCAGGGGGAAGTCGCAGAGTTTGAAGTGTTGACTAAAGAAAGAGAAAGCATTGGACTTCACATTATCTAACCTCTCAAGAGGATCACAAACATTTATTATAAATTATTTCAATCAAGTAGAGAATGCCGTGCCTGCTTCGTATCTAAATCTAATCATATGAGCTCTTCAGGTATTACCAGAAATTAAATAGCCTAATGTGATTTCTATTTATATTGACTAGATTGAAAAAAATGCCTTTTCTATTTGAATCATGAGCACCATCAATACCAGACGTAAGGAAGTTTAATCCCCTTTTGTGTTTGTGAGGGGGTAGGAGGGTACACATGTGTGCTCATGTGTGGAGGCAGAGGACAGTCCCAAGTGTCCTTCCTCAGGTGCCACTGACCTTGTGTTTGAGAAAGGGTCCCTGGCTGGTCTGGAATTCATTAAGTCAGATAGGATAAGTGGTCTGCAGCCCCAGATACCTGCCTGTCTCTGCCTCCCCACCTCTGGGATGACAAGCACACACTACTATGCTCGGCTTTTCAGAACTAATCTTCAGTTTTGCTGTTCTTCATGCAAAGGGTGAAGTCTTTACTAAACGGGGTATGGGACCTGACAGGCAAAGTGACAATAGCATCACCTGGCTGAGGCCTCGGGTGTGAGTCCAGCTTCCCCACAACCCCTGCAGGGACCCTGTGCTCCGGGACTATTCAGTCTCATGTGTGACATCACTTTCTTTAGTCAGGAACTTCTACCCTTAAAATGCAGAGATTTTCATGAAAATGCCAATGGTGGCCAAATTAAAGTGCACTGAAGGTTGACCCCAAACTTCCTCCTTGCACCTTGTGAAATTCAGACTTTGAAGAGTGAGGCAAGAGACTTTCAAAGCCAGCTGTGAAGCAAGGCAAGGCACAGAGTTGTGGGGGGGAGGGGGGCACGTTTACTTTGCTGACACAGAGAAGTATATATAGGAAGGAGAGGCCTCTGGCGCCAGCTAGCAGCAATTTAAATTTATTTAAAAATTTATTTAGTGCTGCGTGTGTGTATGTGTGTGATATGTATGCATGAGTGTGTGCGCGCACATGCCACCACATGCATGGTGTGGCAGGGGACAACTCTTGAGATTCAGTTCTCTCCTTTCTCTAGGGGCTCCAGGGAATGAACTTGGGCCATCTAGCTTTTGTGACAAGTCCTTTTAGCCATGTCACTGACAGATAAACAATCTTGTTCTCCAGAAGATGACGGCCACCTGCTGATAATGCCAGTGTCTTCAGAGTCTATGAAGATGCAGTAAAGGAGTCTCAGTAAAGGAAAAGACACGGGATGCTTTTGGAGACAGGCCCTCTAGAACTCTTCTGTAGCCTAATTAGAGATGCAATAGTTTCGAGCTTCATGATTAACTTTGGTCTGAAGGACACACGTGCTAGAAGGTTTCATAAAAACCAAAGAGCCCATCAAATTTAAGAGTGTAGAGAGGTGTGGTGACATACACATGCAATGTCAGCATTATAGAGGCAAAGGGCGGAAGGATCATGAGTTCAAAGTCAGCCTGGGCTACAGAGCAAATATACGGTGGGCCAGATTAGCCTGCAAAGGAAGACTGGTGCATTTAACACAAGTAAGCAAACAAGCAAGTAAAAAACAAAATCCCAAGGTCTGGAAGATAGCAAATGCTAGCCCTTAGCTTGACTCCAGTCCTGGATAAGGACACCAGGAGAAGACAGCACTTTCTCCCATTAAGCATTTGTTTTACATAACAACTCATCACTCAGGCATTTGGAGAGAAGGGTTCGGCCCTGACAAGTAGATTTTCAACAATAAACAGTGTTCAAGAGAAAAGGAAGAACAGCCTAGAGCCTGAGGCTGATTGCTTCTGGAAGCTTCAGAAGCCTGCCCTGATGTCAGCTCTCTCTTCAAACAAGTCCTTGTCCTGCCAGCCCTCATCTTCCAGGTTAGTTGGCTGGAACCCATGAGAGTCCTGCAGGCCTACTGTGGCTGAGTGTACCTGCCAAGCTTTCTGAGACTTGGTGACTACTAACTCATACTCACTGAAAGGGGAGGCCTGACTGGGAGTCGCTTTATATTCATTCACACGTAAAGTAATTTCCAATGAGAGGGAAATGCACGTGTGTTCAGACACCTTGGTGCTGTCTCCTGACATGGGTCTTGTCCTGGAAGTACTGTTGGTGGTGAGATCCTCCCAGGACACATAAGAAGAATGTGAAGACTCCGGCAGCAGAATGTCTCAGAGCTACTGGCTAATGAAATTTTCTTTTTCATCACAACACAGTCAGTCCCCTGGGGAGCTGTGAACCTCTTCTGTCACACTTACCTGCCTCCAAGTCTTCCCGAGATCCCAATTTCTCATCTATGATGGAGTGGGATATGGCTGTAGTCAAGAAAATGATATCAGAATCTACTAAACCATCACTAGAGTAAGTCCTTGCCCAGTGTCTGTCTAGAGTTATGAAATGACGTATAGCAGATGGTCCACTTTTGAAAGTAACAGTAGCGAGATGGAGGACAGGAGACAACTCATTTCCAGCAGGGTATTAGTTCCTTCTCTGTTGCTGTGATAAAGCACCATGACAAAGGCAGCTTATAGAAGGAAGGGTTTATTTGGGCTTACGGTTCCAGAGGGATAAGCGCTTCCATCGTGGCAAAGAAGCACGGCAGCAGACAGCAGGGGCAGAAACTGAGAGCTCGCATCTCTAACCGCAAGCACAAGGCACAGAGAGAACTGGGAATGGTGTGAGTCCTTAGACTCTCAAAGCCCTCCTCAACTGACACACTTCCTCCAGCAAGGCCACATTTTTAAAATCTCCCGAGCAATGCCACACCAACTGAGGACCAATTATCCAAATGCCTGAGACTACATCCAAACCATCACAAACATCTTAAGGAATGGCTCTGGGTGGTAATATTTTTAAGCATCATTTTAAAAACCGGTATGTGTTTTCTAAGGTATGTACAAGGCAATGAAAATATATTGACTGGATATGGTGGCGTGTGGAGGCTGAGGCAGGAAAATCCTAAGTTTGAAGCCACTGTAGAATGAGATCCTACAAGAGGAGAGAACCGAAACTGGAAGAAATTCTCCAGAGCAATTTCCATCTGTATGGACATACACACTGTGTTCCCAGGCAACGGACCGAACAACTTAAACCCCAAGAGGCCCACACAACTCCAAATACTGTGGCATTTTTCCAGAAGGAAAATGGAAGCCCTAATCTAAATGGCCACAAAACCCAACCCCAACTCTCACTTAGCTCCAGGTGAATGGCAATTAGCTACAGAATGAGGAAAAAGGAATGAAAGCCAGAGATTCTGGGGAAGTTCAATAATCGTTCTTGAAATTTCTACATAGTCCCAGAAAATGGTAAGCACCTGCCACCAGCCTAGGAGGGGGTGACAAGTGCATCAGTCCACAGGACATTCCACAGGCAACTCACTGCAACTCAGTTCCACTCCTGGGGGCAGCTTGCTCTGGAAACTGGTCACAAGTGTGTGCCCCTGAGCTGAATGACAGCTCCTGCTTCCTCTTTTTCCTGTGGATGGGACCTGGGCTCCTTTTGGACCTGTTTTCTGGGTGCTATGTAACTTGGAGGCAGGTCTCTGTGCTGACTTACAGTCTAGGGACTCAGTTGTTGAAACATCTGTGGACTCCTGTTCGGTTTTAGGAGACAGTGGGTAGGGGACTAAGGAACCCTGGGTACCACAGGTCACCCTTGGGTGTGCCTCTGGCACCGTCTGCCTTGCTTTTGTGACAAGATTTCCCATCGACTCACCAAGCAGGCAAAGCCCACTGGCTGGTAAACTCCAGGGATCCTCATGTGTCCACTTCCTCATCACTGGGTTACAATCACATACCGCCATGCTATGCCTTTTTTATTTTAAACATGGGATCCGAGGATCCAACCCAGGTCCCAGTGCTTTCCAGGCATTTTGCTGACTGAGCCATCCCTCCAGCCCCCCATCATTGCTCTCTTTCTGATCAGCTAACGGATCAGCTCCCAGGACAAGGACTTGACTGCTTCATGTTGCTCTCCTGGCTTATCTTCCAAACAGTCTAGATGTTGTTTCTTGGTCTTCTAATATCAATGGAAGAAATCATGAGAGGAAGGAAAGCTGTCTTGCCCACTCCTATACACTAGCCTCATCCAGGTGGGAGGACAACCTCTTCCCAATGTCACATTGACCTTTGCACTATGCACCTGCCTTTTCAACCTATGCCTATGCTGGGAAAGAGCAGTAGAACCTATACACACAGTGATCTGAAGTGAACTTGAAACAAAACTCGCATCCCCAAGGGATGGTCAGGGCTGTGGAGAGAGGGGCTGTGCGGGCAGAGGGTGGGTAAAACATTCTTCCCTCCCCTCCATGCTCTGCAAGCACTGGGCAACAGAGTCCTGCAGGGAGAGAATCCAATTGTTCTCGTCTAGTCTTATTCTTGGCAGAACCACATGTGAAAATAGATGTGTCAGTCATTTTCACAATTTCCAGGGAGACTGCCAAGTTCCCAGCAGGACCAAGGGTGGGAGCTGACGTGGTCGGTTTGCACCTGCTATTTTCCCATTAACATTTTGCTGTTTGGGGCTACAATTCTGCCAACTTGTCGGAAGATTTTATCTGTTTATATTATAATGTGTGAATTTCACTTTTTTGTGTGTTCAAATTTTTTAAAAACAGATGAGGAGTTTTCTTTTTTAAACAAGATTAGAGAATCTTGGCATTCTTTTGAAAATGCATTTTCATTAGGCAGAGGCTATGATAAATTGCCACAGATCTTAGTTCTTTGGACTCACTCCACCTGGAGGCGCTCTGTCCTTCCAGTATAGGTATTAGAGTCAGTGAAAGTGTCAGAAGTCTGCCGTTACACAGCTGTGATTTGAATGTGTCCCCTGATTTCGTGTGCTGGGGTCTCTCTAACTCAAGTGTATTCGGAGATGGGGGCCTTTGAGAATTAGTCGGGATTAAATGGGTTTGTAAGAACAGGGACCCCTATGGGATCAATGGCTCCTTAAAAGAGGGATGAGCCAAAACAACTCTATCCATCTCTTCTTTGATGTCCTCACATGTCACATCACACGTGTGGAGGTGGCCAGGGGACAATGTTTCCAGTTGATTCACCCCCCTCTACCTTGGAGTCTATGGATTCAACGTTAGTCATCAAGCCTGTGCATCTCTTCTTTCCACTGAGATATATTGACAATTGCTCAATTTCTTTAGATAGTCTCAGGCCAGACTGGTGTCAAACTTGCTATGTAGCCAAAGATGAGCACCCAATCTCCTGCCTTCACACCCCGGGTACAGAGATTACAAGTGTGTGCCACCACACCCAGTTCATTCAGTCCTAGAGATAGAACTCAGGGTTTGGGCCATACTAGAAAAAGCACTGTGCCAATGCAATTACATCCCCAGCACCCCCAAATTGTGCTGCTTATCTGAAATTCAAATTTAACTGGACATCTTGTATTTCATTCAGCAGCCTGGCATTGGAAGTGATTGTCTAAGTTGAACTAAGGGGCAAAGAGACTGCTCATGCTAAGTTCTGCCGATGAAATTGGAGCACTTGTGCTGGGCGGGAGTCCAGGACACATCACTCTCTGTTGTGGAGTAATCTGGGGAGGCTGAGCTGCTGCAGTATGGGAGGAGTGGTCCCTATACCTGTCAAGGCAAGGGTGATGCTGGTACTGTGACTGGCTTTACTGGTCCCACCAGCTGAGTGTCTCAGGGAGAAATGTTGCTCCCTGGAGTCCACCTCGTAGTCCTGTCCACCTGTCCATCAAGAGGGTGGGTGTCATCTTCATTGACTTGAGATTCTTCTCCATTGACTATCACCGACCCAGGAACCTTGATGTCAAGTCTTGTGTTCATCTCTGCTGATTGAGAAGCTGCTCCCTAATCCACATGGGTGTGGATTCACTAACGGGTCCCAGGGACAGATGTGGATTCTATAGTCAGCAGGAGTCATTCAAACCAGTGCTCATCTATGCACAAGCAGGACAATCAGGGAAACTCCTCTACATGGGAATCTTGGGCTCTTTGTTGAGAAGATGCAGATAAGGGCAGTGATGGTGCCTTCAGGGGCTCACATGGGTTAATAAGACAACACAGCCTGAGGTGCAGAGTGCTGGTGGGACACCATTTAAAAATGTATTGCTATTTTATTATCATGGGGGGGCTTGTCAGAGTAAGGGAGGCAATCAAAATATAGTATTTTGGTTCAGTCTAATAATATTTCTGAGCTCAGAATATTTCAGTATTAATTTGAAAAGTCAGTCAGCAAGTGCATACTGAGCCTTTATTTTGTCCCAGGCATAATTCTAGGACTTGGCTAAAAGAGTTGATAACATTGCTCTTAGGAAACTTACATTCTTGTGTGTGTGTGTGTGTGTGTGTGTGTGTGTGTGTGTATGCGCACACACGCTATATGTATTGTGTGTGTGTGCTTTGTGTATGTGTATATATGTGCACTGTGTGTACGTGTGTGTGTGACTACTGTGTATATGTGTGTAGTATACTTTTTTGTTGGCTGCCAGTTCACAAATAACAACACAGAGACTTATTAATTATGAAAGCTTGACCTTTAGCTTAGGTTGTCTTAACCAGCTCTTATAGCTTAAATTAACACATTTATATTCATCTATGTTCTGTCAAGTGGCATTACTTCCTTTCCTCTCCGTGTCTGGACAGCAACTGCTTTCTTCTTCCCGGAATTCTCTCTTTCTGCCAAGCAGTTCTGTCTGTCTCTCCATCCTAGCAGTTCTGTCTGTCTCTCCATCCTAGCTATTGGCCACTCAGCTCTTCATTATGCCAATCACAGCAACACACCTTCACAACCAATCACAGCAACACACCTTCACAACCAATCACAGCAACACACCTTCACAACCAATCACAGCAACACACCTTCACACAGTTGCAAATACCCCACAGCATTTCCCCCTTTTGTCTAAAAAAGGGAGGGTTTTAACTCTAACACAGGGAAACTATATACAATAAGAAAAACTATCAGGTAAGAATTACATTTACAATGTCCAGTCTATCTGTATTGGCAAATACAGTACTGTATTATCTATCCAATCTTAGGGAGTCCAAAGTTTTATACCTATGCCACTTTCTATAGCTTGTATTACTATCTTGAAACTACCTTTTTAGACCTCAAAACATTTTCTTAGATAAACTACTTAAGCCTTTATACCTTTCAACCTTATATACTTTATACCTCTTTTGTGAGCTTCTTTTCTGAGTAAGGAAAACTGTTAACTATAACTATCTCATCGTCAACCCCATCAGAGACCTGAGAATGATATGATAGTACTTGAATAAACAGAAAGGCAGAGTAAACACCTTACAAAGCTAGAGAAATTACAGAAACAGCTGCTTTCCCAGACAGTCACCCGAGGTTCCTCTACAATGTTGGGGCATCCATCTTCAGCCTACAGGCCTGGAATATCTGACAGACTTTTCTGTGAAGCAGGAATTTTGAAGGACTGTCCTACCTTATCTTGGTAAAATTTGGCAGCTGCCCTTTGTGTCCTGCTTGTCTAATCTGGATAGCATACTGTTAGCTGTCGAGACAAGAACAGTTTCTTTCCCAGTGGCTAACTTTGAAATAATGAAAGGAAACTCCATATGCAGGTTCTTCAGTGCCCATCATCTTTTTTGAAGTAAATTGATGCTGCCATGAGCAGACATGTCTCACCCTAATGGAAAGCCTTAGGTTATTAAAACATTTTAAATGCCATAGTCTGTAGATTTAAGTATTCGATGTGTTTAAAGATCACCTATCTATCTAAAATATATCTTTCTTTAACCTGGAAAACATACCTAACATGACTATAAGTTTGATTACTATAGATGACTAACTACTAGCCTGCATTTCTTAATTGTCCTAAATAGTTTTCAAGGACTAGAACTTTACATTACATTTTTAAATGAATTGTATAGGTACAATACCTTAAACAAGAATAGAAATACAGCATAACAAAAATAGCCTTAATTTTGTATCAATATACAAAAATCCATACCAATGTAAAATATTTGAGACTATAGTTGTTTTTTAAGTTTAAAAGTAGATTCAGTAATCTATCCTTTTATCCTATCATTTATATATCCCCTATTTCTTTTCAAAAATGAGATCCAGATCCCTGAATCTAATCTCCTTTGTATATTTTCCTCCTTTACCATGACCAGTAGCAATTGTAACCAGCCCTCTAAATGATGACTAACATCCATAACCCATCAGACAACCCACCCCACCTCTTGGGAGTGTGGGCTTTGTTTCCTAAAATTACTTCCTGTTGTCTGGTGCAATGGCATCATTAGGGGATCTTGAGAAATTTGAGATAATGGTCAAATCCTAGGAAAGCTAGCTGTATTTTGTTTTGTTTTTGTTTAGTCTCTGTGTGGTAGGGAAGCATAGAGCTTATCTGAAGTCCTGGCTGGAGTAATCTGTGAGGCTGGACCATCTCAGCTATCAACTTTGAAGTTGTAGATGTAGAATTTTGAGGAAACTGCATCAGAGGCATTCTGAGAGGTTAGGTCACCTGGGCTCCTTGTCTTTATTAGTATCTGGTCCTCTTTTTCTAAAAACACACAAGCTGTTAAAGGTAACATATATATCTTCATTAACACAAGTATGGACTGTTCGGTGAGCAAATATCAGTTAAAGATAATTTTTTTGTTTTATGTTTGAGCAGATAAAAGTCATCTGTTACCTTTATGTTTGGACTGTTTAATCAAACCTCTGTGCATGCCATATGAAAGATTGGCATGTAATAATAAGTCATGAGGACACTTTAGCCACTCCCTCATCCAGTCTCAGAGCTGTTTCCATAGTAGAAGGATCAGCATGTATGTCATCTGTCCTGTAGTCTTTCTTGCTTTCTTTTTTCATGTCTGTAAGCCAAGATATTTAGGAGATCTCCCCCAACCAAATCTGATCTTCTTTAATTTTGAAGAGAACCTTTTTGTTTCCTGTGGAAACAAAAGTATAACCTCTTCCCCCACACAATAGATGTTCTGACTTCTATTTGGGAGTTAAGACATTCTTGCGATACATAGGTTGGTTTAGTTTAGATGTTTCCATAACCCAATATGTCTCAGCAGCTATTGCTTTTTGTTTATTGGGATTTTAAAAAATTCAAAGTCAACAAAGCACCATAGAGGATCCAGACACCCTGTGTACTTTCCATCTTTATGTGGCTTATTCTTTTATATTACTTTATTCTTTCTTTAAAGACCTTATCACTTAAACTATTTTTTCTATGACTTTCTATATCCATTTTCTTTTCTTTCTTTAGCATTTAAGCACATTTTAAAACATACTGTACCATTTTAGAGGTGTGTGTGTGTGTGTGTGTGTGTGTACCTGGTTTTACCTCTAGCATTCTCTGACTGTTTAAGACAAATCTCAAACTGCCATGTCAGCCACTGGTGCTGGCAGGAGACAATTACTGGTAGCCATGCCTCTGTATGCCAAGAACTGCCTGCCTGAGAGACTGTGGGACCAGGAAACCTTGTGTGGCTCTGTTTCTGTATGTTTGGAACTTCTTTTTTTAAACTTTCTCAGGTCCTATGTGGAAAGAGGTGGCCCCACATTGGGCACCATATGTAGTCAAATTTTTCTTTGGCCTGCCAGCTCACAAATAATGATACAGAAACTTAGTATTAATTATGGAAGCTTGGTCTTTAGCTTAGGCTTGTCTCAACTAGCCCTTATAACTTAAATTACCCATTTATATTAATCTATGTTCTGTCGCATGGTGTTGCCTCTCTTCCTTCTTGTACCTCCTGTTTCTTTGCTGTGTCTGACTGGTGACTCTGACTTCTTCTTCCCAGCATTCTTTCTCTACCCAGAAGTCTCATTTATCTCTCCTGCCTAACTATTGGCTGTTCAGATTTTTATAACACCAGTCACAGCAATACATCTACACATAGCGTACAAATATCCCACAACATAGGTGTTTGTGTGTATATGTATTGTGTGTGTGTGCAGGTGTGCATGTCCTCTGTGTATTGTGTGTATGCCCTGTGTGTACTGTGTGTATGTGTCTGTATGTGTCCTACTATAATTCTCCACCTTAGTTTTTGAGTCAAGCTCTCTCACAGAACCTAGAGATCATTAATTCAGTTAGACTATCTGGCCAGCACTCTCCAGGGGTCCTTCCATCTTCACACCTCTTCTTCCAGCCCTGAAGTTATACCTGTGCACCATTGTTCCAGGCTTTTACATGGGTAGATACAAATTCAGCTCCTCATGCTTGTGTGGCAGACACTTTCTAACTGAGCCATCTTCTTAGTCTGAAGGGAGGAAGGAGGGAGAGAGAGAGAGAGAGAGAGAGAGAGAGAGAGAGAGAGAGAGAGAGAGAGAACTTGAGTCACAGCTGAGTGCAAGTAGAAATGCAAAGGCACAATGAGTGGTCTTGGAAAGAGTGGGATTTACAGTCCCCATCCAACTACCAGACAACCTACCTTTGCACTCATCAGCTTATAAACACACACCATGCTCCGCTGTGACAAACATGGATTCTTGCATCCTATGGAAGATGAGAAATGCCAGAAAGGCTGGCTTCCCTCCAACCACACTGCTGCTCATCCTCATGAAATTCTGATGCCTTTAAGCTAAAAGGATGATATAAAAACTGTCCCCCACTCTGCAGGGAGCTTAAACTCAGAGACAGCATTCCTGAGGCCTTCTGGGACTCTGCTAAGCCTTCAAATACTTAAGACTCTTCTAAGTCAAGAGATTTGAAGATGACATTTTCCTTCAGCTTGCTCCAGCACGTTGCAAGGGCATGTGTGAGAGCCAGTTCCTGACAGGAGTACCTGGCACTGGCCACACAGTGTTCACCATGGGATTCTTCCTACCTGGGAGACTAGTTTCTGTGACTCACAGGATGTGAGATGGTGCTGAGGAGGAAGGGGGGTACACCAGAGTCTACAGCAAGAAGAATGGGCCCCTTAATGTCTGTGCAGCTGTTTTCCAAAGACACGAATCAATTTCCTGGTAGCTGTCCCCAGAATTCCTTTGATTATAGAAATGAGATAACGCGATGAAAAATCCAATCACCGGCACATGTTTCAACTTGCCATTCATAGTTGATAGTAATTGGGCCTGGCTTCTGAATAATAAAACAGTAAACTACAGCAACATGTTGGGAAAGCTGTAGTTTGCAGCCAATGGAGGAGAGGGGTTGGGCAGGAAGCTTCACTTCCAAAAGAAGTCATTCACCTGAGATGGCTTCTTGTTAGCAAGCAGTGAAATGTACAGAAACTAGCCCTAGTGGGGACGTGAGACATACAGGTGGTGGATATGGCCCTGGTGCCTGTAGGTAGGTCAATCCCTGGACCCATGGCTCCCACCTGGGAGCTGAATGAGGATCTTTGAAACTGTAGAATACCACATGAAGGTAAATTTAATTCCTGGGACTTGGGGGTTGAATTCAGGTTGTCAGGCTTGGTGGTAAGCATCAGCCATCTCAGTGTTCCTCAGCTGAGTTTTAAAAACTGGTAGTTCACTTACTATGGGTGATAGACAGAGAACCATGCTCCAAACACTATAACCATACCTCATACTCCATGACCATGTCTTAGACATCATGCCCATGCCCCATATACGATGACCACACCTGATTATCATGTCCCATACCCCATGCCCATGCCAAAAACAAACTGACCATGTTCCATGCACCATGATCATGTCCTATGTGCCATGCTCAAACACCATGAATGAATATGCACCATAAATGATGACTTAAGCCCTGCCCCTGACTCAAAAACTATTGGTAATTGATAACTACCTGAAAATGGAGAGTTAATTTTTTAAGGGTATGCCACATAGTAGGTCAGCCACATTCCAGTGACTGAACACCTACCCAAGAGTATATACATAGCACTAATTGAACTCAATGAGTCTTTAAAGAATAAGGACATAGTGTTTTAGGCATGATCCTTCCTCGTGCCACAACTGACCTCATGATTTCCTCTGCTCCAGGATAGGCCAGGTCCTTCTGAACCTGGCCTGCCTGAGTTGTAGTGTTTCAAAATCTAGTCACATTAGAACACTAGTCCATTCCCAAGACCCCAGGAGAGTAGTTGCCATCTCTACACTGTATAGAGTGGGCAGGATCATGAACCCATGTGTGACTCACATAGTTTAGTGAAACTGTGGGGACACCAGACCTTGAGCAGAGACCCACTTCCCCTTCAGCCTGGGAGTAGGCAGCTGTAAGACAATGTTTACTGAAAACAATTCAGTGCTATAAAACTCTTGGTAGGGCTCAGATAAGGGCTCTGCTCACTGAAACACCATGACTTTGATCCCCCCTACAGCTAGGTGCTTCTTCCTGCTCCCTGCTGTGCCTCCCTGATTCTGGGGAGATTCAACCACCAGCCAGGAGGGTGAGAAGTCTGGGAGAGCTGTGAGAGGTGTGTGAGAGCTCGGTTGGAGAATTGTGTGTACATGGATGGCAGAAGTCCTTAAAAAGGGAAGCATTTTTTCTTGGGGAGTTTTCCTAAGCTGACTTGGGAAGCATAAAGTTTTTTTAAAGCAACCAACCGGTCTCTGTGTCATCTATCCCGACCACCTCGCTACATTCTCGGATGCAGGCTGCTCAGCAGGTGCGACAGAGATCCACCTGCCTCTTCCTCCTGAGTACTGAGATTAAAGGAGTATGCCACCACTGCCCAGCTCATCTTCATTTCTAACAGAGGACAGTGGCTGAATGAACCACTGAATAACCAAAGAGGGGAATGCTAAAAGCCACTACGAATCACTTAGATCTAAATGCATTGCTGTGGAAATATATCAGTGACCTATTAAGCTGTAAGAATTATGTACTTACACATGCATGTATATACAATGATTCTGTTTGTATACATAGATCTGAGAGAATTTAGCATGAACTCAGGAAGCTACCCATGAACCATGAAGAAGATCCACGTGCTAGAAAGCACAGTGGGAAGGACAAGAAACTTGTCTTTCAATTTTTAAATTCTAGCTAAGTTTGGGAATAAAGATGGTTAAGATGGGGAAGTCTTCACAACCCAAGAACAAGATGGAAGTAGATTTATTTTAGTATAAAATACCCTCAGTCTTAGTCCCCAGTTCCTGCCACAAAGCTCTTAAGAAGGCTCCTGAGTTTTCTGAGTTTGCAGAGGTGACATTTGCTATACTTAATCTCTCTGGATAATGGAAAGACTTAAGCTCTGCGCATAGAAAATCTCAGGATGGAGCTGGTCACTAGGGAAACCAAGTGGTTGAAGGTTGGAGATTTCAAGGCAACCTGACCTTTGGGAAGGAAAAGGGAGTTGGGTGGAGGTTGACATCTATAAAAATTGATGTCTGTGGCTGTTGCCACGTCAGTGTGGTCCTCCTTAATGTGAAAGGGAAGCTTTCTGTGGAAAAGCTGTGTGAGTTGGGATGTGAAGGGTGAGGGACAGAGAAACAGGCCCAAGGCAACAGCTGGAAAAGTCCTTGCAGATGGAACTGCATGTGCAAGCCAAGGCAAGCGAGGTGCAGGCAGCATTGGGTACTCTCAGCAGCACTTGCTTCACAAAGCTACAGTCAAACCCACCATGGTCTGGGCCCTCCCTATCAATCACTAATTTAAAATATTCCCTACAACTGGGTCTTATGGAGGCATTTTCTTTATTGAGGTTCCCTTCTTTCATATGACTCTGGCTTGTGTCAAGTTGACATTAAACTAGCCGGGACACAAGACATCAAACTTGTCCAACCCACAGACTCCGCACGGCCATTGGCACTGTTGTGGACTGAACGTAAAATATTAGTATAGGCTCCTGAGTTTGAACAGTTGGTCCCCAGTTAGTGTCTGATGTTTTGGAAGGTTCTTCCCCAGTGACACCGTGATAGAGGAAGTGGAAGTGGTCCTTGAGGGTTTAGAACCCTGTTTCTCATCCTCTCTCTGCTTCCAAACTACAGATACAGCATCACCTCATGACTCCCTGACATGGCTTCCTTGACATGGTGGACTGTTTTTCACCATGTATTTGGTCACAGCATAAAGAAAATTAACTGCACCAAGACCAACTTATAAAAATGCAATCTGCTCAAATTTATCTTGTCCTTCAAAGTCCACTATGTCTTAGCAGAATGCTTCATGAGATCCTGACAGAACTGGTCCTCATCAGACATAGATAAGGCATTCTGGGCAACCTGGTTATGAGAAATGTCTATCCTCTTTCCAATAGGCCTGTAGGACTTACCTTCTTCCCAGATTCCCCATCCTATTGGTGCAGGACACAGAGCAGAGCCTTAACACAGGAATAAACTGGGGTTTGAGATCATTCTCTTTTGTGGTCCTAGGTTCAGTCATAGAGCAGACTTCCTGTAATTCTCCTACCCTGGGGGTTCCTCAGCTTCCAGCTAGAAGAGGAAGAGACCCAGGACCTTTTGTTCTCTGTGATCCCCATGACATCTAAGCATCTCATACTGAAGGCCAGCCTGGGTTGAAGAAAAATAACCAAGATAAAAGGAACACTCCCTCCTTTCCTCTCCCTGCTCCCCTTCCTCCCCCTCTCCATCATCTGTAGTTCAGATATGCTCTTTATTTCCCATTGCATGAGCCTCCTTGCATAGTGCTGAAGTCTACTATTCAGTTAGAACTTTCTGGAAAAATAACTGAAGTCAGCACTTTGGACTTCAGAGACAGAAATTAGTTTTTCTTCTCTATCGCTCATGAAATAGCTTGGGTGGCCTGTATCAAAAAACAAAACAAAGCAGACTAACGAGAAAAAGACAAAGATGTTTAAAGACCCTACATGAGATTTCCATATCTCAGAGAGTGACCGTAAGACTTAAATACTGTCTTTTCCTGAAAGGGATGTAGAGAAAGGTCTGGTGAGGTGGTCATCAAAAGACTCATACACAGGGGCAGGTTTCTGTTTTCAAATCTGAATCTTCTCCATCATAACACCCCCTCCTCTTCCCCCTCCTCTTCCTCCCCCACCCCATCTTTTTTTTCTCTCCTTTTCTTCCTCTCCTCTTTCCTTCTGTCCACCCTCCTCCCTGACTTCCTTTTCCTCCTGCTGCACAGACAGGACCGGCTGACAAATGTACAAGTACAGACTTCTTTTATAAATACACATTTCTCTTATAAAAGAGACCCTACTTTCAGAGCTTCTCTGGTATCTGCTGCTCCTCAAAATAACCCTTGTGCCTAAGAGGTACACTGCAGGAATGGTGTCCTGAGATGCTCGATGATCACAGGCTATGTTCCCGGTTGTTATGTTACACTGCACTTATGTAAGATTCTGCCATGGGGGAGCAATATGGTAGCAATGCTTTCTTTCTTCCAACTGCGTGTGAACCTACAATTATCCCAAGATAGAAAGTTTTATTTTTAAGAATGTATATTTGCCCAGAAATGGGCTTAGAGAGATGTAAATCATGTTGGCAGTAGGTAAGTCTGAGAGCGTGACTAAAAAGAGACACACATGAAGGTGACTCTGCTGTCTTGGTCAGAGAATCCTGAGTCTTCGATGATAGAAATGTATGCATAAGTTACCTTTGTGTATTTCAAAAATAATTTCTTCGTAATTTCCTTCATCATCACCCACCCCAAATATCTCTATATCCAGCTCTGTAAAACCAACTGTCTAGATGTGGGTGATAAAAGATTTTCATTCTAAGACCAGGCACAAAAAAGTAAGTTTTGTGTGTGTGTGTGTGTGTGAGAGAGAGAGGGGGGGGGTGCGCGCGCACGCATGGGCTACATAAGTAGAGGTGCCTTAGGCATCCCTGGAGTTGTTAAATGGCAGCTGTGGAATTCAGTACCAAGGTGGTGGAGGGGCTCTCAGATTAAATGGCCGTCTGTTCTTTGTGATCAGTCAGTGTGGTCCCAGGTGCCTGCTGCAGAACAGGTCACAGGTGAGCCATGGTCACTGTGTGCTAATTAATCTAATAAAATTCAGAATTCCCTTTCCTAGCTCAAATCTCATTGTGACAACTGTTCATTTACATTTGGACCATAAAGAATACCAGGTATATGTGTGTTTCTCATTTTCCCTCACTTCTTTATAATTCGGCGTTTTCTTCTACTGCACACACCACTCCTTAGGGAGTGCTTGAGGGCAACCATTCAGTTCTTTCTGGAAAGAAAAGGTTTTATTTTTCCAATTTCTGCACTATTTTATTTGATGCATAGATGTTTATATTGTGTGATATAGCTTAAGGAGGGAATGGTTCTTTCTTTTCTCTATAAAAATAACTCTGGTTCCTGTTTCATGTTTTCTGTCTAAAAGTCAGTACTTATTAATTTTCAATGCCCTATTTTCATGAGTACACTATGAGAAACATGCGCAAACAGTTTTGTCTTTCTACAGTGTCAGAATTTATCAATTATCAATAAATTTAGAAAAGTCATGGATGTTTCATTAGGAGCAACAAGTCAGGCAATCCCACTTTCCCTGATAGCTTTGGTTGAGGAAACACAGGTTCCCTTGTTTCAATCTTAGTAACTTTCAGATCACAAAGTGCACATTGCATAGTGAATCTCTATCTGCCTATTGTCTATCTATCTATCTATCTATCTATCTATCTATCTACTATCAATTATCTCTGTATACATTTATACCTACTTATCTATATCTATGTTTATCAATCATCTGTATCTCTATACCTATTTGTCTATCTTTTATATATCTATTTCTATCTACCCACCTATCTTTAGATTATAGAATGGTTAGAAAGGGTTAAAGGGGCCACAGCAGAATTCAGGAGGTTTCAAAGGGCTGGAGAGAGAGGACAGCCACTAGAGAAAGCAAAAAGAGATTAAGATGAATTGTAGTGAGCCAGGCTTGAGGGCTACTGCTGCAGTGCACAGAGTAAGACTACAGGTGAAGAAAATGCAGGCCCGTGAAACCCATACAATGAAGAACAGAACCAGGGCCTGGTGAATGGAATGGACGTCAGGTCCAGACAGATGAGCAAATCGACAGGACAGCAATCCACTTAATAGTGGGGGCGAAACAAGGCTGAACCTCCTGGGGGAGTAAGGAATTGTCTGCCTGTATGTCCCTTGAGATACACAATATAGTGGTCAGATGGCAGGCCAGTTGGGCCTTAGCCATCACGATATATGGAGTCCAGGTGAGGAAGTTACACCCTCTCTTCAGTGTGATGTCTGAGAAGTTCTCAGGCCTGGTTTCCCTGGTACAACCTTAATATACCAGAGTGTTCCACTTAGGTGAATTCCCAGGATGGCATCCTTCCTGTCTTAGGAATAAATATTCACCAGTCTGTGCCTTGTACATGGCTCTGGATAGATGGTGCTGTTCTCATGTCCACCCAGATGCACAGTCATCATTTCCCAAACAGAATCAAAGCGGCAAGGAAATGGAGTCTGTCGGGGCAAGGCACAGCCTAGAACCCACTGCTGTCCCCGAGGCGGGGCTCCTTGGCACTAACCACTGCTGCATTGCTACTGTTGCTTTGGTTTAGAGTTCTTTTGGGTTTTTGTGTCTTTAGTTGTTTGGCTCTTAATGTTTTATCTTCTTGTCACATAGCTTATCCCAAGAAGGTGTAAAGAAACGTCTATTTGTCCAGACAGGATATAAAGAGACCACAGAAACAACTATATGAGTTCAGTGGGTGGACAGTCAGTGTATTTGTGGTTACTCAGAAGAGTGTGGGTGACACCTGAGAGCTGTATTACTGAAAAGTCCCCATTCCCCACTAAATGTCACATGGTCAGGTAGTTTGGTAGACATTAGCCGCCTTCAAGGTAGACCCTTCACTTGTAACCAACAGCCTATGAAACCAAGAACCGGAATTGCTGATCTAAAAAGATCAGGAGCTCACAAAGACAGACCCACCTCTGTCTCCTGAGTCAACTGGGATAAAGGGTGTGCAGCATCATGCCTGGTGGAGATGTTTATTTCTTTTTTTAATATTTTATTTATTAATATTATGTATCCAATCTTTTGCCTGAGTGCCAGCAGAGGGCATTAGAGCTCATTCAAGGTGGTTGTGAGCCACCATGTGGTTGCTGGGAATTGAATTCAGGACATCTGGAAGAGCAGTCAGTGCTCTTAACCACTGAGCCATCTCTCCAGCCCGGGATGTTTATTTCTTAACAGCCCATGACTGTGAAATGGGAAGGAGACGTGAAACCGTGCTTAAAGGCACACAGCCAGGTATGGGCACACATGCTGGGGGAGGAGGGACGTGCCCTTGCAGGCTGGAGAATTTCTATCACCATATATAATATACAGTAGGATTCTGAAGCAAGAGAAACTCCAGTCCCACCAACAAAGCATGACTTTCTCTCTCAAAGGGCTCTGAGGGAATCGGGGGAAGGGCACACTACAAGGCAGCAGGTGTGGCTATTTGTAGTTCATGCTCTGGTCAGGTTGCCTCTGGTTCTGGGCTGCTGTGGGGGGAAAAAAAGGCTTTTTATAAAGTTAGAACCAAGTTTGTTTCACATGTCAATCCCAGCTCCCTCTCTCTCCCCTCCTCCTACACCCTCACCACTAGGCTCCCCAATCCCCCACTCAATCTTCACTCCCATCCCTAGGGAGAGACTGTCATTTCATCCAGGGCAGGGCCTAGGCCCTCCCCCAAGAGTCCAGGCTGAGAGAGCATCTCTCATTGTGGGATGGGCACTTAAAGTCTATTTGTACCTTAGGGATAAATACTACCCAAGGCCCCATAGATTACCTAGGCCTCCTGACTGACACCCACATGCAGGGTGTCTGGGTCAGTCCCATGCTTTCCACACAGCCATCAATCTGGGGTCCAAGAGCTCCCCCTTGTTCAGGTCAACTGTTTCCGTGGGTTAAACCAGTCCAGTCTTAACTCCTTTGCTCATCATTTCTCCCTTTCTGTCACTGGATTCCAGTTCAGGTCAGTGTTTAGCTGTGGGTGTCTGCCTCTGCTTCCATCAGTCTCTGGATGAAGGTTCTGTTTGCCAGACTCACTGGCAGTGGGATTGTATGCTGGCACTCCCCCTGATTCGTGTCTAAAATCCATATATGAGAGAGTACATACCAACTTTCACTTTTTGTGACTGGGTTACCTCACTCAGGATGGTTTCTTCTAGTGTCATCCATTTGCCTGCAAATTTCAAGATTCCATTGTTGGTTTTTTTCCCACTGAATAGTACTCCATTGTGTAAATGTACCACATTTTCTCTATCCACTCTTCAGTTGAGGGGCATCTAGGTTGCTTCCAGGTTCTGGCTATGAACATAGTGGAACAGACGTCCTTGTTGTATGAATGTGCATTTTTTGGGTATATGCCTAAGAGTGGAATTGCTGGGTCTTGTGGTAGGTTTATTCCCATTTTCCTGAGGAATCTCCATACTGATTTCCAAAGTGGTTGTATGAGTCGGCACTCCCACCAGCAGTGGAGAAGTGTTCCCCTTTCTCCACATCTTCTCCAGCATAAATTGTCATTGAAGTTTTTTATTTTAGCCATTCTGACAGGAGTAAGATGGTTTCTCGGAGTTGTTTTGATTTGCATTTCCCGGATGGCTAGGGATGTTGTGCACTTTCTCAAGTGTCTCAGCCATTTTAGCCTCCTCTATTGAAAATTCTCTGTTTAGTTCTTTACCCCACCTTTTGATTGGATCCTCTGGTGTTTTGGACACTTGCTTCTTGAGTTCTTTGTAAATTTTGGAGATGAGCCCTCTGTCAGATGTGGGGTTAGTGAATATCTTTTCCCAATCTGTGGGTTACCAAAAAAGGCTTTTTTTTTCTTTTCTTTCTTTTTTTTGTGGGAGCTATGAGAAGACAACAGATAGCCCACCAACCACCACCCAGAGGGGAGACAGAGACTTCCAGGGTGAAGTAGTCACACTTAAAGGGTCTTCAACTGACACCCAATCATTTTATTGTTATTATTATTTCTTTCTGAATTCTTATAAAATCACTTTTCAGCATCTGGTCAGTCTGGGTGCTGCTAATTTTCAGTTGTATTTGTAAAAACCTCAACACCACTGCTCTCCATAGTCAAGCCAGACCTGAGGAGCCATTTGGAAATACCTGTTTCTCCATTCTTCATTCATCCGAGGCTCTCTTTGTGGTCATAGTTGGGCCTGTTCTCCTTTTGAAATTCTTCCATGCCTATTGTTTTGACTTTCTGTGTCCTTATCCTCACAGGCTGTTCCTGGCTCTTTTTATTTTTCTAACCTTTTTCATTATTCAATTTGGGGTGCGTGCGTGCGTGCGTGCGTGCGTGCGTGCGTGTGTGTGTGTGTGTGTGTGTGTGTGTGTGTGTGTGTGTGTGTTGGGGTCACCTGTTTTCTGTGTGTGGCAGTCAGAGGACAACATTCCTGAGTTAGTTGTCTCCTTCCAACTTTACTTGAGTTCTGGGCATTAAATGAACACGGGTCCTTAGGCTTGCACGGTGTACACTTTTACCCACTGAGCCGTCTCATGGGCCCTTGGGGACTCTTTATCAAGGTTTTTTATTTTGCATAGGGAGCAAATCCCTATTCATTGTTATCCTCACGGCACTTCATTCATCTACTAAAGTTCTTTTAACTCTCATGTGCAAAATCTTATTTGGTGATGTTCCAAGAGTGAACCACGTTTGCTAAGCCAGTATCGAAACACTAAGCCACACCCTCAACACCACTTATAGCAGCCACATTAATACTGCATGAGCATTAATAAACAGAAAGGGGAACTTTGCTTCAAATACCTGCCGTTTCATTAATAAAATGCATTTGTATGCAGACTGCTTACTTCCTCGTGGCACAATCCCTATGAGTCAGCTTCTGTAGCAGGTTTTCTTATCTAAATCACTTCCCTTAGCATACCTGAGAAGAGCACTCCTGTTGGTGGCGTGGCCAGATATTCCCTCTCCACTTGTGTCCCCATTGTCACAAGTGATTTGTAACTGCAGGATGCGCAGTGCTGTGTCTTCAAATTAATCTTTAAAGTAAATGTTTCCCAGATTGTATTTCTGCTGCTTTAGCTATTTTTACTTCTATTTGTGTCTGCACAGACAAGAACACTGCAATGTAGACTGTGAAATCCAAATGAGCTCAACAATATGTTTCTTCTTGTCTCCACAACAGAGGAGGCTGCCACCATACTCGATTCCCCCTGCTCTGGCTTCTTTTTCTGAGAAGTCAATCTTCTTGGGTTTCAGGCACATAAAACACCTCCCCCTCCATCTTCATGCCCAAGAATTAAGATATTTCTTAGTGTTTAGGTGGAAACTTCACCTCAACCCCACCTTTCTTTCTCCAGGCCCCGCCTTCAGAAAGTCAGCCAAGCAGTGGCTCCTCCCCCTGAGATGCTCAGGACCACACCTATAGGTTATTTAAGACCTGCCCCCCTAGACCTGCCACTTGATTTTTCTCCGACATGCCCTGAGAATCAGCTGGAAGTTGCTTTGCTTTGTTTATTAAATCTGGTTATATTAATTGGTCTGGATTTGGCTTATTGCATCGGCAGAGAAACCCACAACCAGGAATTTTCAAAGCTACTTATCAATTAGGCCAAAGCCTTCAGGATCCAACCACTTCTCCAAAGCCCAGGAGCTGACAGTCAAGCCCCATCATGTAAGCCCAGCAGAGGCATTTCATACTCAAACTGTGACATTCTTTCTCTGGTCCCTAAAGGCTCACGGTTACCTTATAATACAAAATATATTCAGTCTATCTCTATGGTTTTAATGGTCACAGCATTATGTAAAAGCTCAAGCTTAAGTTTATAGACTCAAGACAACCTCTTAGCTTTTAATACAAACTCCTGCAAGATTCTAAAAGACATTACATACTTCTAGTGTACGATGGCTCAGAATAAACATTCCTTTCCAAAACAGAGGACTAGAGCTTAGAAAGAAAGTGTAGGATAATTCTCAAACAAGACTGAAATCCAGCAGGGCAAACATTATCCTGTACCTCGGGTCCACTAGTGTACAGGGTATGTGGTAGTTGATATAAGGTCTGAATGTCTTATATAACGCTACCTCTCTGACCTTGGCCATCTTAACAGACTTTCCATATTCCCATCTCTAACTTCCTGGGGTCTCATTTACATCAACTTCACCCTCACAGTTCTGGGCATCACCCACTGGGGGACTGCCTGCAAGTTTTCTGATCCTACCACACATTGCCATCCCTCCCAATGTTCCTTTTAAATCTCTATGGAAATTTCCATGGCCTTATGACTCTTGAATTCTGCACACCCAAAAGAACAGGATTCCAAAGATTTGGCAAAATCAGCCACCAGCTTAAGAAGTAGCCAGGCCTTCTTAAACCGCTGTACCATCAGCTTCTGAGTGCCTATATGTTTGATCATAGTGAAACAATCCTAGAAAAGCGTAGGGGTGGTGCTGGCCACTGTGGGCCAGAGCCTTCCACCTACACCAATCACCAGTGAAGACATGTCCTCACAAACAAGGCTACAGGCCAATTTGATGTAGACAGTTCTTCAACTGAGATTCCTTCTTCCCATGTCACTCTAGGTTGTGTTGGGTTGACAATAGAAACTAACCATGACCATAAGATCCATCCTTCCAGGGTGCACCTGGGACTTACTGTCACTGACTGGCCCACACGTCCTACTTTTGAATTCACGTTATAACTCCATCAAGGAATTAGTCCTTGAGCACATCAGAGCCCTCAGAATCTAATCACTTCCCCAAAGGCCATTAGCTGGCTGACAAACCCCTAATATGTAACATCTCAAACCCAAACCACGGCATTACTAGTCTTTGTTGGCGGAGGGAGAAAGACAGGGAGAGAGAAAGAGAGAGATTAATTTTGCATATGAGCAAAAATCAAGGCCATCTTGCAAAAGAATTAAGGATCAGAGATGAGAGGAAGAATCGACTTTTTAGTTCTTTTTGTGAAGAGGAAAAGGAATGCAGTAAGAGAAGTGGTGGAGGACTTGAGTTTTAGTAAGAACGGATTGAGAGTGTTTCTGAGCTTGGATGGCATGGACATGATTAAGGCTGTAGCTGGTGGGGGAACCTCAGAGAATGTGCCTGCATCCTAAGGGAGGATTGGAGCCAAGGAGAGAATTGGAAGGATTCATCCTGGCAATGACACATAACTGTGACTGGGAGTTGTGTGACCCACAGCCTGGACAGTTGCCTGTGTATCTCTGTAGCTTCCTGTGAGTCAGGAGAGAGGATCCGGGAGGACAAAGGCAGAAGCCGGTGACTAATCAGCAAGCTGCCCTTTGCAGCTCTGGAGCCACACGCGTGTGTGTCTGCGCTCTACTGCCAGCCAGCGTGCTTGTCTTTGCGCAACTCATTTAGACTCTGCGGGCCCTTCTTCCATCATCTGTAGATGGGTCAAATAATCCATGTGCCACGGGGCAAGGACTCCAGTGACACAAGACGATATATGGAATTCCTAGCACCCAAGAGTTCAGGACATTGGCTACTTATACTTATACCCTCTCTGGGTTTAGGCTGTTCAGTGCAGTTGGAGGTGACTGTACCCAGCACCAACTGAGTGAAAGACTAGCATGAAGACAACCTTCCAATGCACTGCTATTACCCAGAGTGTTTGCAGCCAACTTTAAGGCCACAAAAACTGAGTCTGCCTTATTCATTCCTTCTCATTTCTCAGATCACAGTCACCATAATGTTGCTTTTAAAACACTCTGGAGAAATAAGGGAAAGAGGGGAAGACAGATTCAGAAAACAAAATAAAACAAAACTTCTCTAGACTTTTTCCAAACCAAAACTGTCTGCCCCAGACTCTTCATCACAGAATCCACCTGCTGACCCGGACTGGAAGCCAGGAGGAGCAGGCAGACCTCTGGACTGGAAGCATCGCTGTGACATACTAAGAATCACGTCTTTCATATTCCTTAATCTTAGATCTCAAATTATATTGCTTAGATTCAAATCTCTAGTGAGGACCTCCTCAGTCCCAGTAGGTTCAGACAAGTCAGTCAGTTTCCAGGCTCTGGACCCAAACATAGGTGTACGTGGCATACTATCAAGACATCCACGCTAGACAGGAGCTTGGTCAGAGTCACCCTGCCCACAGCTAAGGGAGATGACGCTAGGGTAACTTCTATCATTTTAGTTCCTGTTCTAGTTCATCACCTGTCCAGTGTCATCTGAGTGTCTCCGCGGTCCTCCCTCTTTCAACTGTCTGTCTTGATGGATTTGTCTCATGACATAGCTGGAAAAGTCACAGGTATTTTCCCCATCTCTGATCCCCCTACCTGCTGTCTTCATTTGAATTCCAAACATAACTCTTCTCCATTCTGCTTCTTTTCCCCTTTCTGTTCCCCCAAATTTAGTTTCCCCACTAAATACAGTGAGGGTTAAAAAGAAACCAAATAGCCCATGTGAGTGACAAGTACAACAGGCAAGTGAGTCTGGGTGCAATAGTTGAGTTCACTAGGGGAGCCCCACAGTCTGTGTTACCTCAGTCTGAGACAAATGAACCTCCGAGGTGGTAACAAGATCACAGAGCCACTGACAGGTGCTACTACTACTGAAACCTTTACACTTACTTATTCGCAGAGCCTTCCCTGAAAACACATTTCACTGTGCAGATCTGGGCCCAATGTTCCTTGATCTTGACGTTGAAAACATTTTGTCTTATTATGTGACATGCCTATCTTGGTTCACTTGACTTTTATGGAGAAACCACTCAATGTTGAGGTAGGTGGTCAGATGCTCAGCCCTGTGGGTCTGGAGTGTGTGTCTAGATTATCTAGACCAAAGAATATGCTCAGTGTATCTTTCATTCACAAACCACCCATCCCACAGAGAAGAGGAGAAGAGCCTTGGGAAACCAGCATGTTGTTACAGGGAGGGTGAGGAGGGCTGAATGAAGTCAAGCCATCCACCAAAGTTCTCCTTTGCTGATCTGTTTCAACACAAGACCTGGCTTCACTCTGAGTCCTCCCTATGGCGCCCTCTCATCTCATTCTGCAGATCCCTGCGCAGGCTTTCTCCCTCCCCAGAAGACAGTGAGTGACCCTGGAGCACACTGTATGTTCCCAAAGCAGCCATAACATCACCTCACCTACCCCTCACACGCAACGTCCACCTTCCACGCTGGAACCCTTAAGGGCAGCCTGAAGACACCGTGTAGAAATTCCAACAGTCTGAGGCTATCTTATGTGAAAGCACAAACCTTGGCCCTTATTGGTTGTGGTAGTTAGCTTTAAGTGTCAACTTGACACAGTCTAGAATTACCTGGGAAAGGAGTCTCAGTGAGGGATTATCTAGATCAGATTGGCCTGTGGGCCACTTGTGGGTGGCATCATTCCCTAGGAAGGGGGATCTTGGATTGTATGAGAGTAGAGAAAGGGTAAGTTGAGTGTGGGTATACATTCATTGATGCTCTGCTTTTGACTGGGGATATGATGTGACCAGTTAGTTGTTTTGAGCTCCTGATTCCTGGACTTCTCTGTAGTGTTGGATTGTAACCTGGAACTGCAAGCCAAATAAACTTTTTATCCCTTGCATTGCTTTCCTTGTGATATTTCATCACAGCAACCAATCCTGGACACATGGAAGGAAGGAGCCAGAGGACTCATGGAGATGGAGCTGCCCGGTTCAACCCATTCTTACAATCTCTCCTGTTCAGCCCATCTTCCATCCACACTATGTGAGAGACCAGTCAGCTGAGTCCTTCCCTAATCCCATCAAGGAACATCGAGAGATGATAACACCATCCCTGCTTTCCCAAAACTTTTGCTGTGAATCAATAACGAAGTTGGACAGCCTTTTCCCAGGCACACCTTTTAAGTGTAAGCTACTGATCTTCCCACTGACTACAACCTTAGGACAAAGAATTGGGGGGATTCCGGTGTCCTTTCATTCCTTAGGGTTTCCAGTGGCAAATATAGTGAAACAGAGAACAAATAAAACTGGTATCGACAGGAAAACGTGAACTGAAATTGCTAAGTCCAGTTCCTCACAGTGGAGAGAAAACTTGGTACAACCGTAACCTTCGGGGTGGGCAAGAGCTCTGAACCACGGGACCCCTTGGCTTCTCTGGGCAGGCAGAGGAGCATTGGCTGCTGGAGAAGATCCACCACTATTGGCATCTGTTGTCTGCCTCAGTTTAGCAATGCCAGTGGGAGAGAATGTAGATTCCCAAAGCATCTGAGGATGGGTCTTCATACGCGTTGGCTTAGAATAGCAAAGGAGAGGAAAAGTGACAATACAGCCACTGTCCTTTGGAAAGGATTGGGGACACACATGGACCGTTGCTTTCTGAATCCCTCCTTTGGGTTGAGCGCCCACGAAGGTATAGGACTCTGGAGAACCCTCAGAACTCAGAACCTTTCTTTACATCTGTATGTGTTTGTTTAAGCAAAGAGAGTTACTGTGGGCTTGAGTTCTCCTAAGAGGGCAGAGCAATGACAAGCTGGGCTTTGGCTCTAATGACAGCAGGGATTCCACTGGGGCTTGTGCAAACCATGTGCTTTAAACAGCTTAGTAACTTGCCTTTGCCCAGTTTCCTCACCTGGAAAACAGCAATAAGAATAACTCTGAACTCTGTGAGGGTTCATGGAGCTGAACTACACTCCTGGAACATTCACAAATGGTAGTACTCACTGTTATTTAAACAGCAGCGATTTCAGTAATAGTCCAGTTGCTCATGATTTACTTCTTTTGCTTGTTTTAGACAGAGTCTTACTATGAACTCCAGGCTCTCACACTCCTCTGGTTCCTCATGCTGCAGCCTCTCAAATGCTGAGAGTATGAGCATTACCGGTCTGTGGCGGCCCAACCTACTAGAGTGGCTAGTAGTATGCAAGTATTATTATTTAGAAGATTGGTGGATAATAGTTACATATTGCCTATTTTTAAAATAAATGACTGGGGTTTTTTCTTTAAGATTTCAGTGTGTGTGTGTGTGTGTGTGTGTGTGTGTGTGTGTGTGTGTGTGTGTGGTGTGTGTGCGTGCACATTTGTGGAAGTCAGGAGAGGACTAGTGGATGTCCGTTTTCTCCTACCATACTGTAGGTTGTAGGAATCGAACTCAAGTCATTAGGCTTGGCAGCAGACACCTTTAACTGGTGAGCTGGCTGTAACAATGGCTACGGTTTTAATATTGCAGCAATGCAGCTTACTTTTAAAACTGAGTAAACACAGTAGAATGGGGAGGAGAAAAGGCCACCAGCAGCAGCAAGCGTGAGAAACTGGCTGGGAACAGCTGTGCCTCCAGGCAGACAGATAAATCTGGGTGGCCTTTGATGTCTCTCAAGCAGAGTGTTGAGATGAGTCCTGGCCTCCCCGGAGCTTTTTCATCATTCCTAAATTGGAATCTGCTGCAAAGCCCTTATCAGCAACTGCAAGCACACTTCCCGGCATAGCAGTTAGAAACCCAAATAAATGCTCTCATTTCCCAAATGCTCGGCTCCGGAATGTGAGCCCCTGAGACACAGTTCTTGACTCCAGGCTAGCCTCGCCTTGGAGGTGGTGGTCAGAGTCACAGCACCCTGACCCTACATCACATGTGTTCTTGGCAACTGGCCAGTGTCTCTGTGTAGTCAAGGTTCCTTCCTCACATAGGAGCTGCCAGGAGAGGGTTTCACAAGGTGCAGGGCTCAACAGGGAGGCCCGTGGGGATCTTAAACACTATGGAGTCAAAGATGCCAGTAACTGTTGCCAATCACTTCTTAGAAACAGGTTTTGGAAAGTGTTGTAAGCCTGGCTGAGGAAAGACAGAGTCCTTCACGGATCACATTGGCAAGCCTATCCAAGCAGAGTGTAAAGCACATTTAGCAGCAACAGAGGAAAAGCATAGGTAGCTGACAGGCACAGCATACGTGCCTCTTCTGCAACAGAGCCCTTCCTGGGGATCTTCCTGCCGCTCCTTCTGGGACCCGGTCTGGAATGAGATAGGAATGTTATTGAGTCCTAATGCTACTCAAAGGTCCATCTGGTTCTCAAGTGAGTCTGTGTCCACCTTTATCCTTATCGCAATATTTGACCCCATTGGTCCTCTCTGGTCTCATGTTTGGTGCTGCAGTTTCTATGGGTAAAGAAAGGAACTGCAGGTCCAATGGCCCTTCGGGGACTTCAGCCAAAAACGCACATGATGCTCAGTCACTCTGGTAATGAAATTGATGCACGTGAAAACAAAAGTAGGAGGCGGGGGACACAGCTCAAGAATAAAGCACTTGCTATACAATCGTGAGGATCTAGCTCAGAGCCCCAGCATCCAGGTATTAGCCTGGAAAGACATCATTCTAGTAAACCCAGCACTTGAAGACAAGACGACACTGTGAGATCACTCGCCAATCAGTCTAGTCAAAATGGTTAGCAAGTTCAGTGAGAGAAACACTGTCTCAAAAATATGGTGGAAATAGAGGAAGACACCTGAGTCTATTTGGGGCCCCCACATACACACACCTAGGTGCATGCTCACCAGCGTGCACGCACGCACGCACACGAACACTTCAATAGAAAATTAAAATGAAAGGCTTCACCCCCTGGTGGGTCTTCAAAAGACATCAGAAGTAAGGGCTCATTCACACACTGCTATGATAGGAGCCTCTTTTGCCCATTCAGGAGGCAGCCACATCTATCCGAATTTTAACCTGGATCCTTCCGCCTTGCGATCTGTCTTCTAGGACTTTACCCTAGTGACCAAGCCTCGTGTATGAGCTTTGTCGTATCACAATTCATGGCAGTAAGCTCAGAGAAACATCCATCAGAAGCATCATGATCATATAAACAATCAGGCACAGGGTAAGGCATGATAATGCCATGAAACAAACGAGTGTGTAAGACGCAGCCTTCCTGCTACATGGCCAGCTACAAACGATATTAATACTCTATTGATTATTACTAGCAATGTAAAGATCTGGTGCTACCTCAAGGGTGGGAAGGAGATGCATGAAAATGCTAGTGTTTTTGCATCCTGGGTGTCAGAAGGACTCACCTTTATTTTTGCAACTATATTTCTCAACATTCTTCATGTGATAAGAAAGTATGCTACTTTAATAAAAAGAAAATTTGTAGTGACTGAAGGTTAATTCAGAATCGAGAAAGGCCTGAGCAGATACCAAAGACTGGACTGCTGGTCCAGGTCTGCTGTTTCCACTGCCAGGGAGGATGATGGAACCAGGAGATGCTGCGGAAGGCTGCTGTGCAGAATGGCCGTTCTTGTTAGATGCCAGGCACTAACTACATGCAGGTTCAAGCATACAACGCTGTCTCCAAGGTCAGGATCTATTTTCTAGAAGCTTCTATTTCCCCTTTGCCTTACCACCCTCTACCCCGTTCCCTAAGTCAAGTGCCTACACCTACTTACCTTCTCCCCTTGGGTCTACCCAGCAACCCCAGTAGTCTTGACCGCTGAGCCTGAGAAGAGGCTGTTTCACCATGGCCAGAAGAGGGCGCTGTGGGGCAGGTCAGGCTTCAGACTTCCAGGCCTTCTGTCCATGCTTTAGGTTAGTCTTTCAACATGTGCTATCCATTGGACAACAGACCCTAACACCCTCACCACTGTTGCTGCAAAGGTTACATGCAAGAATTAGGCACGATCAGATTACAAACTGTCAAGGCATCTGTGGCTACATGGGACAGGATAGAGGGAAATTACTTCTACACTGTCCTCTTGGAGAGTTTGGTCCCCAGGTGTATGCCCTGGCTTCGCCCAGACTCTCACCTCCCAAGACATCTTTCATCTACCTCTTGCGTGAACACTGTCCTTGTCTCAGTCTTGCTCACAAGGATTCAGGGTCTGCTTATTGGGCAGGCTTGCTGAAGCCTGTGACTGTGTCAGTGTAACCAATGGTTTGGACCCTGCAATAGCACACAGGCTAGGGAAGAAGACACTGGGCCCCTGGGTCAGGAATTTACTGGTTCCGCGGCAAGTACTTTGGACATGGTGACAAGGCCTTCTTTGTGGCCAGCACTGAAAGGGGAAAGGCCTTTGTCACGACACTCCCTAGTTCACTTACACTTTGACCCCAGGTTCCCCTAAGACAACCTGTCACCCCAGGTCCCAGTGCCCACCGCCTGTTTCCTGGCTCCAGGTTAGTCTCCTATATTCCTTTCCCCACATGCCCAGCCCAAGACTATACTGTCCCAGGGGCCTCTAAGGTTTCTTTGCTGACTCTGGCCAACAGCCTCTCAGAACAGATGTGTAGCTTGTACACTGCATCCTCCGAGGCAGGACCATTCACCCTTCAGCTCATGAGCATTGAGGTAAAGTCAAAATAGTGACAGGCACTCCTACTGCATGCAACATGGCAACTATCCAACTATCCAGTTGTGACCCTAGCTCATGGTCCTGGATCCTGAGGAGAGTCTGGATCAGGATCCTCCTAGATGCACGATAAAGAAGGTTGCAGAGTCCCCGTCTTAGTTAGGGTTTCTATTACTGTGAAGAGACATCATGACCACAGCAACTCTTATAAAGGAAAACATTTCATTGAGGTGGTGGCTTACACTAGTCCGTTATTATGATGGCGAGGAGCATGGCGGGTACAGGCAGACGTGGTGCTGGCTACATCTTGATCAGAAGGGAATGATCTTAGACACTGGGATGTATCTTGAGTATATGAAACCTCAAAGCCCACCCCCACAGTGACACACGTCCTCCAACAAGGCCACACCCACTTCAACAAAGCCACACCTCCTAATGGTGCCACTCCTTTTGGGACCATTTCCTTCCAAACCACCGCACCTCCCAAATCTCCAATTCTTCAATTGCAAAGAAAGGAGCCCATCCCAGCCATGCAGACAGACTGAGCTCTAGAACCTGGCAACCCGACTGCACCTCACCTGCTCTGACAGGCTCTTCGGGTGGTCCTCTTGTCACAGTCATGCCTACACTCAGCCTCAAGATCTGAGACTCAGCCCCGACTTTCTCCAGTGTTGTTGTAAGGTCACTGATGCTCTTGGCTCCGGCCTAGCATCTGCTTTGTCCCTCACAGGAAGCCTTTCCTCCTCAAGGCCCGGTGATGGATAGCTATTTGCCCTCCCAGGGTGCTAACCTTTGTGTTGCACCTGCTGGGGTAAGCCCCCCTTACAGATGGCACAGAGAAACAGAAAATTGTGGGGTGGCTGCAGAGCTCAGGAGCCCAGCCTACCTGGGTTGAGGTATTGTGACTACTGGTCTGTGTGGGGATGCCCAGGAGACATGTTTACACCTATTATGTTTATGGCAGGTTAGGTGGGACAGTGGGGGAAGGGGTCTTGGGTAAGCATCTCTTGATGCCCTGTAATCACTCAAGGGATTCTGTCTCCCCCCACCTTACATCAGTGATGATGGAGATCGTCTTTGAAGCCAGACCCCTGCCGTCCAGTACTATTGTAACCAGACATCTTTGCAGGAAATGTAGTTGGACGAAGGGCCGTGCTACAGGACACTGGTGAGGATGTGGAGCTCCAACGTGCTTGGACCGCTCTATAAGGCCCTCTGAGAGAAAGCAGCCTGCGGTGATATGTTGTTTATGATCTAGGAAAGCTTGGCTGGAGATCAGAATGCAAAGATGGCCACAGTCACAGAGGCCAGGCAGTGGTGACACACGCTCATTCCAGGACTCAAGAGATAGAGGCAGATGGATCTCTGGGAGTTCAAGGCTACCCAGGGCTACATGAGAGTGAACCAGTCTAAAAGACAAACAGAGCTCACTCCTTTAGTCCCAGCACTAGAAAGGTATATGAGATAGGAACAGGGTCTCACAACTGACATTCCATCTTAGGTAGTTAGTTAGTCTCCAGCCATGTTGAAGACAGGACGGCCCCAGCCTTGGTAGAGGTAAGAGCTCTCTAGTCGTTTGGCTGCTTTGCTTTTCGGATCTTCAGCTTGAATCCCAATATCTGTCTCTGGTTTTATATTACTTTACAGGACATAGGAGTATTGTGGAGGATTCCTTTATACTGTGTGAAGATGTGTCACTGTGATTTGTTTAATGAAGAGTTGAATGGCCATTAGGAGGATGTTAGGCTGGATTTATGGGGACAGAGGGCTCTGGGAAGAAAGTAAGAGTCACCACATGGACGCAGAGGGAACAAACATGCAGGAGGAGCGATAAAAGCCATGAGTCATGTGACAACACGTAGATGAATAGAAATGAGTTAATTTAAGTTATAAGTGCTAGAAGGATAAGTCTAAGCGACACACCAAGCTTTTATAATTAATAATAAGTCTCCATGCTGTTTTTTGTTAGCTGGCAGCCCAAAGAAAAATCTGTCTACACAGGTGTCTTGAACACAGCTAGACATGGACACAAGCAGGAGGTGGAGACATCAGCCAGCATGACGGAAGGCCTTGTTGCTGAATTTCTTATCCTGAAGTACTTGGAATCACTAACCCCTTCAGCCAGTTTCAGCATGTCATTAAACAGAAATTGCACTCTCTACCTGGGAAGGGAGAAAGGGAGGCCGCCAAAGGGCCTAGAGAAGGACAAGTTACAACAGAGATAGAAAATGCATGGTCAAGTCAGTGGGAACCCATATTCATCTAGGCAGTTTCAGGGACTGAATCTCTCTACACTTGGCTATGTGGCCTCTGGAGCAGGGGTCTTGTGATGGAGCTTAGGGGTAGAAACGCCTGGGGACCAGGTGACCACCTGTGTATACCGAAGGATACCGTATGCCAGAGACTCAAAGGAAGAAAATACCCTGATGATACTTCCTTAATCAACCATGTCCCCTGACTCCCCTCCTGCCATCCCTAATCAGAGCCCAAGTGAACTGCCTCAACTGTCTGCATAGCCAGAGTTACATTTTCAGTTTTCAACAATCATTGGAGATCACATTGATAACTCTTCATGGAGTATAGAAGGAGGCAAATGACGGTAGTCGGCATCAAGCTATGATGAAACTCTCTGAAATGACTCATTTTGCTGTTTTGAATTGAGAGCAAATCTTCTCCAGGCAGAGACCATCACATCTTCAGAGAGATATAAAAACTAAGAGATACCACAAGAATAACCATGGTGAAATCTTGCAGTTTGGATGCCATAAATATGAGATGCATTTGCTCTGAAGCTGCAGCAGGAGAAAGGCAAACTACAATGATGACAACATAGAGACAATGAGAATGATCTCTTCTGGAGTCTTTTAAAAAGAAAGTACAGGTAACTGGCCATCCCCTAGGACTTATGTCCAAACCCAAGGTTCTCTTTCAGCGTTATAGTGGCAGAGATACTGAGGGAGGAAGGCTGGACCCTTACTTCAAGCTCTTTGCAATCATTTTAGATTAACACAGTCTTGTAAGAAAAAGCAGAGAGGTCCATGTCCTCATACTTGGCTTCCTCCAATAATAATGTGTTGCACAGTTGTCTTCACCCCCAGGAAATGGGTGTTGATACAATGGTTCTGCTTTTGAAAAACTGAAGAACACTTATTGAGATGAAGAAAATACCAGGCATGTGTGTGAGAACTCTCAGGTGCCTGCTCAATAGAGACACTGAGCCGGACTATTGGATGTGAGGAGCTTATTAGAAAAATTAGCACCATGGACAGACAGATGACAACAAAGCAGGGACTCTGAAAAGTGTAAGAACCCAGTACCAGGACAGACTGACAGCCAGGTTGTGGTTCTTTAGAGAGGAATTGGGAGCCCATGAGTCAGGAGCAGGTTGGAGGTAGAGGTTGAAGACTGGTGGTTCTCTCCTTATAGTTTTGGGGAAGGAAATGGTTTCACAGCTGTAGCTAGGCTCTCTGATCTCCAGGCAAGAGGTGAGGAAGGAGTAAGAAACAGGATGTGTGGCCACCAATACTTCCTTTGATATAAACTTACGTCCTGAGGTGAGAAATCTAGGCACCTGGAAATATGTGAGCTGGGGACTCACAATGTCTGAGTCGGGTGTGGTCTGTGTGAAGAGCAAAGTGATGATGTGGGTGTTGTGGCCTGAGCAACAGGCTGGTCTGGATGCTAAAGTTGCATTCTAAATTCAAGTTTGTCTTAGGACAATTAAACAGAGAGAAAATACCTAGCAAGTTCCCATCCATTGAATGAACATGTTCACACATATGTGGTACTACAAGCCTGTAATCCCTACCCTTGAAGGCTGAAGATGGAGGATCAGGAGCTCAAGGCCAGCCTTGGCTACTGTTGTGACAAAACTTTCCCTGTAGGGACACAGTACACATGTCTACTTACCCTAGTTGGGCTCACACATCAGACCAAAGTATGGATACCACCAAACTTGGTGAACCAATGAGTTTTATTGAGGTTACTTACAGGAATACAGGCGAGGGATGACTTACAGGAACAGAAATGACTCAAAGACAGCTGTACCACCAAATCCCACTCCAGCATGGGCAGCAGCTCACAAAGCTGGGAACCTGGAGCACACTGCACAGACTATAGGTAGCTCAACAGGTTGGAGAGTGTCCTTCCCAAGTGACTCGGTTGGTCTGAATCTCTTCCAGGCAGCTCAGCTGCTTTCTGCTTCTTCCAGGCAGCTGGTCTTGGCCCAGAGTCTTCTTCACTACTTAACTTCCTTTTGTCTGAAAGGGACTCTCTTTTATTGTTTACTCTGGCAGGGCGGGGCCTAGTGAATCTGGTCAGTTTCAGGGACTTCCTGAATCTATTTTAACTTGCTTACCTTCCTGCTTAAGGAGCTTCCCTTCGTGATAGAAGGTTTCAGTCTCAGAAAAAAAAAATGTTACACAACAACTCCACCAGCAGTATGTGCCTAACTGGGGCTATTATTGGCTTTATGAGACCCTGTCTCAACAAAGAAAAAAAACAAAAACAAAAACACCCACAATAAATGAAATTAAGAAAAACAAAAATATCATTATGACCCTTGAGATTGTTTGGATGGCCTATAGAATTGCAACTCAAATTAACGAAAGATAGAAATGTCTAGGCATTTGTAGGCAGTGTAACCTAGACTCTTGTTGGGAATTATTGTTGTCTTTGTTAGTTTCAATTGCTGTGATAAAATGGCCAATACAACCTACAAAAGAAAGCATTTAATATGGGACTCATGACTCCAGAGAGTTAGCGTTTATGACCATCATGTTGGGGAGTGGAGGGAGGCGAGCACGTGGCTCTGGCAGGCCTTGCCCTTCTCCCCCATTCCCTCTGCCTTGCTAAAGCAGATTGCATCCCTAAAGCTGGCCACTGAGGTCCATTCTCTTTTTTTTTTTTAATATTTTATTTATTTATTGTGTATACAGTCTTCTGCCTGCATGCCAGTGGAGGGCACCAGATCTCATTCAAGGTGGTTGTGAGCCACCATGTGGTTGCTGGGAATTGAACTCAGGTCCTCTGGAAGAATAGTCAGTGCTCCTAACCTCTCAGCCATCTCTCCAGCCCGAGGTCCATTCTCTTACTTGGCCACTTCCTCCTCGGGAGGCTGACTACCAAGGTCCAGCTATCAAAGTATTGAAGTCCAGCAATTAGAAGGCCCCCTTTGGCTCACCTAATTAAAGTTAAACACCTCATCCTAATGTGGAGTTTTCCCTTGTACCTTTATAAACTGCCATTTGCTTGTGGGCGATGTCTGTCTTCTCTCTATCCAGAGGCATACCCCTGCCCCCTTTCCCTTGTCTCCTATCTCCCTTTATCACTGCAGTCTAGCCCATTCTAACACAGACCTCCCCTTTTCTCATTAAAATGACACTGCAAGGGTATTTGCTGCTGTTTTTCTTCTTGAGTCAGAAAGCAACCACTGCAACCTTTCTTCCCTGCTAAATAAAGGATCTCTCTGTGAAAACAGGTGTTTGGGTGAGATTTGTGCCTAATCCAGGATCTGGGAGGGAGCCCACCTTGTGCAGGAGGTCCTCTTCAGGGAGCATGGCAGCAAGCAGACCAGCATGGCTCTGGAGCAGTAGCTGAGAGCTACTTATCTGATCTACAAGCACAAGGCAGAGACAGCTAACTGGGAATGGCACAGGCTTTTGAAACATTAAAGCCCACCCCCAGTGACACATCTCCTCCAACAAGGCTACCCCTCCTAATCCTTCCCAAACAGTTCCACTAACTGATAATCAAGGATTCAAATATATGAGACTATGGGGACCATTGTCATTCAAACCAACACAAATGTGCCTTTTAGTGTGTGTGTGTGTCCGTCTGTCTGTCTGTCTGTTTGCATGTATGTGTGAGTATTCATGTGAGAGTGTGACAAGGTTCACAGTGGACATCAGAGGAAAACCCAAGATATCTGTCCCTACTCTCTGTCTTGTTTTAAGGAAGGTCTCTTGTCACTACTGTGTATGCCAGACTAACTCATCCCTGTGTATGCCGGGCTAGCCCACCCCTGTGTATGCCAGGCTAGCCCACCCCTGTGTATGCCAGGCTAGCCCACCCCTGTGTATGCCAGGCTAGCCCACCCCTGTGTATGCCAGGCTAGCCCACCACTGTGTATGCCAGGCTAGCCCACCCCTGTGTATGCCAGGCTAACTCACCCCTGTGTATGCCGGGCTAGCCCACCCCTGTGTATGCCAGGCTAGCCCACCACTGTGTATGCCAGGCTAGCCCACCACTGTGTATGCCAGGCTAGCCCACCCCTGTGTATGCCAGGCTAGCCCACCCCTGTGTATGCCAGGCTAGCCCACCCCTGTGTATGCCAGGCTAGCCCACCCCTGTGTATGCCGGGCTAGCTGGTCCAAAGCTTCCAGAGATTCATCTCCAGCTCCCATTCCTCCATAAAAGCACTGGAATCACAGACAAACCATGCTGAATCCAGTGTTTCTGTGGGTTCTGGGTAGCTAAACTGCCATCACCTAAGTTGTATATGGAGTACCTTATCCACCAAGCTGTCTTACCCAGCACCAGCATGCTTTCTCGCAGCCTCCATTTTCTCCCTCCTCTGAGATCTCACTGGCTCCTGCCAACATTGGATTATAAATTTATGTCTTTATGTCAGTTCATTCATCTAATAAATATTTATATATAACCATTGGCCAATTAGTTTTCTGGGTGTTAGGAAACTGGGCAGGAACAGAAAAGTCCCCCAGGGAGTCAGCATTCCAATCTGACCCTCCCACTTCATTTCATCATACTTGCTCTTGTTTGAGAACCTTTGCCTCCCAGGACGGTACTACAGACCTCCTAGAGACATCCTCCTGCAGCGAGTTTTCTGTGTGGCCCATTAGATCCTTCCAGACACATCTGATCCACGCTCAGAACCCTCCCACATTCCTGTCATCTTGCCTGCTTCTGTCCAGAAGCCATTCTCTCCCTTTGCTGCCTGGGCTCCACCCCAACTCCCCATCATCTCATTCCTCCCTCATCTTCTTTCTCACTCCACAATTGGCTCTGGCTTCCTGACCCGCTTTTGAAAGAGTCCTCCGGCTTTTCTGTCTGCAAAAGTCCCACTCGTTATTAACCTTTTAGTCTAAACCCAATCTCTGTCAAATGAAATAGAGAAAATCTCACTTAGCGGAGCCTCCATGCACTGGGAGACGACTGAATGACTATGTATTAATCTGTTTAATGTGCACTTGCTCTCCTTGCTAGGAACAGACCTGTCTATTTCAGTATAGTTTGCATCTTAATACACATTGTAGCATTATAATGTGCCAACTGTGACCCTTCAGGGTGGGGCAGAGAAGATACTGAGCGCTATCTGCATGTTTTATTAAATCTTTTGACTCAGATTATAGTCATTTAAACAAAACTTTTTCATTTACAAAAGAATAAAAAGGAGAGAAAACACAATCACCAAAATGCAACCACTGTTAAGGGTTGAAATTATTTTCATCATTTTCCTTAGTATACACACACATACACACTTTGTAAACCCTTGTGGGTTTTTTCACTTAAAATATACTAAAATGGATCAAGCCTTGGCACAGATTATTGCACTGATTTCCAGAAAGGTAGAGGGACCACACTGTACCATATGGAATGCGACCGTGTGGCAGACTCACCCCACCTCAGCTGGCCACTGTGGGTGCCTTATCAGTCACTACATCAAAGCTGAAGTCTTTTCCCTTCACTTTCTTTGACTCTTGTCAGAGCCTGTGCTTCCTCTTTCTGTATTTGCTAAAAGTTTTGCTTGTTACTTAGTGAGGTGTTGTTGACCTTTCGTCTCTATTGTGTCCCATGGACAATCCATGGTTTCAGTCCTTTCTGGTCACATGTACTGTCCTATTCATTGGAGAGATGGTTCTTCCTGCCCGTGATTTGTGTGTGCACATGCGTTTGTTCTCACACCCATGTATCTTGCTCATTTTAATGCTTCTATTGGTTTCAAACTAAAGATGTCTTTATTTCAACCAGAGATCAAGAGTTATTCTCTCTCTCCCTCTCTCCATCTCTCCTTTCCAGTTAGAGTCAGTCCCTCACCCCACCATGTGTGTCCTAAGTAAGTATAGACCTCAGGTATCACAGCAAGGGCCTTCATCCTCTGATCCATATTGAAGCAGTTTGTGGGGTCTTGGATACGTAAGATTTCCCACACATTCTGGATCTAACAGAGCTATTTGCCCCTAGGGACCTTCTGACAGATGGAGAATGGAGGGTTTTGTATATTCTATTTGGAGATTATCTCTGAGCTCCAACTCCTCTTTCCCTAACACCAGAATGGGTTGAATAACAAATCCACAAGCTACTTGGATTTCATTTGCTGTGTTTTTCCATGTAGTCCCATTTTCCCTTGATTATTGGCCATGGGCAATTACAAATCCTTATATTCTAATCTCAATTACTAATATTAACTTTCAGGTCACATATAAAAGCTCACGCAGCTTGAAGCCACTGTTTTACACCATACAGGGTAACTCAGAGCAGGGTACAGCCTGCTGTCTTTCTCATACAAAGGAATTCTGCCCATTCGAATAGTCTGCTAGCTGGGACAGGGGTGTCAGTGGGGCGCTCTTTAGCCTATCCTTCCCTTCCCTGGCTTCGGTGTGAAAATGGCCACAGCAGCTTTTCAACTACAGTCATCACCAGGGTGGTGTGCAGTCTGGCAAACCTGGGTCGCCCTCAACCCGGGAAACTGCAGCTACTGCACTGATGGCAGTGACTTCTGCCCAATTAGCCAACACAGAAGCTCCCATGGCGAATGCGCAGATCTCCCTTCCGGAGGACTTGCCACAGGTTAGACCATTCAGGGAGAGCCTGCAGGACAGACACCTCCTAATGCAGAAACGTTGGCTCCTCCTAGCTGTTTGCCAGAAAGTTTCAACCTCCCTTGACCGCATTGAACCGATGACTAAAGCTGCAGCTGGATGGATGTGCCTGCTCAATGTCAGAGTCCTTGAGCGTCTTTGCCCCGAATGTGACCTCCACTCCAGCCCCAGTCAAGATTCGGAGATTCTTCCTCTCTACTCTTCCCTGCTTCTCGCTCCTTCCACATGGGTCAAGCTTGCCTTAGTTCCGAGGCTTTCTCTACCCACTATCCCCTCCCCTCATAACCTGTACAAGCATCTCCTCCAATGAAGTCCTCGTGCATCTAGCCTCACCCTGGCTCCTGCGTCTCCGAGGCCGCACACAGACGCACCAGTATTGTCCCACTCGCAGCAATCTGTATGTGAGACCTTACTGTCGTCCTCCAAGGTCTCAGACAACACGGGCCACTGGCATCAAAGACAACAAAGTGCGTTCATCTCTAAGTAGGGCTCCCTTGAGAGTTATCGATCCTTGTCCCTGCACCTACACACTGGCCCACTTCATCTCCCACTAAAGGTTTAACAAAAACGCAGACTCTTATGATTAGTTGATAAATTGTTGCAACTGGCACTTCCCGAGTAGTCTTTCATCTCTTTTCCCTGCCCCCTACCACAGGCCATGCGTCTTGGCCCTCCCTCTGTGGGTGGAGTCTGCAGAGGACCGTGTCTACCAATCACATGGTGAATCCTTCCGCCTCCCTGCAGTCTGACGTAGACATTGCCCTATAGGGGCTAGCTTTCGAATCTCTGGAGGGGTGAGCCCTTCCACGCCCAAGGGTAAATGATAATCAATGTCACATTTTTCACCAGGCCCGCACAGAGATACAAACACACAAACCCGCGAAGAGGCCAGAGAAGCAAACTGATCCACAAGGAGCCCCCAGAGGCTCTGATGTGCAAGGCTCAGACAAACAGCAGATAAGCGGGGGTCAAAGCGAACCCGGGCTTTAATCTGTGCTTTGATTTACTAAAGCTTCCTAATCTGCCGGGATCAGCTGCGAGGTTTGTGTAAGTCATTGATTTAGAGACTCCCGGCAGGAAGATATTTGGCATTCAGAGGCGATTTCATAGAAAAGTATCACAGATTCATAAAACAATTACAGTGTCAGAAAAAAAAATGGGAAGGGCTGGGGATGAGAGCTGGTGTAGCATGCACAAGGTTCGACCCCCAGCATGCCTGCCTCAAACAGAAAAGACTCGAAGATGCTGTGTCAGACTTCCTGGTGCCAATGAAGCCTTTGAGAATTCTCAGAAGATGCCAGCATCACCCCCTGCCCCGAGATCTAAGATCCTGGTCTCCTGATCTGCAAGTTGTATCTAGAACAATATATGCAAGGTATGTTGTTAAGCAAAAATAAAACATGCTGTAGGCAGTACATTTACTTTGTCTACTTTTTCTTTCTGTAGCATGTCTACAAATCAAAGTTCATTATCTTGAGGGCTTCAAGAATCCTTTTGTCATGATAAAAAGAAGAATCCTTTTGTCTTTAAAAACAAAACAGAAAACTTCTAAACTTGTAGAAACCTTTTAAATAGGAAAAGATACTGCCTTTTAAGACAACAGTATCTGGGACTGGACAGATGGCTCAGTGGTTAAGAACATTTGCTGTTCTTGAAAAGGATCTGGGTTCAGTTCCTAGTAACCACACGGTGGCTCATAGCCATCTGTAACTCTGGTTCTAGGACGTTTGACCTTCTGTCCTTGTGTGCCTTAGACATGCACATGGCATATATACATGAATTTAGGCAAAATGTAGATACATATAAAATAAAAATAAATCTTTACAAAAAAGATAGTAGTATCTAAATAAGTAAACTTTCTAAAAAATATTTATTCGTTTGTGTGTGTGTGTGTGTGTGTGTGTGTGTGTGTGTGTGGTTACACAAGGCAATGCACACACATATACAGAAGCCAGAGAGGTGTCTGGTGTCCTTCTTACACTCTCTGCCTATGCCTTTGGAGGCAGGGTCTTTCTCTGAACCTGAGTCTTGCATCTTCTCAGGGAGGCTGGAAGCCAGCAAGTCCTAGCCATGCTCCTGTCTCCACCCCAGTTAAAGTTGGGGTTACCCATTCTTAGCCACTGAGTCATTACCCCAGCATGAACCTTGGTTTTTATAAAAAGTAAATTTGTTTTCAAAAACCCAAAACTAGGACTTGATCTCCCATCTCTGGTGACCAGGTGACTCGGCACTAAGAGCCACGTGTCTCCAGCTCCCAGCCGTTCATCCCTGAGCCACTTCTCCAAGGCAGAGCTCTGATTCTCTGTGGCTTCCAGCCTTGAAAGGCGCCAAGAGCCACCTCCCTCCTGGATGACATGGCAGAGGACACTTCAGTGTCAGGCGGCATCTGCTGCCCTGTGCTGGCATTGCCCAGGCCATTCTGCAGCATGGTTCTGTTACCAGGAGCTGAGCTCCCTATGGCCAGACTCCCTACATGGTTTGGAAGACTTGCTAATTCACGCATTATTTATTTATTCAGGAATTCATTGGGCAAATATTTATATAGTACCTAATGTATAGGAACAGACATTATCTGTAAGGCTAATAGTCAGCATGCTCCCAGGGGCTGCTGGGTTGCTATGCTGAAAATAATATGAAAAGGAGGTGTTTCTCCAAGAAAGCCAAAGAAATGCAAATTAAAACACAATGAAGTGACATTTTCACTTGTCAGTTATTAAAATGCCATGATAAAGCTCAATGCCAGTTAAGATATGATAATTTAAATGACTTTCTTTGCAAATATGCATTGTGCCTTAATGTATGTGTGTGCTTGAGTGTATGGGTGGGCCTGTGTGTGTGTTTCTGTGTGTATGTACCTGTGTGCATGTGTGTGCCTGTATATATATGTATATGTCTGTGTGTTCCTGAGTATATATCTTTGTATGTGTGTGTGCCTGTGTGTGTGCATGTATCTGTTTGTGTATCTGTATGTATGTACTTAAGTGTATGCATGTGCCTGTGTGTGGGTGTGTGTGTGTCTGTGTGTATGTAGACATGCCTGTGTGTGTGAGTGTTAGCTGTGTGTATATGTGTATATGTGTGTGCCTAACTGTATGTATGTGCCTGTGTGCGTGATTATGTATGTGTGTCTGTGTATATAAATATGCCTGTGTATGTGTGTACCAGTGTATAGGAGAAAGAGAGAGAGAGAGAAAGAGAGAGAGAGAGAGAGAGAGAGAGAGAGAGAGAGAGAGAGAGAGAGAGAGAGCCTGTCTGTGTGTATGCGGAGGCCAGAGGACAACTCCAAGTGCCACTTTCAAGAACACCATCCACTTTCTTTGAGACAGAGGTCTTATATTAGCTCAAAACTCTCAGATTTGGCTGGGCTGGCAGGCTAGTAACCACAGTGATCCTCCTGTCTCCGCCTTCCAAGCGCTGAGATTACAAGAATGCATCCAACACTTATGCGTGGGTCCCAGGCAAGCACTTTACCCACCAAGCCGCTCTCCAGCCCAATGTAAACAATGTCTATCTAGTACAGGTGTGAACACAGATGTGACATACTCCGTAACCAGTCCATATTCTTTCTCTTTCAAGAAAGGTAGGCCACATTAGTTTGCCATGGCTGTGTGACAAATGACCACCAGTCTGGTGATCTGAGACAGAAACCCCCTAGCTCACAACCGTTGGGAGAGCTCAGCTTGGCACTCCTGAGAGTCAGGTCAGTTGTCCCAGCCCTATGTTCCTGTTGGCTGCCCTGGGAAGAATCCAAGGTCAGTCAAGTTGTCTTTTTTAAAAACATTTGAAAAATTTTTGTTTACCTGTATTTATTGTGGAGGCATGGGTGCATTTGTGAAGGTCAGAGGGCAACTTGCAGGAGTCCGGGGACTGAACTCAGAGTGTCCCGCTTGGCAGCAAGCGCTCTTACCCACTGAGCCACGTGACTGGTTCTCAGTAAAGTTTTGGCAACATACATTTCCCGTGGTTGGGGACTGTGGTCCCCATTTTCTTGGTGACTATCAGCTGGAAGCCCTGAGCTCCTAGAGTCTACTCAGCCACCTGCCTCTGAAGCTGGTCACGCCTCAAACTGTAAAGTGTGAAAGACGGCAGCAGGGAGACATTGAGTGACCTGAGGATGGGGAGTGGCTGCCATTCCTTTGCTCTCTGCCTGTTGCAAGTTAATCCCACCCATGTGTTTCAGCTTCTCTCTGTCTCTGACAGAGAAGTGATAACCAGCAACCTTGCTGCCACCCCCAGATAACATGCAGCTTCGACCAGCCTTCTGCTTTAAAGCCTGGAGGCCACAGGGAATGAACAGGAGGCTCTGCACACTCCAAGGTGCTGTGGGCAGGGCTTTCGGCTTACACAGGCAGAAGTCAGGCTGTGGAGGGAAGGGGAAGTCTGGAGGCTGCATCCTGGTGTGAACGTGTGGGGACAGTATCTCCTTCTCACTTCTGCAGGAGGAAATAGGTCCAGCTGGCCACAGGACACTGATGCCACACTCTGGCAACCAGCACAGTAAGTATCCAGAGAGGTTTATTTTGGAACATGGGGCTAACCCCTGAGGAGGTGCCCCTGCAAGGCTCCCCTCTGATACCAGCTTACTGGCCAATGATTCTTCCCGCCATTCTCTCTTTGCTTCTGCCCCACCCTGCAAGCCTAGCCCCCCCACATATGCACATGCTTACACACAAACATGAATATGAGCAGACATGCTGCACCCTCTTAATGAACATGGACACCTCAAAGCCAGACACACTTACAGATAGCAGACACACAGGAAGACATGTGCAGACATGCCTGTACACATGCCCATAGACACACCCATATAAACATAAGCCCACACTGCTCTAGGGTACACACACATGCAAATGCGCATGCAGGCACAAATGCAGATGCTGTAACCCACGGCTGCCAGCCAGATTTTGCTCCCCAAGTGTCTGAAGCCCTTCTCCTCTTTTCCTGTGATATTGGGTGCAGAGGGAACAAAAGAAATGATACGGCCCAAGAGCGCAGCAACCTCTGCAACCACAGGGCCAGCCCCTGAGCAAATGCCAGGAATTTTGCTGACTTGAAATTGGGTTTAAATCATAGATCACAAATTTCTATGTGCCTGCTTTGTGGGGGGAGGGGAGGGAGAAGGAGAGGGAAAGAGAGACTGTGTGCCTGTAGTTCTCATCTGGATTTTGCTATGGAGTTCAGAATGGCCTCTAACTTACAGTCATGCCCCTGCCCCTGCCCCTGCCATGCCCAGACTTTCCTTTCCTTTTGCTCTTTTACCTCCCGTGCACCTTTCTTCCATGCCACGCGTATCTTTGGTACTGGAACCCTCTCCTATAACCCCTTTGTCTCTCCACAGTGTGGGTAGACGTCCCCAACCCTGCAGCTGAGAGATGCTGGGTGCCCCCTTGAGTGCCAGGTGTCAGCTGCTGGGGGGGTTGCCATGGAGGACGGAAGCTGCCCGCTGAACTTTGGTTGGGTTTGAATTCGCTTAGAACGGGGAATCCAAGCAGTTGTGGGTAGGTTTATGGGAAATTTCTCTGCATAAACAGGACAAGGAAGTCAGCAATGTGTGCCTGTGCTTCAGTGAGCCCCAGCTGAGGTTTCCATTAAGACAGTAAACCGCATGTTTCTGTGAAATCTGTCTTGTGAGACAAAGCCTTCTGTGGCAGCGTCTCTTGTGGCTGTGATTTTCAGGGCAATCTCCTCACAGTTTCTGTTGCAGGCAGGCACATGGGGGGGGGGGGGGTTTGCAGCGGGGAAAGGAACACGTGCCAGGGACTCTGCTGTTGCGACTGACATCCCACCTGTCCCATTTGTCTCTGCTGCAAAGCTCACAGAGACTCCCGGCCTCTGAGTGCCCCCTTTTACAGACCCTGAATCCCAGTTCAGGAAGACAGTCTAGTGTCCTTTGCTCCTCATGATTAACCCTAGGATAGCCCAGAGATGCTGAGGACCCAGCTCACCTCCTGGCTTCTTTGTGAAGAACACTGAGCTGGCTGGAGGAAGAGAATGGCACCCAGGACTTTGAAACCGCTTACCAGAAAATTCCACCAAGCACCATGACTCAGCCTTCACCCTCATCACCAGCGTGTCTGCCTGAAGCTTGGGAAGAAGCCTTGTAGACATTCCCTACCTTGAGAGTCACTAGCCCAGGTTTGGCCTGGAAATCACTGTGTAGATCGTGCTAAGTTCACATCAGTTCTCACCTATTTACACAAAGGAGTTTTGAGCTCCCCCATCTTGTCCCACTGTCTGGCCTCTCTGCAACCTCCATGGGGCTTGTAATCTGTATTCCAATCACAATGGGCAAAGCCTCCAAATCTTTGTTTGTCTATTTTTGTTTTGTTTTATTTTGAGTCAGTGTTTCTCTGTGTAGCCCTGACTGTCCTAGAACTTGCACTATAAGACCAGGCTGGCCTAGAACTCAGAGATCTGCCTGCCTCTGCCTTCTGAGTTCTGGGATTAAAGGCGTGTGCCACCACCGCTCAGCCCAAATATCTTCAATAAACCCATTCCCCCACCTTCTCTCCAGACTCGGGTAAAGTGGGAGGATGCCTTGCTGTATTTAAGGACAACCTGAACTCAGTGGCCCCAAATACCAGTGTATAGATTCCCACAAGGCTAATGATGGCTTAGACCAGCAGTGTGCAAATGTAACCTCACATGGCTAGATCAGCAGTGTGCAAATGTAACCATGCATGGTTAGACCAGCAGTGTGCAAATGTAACCATGCATGGTTAGACCAGCAGTGTGCAAATGTAACCTCACATGGCTTAGACCAGCAGTGTGCAAATGTAACTGTGCGTTCGAATCGCCCTCAGGACTGATAGATGCACAGGTTGCTGGGCCCACTCAGAGTTTCTGAGTTAGTGTGTGTGTGTGTGTGTGTGTGTGTGTGTGTGTGTGTGTGTGTGTGAGTAGTAGTAGCAGTAGTAGTAGTAGTAGTAGTAGTAGCTGAACTTGATGCCTGGGGAACACACTTGGAGAACTGCTGTCAGCCATTTCTAAGGACATCCCTTTCACAATACTTTGCAGAGTCAGGACAGGAAAATAGATGTGACAGAGACTGGGACCCCAGGGCCCCTAACTGTTCTCCCTGTCATATGACTTGCTCCTTGTTACCTTTCTTTCCAACACAGACAGTAGCTCTGGGGAGTGTTAATTAGCCACTGGAGGAGGCAGAGAAGGTAATAAGAGCCTGAAGTAGAACCCGGGCTTTGTCCAGACTCCATGACTAGCCTGCTAGTTGATTTCAGGAAAGTGACAGACTCTCTGGTCTTAGTTGAAAATCCCCTCTACCTCATGAAGATAACTAATTGTTAAGAGAAGCTTTTTCTTTGCTAGCTGCTTTGGTATATCCCCCGCCAGTCGCCTGGGCTCTGCCGCGCCAGCCTGGTTCTAGATCCGCATGAGTCCCAAATAAACACACAGGAGGCTATATTAATTATGAAGCTGTTGGCCTTGTTCGTCTCTTACTGGCTAGCTCTGCCTTAAGTAATTACCCCATAATTGTTAATCTAAGTATGTTTCTTACCGGAGAATAGTTCCCGGTGTCCTACTCCCATGGCGTCACATGTTGACTCTCCTGTGTGTCTCCTACCCAGAATCCTCCTGGATTCCTAGCCCCACCTATCTAGATTCCTATTGGCCAGACAGTGCTTTATTAGCATAAGACTTCCCCAACAACTAATAAGATCAAGAAAACGGCCTTTGAAAGGGATTTTTCAAAGTGTAAGCCATTTCTGATTGACTATTATATCATGCAAGCAAACAGGACATTGCAAGTTTGACCTTCAAAATCAGTTTCAGGACACTACCTCCATGGCAGTTCTTTCAGAGTAGAAAGGATGACCCTTGCTCCCAGCATCTGAGAACCAACATTGAGGGCACACAGTGTAACATAGTAGGTGCTTTGGATGGCAGGAATGTCAGGACAGGGCAGAGCAGAATTTGTCTTGTGACGCAAGCAGGCAGCTAGGGTGACATCCCTCAGAAGCCAGGTTGCAATCCCAGGACAGAACTCTCATCGTTGGCTAGGATGAGACCCTCCTGACCATTTCCAAACCCAGTTTATCTGCTGGGCGGGGTGCCGAATGCACACCTGACATACAGCAGGAAGAACACTTTACAGCCCACTGTGGAGCTGGTGTCCCTTCTGAGTGAGGAGGGATTTGGAGGGAACAGAGCTGCATCTGGCCTTTGTGGGCTGAGGTTGGTGGCAGACCAGCCTAGTGAGCCTGCTCTTCCGGCTTGACTGTGGGGTACTTCTCCCCCAAGGAGGCAGGGCGCGTTTCCCTCCTCAGACTGTGACCTCCAACATGAGACTTAATGAGACCCACAGCAGACAACTGTGAGTGGTGCCCTGGGCCTCGTGGCCCAGAGGAGACCCTAATCTGCTTGGCACCGAAAGGGTTTGTCCCAAATTTTAGATGTTGTTGTTCTAGACGCTTGAAAAGGAGAGAGAATGCAAGCCCAGCGATTAATCTGATGTCACAGATCTAAGCCCTCTAACTTCTAGAGACAGACCTTAGGGTGTTACTCAGGGTCACAAAAACATAACTTGATGCTGAGGAGAGCTGACTTCCCTTTCTGGAAGAATAAGGAAACCACAAACCAACAGCAGCACAGACAGCAGCCATATAGCTCTGACTGGATCCTGTGGAAAGATACTAGTCAACTGTGCTATAAACCCGAACACGGAGTATCAGAACCCCGAGTGTGAGCAGCAGCATCCCGAGGCAGGAAAGGCTCTGGCTAACGAGCTTTACCAGAGTCAGGAGGTTTATAGAACCACAAGAAGAAAGGACCTGTGTCATCAGATAAAAACACAAAGCAGTCAGGGTGGGGGTGGGGTGAATCATGTGACTGATTCCTATAAACTGGTGAGTGTAAGCTATAACACTGAGTTAGCTCTTGTCCTGGATCTGTTGTCCCTCTCTCTGTCACAGGCCCCCTCTTTCCCAAACCCAAGCAGAAGGATATTGGGACTTTCCTCATAGAGCATTCTAACTGCAGATGTTAAACACGGCCTTCCTGCCTGCATTGCATGTGAGCGTGAGTGTCCATCTAGAAGGCTTATGTCAGCAGTGGGCCTGTGTGGGAAGTCCATTAAAGACTCAGTAGATGAAATGTCACTCTATTCCTGCTCTAAGAAGCTGTTCCACACGGAAGGGAAACAAGTATGGGAGAAACTGGTCCTGAGGAGCAGTGGTTGACTGTGCATTTTCTCACCTGTGTGTGTGTGTGTGTGTGTGTGTGTGTGTGTGTGTGTGTGTGTGAGAGAGAGAGAGAGAGAGAGACAGAGAGACAGAGAGACAGAGAGACAGAGAGACAGAGACAGAGACAGAGAGATAGAGACACATTGAGGAGAGAGAAACAGACAGAGACAGAGACAGAGAGAGACACACATAAAGACATACAGATAGAGACAGAGAGGGAGAGAGGGAGAGAGGGAGAGAGAGACAGAGAGAAGATTCAGGTCTACCCTATGCTCAGTGTGTCAGCCACAGGGCTCAGTGCTTAGATATCTATAGCAACCCTGGTCTTGTGATCTACAGACCAAGTGACACGGATTCCTGACTCTGCTTCATTTTCTAGAGGCCAGAAAAGCAGTTTTCTTTCCTTTTAAAAGGAAGAGAAAGGGGGAGAGCCAGGATGTAGCGAGGCAGAAACACCATTCAGACTGACCCTGGGGATACTTCCCTGGGACTTCTGGGGAAATCTACAGCACTCACACAAGTGTCAGAGCAAAGAAGGTCATGGGCTTCAAGAAGGGGAAACATGCAGAAGGCAGATAGATACCTTAGTTTTCTTTCTGTTGCTGTGGTAAAATGCCCTGACAACTTAAGAGAGAACGGATTTGTTTCAGCTCACAGTTCCAGGATACAGTCCATTACTGTGGGGAAGTCAAGGCAGCGGGAGTGTGAGGGTGTGGGCCAAATATTATCTATAGTCAGGAACAGGCAGCAATGAATACAGGCACTCAGCTCACATTCTCCACCCTTACACGCTCCAGGACCCCTGCCTAGGGAATGGTGCCGCTCACAGTGGATGGATCCTTCCACCTCAGTTAACACAGTCAGGACAATGCTGCCAAAACTGCCAACCTGATCTAGACAACTCTTCATTGAGAGTTTCCTCTAAGTGAGTCTAGATTGTGATTCTAGAACTAACCATCACTGCAGGGAAGTCTGGAGGCCCAGAGAATGATAGCAAAATTCTGTAAGAATGCCTGGCTTTGAACATTCGGGTCCTCATTCTTGATCCTTGTCCAAACTGCAAAAATTCCCCATGTAGCAAAATACTACTGGTCATGGGGAGGGTTAGGATTGAGGCAATCTTTTCACCCTCTTGGGGCCATCTGTGTTGATAAGCAACTGGGCTAGATCGTCATGGGTACGTTCAACACCCCAGAGATGAAATCACTCTTGGGTTCTTCCCCTTGGTCCATTTGGTTATGTCCTCCTGCTGCTTCATTTCTTTGATGGTAGTATTATGCCCAAGCAGGAAAATGGTCATACAAAGTCATGACTGCCTCTGCTGACCTGAAACACACAGACCAGACCGACAACATTGAGAGCCAGCCTGGCCTCGGCACGTGAGAGCCAGCCTGGTCTCGGCATGTGAGAGCCAGCCTGGCCTACCAGTGGGAGGACTGAGTTCTGTCCAGGCTGCTCATGAAGCATTGTTGCCCTTCCATTCAACATTGTCTCCTTTTCCCTTCTTTCCTCCCTGCTCCCCCCATCCCTCCCTGTCCTCTCTCCCTCCTCCTCTTCCCCCTGCTCCTTCCCTCCTCCCTTTCTTCCTCACCAGGATGTAAGCTACCCCCCCACACACACACACTTTATCAGTTGATGCTTTTACAACAGTTTTTCATAGAAATATTTGATCTGAGAACATCTGTTTCTGTCTGGAACATATTTTCCCCCCCAGTACTTGACTTTGCACTTCCTATAGCTGTCAGCTCAGCTCGTCTCACAGATTCTGTGACATGACTCCATATTACCAAGCAAACATCAATTGCGCTTCCGGCTGGAGTTGTCAGTCTGCATGCCGAGCACGCAGCTGCCTCCCTTGCTGACAGACATCTTCATTGCAGTGGCCTGGTTACGCCGATACTGTACGTAGGGCTGTTCATTGTCACTTGAGAAACAAAACTGATACCGAGGGCAACTTCTGCGGTGTCACTGGTTGGACTAGGTCAACATGTTAAGATGTAAATTTCAGAAGCACCCCATGACACCTGGTGACACATGACACAATTGACATGGAGGAAAAGTGATGACACCCTTGTGAAGGGCTGTGGCTCTGTCCCTCTAAGATCTTCTGGTCTTCCCAAAATCTGTGTGGAAGTGCCTCTCATTGAATTAGTTCTATCATCAATCTGATTTTTGCTAGGATGGGGTTAGCAAGAGACACTGGCTGGGAGCTGCAGACACTCTGTGTGTTCCTGTACCTACGCTCCACGTGTCTCACTGTGCTCTATGGTCAGAACACCCTGACCTCCTTATATCTGTGGTGTTAGAAGTCTGTGACTCTTAAGACACAACAAAACAAAAACACTTGCTCTTTTTCCATCCCTCATTTCCCCCTCTTCTGAAATCGTGCAGTTTGAGATCTAATAATCCTCCCCTAAAATCCCATAATAAAAAAATTGATTGTTGTTGTCTGAGACCAGGTCTTACTACATAGCCCAAGCTACATAGTGGCATTTAATTCACTATGTAATCTAAGCTGGCTTCAAATTTTTGACAGTCCTTTAGTCTCAGTCTCTCAGGGGCTAAGATTACAGATGTCAATCACCATTCTTGGCCCCTCAAGAAAATTCTGAGCCACCCATTGTATGTCCCAAATGCCTTTTGAGAATGCTTGTTAAATAGCAATAATATCTAAGTCTTATTGTCTACAGTTGCCACTGTGGGGGCATCCAGATTAGAGTCCTTGTCAATATTCCTCTCTGTGTCACAAATACTATTTGCCACAATGAGTAGTGGTGACGGTATTCCCCTGTGTGTGCCAGAACCTGGTAAAACTCAGTTACCCAGTGATAAACAGGACATCACACATGTTTGATGTTAGCATTTGGGCTGTGTAGACCTAATGTCTCATGTCCCTCAACCTCATAAGTGTGGTGTGTTCCAGTACATCTCTCCCCGCAGCACACTGCTGGAGACTGCATGAGAATCCAGCTTTGTACAGCATTGAAAGTGTGGTTCTCATACGATCTGCTGAACTAAGCACGCAGACCCCTGCATTATCAGGGGACTCGCTGCAGGTGTCTGCTAACCCCATTCAGCCTCTCCCAGCCTTCCACCAAAGACACCCAAAAAGGCACATACATAATTGCCAAATTGCAACTGCACCAGAAGCTAAGAATATCGATGATTGCCTGGACACAGTATGAGAGGGACTTCTGCCAAGAGCAGATGCAGATAGACTGGGGAATTCATTAGCTAGATACACAATGCTGAGGTCAGGCACAGGGAGCCAGACCCATGACAGGCTCTCAGCAGGTGCCGGGGAGAAGCTGGGCCAAGCTTTAAACCAGGTGCAGTTGTATAGGGAGGTCAAGAGGACCACATCAGTCTCCCCACCCGACCAAGAGTCCTGCCAATTCGTATGTCTTAGACAATGCCATCAGTATGAAACAATCCTGGTCACCTAGACATCCTTGTCTCCTCTTCCAGCAAGAGAGGCTAGAAGAACCTACACACCATCTGAATCCTGTTGATATTGAAAACATGACTATTGGTCTTCCATTCAGATTTGAGAACAGAATGTATCTGCAACAGGATAGATGGTGAGACCTCAGAGCTTTGCTGGAACCTTCCATAGCTCAGCTCCAGTGTTTCTGTAAGTGTGGTATAAGGTTGCCACTTTAGGAACTGTGAAGCCAGAAAAGATGCATCGGGTTTGGAATGTTTGATTAAATATCTTGTAACTTGGAGATAATGTTAGTACAACTTTAAAAGGACATACTGGAAGAAAAGAAAAGTGGCAGAAAGAAAACAAAGGGGAAAATCAAATATGTGTTTAAAGGGTACAAACATACCAACAAAATGATAAAAGTCAATCCAGAGACAATTTTTGAGACAATAAGCAAATAGTTAAAGTCTCCTTGACAGAAGTACTAAGAATGTGTGTGTGTGTGTGTGTGTGTGTGTGTGTGTAAAACTCACCTAAAACAAAAAGAAAAAATAGACTTTTTTAAAAAGGTGAGAAACAGTTGGTGGAATGCTTTCCTAACATGCATGAGGTCCTGGGTTTGATCCTCACAACAGCATAGATCAAACATGGTGGGGCAAATCTATGCTCCCAGAACTCAAGAGATAGATGAAAAAGGGTCTAAAGTTTAATGGTTTAAAGTCATCCTCAGCTATATAGAAAGCTTGAGACAAGTTTGGGCTACCCTGACACACACACACACACACACACACACACACACACACACACACACACACACACACCTAAAACACGTAGAAATAACTTAAATCAATTGAGATTTAAAAAAGAACCTCCTAAAACATGAGCAACAATACCTTAGACACTCATGAATGACATAAAGATTTGAGAACTCTAATATCATAGAAAACGATGCAAAAGGAAAACTACTAGACAGGAAATATTCTTTTCCACTGATAGCTGGGTGAGCATGAGGGGCAGGAGCAGCCATGAAACCTTTACCCACCAAACATACCGCAGCAACGCTGCTGAAAACCCAAAGGAAATGAGCAAGTCTGACACGAGCACACTCTAGGCAGCCTAGGTTGGGAAGAGTTTCACTCCTCACAGGAGCTCAGCAGACTCTGATCTTCCTCAGTGTCTCTGATGCACAGACACCATGGGATGCCACTCTCAGCACAGGACACTGCACTTGGAACAGTCACATTCAGAAATGGCAGCAGGAAAGGCCAAAAGAATCTCTTAAGTGGGAAAAAAGACTGAACACTATGGAGTGTTCATGCTTCTAATTTTCTTTTAAAAAATGAACCCATCACCACCCGTGACTCTATAAGGGAAATTATAGGCGGTTAAATTTGTTTCTTCTTTTTCTGTGCGATTCTCAAATTTGGAGCAATCTGTGTGTGGTAGTTACACAGTACTCAAATAATGTCTCCCAGGAGAACATTTCACTATGAGAAAACCCACACATGCTGGCTACCACAGGGTTCCAGGAGACTAGTGGCTATCTGAAAGTCATTGGCCGCATCTCTGACATCACAAACCCCAGTGCCCACTCAAGTAAGGTCTGCTCAGGTGTGATCTGCTCAGGTGTGATCTGCTCAAATGAAGTCTGCTCAGGTATGTTCTGCTCAAATGTGGGGTATATCCTGTTAGGGTATGAACCACTCAGGTCCATCCTGCTTGTCCCTCAAGGGCCAGTCTTCCCATCAATGATTGCTGGAGTCCCCATCAGTGAGGAATTTCTAATGCTTTTCCCTTCTTAACAATCAGAGAAAACATTTCTCTTCACCCAAAATTATATCTGGATTAAAACCCATTTAATGTGTGAAGATTTGCAAACAAGATTGCTTTCTTTGGACACGCTGGTGGATAAACTTTTGATGGCTTCCAGGGCTATTGCTCTGGAGAACCCTGACTCCTCTCTGCCTCCTCCACTCAGGACATCTCTAGAGGTCAGGGAAAGGCAGAATGGTGAGTGAGGAAAAGTCCTCCTCACATCCGCATTCGGTGTTCTAGTCTTAGTGGAGGGGAGGCCTTCTAGGTGGAGGGGCAGCCCAAGGTCTAAGGGCACTTCAAGCTCAAAGACCATGTGGCTGAAACCAGAGCAGCATGGGGTGTCATGAGCTGGGGGAGGGGAGGTCTGCAACCTCACAAATAGGATCTTAGAGGCCTGTGGAGGACTCAGGACTTTGGCTGAAGGATGGTGAGAAGCCACTGACATTCACAAGAAAAGGTTGCTGCAACCAGACCAGAAGTAGAAACTCTCAAGATAGTTACAGGGGGTCATATCAAGCTTTCTCATTGGCTGCCAATTCACAAACAACAATAGGAAAACATTGTTAATTATGAAAGCTTGGCCTTACCTTAGGCTTGTGTCCACTAGCTCTTATAACTTGAGTTAACCCATTTATACTAATCTATAGTCTGCCATGTGGCGTTACCTCTCCTCCATCTTGAACCTCCTGTTTTTCCTCCATGTCTGGCTGATGACTCTTTCTTCCCAGAGTTCCCTCTGCCCAGAAGTCCCACCTATATCTCCTGCCTAGCGATTGGCTGGTCAGCTTTTTATTACACAAATCACAGCAACACATCTTCACACAGTGTACAAACATCCCACAACAGAGAGATAATGCATCAGTGTTGAGAGGGGACTGTAGTTTAGGTGACCAGAGAGGAGAGAAGATGTTCAAGGTAGAAAAATGACACTGTGCGCACTGAACAAAGTCTGGAGACCTGGGCAGTCGCTGGCCCTTTGCTCAGAACAGAAGTGTAGGAACCTTTGCCTCTTTTCCTTGCTGCCCATAGCTGATGCATCAGTGGGTCATTTGGTTCTAATCCCAAAATGACTTTTACCTATTTTTAAAAAATGCTTTGTGCCAATGACCTTAAATATGGTGAAATCATCTTTAGCTGCCCCAGAGAAACAGAGCAGTTTCTTGGACTCTGATGGGCCCTGGAATGGTCCCAGGTTCCCAGGAGGTGACTTAAAGAGTCAGAGGGAAGCCAGGGGTCTTAGCACATGTTACATGTCTGCTATGTAGCTGAGTCTCCAGCTTCCAGCACACAGGAGTTGGGATGTGATTGTGAAACAGAAACCTGGGCCCCTAAACCGCAGCTGATCAAGTTCATTCTTAGAGCCAGGCTGGCCTAAATCCAGGGATTAAACAAACGACACCCCACCACTGACATGTAACATTCTCAAATATGGACCCAGCCTTGTGACTCTGTGACTCCTGTCATTTTCTACACTGTCAATGGAGGTTTGCAATGCCTTAGTCATGGCTGTGTATAGTAAATCATCTGGGCTGGGACTTGCCGCCTCCTGGCCTGTGTCTTTGGCTGGCACGATGGATGGCGTGCTGTGTTTGCTCATGAGCAGCTTGCGCTCCAACAGTATGAGCCCAAGGGAAGAATCTACCCTTCATTGATGAAGCTAAGAATATGAACTCTCTGTTGCTTTCTAAGCACATGCCTTCAATCATCAGTTTAGCAGAACAGTAGGAAGTGCCCACTATGAGCCAGGTGAGAGGAACCTCAGCCAATGAGGTGTGAGGAAAGCAAGCATATGATCAGACCTCAGCCTTCTGAAGCTGTGTGGGCTACGACTCAAGACAGAGAACCTGGAAGGGAACGATCCAGCCGAGGAGAGACTCGGGGGATGAGGGAGGAGTGAGCATCCTGCGGAGACCAGATGACAGATGCTCCAAGGGAAAACCAGAGTCACAATGACTGCTGTTGGGTGACCTTTGGGTGTACTTTGGCTACAAGGAGGTTTCCTTCTATAGAAAGGCAGCTTCATGGAGTCACCTCTTCAGGCTTCAGTTGGAGGTTAAGACCCTGATCTGACTGGCAAGGTCAGAGCCATTTATACCCCTCCCTTCCTCTCTCCCAAGGCATTTGGACTGCCTGCTCCTGCAAATGGACAAGGCTCAGCCACTCACCCAGCACAGCTGGGTGCTGACAAGGCTGTGTGCTCATTCCTAAGTTCTGGCACCAGGAAGCCACAGAGCTGTGTGTCCAAGTCCTGTTCCCTCCACTTGCCCTCTAGCACCAGAGCTTGTGTTAGCTCCAAGTGCACTCCTTTTGGTCCATTTCAGCTGTTACAAATTCAGGATGCAGCCATGTGGTAGTGGCACACGTCTTTAATCCCAGCACTCAGGAGGCAGAGCAGGCCGGATCTCTGTGAGTTTGAGGCCAGCCTGGTCTACAGAGCGAGTGCCAGGACAGCCAGGGCTACACAGAGAAACCCTGTCTCAAAAAACCAAAATAAATAAATAAACAAATTTAGGTTGTGATGTACTGCCCCTCCCCTGCCACACTCTGCAAGCAGTATTAGGATTCCCCATCCTGTAGCAGGTTAGATAGATAGCCCCCTGGACCAATCATAGCAGAGAGACAGGAACACCTAGAAGCTCAGAGTAGAGCAGCTCTTTGTGTGGCCAAGGCCCTCTCTGTGGCCAAAGAACCAAGGCCCTGTGATCTGCTCCAGGTGTGCCTCCGAGGTGGATCAGAGTCATGTGACAACATCTGCACAAGCACCTTGGGACCAGTGTGCGCGCAGAGAACCACTCCAAAAGGATCTGTTGTCCCCTTTTGAGCTTCTTAACAATTACTTTAAGAAGGGGTCCCCTCTTCCTTTCTGCTCTAAGTCCTGTGATTGTCTGGCTGGTCCCCTTGAGCAACACTGTGAGTGTCCCACCCTCCTGATCTGATGGCTGAATGTGAGGGTAGCTGAACCCTCATTGTAAGAGTCATATCTAGAGTCAGAAGCCTCAGCAGCTTTCCCAGCCCAAAAGGCCTGATGAATGATGTCTCCAGACATCCTGGCTGCCTACCATATGTCTCACCCAATCCTGAGTGCTGCTGGGGTTTTTTTTCTCCTGTCTGCTGCTGGAGGTTCTTTTCCAGCTTGGTCCCTCCATTTCAGCCCCAAATAAACACACAGACACTATATTAATTATAAAACTATTGGCTGATGGCTAGGGCTTCTTAATTATTAACCCATAACTACTAATCTATGTATTTCTTTTTCTTTTTTGTTTTTTTTTGTTTGTTTGTTTTTTGTTTTTTCAAGACAGAGTTTCTCTGTGGCTTTGGAGGCTGACCTGGAACTAGCTCTTGTAGACTGTTCTTGAACTCACAGGAGGCCTCTGCCTCCTGGGTGCTGCGATTAAAGGTGTGCGCTACCACCACACTACCATCTTACTGGTGCGTCCTATCCTCCCTGTCCCTCCATGGTGTCTTTTCCGGTGCCTACCTTCCCCAGAATTCTCCTCTTCTCCTAGTCCCGCCTATCTTCCTGCCTCTATTGCCAAACAGTGTTGATTCGTCAACCAATAAGAAACATACATACGGAAGGACATTCCCTCACCTGTCTAGATTCCAGCAGCTAGCAGCTGAGTCACTCAAAGGTCACACTGCTAAGCAGAGCTGAGAAACATTAGGAAAACTTTAGGCATCTGCAAGCCTAAAGCAGGAGCCAAACGCTTCCTCGGCTGCATCCCACATCCCTCCCCTGGAGACTACAGTGCGGGAATCTTTTTGCTTGTTTTGTTTTTGTTTGCAAGACCAGGTTTCTCTGTGTATCCCTGACTGTCCTGGAACTCACTTTGTACACCAGGCTGGCCTTGAACTCAGAGATCTACCTGCCTCTGCCTCCCTCCCCAGTCGTGTACCATCAACCACCCAGGCAGCATGTGCATCTTAAGGACACGTCAATGAAGGAGAGTTTGTTTCTGTTCATCCAAATGACAGAGTTTCTTAACCACAGCAGTGAGCATGCAGCATAGTGCAAGGGCACGGGTGTCTTGTGATTCGAGTTTGGCATAATGGTATCTAGTTGCCGTGTGAGTGCATGTGCATTTGTGTATGTGTTTATATGTCTGAGCGTGTATACAGGTGCACACACGGATGTGGTCAATCAAGTGTTTTCCTTCACGTGCTTCATGCTGATATATTTTGTTATTTTCAAGTTTTTAAGTTTTAGTTTTGTGTAGGTGTGTTTGTGTGTGTCTCTGTTTGTGTGTGTGTGTGTGTGTGTGTCTGAGTCTGTGTCTGTGTGTATGTATGCATGCATGCATATATGTATGTGCTCATGAGTGCAGGTGCCCTTGGAGGCCAAAGACACGGAGTCCCTGGAGCTGGAGTTACAGATGGTTGTGAGCCTCCTGACATGGGGCTGGGAACTGAGCTCGGATCTTCAGGAAGAGCCAGCTCTCTAGCCCCTTTCCATGCTGTTTCCTGAAGCAGGGTCTCTAACTTTTACTTGGACTTTTCTCATTTTTCTATGCTGTCTGGTCAGTGAGCTTTAGGGATCTACCTGTCTCTGCTTCCCTGGCCCTAGGTTACAAGCACACCATCATGCCAGTTTGTTGTTTTATTATTGTTGTTTTGTTTGTTTGTGCCATCAATGTGGATTCGGGGGTGGACTCATGTCCTCATGCTTGCACGGCAAACTTGCACTTTACTGACTGAGCTGTCCCTGGCCCATAGTGTCCTTTTGACCATTTCCTCTGCACAGTTTCCTGGTGTCTGTGAAATCCGTTTGCCATCCTGTCTTGAACCACAAATCTCTTCTCGTTATATTACTCAAACTGAGCATGAAACAGGTGTCTTCCCGCAGTGAAACTCCCTCATTCATGAGCAATACCCCCTCAACTCCATGAATGATGCAGAGAAAGCAAACTGGATGTCACAGGCTAACCTGGGTCCACCCCATCAAGTCCAGATGTGGGAATCTGGCTCAGGAAGCAAGGTTATGATCCATGTTTGGAAAACAACAATTTAATTGATGTTTACTGAGCTCTCGATTTATGCTCAATTTTTTAAACCTTTTGGGGACTGAGCCCATGGGGGAAATATCAGATAAAGTCATGCATCCATTCATTTCAGAAGAAAACTTCTACAAACACGTGCTCACATGTTCTTGTTTGAGATCCAATGTCTTCTAGAAGATCCAAGGTCCCATATAGGAAATGCTTTCCCAACAGGGAAAGAGCAGGCTTCATAGACACAGAGCGTGGGAGTGGAGTTGGAATCTTCTGTGCATATGGACCTCTGAGAGATCGAGTTCATGAAGGTAATCACTAACCAGCCAATGGCCCATCCCACTAGAAGAGGTACTCTGGATTCCACCTTGCAACCTATGGGAAATTTTTTTAAAATGCCATTTACCATCTGCCCATCCCTTACCAATTCTGGACACTACTTAATTGTCTTTCCAGTTGCATTTGACTACAGTGAAATCTCCAGCAATCAGTCACCATGATATCTCACTCCCAGGAAGTGTTCCACTTTACAGAGTAGCCTGTTGGCATGAGATTATGGGCTGTCTCTTCTGAGCTACGACTGTCCACCCCCCACCCCCACCCCCACCTCCACTTCTTCCTGCTCTCCTTTGGGACGAGGAGGACTCCTGCCCCACCTGCCTGTCAGTGGCCCAGGAGTTGTTCCGAATCCCAGGACCTGCCTCAGCAGCACCTGCTTCTAGATGGTCATGTACAGACTGGTGACAGCTGCCTGCTGATGAGATGGAACTTGGATAAAGTTAGGGGAGGGAGGCAGAGCGTTGTGTTCTGGGTGTGCACAGGGGACAGGGTGTGGGGCAGCGGATGACTCCCCGGGCCTGTCCTCAGACAAAGCCACAAGCACCACATCTGGGGCAGCATGGATGTAAAATGTTTCTAGGGAACCACTTGGTCACTTGGTCACGGTTCCTGCCCCTCATCATCCCTCAGAATTGACACTCTGCAGAGCAACAGTCAAGGAGCCCTTAGAACCTGTTCTCTTTTGTTTTGTGTTTTAGAGACAGGGTGTCACAACACATCACAAGCTGGCCTGGAACTCATAGTCCCTCTGCCTCAGGCTCCCAGTGCCGGGATTTGAGGCTCAACCTGCCACACCCAGATTAACACCCACCCCTCTTAAGAGAGAGTGTTTAACACCAAAACGAAGGTGGGAAAGGAAGACACTCTCCACATTCTCCAAGGAGGCCTGCGCCAGATGGAGCTTGTGGCCTCCAGCATCTGTCCTTCTGTCTTTCCTGACTTCACACCCTGTCCCAGGGCTTTCCTTACCCACCTGTGAAGTGCCATAGTTACGACGAACAAGGAAGGAAAGGGGACCTAACCTTTATCTAGCTTAGCTTATCCTCTTCCTAAAACCTGCTAGGTGTGGAGTCTGATTTTATTTATTTATTTGTTTGTTGATTTATTTATTTATTTGCCTACTTATTTTTTCAATTTTATTTGTTTTCGAGTCTGGCAAGCTTGATCGGTCAAAAGTGTGATTAGGCCAGAGTGGGCTACAGTGTGCCCTACCTGAGTGAGACACTCCACACAGCTCACGTGAAGGTGTTCATGATATCCTGTCTCCAGCCAGGGACCAAGCAGGTAAGTTAGAGGGGGATTTACTCTTCCTTCAGTGGAAGGTGAGACAGGTCCTGCAGGGATAAGTGGGATAAAGAATCCTTCTGCCAAGCAAGGGTGTGGTGGTCCTCAGAGGCAGCCCTCCAGCCATACGCTCAGTCACAATTACTACCTAGTAAGCCAGATGGAGCCTTCTCCAGGAGGTCACATGCCCACGACAGCAGGACATCATGGGGACATCCCAGACTGGTCACCAAAGCCACACACCCACTCTAAGACACATAGACTAACATCTCAGCCAATCAGGGGATTCTGAACTGGCACTGGCTAACTCACAAAAGGTTATGTGTGTGTGCATGTGCGTGCGCATGTGCATGTGTGTAAAAATAACAGTAAAGTAAGGCCCTGGATGTCCCCCACCGTGATGAATAGTGGACTGTCACCACGCTCATGAGGCTCCCCCGATGCACAGCACTATCGAGTAAGTTGTTTTTCATCCACCCAGATGTAATAGCTCATAGCTAAACTTACAGCACTGAAGGCACTGAGGCAGGAAGACTGCTGTGAGTTCAAGACTAGCTTGGGACACACTGCAAAGACCCAACATTTGAGACAAAGTATTCTCTTGCTTTTCTTTGTAAGTGTGTGTTGTGTTTCTTTCCACTGGCATAACAGACACCTGAGACAATTTCTAAGGAGAAAGGCCCAATGGTTCTGGAGATTTCTGTCAGTGGTTGACTGGCACAAGCTTTGGGATCTGTATTGAATCAAGTCATCATGGTAGGGAGTACAGGGCTAACTCCACATATCCCGAAAGCAAAAGAGGAAAGGAGGGGACCAGGGTCCTGCTGTCTCTTTTGAGGTCACCCCTCCCCCATGATCTAAAAGCCGTCATCCTGCCATCTCCAAAAGATACCCCAATTGCAGCACAAGCTGGGACCAAGCCTCCATTCAACACATAGGATTTAGGGGACGTTTGCCCAAATCATACCAATTCCTAAAACAGTACATTAGTTTAGGAACACTATATAACAGGCACAAACTTAGTTAAAAGAAAACAAAGGCTCTGTCACAGCTAGTCACATGTCACTCCCAGCAGACTAAGCAGAACCCTTTGGGGGTCACAGTCTGGCTTCAGCTGTTCATGAGGGTTTGTAAATTACCTTGTAGGGGAATGGGAACATTATCTTGAGTGAACACTGGAGCCCTGGACATCAACATCCTTTCTCAAGCTCTTTAGCAAGCTCTCTGGTCCCTCCAATATCTGTTTTATTTTGCTCCTATCTCTGCTGATCTTCTCCCAGGAATTAGATTTCCTTTTCTAATTTGTGGGACAGCACCAGGGATTGAACATAGGGCATCAAATATATGAAGCAAGCAGTCTCCCACTGAGCCACAGCCCCTGTCCTGGAAAGCGGATCTTTCTGTCTCATTTTTGTACACCAGAAATGCAACCACCATTGCATGTATGACATCTTGATGTCATAGTTCAAACGACCTGTGGTTATCACTCAGGGCCTCAAGCTTTGGGCTCTGACTGCCAGAAGAGGACATTAAACCTGGAATTTGACCAGGAGCTGCTGTCTGAACCTAGCAATTGTGTCAGAGGATGAGTCACAAGACCTGTGATCCTCTCAGCCAGACACCCAGGTCTGTAGGAAGGAGGCTGAGTAGTCATCAGTAGATTCCAAAGCTACAGAGGTCCTCTAGAAAGGCCATGATCAATTATAAGTCCCAGACAGAATTTAGGGGAAAGTGGGCTGTGAATGAAGCTGGTTGCTAGATTAAACTTACAGCTGGCCATTTACTTTTTGTTGGTTTGGTTACCAAGGATGGAGACCGGAGCCTCAAATAAGCTAGAGGAACACTCACTTTACGATCATGGAGCCGTATCCCCAGCATGTTTTCTGTGGCAGTCACTACTCTATTCATGAGGACTCTATACTTTGCCTCTGCTAGTCTGTTTATCTAGGCCAGCGGTTTCCAACCTTCCTAATGCTGCGACCCTTTAATACAGTTCCTCATGTTGGGGTGACCCCAACCATAAAATTATTTCATTGCTACTTCCTAACTGTGACTCTGCTGCTGTTATGAATCGTAATGAAAATATCTGATATGCAGGATATCTGATATGTGACCCCCCAATGGGATTGTGGCCCACACGCTGATCTAGGAAATCCTGGCCACACCTGTGCACACACACTTTTTTTCTTTCTTTCTGGATCCTTCTTCCATTGTACAGAAGCATGCTTCAACTTTTCCAAATCTGTGTGCTCCGCTTCCCTTTCAATGACAGATTTTTGTCTTTACGTGTGTTCTTCTTCTCTGGCATCCTACAATAAGTCAGCCAGGACTGGGAGACAGTCCAGGTGTCAGAGTGCATGTGTGAGGCTCTCGGTTCAGTCTCCAGTGACACAAAGCATATCCCTGCCTCCTAGCACTTCGGAGGTGCAGGCGGGAATCAGAAGCTAAAGGTCATCCTTAGATCATGTGGAGCTGGAAGGCAGCCTGGGCTTCATGGGACCGGATCTCTAAATAAGATAACAATAATATTAGCGCACTAATGCTTAGGTAACATCTTCCTTCCGGTGTCCAGTGGTCACTCTCACGCCGCTTTCCATGGAACCCTGGGCCCACGTCCTTTGAGGCAGTGGCCTTTGCTCTGATGTCCACTTCCTGTTTCCACCTGAGACTTGTTGCAATGGTCGTCACCTAAGTCCTCACCAGAGTCACTAGTGTGTCCACTCAGAGACCATTGCATGAGCTGTGTAGATGACCACGTCATGTTGCCATGTCAAAAGTGGACATGCCAACTCCTAGACTGCTCCTCAAGTCTCCCAGCTTCCGCCTATATTTTTATGTATTTGCTTCACAATTGTCCACTTCTGGGCTCTGACTGTTGGTCAGCACACAAATCAGGAAAAGGCAAATGCCTAGCTGTTCCCCTACGGCCACAGTACACAGTACCAGATGCCTAGGATTATCTCCTCACCAGAATGGGAGCAATAGCCTCTGCAGCAGACCCCAGCTGGGTGTCTTTTAATTCCGTTCAGTTCTGACCCAGTCTACCGGGTAGACCCAGTCTACCTGGAACCCAGTGTCAGGTTCCCTGGAGCGAGAAGTGGATGTCCCTAAGATTGTCCCTCATCTTAAAGCCAGCCGCAGGCCATGCTGTTTTACCTCCTCTCTCTACCCAGTGTCTATAAAATGAGTTCCCACCACTCTCCTGGGGTCTGGTGGGCATAGTCTGGTGGTTCACAGGGCTCAGGGATTCATTTACTTGTATTATGGAGGACCTGGGTGCAGAGGTTCCTGGGGGTAGACAGGGTGTGCACCACCCTCTACAGATGTGCAGAGACTGTCAGAACCCTGTCCTTGAGCCCTTTAATGGAGACTTCATGGAAGAGGCATGGTCTCCCATGAACTGGGTGTGGGACCCGGCAAAGCCAGCCTGTTCAGATTCTTCTCGGTCTCTTGTGCGGCATTTCCTCCACCAGGGTATGGGCCAGGACCCTCCAGAATGAGGAGGTTCCTCTGACCTAACCCAGGTTGAGGGGAGTTCCTTAAAGCCAGCTCCAAGATGTGTGGGAGTGGGGGATGGGTAAAGGGGTGGGGAAAGCAGCCAGATTGGAGGTGTCGGGAGTGGATATTCTACTTGTACTGCCTACCTCCGGGAGTCCAAATACTTGTTTCATATCACAGTCTGTTTTTCAATAGACTCGCATAGACTGGAGAATTTATAAAGAAAGGCCATTTATCTCTTACAGTTCCAGAGGTGAGGATTTCAAGTACCATGTACCAGCCAGCACATAGTGAGCCCCCCTACTCCCAACCCCATGCTGCACCTTAGGGCCGGAAGGGCAGCCAGGAGTGCAAAGAACATCTCAGAGAGGCTAGCTCTGAGACTGCTGTTGCTCTGAGAAGGATGTCAGTTTATCTATGGCCTCCTCATGCCCCGGAAGCCCACCTCTTCAAACTGTTACGACAGGAGTTAAACTCCAGTAGGACATTTGGAGATCTTCATCTGTAGCAAGGTATCTATCAGCGCCACCAGGGCAATGCCATCAACCACCTGGTTGACACAGAAATTCTGCCGTTGAACGTGTGACTAATGATCTGATCATGAGCAGCATGCTCAAGAACTTTGCAGAGAGTGTCCTGAGAAAGCAAGAGGTCAGGATTCCCTGTTGGAAAAGATGAAGTTTTTAGGAGGAGGAGGAGGAGCTGGGGGTGTGGCTCAGTTGGTAGAGTGCTTGCTTAGCATACATGAAGCCCTGGGTTCTGTTCCCTGCATCAGTTCACCTTGGGTGTGGTGGTACTCATACGCAATCCCATCACTCTGGGTACAGAAGCAGGGAGATCAGAAGGTCAAGTTCCCCTTTACGCGCAGGAGTTTGAGACTAGCCTGGGATACATGAGACACTGTCTGGAAATACGGTAACTCCAGGAAGGAAATAACAGAGCATCCAGCCAAACACAGGCCCTTCTGTACATAGGGGATGCAGGACTGTAGTGAACACACACCTGTGGAGCCAGCTACGTGACAACCACAAGAAGGAGTATTTGTACACACACAGCAGGATATCTTAAGACTACAACTCAAGTACGAACACAAAATTTGTTTCCTATAGGCTTTACATGTGATAGCCTGAAGTTCTTTTATATAATATTTTAAATACTCTACCCAGCTAAGATATGAATATTTCTAAGGCCCATGCCATATTTTGCCAAGTTTTCTTCTGTGAAGTTGTTCAAGCTTTTACCTCTGGCTAGCACAGTAGTTTCTCTTATGGCTATGCTGACAGCTTCAGCTTTGTGTTAATATCTGTGACTATCTAGTGATGTTGACATTAGAAATTGTGTTTATATTTGCAACTCTCATTTTGTAGTCTCTCTTCTACTAGTGACAAGATACCCAAAAAGCCCCTGACTCTGAATCTGGAGTACGTGAAGTATCATCACTACCCATTGGTGACTTCAGCAGTATCCATCAATGACCGCCTCACTGCTATGGTTTCTCTTATCTAGGTTTCCACCCCTAGAGTCAGTGTTTCGTTTTGTTTTACTGAGATTTTTTTCTTCCTTTTTTTTTTTTTTTTTTTTTGAGACAGGGTCCCATGTAGCACAGGCTAGCCTCCAACTCCTTGTGCCTCTGAGGAAGATCTGGAACTTCTGATCCTCCTACCTTCACCTCCCAAGTGAAAACAAAACTAAAAATGGAATGTTGCAAAGTGCAGGGAACTCCTGTCTGTGCCTTCTCTGCTCCTTCCTTCCTACGCCCAGGCAGGCGCAAACAATGCTGCAGGCTGCCCTGGTCTGAGGAGGCGCCTTCTTCCTGGGACTTTGTGACAGTGGTATTGTTGTGGCCTCTGGTTTCTCAAGGCTTGGACTCTGAAGTCACAGAAGGTCATAGAGTTGTTTTCTGGTTCAATAAGATTGGCCATTTATCGAAAGGGAAGCTTTTTGCTGTAGTCCTACAATTTTTGTTTTGTTTTGTTATTTTGTAATTCAAAGACTACAAATACCAGCCTGATTTGTGTTTATTTTGACTTTTGAGAACAGTTTTCCTTTCTCGATTATGTGGTTTGGGGGAAAGCAATTACTTTGCAAGTGGTTTGTTTGCGTTTGTTTTTTAAACTTTTAGTGTTTTGCTGTGTGCAACAACTGCTCCCGGGGTGGGGACAGCTGGCCATCACCTGCCACACGGACAGTGGCATTCCTGGCTGTGCCCTCTCTCCTTTCTGTGACTTCTGGGGCCCAACACCAGAGAGGCTCATGGGAGTCACATGGTCCAGCCTTCCCTTGAATCTTTATAGGAGACAGCAATTCCCACAGGTGATCCTGAGTGAAGGGTGCATGTCAAATCCACAGATTTTCCAGAGAAGGCCCTCACTAAAGGACAGTGTCCCATTGAGCCAAATCCAGTGTCTTCAAACACTTTATCGCCTCCCAATGACGTTGTCTATCAAACACCTTGGAGAACCAGTGCCCCTATGTGGCACTCACAAGAGAGTGCTGCCCTCCCCCTAGAGATCCCCTAAGAGCTCCATCTTTACAGCTGTTGATGGTGTGTTCTATAGCCAGGCACGCCCTCATCACATGCGTGTAGATGTATCTCTGCTTAAATTCAGTTCAGCCCGTCTCCATGTTTGCTGTTCCATTGACCAGGGCCCTATCTAGTATTTCTAAGCCCCCAAACCCTTGTTGCTTGTGGACTCTGTGCTGTGTGCTCCCCTGCTGACTCTGGAGCTAACATTCTAGGCTCAGCACAGCTGCTCTTCTTGTGAAGGCTGAAGGTGTATTGCCATCGGGTGTGCTGACAGCTCATGGTGGTTATTAGAACTCTACACCCTCAAAGGTGATATTCTGAGTTGGTCACCTGTGTGGACCACGTTCCCCTTTGTACAGCCCAACACCTGAGTGTTTGGTGACAGCTGGGAGAGATGCCAAAGGGTCTACAGATACTGTTTCCTCACACGCAAAGGAGGGAAGGGTTTGGCCTCTCTCTTATCTTCTTGCTGCATGCCATTTTTACCAGATACATTTCCCAGAAAGCCTCAAGGGACAGGAGGATCCCTCACAGAGAGCTAATCTCTGCTGTGGCCAGGTCACGGGCCTGCAAGGGCTCTGAACTCTCTACTTGTGGCAGATAAGTTAGGCATGGATCCTTGGCCCCAGCTTAAGCCAAAGTCAAACACAGCTACCATCAAGCCCTCTGAAGAAGCAGCTTCCAATGGTCTATGGACTTGGTCTTTCAAACTATCTCTCAGGATATTTTGCCCGTGGAGATGCAGCTGATTTCTAGAGGTCCAAGTTGTCTTGTTTATCCCCAAGACTTAGAGCCTGAGTATCAGTTCAGATCTCTTCCTTAGGCGGAACAGTGTCTCTGCTCCTGCTGGACTGAGTCCACCCCTGCTCCCCCATGCTCCTCCTGGACTGAGTCCACCCCTCCTCCCCCTGCTCCTCCTGGACTGAGGTCCACCCCTTCTCCCCCTGCTCCTCCTGGACTGAGTCCACCCCTGCTCCCCTGCTCCTCCTGGACCGAGTCCACCCCTCCTCCCCTGCTCCTCCTGGACTGAGTCCACCCCTCCTCCCCTGCTCCTCCTGGACTGAGTCCACCCCTCCTCCCCTGCTCCTCCATGAGCAGTTCTCAGCTGCTCATCAACTCTGCCCTCCCTCTGATTCACAATCCAGGCCCCTCAGGAGCGAACAAGGCAGGAACATGTGAGAGGGCTCTGGATCTGCTCACAGAAAGCAGCACAAGGAGTCAGAGCCTTCCGCACTCTCTGAATTGCTCCCGCAGAGCAGGTTGACTGCCTCCATCGCTCCATAGGGCTGTGACACACACTCAGAGGAATCTGAGAAAGATCAAAGCAAACTCTTCAGGCCTAGAACTGGTGGAGAGCTTAACACCTCACACCACACATAGTCCACATACACACATAGTCCACATACACACACACTCCCCACACACATATACACACATCACACATACATACCCCCACCCCATACCACACATAGTCCACATACACACACACTCCCCACACACATATACACACATCACACATACATACCCCCACCCCATACCACACATAGTCCACATACACACACACACTCCCCACACACATATACACACATCACACATACATACCCCCACCCCATACCACACATAGTCCACATACACACACACACTCCACACACACATATACACACTCCTGTTAACCCCCACATATCACACACACCATACACACACTCCACATACACACACCGTACACATAACCCAGCCCCGCATACACACCACACCTACCCACATACACTGCACACACATACTACACACAGACACACAGTCATATACACACATGCACACACACACACACACACATACACCCCTGACAAGTACAGACTGAACTGAAACTCTTCTCTCTCTCAGAATGGGAGACCTTAACAGATTCATGCTCCTCTGTAGGTCAGACTTCCATAAAAGCTGTCTCTGTGACAGAGAACTGAGAGGCTAGAGGTCACCTGGGACCAGGTCCTCTTCTCCACAAGAAAGGACCATGTGCTAATGAGTTCCATAGCAAATTTGCCTTCTCTAGTCTTTGTCTCACAGCTCTCTATGATTTGTAATGCAGGTAAGAGCAGGGAGGAATTTACCCCAGGTTGGCCAAATTATAAAGGTATCCATTTTCCTTTACTGATTTCTGTTTCCTAGTAGCTTTGGAATATGCAGAAGTAGAGAGGGCAGGTTTCCCATGTCCTTAGCATGTCCCCGGCAGGCCCCCAGAGACAGGGTGAAACCAGACTGTTGGGATCTTGCCCTTGGGCTCAGTGGTGAGCAGTAATTAATATCAATTCCTTTGTGACAGGTCTTCATTCAGCTTGTTTTGTTCACTGTCAATCACAAGATGAGGTTTTGTTGCCACCTTCAAGGTTGTCCAAGCTTCCCTGAGCCCAGAAGCCTGGGGGAGAGGGGGATGGCATGTGTGTGTGTACATGAACACAGGGCATAGGGGGGATGTCATGAATGCATGTATACATGGACATGCGTTGTGTGTGTCTGTGTGAGCTGTCCCCACTGAGTTTGTGTGATATTTTTCAGAATACTCTCGGAAATGCAGCAATAGAGGGCTTTCCCCCAGGCACTACACCAACACCTTGGTGACATTATTTTCTCTCTAGTCAGGCCTGAAGTGTGAAAGGCAGAAGGCAGATCACAAAGAGCTTCTAGTGAAGCGCCTGTGGTCTTGCACTAACAGGAAACTTGGAAGCAGGAATGACTTTGTGTCTGTCTCCAGCTTCCGTCCCACCCCTTCCAGAAGCTTCAGACCACCCTTGGTTCCTGCTTATCCTGCTCTCAGGCTAAAACTGGCCTTCTTACTCTGCTGTCATTTTTGTTTCTGACACCCCCGCCCCATTCCTCAGGGGCACAGGGCCTTCAAGTCCTCAATTAGCCATTCTGGGCTTTGTTTATTTATTCTGTGGGCAAGGGGACATAACTGCTCCCCTTACCTTCCAATAATCCTAAATCACACTGCCTTTTCCACCTATGGGGTGGGAAACTTCAAAGAACCAGGTCAGGGGCCTACTTAGCACTGAAGGATGCCAAGAGAGTAGGAGACTTGAAAGAGGGTACAGCGAATTCCCCAAGGAACCACCTTTAATGGTGCAACTTCTGGTGGCGCTGGGAAAAGTCTGGGAAAAAGCTTGCCGGGTGTGCTTTTGTTTGTGTTTTTCAAAAGGCACTGGAAACCACACCACAGTTCTGCAAGCCACAGCGTCTGGAAAGCTCACTGCAGTGCCTTCCAGTCAGAGCTCAGTTAAAATGCCTGGACACCCCAGTGGAAAAGCATACTCTTGGGGGAGTTGGAAAAGCCTTAGTTTCCATTAACTCTTACAGTTTCTTATGCACATTGCCTGGTTTTTGTTTGTTTGTTTTATTTTGGAGTTCTGGTTTTTAAATTGGGACCTACATTAGAAAACTTAAATGGGTCGAAACTATGAGGTCTCGGATGAGACATTCTCTCAAAGATAAATATCTCCAAATGGCATGGTTTTAAGGCGTTGTGCATAGGAAATTATTTTTCAACTCCATCTCAGTCTGAAAGTGGATTTAAAACAAACAAACAAAAACATGGTTTCGCCAGACCCAGAACTAAAAGCTACATCTTTGCACTGCTGAAACTTGTCAAACAGAGGGGGTTGGGGTAAAGGTGGGGGAGGGGCGTTTTTGTAGCACATGCTCTGCCAGGGAAGCAGGCTTCCGCATGTGACCACTGGTGCCAGTCAGTCCTGTACTGTGCAGTGTTCTCTGCTGAAGATCTGATGTTGGAACAACTACAGATGAGGACTGGCTGACAACGTCCTGCCATGAGTGATAAGGGTCACATTGCCTCCCCGAGCCTCTGGGTTGAGTGACTGCAGGGGCCTCTGTGTTTATTCACCTTTGATGGATCTTGAAGAGGAGTCTCCTTTTGTATGTCTTGATGAGCTGGACTAGAGGGACTTAGCTTGCATTCTGAAAGTAGTGTTTGGGTCTCAAGAGTATGTCCACAATCTGCTAGAGGACACAGCTATCCAGGAGGGCACACCCACTCCCTGAAGCAGACAGAGAACAGTGCCTGAAGTCCAGGAGGGAGAGAAGATGGTACCATGACTGCATCTTAGCATTCGGGCCACCTCCTAGTCCTGAGGAGTTGGGGTCCCTACTGCTAACAGGAAAAAAAAACCAAGACAGAGCTTCAACAATCATGTGACTTGTTTGAGAAATATCCTTGAACTGAATATGTGTGTTGGGATAATGGCATACTGGAAAGCAAACTCTGTTTGCAGAATAGCTATTTTTCCTGTTGCTGTGATAAGACCTCTGACAAAAGAAGCTTAAGGGTTGGTTTTGACTCACAGATTAGTGATACTGTCCATCATGGTGGGGAGACCAGGGCAGCAGGGGCACCAGGCTACTGATCACATTGTTTCTGTAGTTAAGTATCAGAGGAGCGAGTGCTGCTTCTCAGATCACTTTCTCGTTGTTTTTTTTTTTAATGAATGAGGGACCCCAGTCAAAGAGAAGGTGCCATCCGCACTTTAGGGGGCTCGACTCTCCTCCATCAGCAACACCCTTTCAGCTGGGCATAGTGTCACATACCTTCATCTCAGCACTTGGGAGGCAGAAGCAGGATGTACTCTGAGTTCAAGCCACCTTTGTCTACAGAGTAAGTTTCAGGATAGCCAGGGCTACACAGAAAAACCCTATCTTGAGAAAAGAAAACGGAAAAGGAAATAAGAAACACCCTTTCAGACACACCCAGGGGCGCCTTTCCTTGTGAAATCTCACACTGAGTCAGCAGTAAAGATTAGCCATCATTATCAGTTTCTTATGATAAATTCCAAAAGGAAAAATTAATGAATCAAAGAATATGGGCATCTTTCAATCTTTATAACTTCGAGGCTTGGCTTTTTTGTTGCCTTCCAATAGGACACTATGTTGTAATTCAAAAATGTGGCATTCGAGAGAAAGACAAGACAGAGCTTGGGTGGAGGGGTTTTTATTGGGGGAAAGTAAACGGGAAAAGGTGAGGGGAGAGGGGACAGGAGTAGCAGATAAGAAGAAGGAAGTAGAGAGAAGGAGAAACAGAAAGGCAGGCAAAGAAGCAGAGAGAAAGAGAAAGAGGGAGGGAGAGAGAGAAAGAGAGAGAGAGAGAGAGGAAGATGATAAGTAGACAGGGCCCTTTTAAAAAGGAGCATAGTGAATGCACACGGGTGGTGCTCTTAGTAGCTACAGCTGAGGACCTATCTTGTCAGAACCCCAAGGACAGGCCAGTACACAATATCCCAATAAGTACATCCAGCTAAAGATTTCTCAACCAAAACCAAGTTATATGCTGACTGATGCTCTTAGTTTTATTTCCTGTTTTTGTAATATATATGTGTATATGCTTCTGACAGAAGCATCTTAAGGGAGAAGGGTTTTTTTTTTGGCTCATGATTCTGGGGTACAGTCCATCATCATGGCTGAAAAGCCAAGGCAGCAGGAACTCCACAGTCAACAGGTCACAGTAGCAGGTCAACCCCACAGTCAAAAGCAGAAAGCAAGGAATGAATGCTAGTGCTCTACACACATTCTTCAATTCTTGTGCCATGCAGGATCCTTTGCCTAGGGAATGGTGCCACCCACAGTGGGTGGACCTTCCCACCTCAGTTAATGTAATCAAGATAACCCTTTACAGAAACGCCCACAGGCCAACCTGCTCTAGACAATCTCTCTTTAAGACTGTCTTCCCAGGTGACTATAGATTGTATGAAGTTGACAACTAAAGCTAAGTATCATACTTACACACATTTCCCCCAACCTATTCTGAAGGTTCAGGCTATTTGGGGACCCAGTTCTCTCATGGCTAGGGGGAAATGACAAAGAAATCCAAGGAGAAATACCCACAAACCTGTAAAGTTCCAGCTGGGAATGGCACATTGTTGTTTCTGCTCAGGTTTCATTGCTAAAGAAATCACTTCTCCAAGACTTTTCTCAATGGGATGGGATATAGACTTCACCCTCAAAAGGTTCTAGATCCACAGGAGACTGGCAGTAACAAGAACGTGTCCCTTGACAGCCAATGGGAATTGACTATTTACTGAGCCTGGAGATACTGGAATCTACAGATGTTGATAGCAAATCCCGTAACATTGATGTACCATTGCCTCCTGCCTTATATCTACCATCTCTAGATAACATATAACACCTGATGAGCTTTAGGCAATAATGGTAAGAACACAGCTGTGCATGTTAAGAACAAATGTGTTTTCTCCAAAACATTTGCAAAACACAACTAATTGAATCTCCAGATGAAGAATCCATGGATGGGGAAGCTGACTATATGGACTTTGTACAGAGAACGTGTGGTGTTTTGAATGAGAAAGATCCCATAGGCTTTTATATTTGAATGCTTGGTCAACAGGGAGTGAAACTATTTGAGCAGGATTAGAAGGATAAGGAGGTGTGGCCTTGTTGGAGAAAGGGTGCTTCCTGCCATGATGACCATGGACTAACACTCTGACATTGCAATCAAGTCCTCAATTAAATGATTTCTTCTAATCATCTAAGAGTTGCTTTAGCTGGGTGGACTCCGGAGGCAAAGGCAAGCAGATCTCTGTGAGTTTGAGGCCAGTCTGCTCTACAAAGAGAGTTCCAGGACAGCCAGAACTGTTATGTAGAGAAACCCTGTCTCAAAACAAAGTTGCTTTGATCAGGGTGTCTCTTCACAGCAATAGAACAGCAACAAAGAAAGGAAGAACAGCTAACAACAGAGGACAGTAATAAAAGCAAGCTGGGAGTGGCCATGCTTAGAGGCTGGAACTGAAGCCCTGCCGGCCAGGCTTCAGGCCTCTAGCTCTTTCCATATTCTCACAGGACTGATTACATCTGTGATTGGACCTCTGACCTCACACTCCTTGTCTTTATCTGGGCTTCTGCTGTAGGCAGAACCATCAGAATTCTACCTGTAAAGAGGACCTCTGCATCTTGCCTACAAGGTCTGAACAACACGCTGCCCACGAAACATGGGCTCATGTTCACGTCAACCTCAGAGCCTTTTCTGGATCCTTAAGTGGTTGACCTTTGTCCCCTAGACCTTCAGACATTCATATCTCCTACCATGATCCTTGGCTTTGCCAGCCTCTGCCGCCTCCTCATCACGCCATTGCAAGTTGCCAGCACGCCACCTAGCCAAGGCTAAGAAAGAAAGATGCTCTGCCGGTCAGACCTCCTCCCCAGAGTCACACCTTCAAGGTGGGAATACTGAGCAGTTGCTGCCCTCCAGGATCGGGACTGGCCAAACACAGAGCACACGTCTGCCCTGTCCTTCTGCTTGTCCGTTTTTTTTTTAAGATTTATTTATTTATTATGCACACAGTGTTCTGGCATGCAGGCCAGAAGGGGGCACCAGATCTCATTTACAGATGGTTGTGAACCACCATGTGGTTGCTGGAAATTGAACTCAGGACATCTGGAAGTCTAGCCGGTGCTCTTAAGCTCTGAGCCATCTCTCCAGTCCTCTTGTCCATTATTTGTGGAGTGTTAGGGACAGTCCATATTTGTTAGTTGCAACAGGGTGACCCATGCAAACAAACTCACTGGACTTAGTCTTTGTCCTGGCAGCCAAAGGTATCCAGAGAAAATAAATAAACAAACACAGACGGTCGTAGACTGGTGTGAGAGCATACAACTCTGCTCGCAGCACCTGGGAGGTGGAAGATGCAGGATCACAAATTAGGTCGATAGGCTTAATTCGTAGCATCACAAACAACAACAAAAAATTTGAAATAGACAGATGAATGAATTCTCTGGGTCGTCCCCCAAACAGCAACAACAACCCTCCATAGTCATCTCTGACTACATAGTGAATTCTGGACCAGCCTGGGGTATCAAGAAATAAAGCAATCAAACCAAACAACAAAAACCCTACACAGACACACAGCACAGTTTAAAAGAAGAAAAGAAAGCTAACAACCAAGAATCTAAGAAAACAAACAACAAAAAGCACCTGTCACCTCACTATTGGCCATCCCTAATATTGTTGAATATTTTGCCTCAGACTTTATCCATAAGCTTAATGAAATTTAGACACTCATTTACATAAACTGACATTTAGTTTACTGCCTGGCATCAGTAGGCATTCCTCATAAGCTGGCTTTTAATGGCTCGCTCGTTTTCTAGTCACAGAAAGGATCAGGAGTACCCTACAATTTCTCCAGCCAATCCCCTATGGCTAAGTAGATGGTTTTCATTTTTGGAATGATCACCAATATACTATGAAAACTTTTATGTATTTGTATTGTTGCATAAACACAAGCCTGTGGCTATCCGACTCATAGCAGTGGGAATAGGACACGGTATTTTGTGTTTATAAGAAGCCCAAGAGAATGGCAACTGTTTTCTAGTGTATTTGGAATCTTCGGGAAAAGCCACCTCTCAAGAAAGTATGACACAATGTCTGTAGCCTACATGGGAGCATGTTATAACAATAAAACTTGGATGAATACAAACCCACCATGGGTTTATCAGCCTGGCCCCATAACAAAAAGAAAGTATGCAGACTCGTTTCAACCAAATGTTTCTGGACTTAGAATGGAGTTACATTCCTATGAACCCTTCATAAATTGAAAAGCTAGTTAATTGAAATTGCTCAGGGGGTAAGAGTACTTGCAGTCCAAGCCTGGGGACCTGAGCTTGAACCCCTAGAGCCCATGTAAAGAACCAGGCGTGGATGCATGAGCCCACCTGCAATCCCAGTGCTGTGAGGAATGAAGCTAGGAGAATGCCCGGCGCTTGCTAGCTGCCAGCCCAGCTCTGGGTTCAGTGAGAGACCTAAATCGTCTGTCTACTAAGTTGGCGTGCTCTTGCATTCAGTTAATGCAGCCATGCTAAACATTGAGGTAACATCTACATCCCCAGACTGGGTGGTTTGCGGTTTTTCAACTCAGGAGCTGAAACTAGGAGCTGGTGGCCCCCAGGGTTCTTCCTACAGGTTGTAAAGCAAGAAGCCTGCTTTGTGGGGACCCTGGTGCTGCTAGAGAGATAAAAGCAGAACAGGGGGCAGCAGCTTCTGTTACTGCCCCCCACCCTTTTGGTCTAGCCTGCCCTCATGGGACATTTCCTGGATATTGAACCCCTTTCTCTTTTTGATTGGTGTGAGCAATCTTTGCAAACTGCTCGCTCTAAACCATCCTGGGCTATTGCAACCTCATCGTTTTCTCTTAGTGAAAGCACTTAACTCCCAATATTACCAACACTTTCCTAGAAGCTAATTAGAGAATTCAAAGATTTGAAAACCGTTTTCCCCAACAGCTGTGCATTTGGGGAAAATGTGGCATGACCCAGTTCCGGGTTTTCAGTAAAACTTGATGTAAATCAGCTCCTTGTGATGAAGTCACCTTCTTCTGCCTCCATCTTTGGGCTGCCTATAAAAATGCAGGCTATCTGGTCAGTTTCAGACAAACAGCAAATTACTTTTTGCAATCTGAGTTTGTCCCTAATATGTTATTCCTCTTCCTCTCCCGAGTGAAGAATCATTGCCTCGGGTTAGAACCACCTTCGTACAGAGACCACACCCACTGGAAGCTTCCCAGAAGGGCTGGTGTAGAGATCAGAATTGGCAGCCAGACAAAACAGCCATTCATTTGTCTCTCTGTAAAGACAGGATAATTCTCACTGTATCAGAAACTAGAATTCCAGTGGATTTAGCTTGAAGGTCTAATTGGGTTTATTAGGATCTGCAGTTCTGGTGGTACCCCAAATCCGGGACTGAGGGCTTAGCTGGCAGACTGTTTTTGTAACACTGCAGTGTTAATTAACATCAGATGGTCCTGACTACCTCCTCACAAGACCCAGTCCTCAGGGATGAGCCTGTGAGCACACTAGCAAAAACTGACCTATGTTGTTTGTCTGACATCTCTTTACACGCCTAGATTGGTTGGGTGGCAGGAAGGTTTGACATGAGTGACTCTGTTTTGGTTTTGATCTTTGGAGGCTTGTACCTGAAGTTCTGTCTGAAACAATGACCTCCCCCAAATCTGATTTAAGGTGTATAGGCTCCCTTCTCCAGGGTTGGGGCAGGAGCATTTCTAGAGTGGTTCTTTCTTCCCCAGATTCCTGGGGAAGGAGATATGCAGTGGCCAGGAAGAAGGGAAACAGAGGAGGAGAGAGCAAGGGTACTGATTCTCTGTCAGCCTCTAAAGCTTAAGTAGATACCTCACCCACTGAAGCTTCTCTTTCCCTAGGTGTCTGAGGCAGAAGCAGCTCACACATTCACAGGTACTTAGGACCTGTAGCCTGGAGGAGGGAGGCTGCTGGCAAGGACAAAGGCAGCAGGATACTGTGCAGCCTGAGTCTCAGAAACCTCGGGTTGGGCGAAGCCGCTGTTCTTCACTTAGCACTGAAGAAAAGAACTTCAAGACGAATCAAAGTGTGAAGTAAAGTTGTTTATTAGAAAAGTGTTTTCATGTGGATTTAAGTATGGGCTGGGGTGGTGAAGAATTAAGGAAAGGACAGCTATGTACATCCAAGGGTGGAGTGAAGTATGGGTTTCCTGAGAAAGAGTCACATTTAAGTGTCTTATACCCCCCCCCCGTGTGTGTCTGTGTCTGTGTGTGTGAGTGTGTGTGTGTGTGTGTGTGTGTGTGTCTGTGTCTGTGTGTCTCCAGAAATCCTAGGCAAATAGACAGACACACAGATGGAAGATTAGAGGATTACAACTTTGAGGCCAGCCTGTGCTACACAGTAAGATGCCCCCCACACACACACAAAATGCTGGTAGTCTTACATTTACCTAAAGATCTTTCACTAATGGACTGGTAGGTTAAACACCTAGGTCATAAAAAACTCTTTTGATCAAGAGTTCGTTCTTAATGTTTTGTTTTTGCTCAATTTCCCGTTGTTTCTTTGAGAATTCCTTACAGTGTGCTTTGACCAAATTCATCCTCCACCCCAACTCCTCAAAGATCCATGCCCCACCCTGTCCCTGCCCACCCTCCTCTTTGTTCTCTTTTTCTTTTCTTTTTTAAACCCATCAAGTCCAATTTGTACTGCCCTATACTCTCTCTCTCTCTCTCTCTCTCTCTCTCTCTCTCTCTCTCTCTCTCTCTCTCTCACACACACACACACACACACAAATGCACACCCTTGGGTCATTCAGTCTCTAAAGTCTACTTCCATTGTGGTTCAGTGATCCAAAATTACACACAGATCTCTTGTCTATTTTTGTACAAGATTATATAAATTATATAATGGAATCATTTAGCTTCTTGGGAAGGAAGATCTTGGTATTGCTTATGTTTCCCTGGGGCATGGGAGGAGAACCAATATAAATTTATATTTGTGTGTGTGTGTGTGTGTGTGTGTTTTATCAAAACTTAACCAGAAATATCAGTGTGCTTGCATTAGGGGCTTTTTCTCAATGGATCACCCCCACCTGTATTAATTGCATACCTCACACAGAGATATTAAGAATGCTAGGTAATTCCATCTCTCTGTGGTTATCAGGGCTGCCCTCTACCTTTGTAGAAAGTATCATCAACCCTATGTGAATGCAGGACAGGGAGTAACTAGAGATCAGTCGTGAGGGATTGGGAGACCAGAGCAGCTTTCCAAGCAGGCTTGTAAGGCTTGATCAGCAAGCACTGTGGCTGGCCACCCATCTGATAGTGTTGATGCTGAATTCGGGGAAGAGCATTCGCAGTCCTCAGATGCCAGAGATGGAGAAGAGGTGAGAGGTCAGATACCTGCCGGGGAGTTCAGCTCTGAGATGGCCATCTGGGTGACTGTGAGCATGTGCAGAATGGCTTTGGTTTCGTGCTTATGCTAGGATGCAGGGAAAGAATGTGTTCTTTGTTCTCTGTACTATCTCAGCTGTCTTACAGGAACCTGTAAGGAACACCTTTCTCATCTTGTAGACCCAGTGAGGAAGGTAAAATGGAAGACTCTGGTTCTGTTCCCCAAATGCCCAAATGCTCTTAGCAGTAGGATCCTAAAAGCAACAGGCCCACTTCTGCCAGGCAGGAGCGCCCCGCTAGTAGAGATTTAACCAGAAATTACGAATGCAGACCACTGATTGTGCCCCTGGTGGCTCCAGCCAGAAACAATTATCTGCTTGGCTCATTAAGACAAGTGACAAATGGCTAATTGTCTCTACAATTAGGCAAGAGCTGGTTCAGTTGCTTGTGACTGTGTACCGGGGACTTTGAAGACAGACTGGCAATGACAGAAAAGAAATTCAAATTCAGATGTAGAGAGATGGGCTGTCTTTTCAGTTTGGGTTCTCTTTCTTTATGAAGGGAATAGGAGGGGGTGAGAGGGGTGAATAAAGACGGTTGCCCAAGTGAGCCTGTGCTATGCCAGAGTGACCTTACATTATTCTCTCTTTCAAGCCCTGCCGTTCATGGCAAGAGAAAACGCAGAGTCATGAGGATGTGTGATTGGCTAAGACAAAAGCCACTTGTGTGTGTGTGTGTGTGTGTGTGTGTGTGTGTGTGTGTGTGTGTGTGTGTGTGTAGCCCTAAGGAGGTGAAGTCTATGTTCCTGGCCCTTCTGGAAATTTCCTGAGGCCTGCTGTGGGTAACTGAGACCCAGGGCCAGCACTCGGTCTTGCTAGATTGGTATGAACACAAGGCAGTGAGGGGGTTTAGGTGTGTGCTTTCCGTCTTAGTCTGGGATTCAGTGGCAATGTGTCGTTACCTGGTGTTAGTTTATAAGCATCAAAGATGTGTTTTCTACACTTCTAGTGGCCAGGAGGTCTGATGTTAAGGAGTCAGCAATTCTGTGCCTGGTGAGGGTTTCCTCTCTCTGCTCCAAAATTCCAAAATGGTATCTTCCATGTGTTCTCACATGGCAGAAGGGACAGACAGGTTTCTGTCACTACTTTCATCGGGTTTTGGAGCCCAGGTGACCTGACTACCTTCTAGAGGCCTTGCTCATACTCAGGCTGGACAGCCATGGGGAAAGAGGAAACCAAAGGGCCGCCAGAGGCTGTGAAACGGAGCTGTGTTATGTAGGACCACCCCAAACTAGCATGGCCAACCCAGACGACCCCTGACCCGCTTTGCTCCATTACAATGGTACCTCCACATCCTGAGCCTCGTACAACTGCCTCTCCTATCATGCATCTGTCTGTCCGACACCATGACACAGCCAGAAAACCTCCTGAGAACAGAAAAGGGGGAGTGGCCCTATTCTAGAAATACAACACAGCCCATTCCTGGAATTCTCTATGCCCCCCAATTCATGAGTAATCTCCTTTAAACTTTGCCCTTTAAACCTACTCCCTCAAATCTAGTAGCTGGGACTCTCCTTCAAGAACACTGTATCTGCCCTGGCTGTGCACAGTGGTTCTCTTAAGTATCTCTCACTCTTAACACCAGCATTAACCCTATGTTAATACCTTCTGTTAAATTGCTGGGCATAGCTGTAATTTTGGCACTTTCAGGATAGAGGCAGGAAGATCAAAAGTTTGAGCTAATCTCTGACTACATATCAAGTTCAAGGCCAGCTTGAGCTACTTTAGGTCCTGCCTCAAAATGAAAACAAAACAACCACAACTATAAACTCTAGTTGTGCTTCAAAAGGACTTGTCCTAAAATCTTTTCTGTGGTATAGAGTAAAGGCCACATCTTTACCCAAATAGAAGTTTCTGGAAAGAACTGGGGCTGCATCAAGCTCTGTGTCCTGCTTCTGGTGACAACAGAGGGTATTAGACTTCATCAGGAATTCATCAGAAATACAAACATTCAACCATGGCCCTTTCCTCTAACTCTTACTGCGAAAACTTGGGTGTTGGCCCAGACTCTGTTTCCTGTGATGGTATTGAGCTTCATTCTGCTCCTGGTTCCCCTGATTTCCTGAGGTCGTTGCTATATCAAGTCTATATCCGGTGGTGACACCCAAGGGCCCTGCAGCTTTTATGCAGAGAGGGTGGGCCCACTGTCAAGGGCAGCAGGTGGAGGCCAGCCCTCTTGCTTTTGAAGAGATGCGCTTGACAGCAGGCATGGGAAATGAAGGGATGATAGTAAAAACAAACATGAAGGGAGAAATAATAAGATACTTTCGAGAGAGACAGGGCGACAAAAAGACAGAGAGAGAGAACTCTGTTTCAGCTGTTGGGAGAGGCCCCTGGCTCTTACTGACCTCTTAGAGAATTCCATCTCCAGGCCTCAGATCTGATTGACATAATACATAAGGATGGGTGGTGGTGGAAATAGTGATTATGCGCCAAGTGTTTACATTATAGGAAATAGGTACTTGAGTGATCTGGTTATGCCTACTACTACAGAAGTTTACGGCAGCAGTCATTTAGACTACTCTTGTGTCTACTTTAAGCCTCATAAATGTAGATGGAATTTAAGTGTGCTGGTTTCCCCATACTCCAGCCCAGGAGACCTGACAAAGATGTTGTCCCCTGTCAGATCTCCTGGAGCTGGAGTGACATTGAGTTGTGAGATGCACAACGTGGATGCTGGGAGTGGATCTTGAGTCATCTGGTCTAGAAGAACAGGAGGCACACTTAGCTGCTGAGCATCTGTCTAGCACCTATGTCATTTTTATATTCAGGAAATACTGACCAAATTGGAACCTGAAGAATGGTTTAATTTGGTTTTTTGGTTGGTTGGTTTTTGGTTTTTTTGAGACAAGGTTTCTCTGTGTAACAGCTCTGGTTGTCCTAAAACTTGCTCTGTAGACCAGGCTAGCCTCAAACTCACAGAGATCCACATGTCTCTGCCTCCCAGTTGCTGAGAGCAAAGGTGTGTGTCACCACCACCTGGCATGCTTCTATAAAAAAACTTTTTATAAGGTGATGCCATTTGCAATCATTTGAAAACTAGCTTTCTCTTTTATTGCTTGGAAGGCATCTTGGATAATCCAGATATCACTTCCTTTTATCAGAGGATGCCCCCAAACTCTGTGAAGGACAGTTGCCCAATGTTTGGTGTTGGGGTTTTTCCATTCTGAAAAAAAAAACAAAACAAGAAAAAAAACATGATGATAGACAGGCACAAGGAGGGAAGGTGTGTATTGTGTCATTAGCGGTGACTCTCTGGGTTTTTTAGGGTGTTCACCTATGTGCTTGAACTGGTGGGTTTAGGGTGGTGACCACATGTGCCTGAGCTGATGTGCTTTGCAGGTACATTGCCAAAAATGACACCTGCTTTGACTACAGGCTGGATGTATGGGGTCCTTCCTGTGGAGTGCTGCTTGGGAAAGCAGTTAGGGAACAATCCTGACCAGCCTTTTCAACTGTTCTCCAGTAGGGACCGAAGGACAGTGTTAGAGTATGATTTGGTGTGATAAAATGAATGTTTATCCCTGTTAGGGCCTTTTCTAGGGCTGGTGTGTGTGTGTGTGTGTGTGTGTGTGTGTGTGTGTACTCCATTTGAATTCCTCCCATGAGCTAGGCCTTTGTCCTTGGCACTTGGGAAAGTGAGAGACCACCCTTTATAGTCTTGACTGGATATTCTGTGAGTTCTTTTGGTTTGGGAGTTTTGTTTGTTTATTTTTAGTGTGGTTTTGTTTGTTTGTTTCTTGAAAAAAAAAAGAAAGAAAGGGAAAGAAAAGAAACCTCAGCATGGTGGCGCACACCTTTAATCCCAGAATTTGGGAGGCAGAGGCAGGCTGGTCTCCATGGGTGCAAGGCCAGCCTGGTCTATAGAGAGTTCTAGGACAACCAGAGGTACATAGTGAGACCTTGTCTCAAAAACAAAACGAAACAAACAAACAAACAAAAAACAGAACAAAGCAACAACTAAAAAGAAACCACAGATACCTATGATCAAAACAACAACAAAAAAAGCATAAAGGATACAAAGACACAGACCTTTTAAAGCAGATGAAAAATTATAAAAGCTACAAACACCACAAAGGGTGCAAAGACACAAAGTATGTAAATAGATTAAAAATAACACTAAGGATAAAAGTGCCAGAATTTGATGAGAATCAACTCTTCTTGTGGCTTGACAGCAGATTCCTTTCTCTCAGATCTCTTCAATGGCTTTCTGTCCATCTGCCTTGCAAACCTCCCTCTTGGCTGAAGCAAACGAAATTATAAGATATGATGTCTTCTCAGTCAGGTAAGTGCTATTTTATTTGCATTTATTGACAGGAACCAGGCACAGATGTATTAAATAACCTTGTTCCTTTATAAATGCTAGAATTCTATCCCAGGTCTTTGATGTCAATGTTTATACACAGTATTGGTTCATGACAATCATAACCTTCTTATATGTTTTTAAAACAGGGCTCATGTTTCGTTTATTTTACCACCAATTTTAATAGATATTTTATTGATTCTTTGAGAATTTCATACAAGGTACTGTGATCATATTCATCTTCAACTCCTCTAACTATTCCAAAAGCTCCTCTCAGCTCCAGACACCCCCAGCATCGTGCCCTCTTTTTTTTTTTTCTTTTTGGTCTTTCAAGACAGGCTTTCTTTGTGGCTTTGGAGGCAGTCCTGGAACTAGCTCTTGTAGATCAGCCTGGTCTCGAACTCACAGAGATCCGCCTGCCTCTGCCCCCCCAACCCCCCACCCCCGTGCTGGGATTAAAGGTGTGGCCACCACCGCCTGGCTTTATTTATTTTTTTCAATAACCCACCGAGTCCAGTTTGTGCTACTCATATATTCCAGAGTGTGGGGCCATTGGATGGAGTGTGGTTAGCCTACAAGGAGCCACAACCTTAAAGAAAAGAGTGATTCTCCCTCCCCCAGAAGCCATCAACTGTCAATAGCACTTTAGTTGGGAGTTGGGGGTGGGGATTGTGAGTCCCTGTCTTCTCCATGCTGGAATGCTAACTGGCTTGTCTTGGTCAGGTCTGGTGTAGGCAACCACAGCTGCAGCAAGTTCATGAGTGCCGTGGTCCTTTCACACATAGAAGACACTGTTTTTTGCTTTGGATATCCCCAACCTCTGACTCTTAAAATCCTTCTGCCCACTCTTCCACAGAGGTCCTTGTGCCTTCAGGAAGGGGTGATGTAGATGTTCCATTTGTAGTTGAGCACTCCAATAATACTTATTCTTAGTACTATGATCAGGTCTGAGTTCCAATGTTAACCATAGTCCATTGCGCAAAAGAAACTTCTCCAATGAGGTCTGAGAGCTTCTATCGGAAGAGTAGTCTGTTCACCTCTGGGGCCAAATTGCCTAATGACAGCATGAACACTGTAGGATGGAAATGAAGTGGCATGAGTCAAGCCCTAGCCATTAATCAGTCAATCCAGGAAGTTGTGAAGATGACCTCACTCTCACGCTAGATAACAACGCCTATCAGAACTAGTCTTATACAGAGGCTACCTTACACAGAAATGCTTCTGCAAGAGCATATAACCAACAAGTGCCTATTAGCCTTGGACTAATGCCAGCCTTTTACTGAACCTTGTAGCCAAGGATTATTTCAAACCATCCATGTGATCCTTCTTGTTTTGCCTCAAGAAAAACCTCCTCTTGCCTCCTCCTCTTTAGATGTTCTCACAGTTTGTTCCAACATGGGTAATCTCTTTGCAGTCCTGTTCCCACATGATTGGAGTCCCTGTGTGTGTGTGTGTGTGTGTGTGTGTGTGTGTGTGTGTGTGTGTGTGTGTGTCTGTCTGTCTGTCTGTCTCTGTCTCTCTCTGTATGTGTATGTGTCTGTCTGTCTCTTTCTCTCTGTATGTGTATATGTCTCTCTCTCTCTCTCTTTCTGTGCATGCTTGTGTGTGTGTGTGTCTGTCTGTCTCTCTGTATGTGTGTGTGTCTGTCTCTTTCTCTCTATATGTGTATATGTCTCTCTCTCTCTCTGTGCATGCTTGTGTGTGTGTGTGTGTGTGTGTGTGTCTGTCTGTCTCTCTGTATGTGTATGTGTCTGTCTGCCTTTTTCTCTCTGTATGTGTTATGTGTGTCTGTCTGTCTCTCTCTTTCTGTGCATGTGTGTGTGTGTCTGTCTGTCTGTCTGTGCCTCTCTCTCTGTATGTGTATGTGTCTGTCTGTCTCTTTCTCTCTGTATGTGTATATGTGTGTCTGTCTGTCTCTTTCTGTGCATGTGTGTGTGTGTGTGTCTGTCTGTCTGTCTGTGCCTCTCTCTCTGTATGTGTATGTGTCTGTCTGTCTCTTTCTCTCTGTATGTGTATATGTGTGTCTGTCTGTCTCTTTCTGTGCATGCGTGTGTGTATGTGTGTGTGTCTGTCTGTCTGTCTCTCTTTGTATGTATATGTGTGTGTGTGTATCTGTCTATAACTTACTTAGTTTGACAACAACAACCAATTCAGCTAACATATAGAAGAGCAGACTGGGAACCAAGTGGGTCTTGGAAGATTTATTTGAAAGCCAGCCTTACACCTCTAGTTATGAGTCACACGAGTCTTTAGAAGACAAGGAGGGGAACTGGTCATTCAGCAGAGGAGGTTGTAGGAAGTGAGTCCCACTAAACTCTCCTTGCCAGTGTGCATGGGACAGAGCAACTTCCCCAATGCTGACCAGCTGTGGGCAGGTGGAGGGTTGTGAGACTCCTGGCCCTGTGCTTCACCTGCTGAAGGAGAACACTGGCCTCATCCCCCTGGGTCTTCAGCTGTTGCTGGGGATGGCCCACCAGTGCCTCCAGCATCCTGGGACTGTCTTGCTTCCCATTCTGTGTTTCTTCAGAGCACCCAGCATCTCCTGGTTTTTCAAAAAGTGGGAACTTTATCTACTAAGTCTAAAACCAGATTTTCCATCTTAGTCTGGTGGCAACTAACTACTAAATTTCTGTTGTAACTGGCACTATTTTATCATCATTTTAAATGACTGCCTAGAATTCCGATGCATAAAACCTTTCCTCCATTATTTCACTTTTCATTCCTGTTTTTCCCCGTATCAATACCATTGTTGTTATTCAATACTTCTCTGAAAGTTATGGTTGGGTGGTAGTGGTGCATGCCTTTAATCCTAGCAGAGGTAGGTGGATCACCGTGAGTTCAAGGTCAGCTTGGTCTACAGAGTGAGTTTCCAGACAGCTAGAGCTGCAAGGAGAGACCCTGTGTCAGGGAGAAGAAAAAAAAAAGTAAAGAAAGTTATAGCCAATCAACAACAAGATGTAATTCCAGAAGGGAAGTAGAAATTAGCATTTGTCACAGCTGTGATATTAGTGACCAAACTGAACTATGAGAATTAGCAAGAGTAGCAGAATATACAGCATATATTTACATATATGTGGACACATTTAAATGTTAGGTTACAATACATTTTTACTGTGTGGCAATGATCATCTAAAATATTATCTAAAGAGCAATAAAGTTGGGATTGGAAAGATGACTTGGTGGTTAAGAGCAACAAAATTGTAGCTATGTAAGGTATCCTGAACTCAAAACATGTCTCATAGGAACAAAAGTCTTTGCTGAGGGGCAGGAAAAGATTTGGATTTTATGAAATTGCCTGCTATCCTTTTCAGTACTGCTACTCCCAAACTTTCCGTGGGATTCTTTTCTGGAGCTTTGAAGATAACTTTAAAAATCATCTAAAAAAGTCAGAGAGACTGACTCCAAAGTACCTGTCCCCAGCACTGTGTTCAATCAAGGGAGGATGTGGTCCTGTCCACATAGGCTCAGAGACAGGTGAGAGAAGGAGGACAGAATGTTCCAGATGGAAGCAGGGATGTAGAGCAATGGAGAACGTGGCTAAAGACAGACCCAAGAACCAGGAAAAATGGCAAATGAGCAGAGGTCTCAAGCCTCAAGCTTCAGTTCCATTTTCCCATCAGGCCCCTCCGAGGTCACTCTCTCGTTCTCTGTAGAACACGGTGATTTGCACCTTGGTCTTTGCCTCCCAAACTGTTCAGGTTCAACCCTGAACCTGCCAGCAAGGAGGCAGGTAACCCTGGATGGATTTCTCAGTGTGGCAGTTTTCATGTTTCTATATTCTATAAAATACACAACTTCTAATTCACCTTGCTAGGTCCAAACTGAACAACTATGAGAGAATAAACAATTGATATTTGCAGAGTATTTTTCCTGGACCCAGAAAGAATCATGTAAGAAATAATAATTACCTCCTGTTATTTCTTTTTACATAGTCTTATGTAGCCCAGGTTGGCCTCAGAGTCACTTATGTAATAGAAAAAGATAATACACCCCTGTTAACCCTCCTGCCTCCACCTCCCAAGTGTTAGGATTACAAGTGTGCATCACTATGCATGGCCTGTTGTAGTTTTTCTTGAGAAAAGAAGAAGAAAGCGGACATTTTACCTTGTAGGTGCCACCCCTTTCCTTCTGTGACATTGCAAGCCTAAGGTGGTCAGGGACAAGAGGAGCTACTTTGTATTTTTCTTGCCCCTGTTCATTTTCAAAGATGTCAACCTCTTTATGAATTCACCCCAACAGTTGCACTTGTCCTGTGTGACTGACAGGTGGGTGCGGCACACTGTTAGCAGGAGGGACTGTGTGGACTCTTGCTGTCTTGTGTTGTCTCTGCCTTCCCTGTGTTCCACATTAGAAGAAGTCTACTGTCTGAAAATACGTGTATCAACATGGCACCAGCAGCAAAGACTCGGAAGATCCAGGAGTTTGGAGGTTAGAGAAATTTTCCAGGTGTGTGCCCAAGACAAATTGTAACTGGGTTCTGGACCTGCAACATTCCAACCTCTGCTCAATCACTGATGCTCTCATCAGTCAATCAACCTTGGAGATGCTGCTTTCTTTTTAGGAACTTTTGTTCCCATAGTGCTGAGGGCCCAGAGGATGTATGGCTCTAACACCTTCTGACTCCGCTGAGGTTCCTGATGACATCACGTCTTGGGGATGGTGCCATGACTGGAACCAGCGAGATGGGTTGGGACACATGGTGAGACAGGATGTCAGGGAGTCCTGCTCATCTTAAGAATTCTCTCTGGTCTTTTTTTCACTTTATTCTTAGGTGGCTGGAGAAATGGTTCAACCATTAAAAGCACTGGCTGCTCTTCCCAAGGACCCATGTTTGAGTCCCAGTATCCACATGGCAGCTCACAACAGTCTGCAGCGACAGTTCCAGAGGATCCAACACTCTTGGCTTCCATGGGTACCGAAATACACATGGTGCAGATTCGTACATGCAGGCAAAGCACTGATATGCCATAAAATAAAAGTAAATAAACATTTTTTAAAATGTATTTCTATTTATGTGTGTGTGTGTATGCTACATGCAGATGGATGCCCAAAAGCACCAGAAAAGGGAGTTGTATCCCTCAGAGCTGGAGTTACAGGTAGTGACTGTGAGCTGCCTGATATGGATGCTGGGAAGAAATTCTGGTCCTCTGGAAGAGCAGAAAGTGCTCTTAACCGCTGAGCCCCCCCCACTGCTCCAGTCCATTGGCACTAGGTCTTAGTGTTAACGGTAGGCGGTGCAAGTGACCAGTGTCTAAGACTCTGGTGGTATAAAGAAACAGGCACAGGAGCATGGAATCACTCCCAAGAAACATCCAGTGGGTTTTCTATGCATCCCTGTGTTTCCCTGTGCATCCCTTTGGCTGTTCCTTCTCAGAACCCGTGGCCAAGCCCTCCCCCCTGTTATCCTCCTGGTGGTCCATCTCCCATGCCTTCCTTTCGCTCTTGTCCTTTTATGGGGACACAGGACAGCCTCAGCACAGGGACATCAGAAGCTGCTCAACACATTCTCAGGATCAGAGCTGGCAGTGTGTGGCTGCTCTGCCTGTCCGAACTCTTTAATCACAGTGCTGCCTCACCCTCAAAAGGCTGAGAGTGACCTTTCCCGAGTCCATCTACATCCCAGGCCCAAGCATAATTAATAGGCGTTCTGTTGTGGGAAACGGGAGACTCCCATTCTGTGGCCACCCTCTCTGGTGTAGCCAGGGTGTAGCTCCCTCTGCTTTGGCATGAGATCCAGATACCAGCCTCAGCCACTGCCCCACCTGGAGCTCTACATCCCAGCCCTAAATTGTCCTTTCTGTCTCTACTTTGTGTGGCGTGAGGAGCTCCTGAAGGGAAAACATGGCCCGGGTATTGGAAGGGCTGGGCCACAACACAGCCAAGGCTTGACTAGAGTGGTTCATCTGTCCAGTCATCCAGGGAGCAGGACACATAGGTATGCTGTGGGCAGAGCTACCCAGGGTGACAATGGATATTTTAGAGTTTCCTTTCTGGGCAGTCATTTATAAAACACAAGTGATTCCCTGGCCTAGCTTGAGTCTATCTACAGGCTTGGGGTTATGGTTTTCTCTTTTCATCCTTCTTGTCCTGAGAAAACTGTGCCATCACCCCACTTTAGAGATGAGGGAGCGAGGATACGAAGAGTTAGTAGTTCATCCTCACGGTACTACTGCCGTGGACCTAGTACCAGTGAACTGGAACAGAGCAGAAATGCAGGACCAAGTCTGAAGCCCATCCTACCTCAGTCTTCCTGCTTTCCAATGGCTTCTCCGGTAACCAGGCCCTTTGAGGGTTCACACTTCCCTTCCCTAGAACCAATCTCCCATCATAAGGCCCTATGCTCCTCTCAGGACATGGAGACAGTGTCCGGCCTTGATTTTTCATTGACCCCATACGCACATCAATCAAAGTCCTACGGATTTCCCTCCAGCTCTGCCTCAGGGCTGGATATGAAACAGGGGACATATGCCTCATGGCTGTGGGGAAGTGCCAGGCCATCAATCAGGTGACGCTTGTCTGCTGCCAGGGTAAATAGGAGTCCTATGCCCCAGGAGCTGACTGCCAAGGTGAATGAGTTAATGAGCACTGGCTGCTGAGCCATCCAGGTCCCTACTGGGTAGGGAGGAATTAGGGAAACAGGAGTCTGGGGTCTGATTCAGAAGCCAGTAAGGCAGAGAGCTAAAGGGGGGTGTCCTCTTCTTTGGTGTCACATGGCTGTAGGGACTTAAATCAGAAGAGAGGGTATGTAGTGTTATTTCATTTCAGGTGTTTTCAGGAAGATAATGGCAGCCCAGTGCCTGCAATATCTGAGGTAGCTCTTCAAGCTCACCTGTTTCTGGAAGTGAATTCCAGAGAGGCTGAGCAAAAAATGTGTATGAGGGGCCAGAGAGATGGTTCAGTGGGTAAAGGCACTTGCCACCAGGCCTGGCAACCTTAATTCCATCCCTGGAAAATACACACACACACACACACACACACACACACACACACACACACACACACACTAAATCACTGTAAAACTTTTTTTCTTTAAGGAAATTGGATGAGTCAGGCATGGTAACCCTCCAGCACCTGTAATCTCAGCAATTTCCACAGCCTCAGAACCTCTCAAGGGCTGTGAGTGATCTGATTGTTGAGTAAAAGACCAGATCTTGCTAAATACAGTAGCTCAAGCCTATAACCCCAGCACTCCAATGGCTAAGGTAAGAGTTTAAGGTCAACTAAGGCTACAGAGTGAGATTCAGGCCAGTCTGAGTTGGAGACCCTGCAAAAAATAAAATACCATAGTTGATTTTCCCTCTCTCACTCCTTCCCTTCCTTTCCTCTTTCCTTCTTTCTGTACCATGCCCCCCTCCTCCACCCTTGTGTGTAGAAGTCAAAGGAAACCTTTCAGGATCAATTCTCTAATTTCACATGTGGGTTGTGGGGATTGAACTCAGGTTGTCAGTCTTGGCAGCAGTCACCATTACCCACTGAGCCATCTTGACCACCCCAGTCCTAGGCATGAATGTTATGGCAACCACGGATGCTCAAGGGGAGCATTGCAGATGTGTCATTTTATGTTACTGAAACAAGGACTTACTCTGTCCAGGCCATCCTTGAGCTCCTGATCCTCCTGCCCCTACCTGCCAAGTGCTGGGATTTCTGCCTGACTTGGTTGGATTCTGATGAGATTCTTGGGAACTTTTTGCCTTGACATCTCTCCTTCCTTCATGTTGGTGTTTGATGGATGTCACAATGTATTGAGACGATGGCATAGTTCACATGTGGAACAATCCCAACTCCCGTGTAAACATTTGGGGCCATTTCATTGTTCCGAAATTCAAAAGACAAGAGAGGAAAACCACTTCATTGGCTAACTTCACGATGATGGAACCCCACATTTATCCTCTTACAATTAAAATAGCACATGGGGACTGAGCTGTGAAGGGTCCCCTTTCCTGCCATAGTTAATTGTTTTCTCACTTTGTCATGAACTTCATTGTTCCCTTGGAAGATTCGAAATGCTTACAGAACACACCATTTAGCTTCTATCTACAGACACAAAATCCAGCCAAATGCACCAATATTTGCTGGGAAACCAGAATTTAACAGATGGTTGTCTGCATTCTCAGTAAGGCACATGGCCTCCAATGCTCATGAACAAGTGGCAGAACAGTAAGAACAATAAGATTGTCACAGACTCGTGGTTACCAAACAGTTAAAAATCCCTCACAGTGGAAGGGCTCACCCATCAACTGCCTGTCCTCTCTCTTCCTGGGGGAGACGTCTGGGTGTGATTGGGATGGGGTATGGGATGGGGATACAGAATGGGGTAGAGGGTAGAGGTATGCGATGGGAGTAGGGTTCTGGCAGTGCTTGGCCAGGAAGTCCAGGAACAGCAGAAGCAGCCTGAGGACTTGCCTCCAACCCCAGGGATCTTTATGTTGCTCAGAGCATGACCCTGTCACTTCCCTGCTGGAGCCACACTATGCTATGACACTCAGCACAAATAAGAAATGATGGCAGAACCTCCATCCTTCACTGTCTCTAATCTTCTAGGTCTTCAAACTAGCCCAGTTTCTTAGCCTCGGGGTTTTTGCATGCCTTCTGAGAAAGTGGATGTCATCCGAAAGCTGGCAAGTCCCCAAATGTACAGAAGCCTCCATATCCTCTGAACAGGCTCCTGAATTTGAGTGAGCATCAGAGGCTGACTGACCAGTGGCTACAAGGTCTTTCTGCTTACTCTCCAGCCCACTGACTCAGCCCAGGCTACAGTCATCCCATGGAGACTGCAAAGGTCCCGGTGGCCATCCTTGGAAACCTTGCTCCTTCTTTTCTCAAGCCTCACTTACACATCCTGTCCTGCCCACTCCTGACCTCTGATAACCACCCCCTTACCTGTCCCACTCCTGACCTCTGATAACCACCCCCTTACCCTGTCCCACTCCTGACCTCTGATAACCACCCCCTTACCCTGTCCCACTCCTGACCTCTGATTACCACCCCCTTACCCTGTCCCACTCCTGACCTCTGATAACCACCCCCTTACCCTGTCTACTCTTCTCATCATCTGTCACTCAACACCTCTCACTGCCACAGCAGGGACAGGTGACCCACAGGCTCAGGAGCTGTCCTTTCTTATGCAAAGCTCAGCTCTTATTTCTAGCTCATGCTACTTCTTTGAACAAAAAACTTAAATCCCTGTGTGCCTCGATTTTCTTGAATGCAAGATGGAGGCCCTAATAGGAACTCCTAGTTTCAAGGTCATGATGAGCACTGTGAGTGGTGCCAGTCGGGAGGGGACTATTCCAGAAATAAATGTTACTGTACCTCAGTCTAAGAGTTTGGAGGGTGGTCCTCTCTCCTGATAAGCCTGGGCTCACACGTCATCTCTGTTTGGAGTTTCCTCTGCAGCAGCAGGCATAATGGACTGGAAGTGCACATACTGGATCTAATTTCTCCAGCTTCTAGTGAGTAGCTGAGTTCTGCTTTGTTGCTTGCTTTTGTTTTTTGAGACATGATTTCTCTGTGTAGCAGCCCTGGCTGTCCTGTAGACCAGGTGGCCCTGAATGCATGGAGATTCACCTGCCTCTCTGTCCCAAGTGCTGGGATTAAAAATGTGCACCACCATGACCAGCTGAGTAGCTGAACTCTAAATCTGTTTCCATGACCCCACAGTAGTTCTCAACCTGTGCACCTCCACCCCTTTGACAAACCTCTATCTCCAAAAACTATTTGCATTACGGTCCCTAACAGTAGAATCACAGTCATAAAGTAATAGCAATTTTATGGTTGGGGGTCACCATAAGTGGGTCTCAGCATTAGGAAGGTTGAGAATCACTGCTGTAGAGGGCCCAAATGAAATGAGGATTCCTGGGCTTTGAATTCTGTGGTAGGGTTTTATTCATGGATTCAAAGACATACCAAATCTGACAGGGTCTTCATTGGGCGGGGTGAGGGGTGTGGGTGGAGACCTCGGGGAACCCAGGCTGCCAGTTCACTTGTTCGAGAAGAGTTAATTTAACTTTAGACTCCTGAACTAGGAGGAGTCCTGTTGTCTGCATAGGCCACTGCTCTCTCTGCCTGAAATCCATTGGTGATTCAGCATACTGGGATTTTTTTAAACTGCATCATTGTAACTGAGGACCTTGTTATTTATAACTCTGGTTAAAACAGGCCATCATTAGCCAATCCCAGGCTACCTCAATTTCTACTGTGGGGAGGGCTTCTGAGTCCCAGATAAGTCAGTTTATAAAGTGAACTTTTTGAGAAGTTGTACCCATGGAATCTCAGTAATATGGCCACCTAATCAAAATAGTGACAACACCAGCTGACATGCCAGCATGGACAAGGGAAATTTCACTGGACTCCACCCCTAGGTGAAGACCTGTGGACAATTACTGAATGCTGAGAGGAAGAATCAGGCTTTTCCAAGGGCAAATCCCCCCTCCCATAGGCTGTCCAATCCCAAAGGGTCAGCCTTAAACACATATATGCACTTGGCAGGGTGGTGTGTGTGTGTGTGTGTGTATGTTAGGTATGCATTAATAATTATATAAAAGAGGTTATGAATTATAGAAGGAGTGGAGTGGACATGGGAGAAGTTGCAGGGGGTGGGAATGATGTAAAACAGTGTATTCATTATGAAATTCAGGAAAAAATATTTAATTTAAATTTTCTGAAAAACTTTCTGAAAACTATTGTGGAAGGAACTCCAATTAGATTCATTCTCTGACAGTCAGCAGTTCTTTTTAACACTCTAGCTTGCATAAGGTAATTTCTCATAAGAAGAGTAACCAGCAACACAAGATACTGTGTAAATGGTGACATCACTGTCCCCTGTGGATGTCCCTTCTGGGAGTGTCCCGTGGAGCCGTTGGACTCAGCTCTAATGGACGCGGGAAACTCATACATGTTTGAATAGTAGCTTGTAACTGACGGAAAGAAAAAAATAAAGCTTGGCCGGAAATAGGGGACTCCCTACACAAAAGAAGGAAGTGGGGACACAATAAGAAATGGGATGAAGTTTTGCAGAGAGGAAACTGGTGCTGGCTGAGTTGATAGCCTAGGAAAGAAACTGCCCTGGATTTACTCCACAGCTGCAGAAATGAGTCCAACAGCCTCCTGCAAAGGAGAGTAAGTAAGGCAGTGTCTGCCACACCTCTGGGGATATCAGGCTGGGGACTGGCCTCAGTACAAAGTGTGTGCCATTGTGATCTGCCAACATTCAAGAAGACAGGTGCCAGGCAGGTCTGGACTGGGAAAACAGGATGGCAGCCCCTTCCCCGCGCCACACCAATGCCACCTTCATGAGCAGAATAAGACACTTTTCATCACAACAAACTTGAGCCAGTCAAACAGTGCTCAGCCTTGGCTCTCCGCTGCTGCTGTGTCTTGGCTGTTACTTGGACCAAGTTGTTCCCCTCAAAGCAATGGTTTCTTCTCTCTAAGATGAGATAGAGATGCCCCTGCCTCACGTAAGGGATAAGAATGAACATATAAGGCCCTGATCTTGGTGAACATCAGCACGGTTTTGATTACCTACCCATCCCTGCCAATTGTTGCAGAGGGGTTGGGGGGAGTGGCAGAGTAAGACAGGATTTAAGAAGTCCAAACCACAGCATGTCTGGGACTCGTGGGAGAGCTCAGGCCCCAGCGCCAGACACAGGTAGCATGGCATGGCAGGGTCTCCCAAGTGAATCAGAGCCCACATAGAAGAGCAGAGAGTCCTATTGTTTCTATTGAGGATGGTGGGGGGCCCCCAGCAAGAACCCGCAGCCAGACAGGAGCCAGAGAAGGGATTAGGGAGCAGGTGAGAAATCCTGTCTGCCAAGTCTCAGTGGGTACCTGTGTCAGTGTCTGTGAGGGAGGTTAGGAGAAATGCTACCAAGCAGTGGCTAGGGTCTGACATTCCATTCATACAAAAAGTGGTTGTAAAATATTGGTGCATAATAATTGTGAAGAGTGAAAACTAAACTCCTATAAATTCATTAGTGTCATAAGTATGTCTCCATACATGCCATGGTCACATGCATACAACACATGTACTGATGGTTATGGATATTCAGATGCACATATGTGTCTGTAGGCACAAGTATGTGTTTATGTGTACCTAGTGTGCATCTCTATGCATTTGTGTAAATCAGTTACAACCATAGATCATTATCATGGGAGAGAGCTGCTGAATAAAAACACAAAGATGTGTGTGACATTAAGAGTCAGAGAAGTACAAATGGTGGCTACAGTGATATGCTGGTTTGTGCTGCCTAGACTGGAAGAATTAAATCATCCAGTAATGGAGGAGGGAAGCTGAGGTACGTGAAAAATGGCTGATCTTGGTACAGGATGGGTAAGTTCACACAGTAGAGGATACATATGGGGTCTAGCAAGGCACCACTTGGTTAAGATATAGCCATCCGCATGGACTTTAGTAGAAACAATAATATGATAAAAGTAAACCTGGTGAAATGGATGTCATTCAGGGATACAGCATTTGATTAGCATCTTTGAAAGTCCTGGGTTCAAACCCTAGTACCGAAAAACAAACACCCCACCCTTCATTATACATGCATCAATCAATGAGTTCCTAATGCTGTCCCTGAAATGATAATTGGTCCCTATAAAGGGTGGCAGCTATTACATAATAACTTATGTGAAGAGTTTATGTGTATGGAATTAATCAGATGGGTGAGCCCAGGTAGGGACTGGAAGAAGATGGCAAGCATACCATTTCCCAAGACCTGGAATCCAAAGCTGTGGCAAGAGCTAGCTTTTAAGTTGTGCCTGAAGGCTAGGACCCCAGTCCTCCTCCGGTCAGGAGGACCTTTAATGTCACAGAGCAGCTGGCACCGAAAGGCTTCTCTGGAATGAAAGGCATGTTTAAGGAAAACAGCTACAGCACTGCATAAGGAGCCCTGGATGCCAGGTGCGTGACCAGGGACTCGCGGGGAGGGGGAGGCTCTAGAACCCTCTGTCCTTGGCCCAGAGGAGCAGCTGTCCAGGCAGTGGCAGTGTGTGGTCTTCCCCATCCGTCCTTTCCCATCACGGCAGTGAAGTTGCTGTCACGTGGTCCTCACTGAGAAAGCTGTGTCTCTACATGAACCCACACCTGCTCTCGGGAGAGTGGGGCAAACAGATCATCGGAGGCCCAGCTCATTGTCTCTCGATTTCATCACCAATAAGTGGAGAAACCTAAGGGCACATTTAGGGCATAGTGGGAGGGTCACACAGGCCAGGGTGGGGGCCTTGCTCAGCCACCTGCGATGCCCCATACTTCACTTCCAGGCATGCCACTGTGGTGAAATCTCTGCACGTGTATCAGCTCCTGGGTACAGGCGGCATAGGGACAGCTTGAAGCAGGTGATTCACAACCTGAGCTCAGCCAGAGGGCTCTCCCAGGTTAGGGGAATCCCCTGGCTTGCTGGAATCTGGATTCACTGCCCTAGCTTGCTTTTAAGTTTCCTGCTATCCATCACCCATCTTCTGCCTTCAAAGCCGGATTCCAGAGATGTCTCCTTTCGACCTGCGAGGTCCATCTGGGGGGCACTCACATTCCTTTCCTCTCCCCTGCATAGCTCACATTCCTCCTCCTGAAGCCCCTGTTCTAGGAAGGGTTACAAATGACCACCACTCTGAATGAAAAGCTCGGTCTCCAGAATTCTGCCTCTTAAATCCCTTTTGCCATGGTGGAAGGAAACATGTCACAAATAAAACAAAATATAAATATGTTCCTAGTTGTGTCCTAGATATTGCCTTTTTTACTTTCTAATAAAGTCTAATGACCTTGTCCATGGCTGGTTCAACAATCTGAGTGCATTATGTTCGGCTCATGCCAACTCCACCTAAGAACCTGATTCAAACACGCAAGAATGCAGACTGGCTAGGAAGTCCAGGCGGCTCACTCAGTAACATGCTTGCTATCAAAGCTTGAGGGCCTGAGTGGGAATCCCTAGGACCCCCCCCCACAAAAACCCAGGAACAGTAGCATGGACCTGTAACTCCAGTGCTAGGGAGTGCAACTAGGAGGGTCCCTGGGGACTCGAGGCTCAAATAGCCTAGGCAAATGGGTGAACTCAAGGTTCAGAGAGAGAAACTGTCTCAGAAAAACAATATTAAGGAAGAAATCCACATATTCTCCCAGAAACACATATTCATACCTGCACACACACAGAGATACAGTCCATTCCTTACAAATAATGATGAAATTATCTTCTCAAAACATTAAAATGAATTTTAAACTAATGAACTATCAACTATAAGAACAATAAATTCAGTCACCTGGCACCACAAGTATGAGGCTGTCACACTTTCTTCTTATTTAAAATGACTTTCCAGCCAGTCTGAAAATGGACAGCAGTGCCCAGCTTGCAAGGAAGCTATCACTGGGAATATTGGCTTAGCCAGGCTCTCAACCCCTGCCTATGATTTTTGTACTATATTTCAAGCAGATTTAAATGTCCACCACTCAACCTTAAATCAGTCTTCAAATAGAAAGCCCTGAGACTGAAATGAAAATGCAAAGAAATATAATATAGAGAAAAGTTGAAGTAGCTAGTTAAATACCCCTGGAAGTGAGTGGAAACTCATCTGTGAGGAGCTTCTGCTTCATGCAGTGGCAAGATTTGCCTCTCGGGTAAGTCATTAAGATATTCAGGCCATGCTGAACTCAAACTCCACCATGATATAACAGCAAGCCTGATGTCCTTCTAGAATGAATGCACAAGATGTACCTGCTTCTGTATGCTTCAATCAAGCCATTCCCTAGCAGTGTTGACCTGGGCTCCTGTCTGCCCTTGACTTCAGAACTGACACCCATGGGGCCCTAACAGATCTCAGAGACTGAGGATGGTCTAGAAAAGCCCAAAGCCCAGGAAGGACATGTGTCTGGACCTGACAATGAACCTCTGGCTTCAGCTCTCTTGGTGTTATGTAGGAAGTTCCCAGATGCTCCTGGCATCGGGACCTTTGGGTAAAAAGGTCTGGGGCACCAATCTTTCATCCATGGACCACCTGACCATTAAGTCCTGAACAGAAAGACTGTGCTTTCAGGGATCATTTCTATAGTTCGTTAATAGAGAAGTTTCTCTGACTGTGTAGAGCGCCTGAAACCACGAGGATGAGACAGAGCGTTCCCTCCTGAGCGTGAAGCCGGCTCCAGGTGCTGCTTTCCTGCAGTTGCCTCTTGCCATTAATGATCGATCTTCTCTTCCTTATGGGAGAGTGAAAGGGAGGGAACACAGTCTGAGTGAACCTGGGTCTGTTTGAAAAAAAAGTCCTGAACTGAGTGGATTTCAGTGCTGGGCAGAAGACTGGGATGAACATAGTCAAGAATAGCTCTGCATTTCGACCAGTTGTGGCTTTCTGTATAACAGTCTCCATTTGCTACAAAAAAAAAAAAAAAAGAGTTTCTTTGATTATGGGGAGAGCGATACTTAGGATAAGGATAAGTATATAGAATACATCTAGGAATTATACTGGTTTAGAAGTGGCTGTAATAGGTTCTCCCTTAAGGCCCCACCCCTAGATAATTCTATAAGTAACTAAATGTTACTGAGCAAGGGAGAATCAGTCTTCTCCTAGGACAAGCCTCCTATTAGACTATCCCATCCTCAGTGCTCAACCCTAAAACATATACATACACACAAGCAGCACTGATTGGACTCAGGAGACTATCTATATATGTCAATAATTAAAGAAGAGATCATGAACTTGAGAGAGTGGGGAGGAATTGCAGAGAGGAGGGGAAGGGATAGAAATAATGTAATCACTGTACTCAACTATGAAATTATTTTTTAAATTAAGTTTAAATTTAAAAAAAGAAGTCAGACATGGTGGCATATACCTGATCTCAATATTCAGGCAGAAGCAAAAACCTAAGAAGAACCTTCCAGACCCCACCCCGAAATGTGCCCAACTTCAGGTAAGCTTGGGTCCTCCTGAGGACCCCTTCCCTGCTCATCACCCGCTCCCTCAGTCTTCCAAGGGCGACTCCCGGCATCAAGAGGACCTGTCCACACAGGAAAGATGTGAGTCCTCCCAGACCCAACCCCCAGCTCTCCCCACACCTGTGCGCCCAGCTCCAGGTGACCTTGTGTCCTCCTGGGGACCCCCTTCCCTGCTCATCACCCACTCCCTCAATCTTCCGGGCCACTTCTGGCATCAAGAGGGCCTGCCCACACAAGAAAGACGTGAGTCCTTCCAGACCCCACCCTGGTGCACCCAGCTTCAGGTGAGCGTGGGTCCTCCTGGTGACCCCTTCCCTGCCCATCACCCACTCCCTCAATCTTCTGGGGGCTGCTCCACACCTGCGTGCCCAGCTTCAGGAAAGAAGGAGAACAGTGAACACAGAGAGACCCCACCTGCACCCACTGGAAGAAGGGATGGGAAGATGACAGTATAAGAACACACTCAGCTGCCGGGAGGTGGTGGCGCACGCCTTTGATCTCAGCACTCGGGAGGCAGAGGCCGGCAGATCTCTGTGGGTTCGAGGCTGGGCTGGACCCACAGCCTCCAAAACAATACAGAGAAACCCTGTCTCGTAAAAAAAAAAAAAAAAGAAGAACACATTCAGCAATAAAAAGACCAACATGACTCCATCAGAATCTAGAGACCCCCAAACCAACGAGACCTGAAAAGCACAACATAGATGAAGCAGAAAAGACAGACTTTAAAAATTATTTTATGTCAATAGGAAACGAGAAAATCCCTTAAAGAAATAGAAGAAAAAACAAACAAACAAAAATATATGAAATTGAGGAAAAGATGAACCAAAAAAATTCAAGAGATAAACAAATCCCTTAAAGAATCTAAAGAGACTCCCATGGCTAAGCACTGAGCTGAACTCAAGAAAGACAGTAACAGAAAGGGAGGACTGATGACCAAAGGGATTAAGACTGGGCTGGTTTAACCTCAAGAAAAAGCTGACCTGACAAGAGTTAGCTCTTGAATCCCAGGCTTATGCCTGGGAATCCAGCATGGGACTGATCAAGACCCCCTGAATGTGGGTGTCAGTGAGGAGGCCTAGGTAATCTATTGAGCCTTGGGCAGTAGATCAGTATTTATCCCGGGTATACAAATGGACTTTGGGCTCCCATCCAACAATGTGAGATGCACTCTCACCCTGAACACTTGGGGGAGGGTCTAGGCCCTGCCCTGGATGAAATGACAGACTATGGACACCCCCATGGAGGGCCTCACCCTCCCTGGAGAAATGAGGGAATATTGGGGGGGGGTTGGTGAGAGGGCACGGGAGGAGGGGAGGGAAATGGAGAGGGACCTGGAATTGACATGTGAAGCAACCTTGTCTCTAATTTAAATTTAAAAATTAAAAAAAAAAAAAAGAATCTAAAGAGAGCCAAGAAAAAAACAACCAAACAAATGAAGGAAACAACCCAAACAGTTGAAGGTTTCAAAGCTGAAATAGAAACAATCAGGAAAACACAGAATGAGGGGATGCTGGAAATAGAAAAGCTGGGTAAATGATCAAGAACTACAGATGTAAGTATAACCAATAGAATACAAGAGACGGAAGACACAATCTCAGGTGTTGAAGACTCATTAGAGGAAATACAGTCCTCAACCAAAGAAAATCCCTAACACAAAATATCTAGGAAATATGGGACACCATGAAGAAGCCAAACCTGAGAATAATAGGTAAAGAAATACAGCTCAAAGGTACAGAAAACATATTCAACAAGATCATAGAAGAAAACTTCCCTAACCTAAAGAAGGATATGCCTATGACAATACAAGAATCTTACTGAACACCAAATAGGCTAGACCAGAGAAAGAATTCCCCTCGCCACATAATAATCAAAACATCAAACCACAGAATAAAGAGGAAATATTAAGAGCAGCTAAAGAAAAGGCAAAATAACATATAAAGGCAGACCTATCCGAATTATTCCTGACTGCTTAATGGAAACTATGAAAGCCAGAAGAACCTGGACAGATGTCCTACAAACACTAAGGGAACAAGGATTCCAGCCCAGACTACTGTATCCAGCAAAGCTTTCAATTACCATACATGGAGAAAACAAAATATTCCATGACAAAGCCAGATTTGAACAGTACATACCCACGAATCCATCCCTATAGAAATTACTGGAAGGAAAACTTAAACCCAATGAACATAACTACACTCACAAAGACATAAGCAATAGATAATCCCACTTTACCAAACTCCAAAAGAAAAAGGGAGGAAAACATGCACACAATAACACCACCACCAATAAATCAAAACCAAACAAGAATCAATAATCAATGGTCATTAATATCCCTCAATGTCAACGGTCTCAACTTGCCTATAAAAAGACACAGACTAACAGAACGGATATGAAGACAGAACTCATCCTTCTGCAGCATACAAGAAACACATCTCAACATCAAAGACAGACGTTACCTCAAAGTAAATGGTTGGGAAAATATTTCCCAATCAAATGGAACCAAGAAACAAGGTGGTATAGCAATCCTAGTATCTAACAAGTTAGATTTCAAATTAAAATCAATCAAAAGAGATGAAGAAGGAAACTTCATATTCATCACAGGAAAAGTCCATCAAGATGAAGTATCAATTCTGAACATCTATGCCCCAATTACAAAGGCACCCACATTCGTGAAAGAAACATTACTAAAGCTCAAATCACATATAAAATCTCACACACTAGTAGTAGGAGATTTCAACACTCTGCTGAATGTAACACCAGTAGCACAGACACTAAGACCAACAATTAATAAATGGGACCTCCTGAAACTGAGAAGCTTCTGCAAAGCAAAGGACACAGTCAATAAGACAAAAATGCAGCCCACACAAGGGAATAAGATATTCACTAACCCCACATCTGACAGAGGGTTGATCTCTAAAATCTACAAAGAACTCAAGAAGCAAGTCTCCAAAGCACCAAAGGATCAAATTAAAAAGTGGAGTACAGCCGGGCGTTGGTGGCGCACGCCTTTAATCCCAGCAATCGGGAGGCAGAGGCAGGCGGATCTCTGTGAGTTCAAGGCCAGCCTGGTCTACAAAGTGAGTTCCAGGACAGCCTCCAATGCTACAGAGAAACCCTGTCTCGAAAAACCAAAAAAAAAAAAAAAAAAAAGTGGAGTACAGAACTAAGTAGAGAATTCTCAATAGAGGAGTCTAAAATGGCTGAGAGACACTTGAGAAAGTGCTCAACATCCCTAGCAATCAGGGAAATGCAAATCAAAACAACTCTTAGATACCATCTTACTCCTGTCAGAATGGCTAAAATAAAAAACACCAATGACAGTTTATGCTGGAGAGGATGTAGAGAAAGGGGAACACTCCTCCACTGCTGGTGGGAGTGCCAACTCATACAACCACTTTGGAAATCAATATGGAGATTCCTCAGGAAAATGGGAATCAGTTTACCACAAGACCCAGCAATTCCACTCTTAGGCATATACCCAAAAGATGCATATTCATACAACAAGGACATCTGTTCTACTATGTTTATAGCAGCACTAATTGTAATAGCCAGAACCTGGAAGCAACCTAGATGTCCCTCAACTGAAGAGTGGATAGAGAAAATGTGGTACATTTACACAATGGAGTACTACTCAGTGGGAAAAAACAATAGAACCTTGAAATTTTTAGGCAAATGGATGGCACTAGAAGAAACCATCCTGAGTGAGGTAACCCAGTCATAAAAAGAGAAAGTTGGTATGTACTCACTCATATTTAGACATGAATCAGGGAAGTGCCAGCCTACAATCACACTGCCAGAGAGTCTGGGAAACAGGAAAGACCCTAAGAGAGATATGCATGGTACCCCAGAGAAGGTAAAATGAGGCAAGATCTCCTGAGCAGATTAGAAGTATGCAGGGGTAGGGGAGAGGGAGCCAGGATAAAGAGAGGGGAGAAGAGAAAGGAAAAGGGGGACATGGGGGAGCAGGAAGATTGAGTTGGGGGAAGAATAGAGGAGAGCAGGATGAGAAATACCATAATAGAGGGAGTCATTCTAGGTTTGAGGGGAGATCTGGCATTAGTAAGATTTCCAGAGATCTACAAGGATGACACCAACTGGCAAACTAAGCAATAGTGGAGAGACTACTTTAAATGTCCCTCCCTACATTAATAGCCCCTCCTTGATAATGATTTTGACAACTATCTTATATACCATCCTAGAACACAGCCACAGCTAAACACTGAATTGAACTCCTGGAACCCAGTGACAGAGAGGGAGGAGTGATGAGCAAAGGGGTCAAGACTGGGCTGGTGAAACCCAGAGAAACAGCTGACCTGAACAAGGGGGAGCTCATGGACCCCAAACTGATGGCTGAGGAGCCAGCATGGGACTGATCCAGACTCACTGATTGTGGGTGTCAATGAGGAGACCTAGGAAATCTATGGGGCCTTGGGTAGTAGATCAGTATATATTCCTGGCACACAAATGGACTTTGGGCACCCATCCCACAATGAGGGATGCTCTCTCAATGTGGACACTTGGGGGAGGGCCTAGACCCTTCCCAGAAGGAAATGACAGACTCTAGAGATCCCCCATGGAGGGCCTCACCCTCCCTGGGGAACGGAGTGGGGGCTGGGGGAGGGGCTGGGGGAGCTGGTGGGGAGAAGTGGGCATGGAGGGGAGGGAGAGGGAGCTGGGACTGACATGGGAAGCAAGCTTGTTTATAATTTAAATACATAATAAAAAAGTGTTTAAAAAACTAAGAAGAATGAGAAGGAGGAAGAGGAGGAGGAGGAGGATGACGACGATGAGGAGGAGGGGGAGACATGTTCCTGTACCTGCCAGACTGAAGGAAGAACTGTAACCTTTGCAGTGATCCCCAGGCGTGGCTGGATTGAAATGGCTCCATCGTGCTCACTTTATCATGGCAGAGGACAGTATGTAGACTCAATGACTAGTATTTTCAGAATAGAAAGGGAAAAGACGGCATAGTAACATAAAAATTACAATAACTTCTCGTGTGTGTGTGTGTGTGTGTGTGTGTGTGTGTGTGTGTGTGTGTGTGTGTGTGTGTTTTGAGACAGGATTTCTCTGTGTAGCCCTGGCTGTCATGGAACTCACGCTGTAAACCAGGCTGTCCTTGAACTCAGAAATCCACCTGCCTCTGCCTCCTAAATGCTGGGATTAAAGGAGCTCACCACCACTGACCAGCATACAATAACTTCTTACAACGAAAGCTTCCATTTTGTTCTCTGTAGAGGTGTAGGACTTTCCAGGAGACTAGATGGGGACTGGTTCAGGGTAACCTAATGGGAGAGGAACTTATCCCAGCAGTGAGATGATGCCCAGACTCCTAGATGTTGGCCAGGGCAATCACTGGGTGTGAACACAATCTAAATCACTGGCTTCCTGCTGTGCGATTAGATGCTGGGCCAAGTCCTACATGACCTCGTACATAGTCTCCCTGGCACCGCTCACAGGCACCAATAGTCTTGCCTGAGAAGCAAGAGATGGGGCCACAGCAGGCAGTCATGGGGATGACAGATCCCCAGTCTTTCTAGCTGCTGACATAGACCACCGCAAAACTGCCAGTCAATATGTAGATAAATAAAAGACTGAGAATGAAGCCATCTACTCTTTGGCAGGGTCTTCTGTCTCGGGGATGGTGCCAGCAGTAGAGACAGATGGGAAGTGGCCAACACCATCTATGGATTAATTAACGCTGTACACTGGACACCAGGCCAATGGAAGGCTGAGGAAATGTCACAATATTGTGTTGCTAATGTGATAAATTACTTAGATGGAGTGTTAAGCACATTAACATGGGCATGGCAGCTAATGTGTTTCACCACTGCAGAGCTATCCCTGCAGTGATTTAATTTGGGATCAAAATAATATTTTCAACAGAAAAGAAGGGAGGAAGGAAGTTTGATTCACAGTTAAAGAATTACAAAGCTCTGAGCTTTACAAGAAAAATAAAAGCAATAAGAATATAATTTGATTTTGCCGGGCATCAACCACATTTTCTTTTGCTAGTGAAATTGCCTCAGATGCACAAGGACTCCGATAATGAGAGCACACAAGTCATCTTACTAAACAAATAATTATAGCTCAAAAGTTAGAAGAGACAGTGGCAAAAATGTTGAGATGAAGTTAAGTGAAGGCTACCAACCTGTGTTGATACAGAGCGACAAAATGCAGCTAGCTGAGAAAAGAACTTTAACATAGATTGTCTTGTTATATAAAGCAAAATAAATAAGAAAAGAGGAATTTATAAACCAAGTTGGAACCTGGGTCCCACTAAATGGAGTGAAAGTGTTATTTCATTCCTAGTGATCAACATAGGTGAAGTAATAGACTCATAAGGGAGGCAGCAGCTGTCTGGGCAATATCAAGCTTGAGATTGTGATGGGCTTCTGGGGAGGCATCAAGAGTGTAGACAAACACTTGGTCTGAAATTCTGGGACGTGTCAGAGTCAGAGATAAGGGAAAAATGTGGAGCTGGCAACATTCAGCAGGTAATGTCACTTGCCACCAAGTCTGATGACCTGAGTTTGATCTCAGACATCCACATGGAGAGAGAGAATCAACTTAGCTGTCCTTAACTTCCATATGAATGTAGTGGTATGCACACACACACACACACACACACACACACACACACACACACACACACACATACACACACACTAAAAACAGACAGACAAATATGCAACAAAACCTGGAGCTAGAGTTTTAAGTGCTCATGAGACACTCAACATGGGTGCTGGTAACTGACTGGATCCTCCATTCGAGCAGCATGAACTCTTTTTCTTTTTTTTTCTTTTTTTTTTTTTTAGTTTTTGGTTTTTCGAGGCAGGGTTTCTCTGTATTGTTTTGGAGGCTGTCCTGGAATTTTCTCGGTAGACCAGGCTGGTCTCGAACTCACAGAGATCCGCCTGCCTCTGCCTCCCAAGTGCTGGGATTAAAGGCGTGCGCAACCAACGCCCGGCAGCATGAACTCTTAACCACTGAACCATCCTGCCACTCCCTTTTTCAACAGTTATTTCTCTTTCTTTCTTTCTTTCTTTCTTTCTTTCTTTCTTTCTTTCTTTCTTTCTTTCTTTCTTTCTTTTCTTTTCTTTTTTTTTTTTTTTTTGAGACAGAGTTTTTCTGTATAACATCCCTAGCTGACCTGGAACTAACTCTGTGACCACGCTGGCCTCGAACCACAGAGATCTGCCTGCCTCTGCCTCCTGAGTGCTGGAATTAAAGGTGGATACCACCACCGACCAGTTCAACAGTTTCCACAACAAGTGCCCTGTTATTCAGGGTGGTAACCTTGCCTAGAGAAGAAGACCATCTCCATTTGCAAGCCATCAGCTCTTCCTCCATCTGTCCTGTCTATTTCCCATCCTGCATCACATACCCTACAGCATGGACCTAAACATGAGTCCTGTTGCTTGAACATCTGAGTTTATTTCTTTATACGGAGTTTACCAACATAATAAGATTCACTTCCTCAAAAGTGAACACATCAATGAGATAGCACAGTTGGCTTGAAGACGATAACAAGCAAGCATTCAGCATTCTTCTTCTGTGAAAAAGGTTAGTGGCTTTTGCAAGCACCGGGAAATAAATTTCCATGTCTTGGAGTTTTGCAAAGTCATTATGCTTCTGGCCACATAAAAATGTCTGATGGTGACTGCTCCTTAAGCACACACCTTAGGAAAATGAGACCTGGGACCTAAACACAAGTCCATGCTAGTTGTCATGGGCTGGGGAATGACACCCTTCATTGTGTTTTCAGAATTTTCCCAAGCAGTGTGAATGATAGCCAAAATAAAGTTGATATAAATGGGAAGGCTGTCCACACAAGAGAGCCCACCAGAGTGTCATTTGGGACGGCAAAAAATAAAGAGAATAAGAAAATGGTTAAAAAAAAAAAAAAAGGACCTGGAAAAATTATGACTCAGTGATGTGTTGATATTAATGCTTCTCATGCAGTTGTATTTAATCTTTCAAATATGTACATTGCAACGATCGAATAAATAGATATCAGGAAGCAAACATCTGCTGAAAAAGCCCATCTGTGAAAAGCAAAGCAATTGTCTTAGTTAGGTTACCATTGCTGAGAGAAAACCCTATGACCAAAAGCAGTCTGGGGAGGAAAGGGTTTATTTCAGCTTACACATCTGCACCACAGTCAGTCAATGAAGGAGGTCAGAGCAAGGACTCAAGACAGGAAGCTGAGGCAGGAACTGAGGGAAAAGCTGTGGAGGGACACTGCTTATTGGCTTGCTGTCTTTGGCTTCCTCAGCCTACTTTTTCATAGCACCGGGACCACCATCCAAGGTGTGGCACTGCCCACAGTGTCCCAAGCCCTCCCACGTCATTCACTAAGAAAATGCCCCATAGTCTTGTTTACAGACCAATCTGGTGAAGGGTTTTGTCAATTGTGGCTCCCTCTTCTCAGATGACTGCAACTTGTGTTAAGTTGAAAAAAATGAAATTAATAATATTAAAAAAACAACCAGGACAGTAATCAATGTTTTCATAATAAACTTTTATTTTAAAACAGTCTTAGATGTTCAAAAAAAATCACAGAGATGCCACGAAGAGCCTTCAGAGCCTCATGTGTAGTTCCTCTCAAGCACGCCCTGTGGTTAATGTTCATGTGGTCCATTGTCACACTTAATGGGTAAGTGCTGACCTGTTACTACTGAATGGAACGTCTATCCAAGTTTCCTTAATCTCTGCCTAAGGTCTTTCTTTCTGCTATAGAACTACACCTGGGTGTCACATGGCATGCAGCTGCCCATCTTAACTGCAACTCTTGCTTGTTTGTGTTGCCTTGGTAGTTTTGAAGAGTACTGATGTATGGCTTACCTGTTGTTTTTCTTGTGGTTCCACCAGGCTGCAGTATTGCTTTAAGGAGGAAAGTGCCTGGATTAGTTACTTTTCTGTTGCTGTGACAAAACACCATGACCAAGTAATTTATAAAAGGAGTTTGTTTGGGATTATGGTTTCAGAGAGATAAGAGTCCATTGTGGCGGGGTGGCTTGGCAAAGGACAGCAGGCAGCAGCAGAAAGCTGAAAGCTCATATCTTGAATGGCAAGCAGAAATCAGAAGGAGCAAACCAGGAAGGACAAAGGTCTTTAAACACTTAAAGCCTGCTTCTAGTGACATATTTTCTACAAGACCACACCTCCTAAACCTCCCCAAACAGTACCATCAACTGGGGAGGAAGCATACAGATGCCAGAGACTGTGAGAGGCATTCTCATCAAACCACAACATCGCCTTGGGTCACGTTTTGGTCAGAGCTCAGTAGAGACACAGAGCCAATCAGTCATCATGCCTTTGTGGACTGATGCATATTGACAAGTCAATCTAGTAATGGTGTTTACTTCAAAGAAGGGGCCTGGAATGTTGGAATTTTGTAGGGAGACAGTGAAGCTGGAGATTCAGGGAAGACCTGACCTGACATCACATTCAAAGGCCATCTAGAGGTAGATTGTTCGCCAGAAGTCTCAGTCACAGCTTGTCACCTGATTTTTTGAAAATCAGCTGAGTACAGCGTTAAGCAAATCTCAAAGTCTCTCACTGAAGCATCATTCTGGGTCAGTGGTTCTCAACCTGTGGGTCATGACCCCCAAAATACCATTAGAAAACACATATATTTACTTGACCATTCATGGCAGTGGCAAAAATTATAGGTATGAAGTAGCAATGAAAATAATTTTATGGTTGGGGCTCACCACAACATGAGGAACTGTATTAAAGGGTCGCAGCATCAGGAAGACTGAGAACCACTGCCCTAGAAACAGTCAGTCAGGTAGGGTGTGGTGAGTCCTCAGAAGCATGGCCTCAGACCACAGAAAAAGGAGAGAGGAGGGGTGGAAGAGGGAAGCAGGATCCAGAAATAATCGCCCCGCCCAGCTGGAGAGCAACAAGCTGCTCCCTCTCGTGAACCCCAGTCTCCACAGCACAGCCCTTGTGACTACAGAAAAGCCTGGTGCTAGCCTGCCTGCAACCCTAGCACTGTGTAGACAGGACACACTTTGTGGAAAAGATCAGCATTGGAATGGAACAGGCCAGAATGCTGAAGGACTCAGTGTGGAGCATGTGGAATGCCAAAGGCCAGCCTGACAGACCCACACCAATTTCATGATGCTTCTTTCAAGGTCCCTTGAGCCCTTAAAGTCTCTCTGTCCCTCTCCAGAGATGTCTGTGTAGTGATGATGTCCCTGCTTGCTTTAGTGCTGAGCAGCAGAGCTTGCCAATGACTTTCACAAGGACGATTTCACTCTAATTTTTGCTATGATCACCCTGGGGTTGCTCACACTCAGGCAGTCCCAGGGTAGAAAAACTTAGCAATAAAACAAATATTAGGCCAGAGGGATGAGTTAGATTGCAAATAGGAGCACACTCCAGCTTGCAATGGCTTAAGCAATAGGACATTAATTTCTCCCATGAAATGAATGCCAAGGTAGAGAGGGTGAGCTGGAAGATTCTAGTAGGGCTGATCCCCACAGTCATAGGCAATGTTTGGCAGGAAAGAAATCCATGGGGCACAAAAAACGACATAGGAGATAATGACTGATGGGGCCACTCCTTTATAACACACTCAGTTGCTAGTGATCATACCCAGTGGGCCATGGGGGGGACACAGGAAACAGGAGTGTAAAGGAAAGGTGTCAGCATTTAGGGGATGACACAAGCACAGAAAGGCACAGGGGGTGCCTAAGAATCAAAACAGACGCTCAAGGGGCATGAAACACGGACTTGGATGGCACTTCATGAAAACTAAGGGCTCAGACAGAACCAGCAAAGTAGACATGTAGACAGATGACAGGCAGACAGCTATAGATAGATAGACAGATAGATACAAATGGATAAAGAGATAGCTAGAAGATAATAGATACATAGATTGATAATAGATCAATTAATAGATGAGAGATATAAAGATAATAGATATATAGAGATAGATAATAGGTCAATCTATATATGAGAAATATAAAGATAGATGATAGGTTATCGATAGGTAGAGATGATAATAGATTACATATAGACAGATGATAAATCGATTACAGAGATAGATAATAGGGATGGAGAATAGATGAGAGGGTAGCTATTAGGAGAATTGAGAATTGGCAAACCCTATGACTGGTTGTCTACAAGCAAAAAACCCTGGGTTGCCAGTAGCTTGCCAGAACCAGAAGGTGAAAATTCTAGGTCCAAAAACTGGATTCTGGAGTTTCCGTGTCCAGGGACAGGAGGAGCAGGCTGTCACTCCCTCTGGTTTTACAAATCCCCTGAAAACACCCTCATAAACACACTCCAAACAGTGTTTCAGTAGGTGTCTAGGTATTTTTTAATCCAGTCAGGTTGACACCTACAATTAACTATTACACCTGTATCCATCACCCGAGGCATTTCTGGGGTCTGTCCAATATGGGAGTCTTTACACTGGCTTCCTTCTTTCTTTCTACTTACCTGCACACAGTTTTCCCTGGACTGAAGTGGAGCCCAGGCACATACAAGCAGGCAGCCTTGACAATGACACACCAGCGGCCCACATTAGCACTCGGGGAACGGATGAGTAAGCCAGCAATGCTTTTCCCCAAGCTTCTGTGGGGCGTGACTTTCCTGTAATCATCACTAGTAAAGTGCAAAGGGTAATTATTTCGGGAAGGAAAAATGTGGCCATCCATGCATGGGACACTCCGGCATGCTTCCCCAAGCTCCAACACGGCATGGCTTTCCTCTGAGCTCACCACTTACAGAGAGCACTCCTGCACGTGACTCTTGACATTGACATTGGTGGAGTCTGTGGCTGGGAATTGTCTGTTCTTAAGAGCTTATTAAACACTTTCAAATCTGAGCTGAGGAATTCTATCATCGCCAACTCCAGTACTTGAAAGCTTAGCTACTGTTTCTGCCTAACTATGAATCTGAGGGGGATGGTTGGTTTGCGTTGGGGCATCTCAGATGTTAATCATACCCTGGGCCACTGGGCTGCCCCATCCTCATTTAAAGAGTTGACATTTGAGTGTTTATTTACTCATCCCAAATTCAAAGAAGTGTGAAAAAGGCTGCACAGTGGTAAGGATTTTGGAAACCATAGAAACCGTAAAAGCAAACTGAGAAATCATTAGGGGAAGGAAGAAAGCCCCCAGTGAAGTAAAAATTAAGCTTTACTTTAATGAAGATGACAGAGACCTCCAGCGACAGAACAGGGCCATCAAAATGGGAAGAGCTGCAACAATAGGCTCATCACATAGGAAGACTTGTGGGGGTGGGGAGTCTTATTCAACAGGAATCTAGGTATTGGGGCAGGTGGCCCGCATGTTAACTAAGTTCCAATGTGTTGCTGTGGTCTGACAGAATGATGCTCACCAAGATGCCATCAGCCTGGGATTCTGTGACTGTGTCCTGTCACACAGTAAAGGGGAGTGGACGCTGATAGACTGTGAAAGTTGCCAACAGTTGACCTTAAAATGTGGAAGTTGTCCTGGATTTTCCAGATGTGACCAGCTCAGTCGTGGGGTTCTCAAATGCAGAAGAGGGAGGAGGAAGAGAAAATCACAGTGACACGGTAAGAAAATGAGCCACGACTGCGGGTGCTGGCTTTGATGAGGTAAATGGCTGGAAACCAGACTCTCCCCTGAAACGCATACAGCCCTTCAGACACCTCCATCACAGGCCAGTGAGACCATGCCAGACTTAGGACTGCACAGAGTGTTGTGTTGTGTTAAACTTCCGGATTTGAGCCAATGTATTACAGCAGCAGTAGGAAATTAACAGCTGTGTATCTGAGAATGGGACTGGACCTATTGGTTCTTGCTTATAATTCCAGGATTTGGGATTGCTGCAAGCTTAAACTGCAGAGTGAGGTCTTCTCTTCCCCACCCCCACCCTCAACAAACAAACACACCAGGGTCCACAGGATGACTCAGTGGTGTTAAGGAACTTTCTGTTGACTCCCAAAAAGTTCTCTAACCTCCTGGCACATAGGTCTATACACACATTGGACATGCACTCTCTCTCTCTCTCTCTCTCTCTCTCTCTCTCTCTCTCTCTCTCTCTCTCTCTCTCTCTCATCTTAAAAGTCTTTCCTAGAACTGGTAATCTGTTGAACTTCCCTGTTCTCCATTTTTTAAATTAACACAGGTGGAGGCTGAATCCTTCAGGGAAGTGGTCCCTGTTAGATACCTCTACCCTATTACATGCTGCACTCTGCTGGTGGAGTATCCATGACCACCTCATCCTGGACTGTAAGCTCCATCAATACAGGAAATGTATTTGCCTAATCTTCAGGATCAAGGACAGCGTGCTTGCAAGGGCTTACTGTTGTTTATGGGATGGATCTCTGTGGTAGCAATGATACACTATTCTAACAGGTGGGACAATCCAAGTTGGCAGTGGGGGTGTTGATGAAATGAAATGGAATGGCCATTTTGCCCTTTAAAGAGCCCAAGTATGAATGAACCAGGCTTCAGCGCTTTCATTCTTACAGAACTGGACGTCTGCATTCAGAGGAAACACTCAGCGGACCAGATGGGGATTGCTAACTTATTTTCAAATCATGTTCCCACACATATTAATAATTGCTCAGAATTTACAACAGCATCTGTTCAAATCCGAATTGAACCCGGACCTCCATTCATATTAGCAGAGTTTAAATAAGGGAATGGAGATCACACGCAGAGGCTGAGCATGACATCTCTGCTTCAGGCGTGTCAACCCACTGCCTACCACATGTGGCTATGGAGAGCTATAAATGGGACAGGAAACAAAATCATGAACTTACTTAAAACTTTCTGAGTTTATTAATGATGACTTTTGGCAACTTGGTTGAAGGTCAGCTTTGTAGATGGCCACGGTCATATGCAATGTGAAAACATGGCCATGTCCAGTGACAGCATTTCAATAAATAAAGTATTATCCTGGGAGAAATTTAACTCCAACCATGTGTAAAATGAAGCTCTTCAAAGCTAGGAAATGTGACCCTGTTTTAGGTAGGGTCTCTATTGCTGTGAAGAAACAGACACCATGCCCACGGCATGACCACTTTTTCAGAGGTTTAGTCCATTATCATCATGGTGGGACATGGTGGCATGCAGGCAGACATGGTGCTGGAGAAGGAGCTGAATGTCCTACATCTTGACTTGCAGGCAACAGGAAGTGGTCTGTGATACGTGACTTGAGCATGTATGAGTGTTGTGGAATATTATTTTAACTGGGCAAGGGTGTGTTACAGTTGTTTATATTGTGGGATATTACATTAACTGTGTAAAGATGTGTTACATGTGTGTGTGCTGCATTTGTTTAATGATGTAAGGATGTGTGTTTAATTACATAAAGATGTATTGCATTTGCTTCACCTTGCCTGCCTAAGGTACCTGATTGGTTTGATAAAAAGCTGAATGGCCAATATCTGGTCAGGAGAGGGATAGGCAGGGATAATAGGGAGAAAGAATAAATAGGAGGAGAAATCTAGGCTCGGGAGAACAAGAGAAGAAGAGAGGAGAGAACGAGGGACATACTGGAGGCCATAAACCAGGCAGCCGCCAGCCAGTCAGACAGTAGGAAAGTAAGATATGCTGAAAGAAAAGATTAAAAGCCCTGAGGCAACAGGTTAAGTTATAAGAGCTAGCAGCAAACGAGCATAAGATAAGGGTGAGCATTCATAACTAATATTAAGTCTCTGTGTCGTGATGTGGGAGCTGGATGGAGGAACAAAGAAAAAGCCTGCTGCATATGAGACCTCAAAGTCTGCCTCCACAGTGACACACTTCTTCCAACAAAGCCATACTACCTAATAGTGCCATTGCCTTTGGGGGCCATTTTCTTTCAAACCACTACAGACCACTATTCATGTAGGCAAATGAACCATATCTACCAGACAATGACCACCGCAGCTCATGAGGCTGAGCCTGTTTCCCAGCATTAGTACACACCTACCCATGATGAAGACCACACAGGATGGTGGGCTTGGAAAAGGCTCCACGAAGACCTTGATCTCAGTCTCACTGGTTAAGGCGGGAAGATGTTACGCGTGAGTACAGGGATATAACAAGAGCAGGCTGTGTATTAGGGGTCATCCAAGGAGGGTTCTTGGGGCAGCTGAGCATTGCCATAAGTAAGGCCAGACCATGAGTGACCAGAAGCCATGGCTCAGACATAGAAGAGCTGGGCCAGCTGGGGTTGGGGGTGGTCTCCATGCCTTCGTTGTGTATAGAATGCAGCTCAGCAGAGGAGGCAGGAGGATCCATCTGCCACCCAGTGAGGATCAGGGAGCCTTTTAAACCATGGTCCAGGAAAGTCCCCAAGGGGCTACCTCTTTAGCCATGATTCCTGGACTTCCATCAACTTTGGTGCTTTCTTGACGAGTGAAGACACCCAGTCCACCTTCATATGTCAGGGAAGGAGGGACAGAGCCCTAAGGTCTGTCCTGTGATCTTTTCTCCCTTGCTTCACAGGTCTCCTTCACTTCACATCTGACGGACTTCCTGCTCTACCCAGAAAAGAAGGCAGCAGACATTAGGCAACTTCAAGATCTAGATCACAGTGCGAGGCACTCCACACCCCCACCCACTTGGTGGGGTACCACCCTGACCATCACTTTTCTAGTATGCAGAGCTCCACCCTCCAGCAAAAGCCACTTCCTCAGAAGCTGAGACCTGATGGGTGGGGCTGGAGGGGCCTCAAGAGGAGGAAGTGGGCGGGAGCTAAACAAAGGAAGTTGACCACCCCCTTCTCTGAGCTTTCTCATTATCAGGACAGAGACCTGCTTTTGAAGGCGACCTGGAGACTTCTGGGAAAGTCTGAAAGTGATGACAGTGGCAGAGATAAAGTGACAACAGACTGGCGATGTGCAACCTTTCTTCCCCACAAAGATCTTGAAAAAAAAGAAGAAAGCCCCACTAGAGGAAGTGGTTTTTTTTTTCAGCACCATCGGCCCCACTGAACTCAGGCCTCTAAGAGCCCTGGCAAGTTTCATGGTGCAATGCGGACCCTGGAAAACGGCTCTGGGCTCTGGTCTGAGATGCCATTTGTCATATGTGGTCCTGAGGCAGGTGGAGTGTTGTGTCTCCACCCCACTGAGACAAAGCTCCTCAGTCAAACACTCAGGCTTCTCCACCCCAGAACTTTCCAGAAACGGCAAGAGATGAGAGTAGCCACTCATTCCTGCCCTCCAAACTAGCAGGGTTTCCTCTTCCACTTTCCCAGGAAGCAGGATGGTGGAGTCACTGGAGACAGCTTTCAGAAGAGAGGTAAAAGGCTGCCCTCCTGATCTGGGGTGTGGTCAAGTTCAGAGAACACCTTTCCCTGAGCCTCTGAAATCAGTCTGGAATGGAGCACCTCCTCTGTCTACAGCAGAGAGGAAATGGCTGCTGGTGACCCTACACATCCGTAGCCACTGGTGATTGGTCAAAAGGTGACTGAGCGGGTTCACATCAGGACCAGAGCCAACTGCCCACCCCTCTGTCAACATCTCTCTCTGGCTTAGTCTCCCCGAATGCTTATTCTGGGTATCAACCCCATCAGGCTGCTCTCAGCTGCCGTGTCTCCCACCCTCCGGGCAACCACAGAGTCAGTGTGACGTGTTGCTACCACTGGTGCTCCCTAAGCCCATCACCCAGGAGAACATTACTGTCTGCTGTGTAGTACTTCTAGTACACCCAACAAGTGTCCTGGGACTCAGGCAGCTAAGGCGTGACAACACTAACTGTGATAGGTCTTTCCCTGGCTCCCTAGCTCAGACATCCTCAAGCCACCAAATTCCCTACATCACACACACACACACACACACACACACACACACACACACACACACACACACACACACTTCAGCGTCTCCTGGGGACAATCAGCTCCTACTCCTTCCCTCCCCTTAGTCTGCCTCCCTCACCCCACCCAATGTTTTCTACTAGCCTGGCAGCTTCCTCTGTACCTTTAGAGCTGGCTTGCGTTCCCACTACCTTTTTGGTTTGTTTTTTTTTTTTTCACAAGCTTGAGTTAACACAGACAACTGCTATTTAGTAAACCCAGCTGGGAATCACTCAGTCGACACTTCCAGAGATGGAGAGAGAAACAGGCTTCTAGGCAGAACCTGAGGCCTATGGAAAGCCATCCAATCATCTACCACCTAGGCCTTTCCTGAAAGCTGCAGACTTCACCCATTCCAGACCCACGAGGAATTAGCCATTTCCACCATTCAGTGTCCCCTGTGATACACCCAGAGAATGTAGTACCAAATTCTTCTACAACCTTGTCCCTTAGTCATAGCCCCCATGGAACAATCTTTTTCGCTTGGTGTATGTACATTACATACTTGAGGTCAGACTGCTGTTCAAATTCTATTTGTCATATTTTTGATCTTGTGAAGGGGAGAGAGGACCTTCAAGTAGAGACCAGAAATCAATGTTGTATGTCTTTTTCAATTATTCTTCACCTTGTGTTTTGAGTCAGAGTCTCTCATTGAACATGGTGCTCACCAATCAAGCAAGTTTGATTGGCCAGCAGGCCCCAGGGAGCCCCCTATGTGTGCCTTTCCAGACTGGGACAACATGTACTTTTTATATGGGTGCTCAGTGTTTGATATTGTAACAGCCCAGAATAGTACCTGTCTCCTCCTATCAGAGGACAGACTGCAAGCACAAGGATCTAGTTATTTGTTTGTTTGTTTGTTCATTTATTTATTTGTTTGTTTGTTTTTGAGACAGGGTTTCTCTGTGTAGTCCTGGCTATCCTGGAACTCACTCTGTAGACCAGGCTGGCCTCAAACTCACAGAGGTCCTCCTGCCTCTGCTAGGATTAAAGGCATGCACTACCATTGCCCGACTAAGGATTTATTTTTATTGACAGCTGTATTCTAGCTTCTAGAGCCATCCCTGGAATAGTCCATGATGGACTGTGTATCTTGAGCCAGGACACAGAATAAATCTTTCTTTATAAGTTGTTTCTTGACAAGTAGTTTGGTCACAACAATGAGAAAAGTAACTAATGTCCCCAAAGTGGGCATTCAATGACCTCTGTGGTTCTTTGTGGGCCACAGATGATAGAACAGGAAAAGGCAAGTCTTCATCAATACACCTCATCCTGCTTTGTAACAGGGACTTGTCAAAACTCCCAACACCAACTTGCCCAGCAGACAGATCAGGCTGCCTGGCAGCCTCCATCATTCCGAAATCAAGTGCCCAGCAACTATTCCCTTTGGGCTTTCTTTAGAACAAAGGCAATTTTCACAATTGCTCTCTTTCCCCATTTGGACTCTCTTGGTCTTTTATAAACCAAGCCCCCTTCTACAACAAGGCTCCCAAGCCCTGAATGGAAACTGTTCTTGTCACTGTATGTGTATGGCAGCACTCATGTGGGGCACCTGCTGTTCTGGGACAGTTGCCATTTGGAAGCAGGCGACTTCCTCATTGTATGCCTATTTCTGGACAAAGAAGAGGGGAGCTGGATGAGAAACTAAAGGCTCCCCACATCCTCTCAGCTGCCCAGCAGCCCCATTAAGATACCCGTTTTGGCTCAGGGAGGTTTCATGGCCACAGGGAGTTAGGACAATGTGGAGTACCTCCCTCCCATACCCCCTCCTCTTCCTCCTCCCTGTCATCAACATTAGCTGATCATACATTGGGCAAGGGAATATTTGAGAGGTTGCTTGGGGTCACCCTCTGCCGAGAGTGGGAAGGTCTAGGCTGTCTCCTCTCTTGGCAACTTGAGAGATGCAGAGGTTTCAAAGCTCCCTTGCCCATGTGGCACTGAGACCAGCAGAATCCCCCTAGTAGTCCACAAGGACAGAAGAGAAGTGAGACATCTACCCCAGTCATCAAGGCCACCCTTTCTGGCTACCTGGGTCATAGCAATCCTGGAGTTCAAGGTCCACTCTCTGGATATCCACCATTTACAACACTTCATAAAAACTATCAACAGGTAATGCTTTTAAAAGTACGTAATCCAATATGGTGGTACACACTTTTCATCTCAGCACTCAGAAATAAGAGGCAAGTGGACCTTTGTAAATTCAAGGCTTCAAGGCTAGCCTGGTCTACATAGTGAGTTCCAAGCTAGCCAGGGACACACAGAGATAGTGAGACCAGTCTCAAAATAATAATAATAAATACAATAATAATAAAAGGTGGGATTTAAAATGACTCCATACAAAATAAGGAATGTAAGACTCAACAAGGTCTCTCCAGCTGGGCCTTATCTACAGATAGAAGAAAGACAGGCTTCCTCGGTGAGGAGAAAATGAGAGTGAAGGAATTCCATGATGTCCTAGTTTTCTTTCTATTGCTGTGATAAACACCATGCCAAAAAGCAACTTGGGGAGGAAAGAGTGTATTTCGGCTTATAGCTTGTAGTCTATCATCCAGAGAAGTCAGGTCAGAAACTCGAGGCAGTAATTGAAGCAGGGGCCATGGAGGAAGGCTGCTTCTTGGCTTGCTCCTCCTGGTTTGCTTAGTCTGCTTTCTTGGATAATCTAGGACCACTGTTCAGGGATGGCACTTCCAGTAGTAGGCTGGGCCCTTCTACGTATTTGATAAGAAATCATTGTGTATGCAGTTATGTGGATAGTTATCCTATGCATATATATGAATATTTATGCATATACACGCATACATGCCAATAAGACATAAATCCTACCAAGAGAAAAGATTTGGGAGGATAACAAAGCATGCCCAACTAACTAACAAAAAGTAATCTCGCCGGGCGTTGGTGGCGCACGCCTTTAATCCCAGCACTCGGGAGGCAGAGGCAGGAGGATCTTTGTGAGTTCGAGGCCATCCTGGTCTACAAAGCGAGTTCCAGGACAGCCTCCAAAACAATACAGAGAAACCCTGTCTTGAAAACCCAAAAAAAAAAAAAAGTAATCTCATGCTTACCATACAAACTGGTGAGAAAAGACAGGATCCCATAGAAGATATAGCCAAGGGAACATAGCTCATGTCTTACTCTACATGGCAGCTGTTGAATCAGATCAGAAAATATCAGGAGACGGGGAAGGCCTGATGTACTTCACTGGAGGCCCACGAAGTGTGGGGAGACTTTTAGAAGCAGATGGGCTTGGATTGTAGATGGTTGAGTTTTCTTGCACTGTTAGGATTTACAGTGTGAAAAAAGGATTTTCAGTAAGGAAGTCCCATGAAGAGAAGAAATCAACTGGGACACAGCAGAGGCGAGGAAAAGCTTGCTGTGGAGAGTGGCAGGAGGCAGCAGAAGCTTTGCCCCCAACAGTGACTTTCTCTTTCTAGAGCAGTGGTTCTCAACCTTCCTAATGCTAAGACCCTTTAATACAGTTCCTCAGGTTGTGGTGACCCCCAACATACAATTATTTTATTGCTAATTCATAACTGTAATTTTGCCTCTATTGTGAATTGTAATATATTTTTGGACATAGAGGTTAGCCAAAGGGGCCGTGATCCACAGGTTGAGAACCACTGTTCTAGAACCTTGGCCACTATGGTTCTTCTGTCTTTCCTTTGGGATTTTCATGAGCACACCCTCTGTCATCAGCAGGAACTGGAAGAAATGTATGTTTGTGCATGATATTTGCACATGTCCAATTCCCATGAGCCCAGTGTGCTTCATATGTAAGTGGGCTGCTCAGAGAGCTACAACTGTTGTCACAGAGAGCATCAGTGAGCAGGGACACAGAGGCCACTCCAAGGCAGAGGAATGAGCATGGGTGAGCAGTTTCTTACTGAGGTGGCCAGGCAAATGACCGGCTCCTCAAGCCAGCAGAGCCACTTGACTTTGTTTCCTCTGCTAAACTTGGCATAGCCCTAGATCCTGGGAAACCCTCTGTTTCCTCCATGCTCTCTCTCCCTCTCACAAACTGCACTTCCGTTCTTCCAGCTGTGCAAGCTGGAGGGTCAGGTTCATTCTCGACAAGTCTCTCCTCCTCCTCACACCTCCTAGGTGGGGCATCGTTTATGCAAACCAAATACCCAGGAGTGAAAGCAGGGTTTGTCTGTCCACTCACGATGCTCTAACAAAATACCTCAAGCGGGAGGACTCAAAAGCAACAGACGTTTCTCAACCTTCTGGGGGATTGGTATGTCTTAAGTGTAAGAGAAACCAGTACAGGAGGCCTGCCTCCTGCCTCAGACTTTCCTCTGCAAAGGAAGCGGGGTGGGGCGTAATGGGCTTTCTCTGGCCGGTTCTGTAAAGATGTCAACCCGGGTTTGGGTGGTTCTGCCCTCACCATCTGATCTTTCCTCAAATGCCCTACAGCATAGCACTCTCATAGTGGAGATTAATAATGTATTAATTAACTTGTCTTGTTGCTGTGTCAAAATGTATTGACAAAGCAAGTTAAGGAAGTAAAGAAAGAGGGGTTTACTCTGTCTCGCAGTTCCGGCATGTAGTCCATCATGACGGGGAAGGCATGACAGCAGGAACCTGACACGGCTGGTCATATTGCATCTGCAGTCAGGAAACAGAGATGAGGGAGGGTGCTCAGCTAATTGGCTTTCTCCTTTGAGTTTAGTACACAGCAGGTGAGGCGTGGGGTGTCTTCCCACCTCCACTAAAGTTACCTAGAAACTTCCTCACAAACATGGCCAGAGACTTGTCTCCAAGGTGATTTCCAGATCCCATCGAGTTGACAATTAGTATAAACCACCACAATTAGGTTTCAACTTTATAACTTCGGAAGGCCTATACATCTAGACCTGGAACATATAAACCATTAATAATTCATTACTAATTAATAATCCAGAAGATAGACCTGGCTGGAGTGTCCCAGCTACCCGAAGCCTGACCTTTCTGAACACACAGCCCACTTCCACATCCATCCCCATTGCTTCTCAATCACCCCACATCAGCCTCAGCTGGCATCATTCACCCCAGAGCTCCACCTACCCTTGAGTTTCTAACCATGTCACATGCAAACCCAACAACGGCAGCTGCAACTTCAGGACCCCAGCTCAGAAGAATCTGGGTGGTCCTAAAGGTGCTTTCCCAGTGAGGACAAGGTGGCTGGGCACAGCACCTGCCACATGGGAGGATCTTATTAAACATCAGGTAAGTGGATGAGCAGATGGGTGAGTGAGTGAACCCAGCAGGTTTCCTAGGCACACGGCACCTGCAGTGACAAAACAGGTTGCTGACACACATGCCAGGGCAGCAGGATGGAATTGAAAACACTCCAGCTGAGATCTCAAACTCTGACTTGCTCCCCGCTGAAACATCCATTCCCACACCCACAATGACTGACCACGGGATTCTCTGCCTTGGGTCTGGCTACTTGTAGCCTTGCTAGTCTAATAGCTTTGAGGGATTGTTTGAATTCTAACAAAACAATAAACAACCATTAAATTTTATTACAATTTTTCCCCTTTTCTCTTCTAGTGATCGAAGGGAAGCAGGCAAAACATAAAAGAGCTATGAGCAACTAAGGATCCATTGTACGGATTGAGGAGTCGCAGAAACAGTCATATTTTAGCAGATAAGAACAAATGCCACTATTACAAATTTAAAAGGAGGAGGCATTTTTAAGGGAAATATGTTTAATCTCTGAAAAAAATAAAAGCCATTTAATAAAAGTGAAGCACACATTTTGATGACAGGATCATTTTTGAGGTTGGATGTGTGCTCCTGTGGGTAAGATATGTGAGTGTTCCTACATATGAAACGCACTCACAGTATCTGTGAAGAAAGGGAGGCATTGGGCTTCTTGTGTAGTAGTAGCACATGCCCTTAATCCCAGTATTCAGGAGGCAGAGGCAGGCAGATCTCAGTGAGTTCGAGGTCAACCTGGTCTACAAACCAAGTTCCAGATCAGTCAGGACTGTTGCACAGAGAAACCCTATCTCAAAAACAAAAACACAAAACAAAAAACAAAAAACAAAAACAAACCAAAAAAAGAATTGTGTGGCTAGGGCTCCAAAATAAAATGTCCTGTCCTCAAACCCATTCATTAATAATAACTTAAAGACTCCTGATAGGAAGGTTTGGGACAATGTTTCTTGACACAGTATGTTCAAATTAGCTATAGAGGGGTAAACGGCAACAGGAGTTTCTCATCACCGGAGCCTAAAGCCGTCCCTATCTGAAGGCTGCACACTGCCCTCCCAGCCACAGCTCCAGCAGAGCAAGGAACATAAACAGCAAAGATGGAGAAAAGCCAAACACATGCCAAGGGCTCCAGGCTCCTGGCAATCTCTGCTTGTTGTTTCCTGTCCAGATGTCACAGCCATTGGGACGTGACAATTCTAGTGCAAAGAGAACTAGAAGCAACACCATTCAAAAAGCGACGAATGCGCAGTGAAAGCACAAACTCACAGACAACAGCAATGATAGTTTAGAGGGAGGAGGGGGGAGGAGGGAGGGGACAAATCCTCAGAATCATACAGTGTTTCCTTAGGTAGAAAAAAGATCTTTGCAGAAGGGATTAAGTCTAGGATTTCAAACCAGGAACACTGCCATGGTAGTTCATTTTTTAAAAATATTTATCTATTTATATATTCTCATTACTTATAATAAAATTAAAAGTAAATTAAAATTTAACTTTTAACTAATTACAAATTAAGTTAAGTATTTAGTTATTTACTTCTTTATGTGTGTGTGTGTGTGTCCACAGAGGTCAAAGGAGGGTATTGGATGGGTCATCTGAAACTGGAGCAATAAATGACTGCGAGCTGGCCATGTGGGACTTGAACATGGGTCCTCTGGAAGAATAAACACTAGGCCATCTCTCCTGCCCCACGTTATGAAATCACAAAACTCCTTATGAAAGAGAGGTGGGTGGATTTAACAGATGGAGATGGTGACAAGTCCATAGTAGCAGAAATGGGTATAATTAGAAGACAAGGAATATCAGAACTCCTAGAAACTGAAGGACACAGTTCCCTAACGGATTCTCCCCTACAGCTTCAGGAGAGAGGGTGGTACTGTCTGTGCCTTGATTTTGACCCAGTGGAATTGATTTTGGACTCCTGACCTCCTGAGCTGTAAGAAAAATAAATTGCACCAGGCAGTGGTGACCCATACCTTTAATCCCAACACTCAGAAGGCAGCCTTGATCAGCAACTCAATAGGATTTAGGATCACCATGGAAACACACCTCTGAGTGTGCTTGTGAGGGAGTTTCAAAGTTCGGTTAGTGGAGGTTGAAGGACCAACTCTAAATATGGGCTGTGGTCCCTGAATGAAGAGCAAGAGAGCTAAGCATCAGCATTCATCTCTGTTTTCTGGCAGTGGATGAAATTTGACCAGCTGCCTCTTGCTCCTGCCATCATGCCTTCCACAGCCATAGTAGACTGTAGCACTTTGAACTGTGAGCCATCATGCCTTCCCCAGTCATGGTAAACTGTAGTCCTTTGAACTGTGAGCCATCATAGACCCTTTCTCCTCTAAGTTGTTTTTGCCAGGTGCTTTGTAGAAGCAATGAGGCAAGTACTAATAAAGCATCCTAGTAAAGTCCTCAAGATATGAGTAAGGGAAATCACCAGTCTGACTTGAATGGGAAGCAGGCTGTCTACTAGGAAGAACTCCTCACTGGACCTCTGAGAAGGTCGGGCCTGCTGCTGTTAGGAAATCCATACTACAACCACGAACCCAGCCATTTCCTTCTTGCAGACATTCTCCACAGACAGCATCTTAGGAAGATCTAGGCACACTCTTTAGTTTCCCAGAAACCTTGGATGGTCTATCTAATCCCATCTGAGATAACACAACTAGTACCTGGAGAAATTACAGGGTTCTGGTTATAACTGTACAAGACCTCTTTCCATCCCATCTATGTGTCAGCCTTCAGAAGTACAAGCAGATCTGTTTAATGTTGACATTGGAGGTGCAGAAAACAGTAAACCAGGATATCATGGAATTTCCCAAAGCCCAGTTCTCAGAGATAAAAAGCATGAACCTGGAAGCTGGAGGTAGACCAGATGGTCTGTTAGAATTATATGCCTCACTCATTGTGACCTTCATGATTTCTTTAAGCATCCTTGAGAAAATGAGGCAGTGCATCTAGACTAAACTCAGCCATCATCCTGTCTTACACTCACATCTGCACTCTGGTGTTTCCATCTCCTCTTTCCCTTACAAAACATAGGGGCGCTCCTTGTAGAAAATCAGACTACCAAACCAAAGGCTGCTATTAAGACTATATTCTGCTGCATTGGCTTGTCATCACATCTCATTAGCATGAAAACTTATGGCTTGGTCTCCCGACTAACACTCCCTGTCCCGGCCCTGTGCCCATCAGCAGTCCAGGGTGCATGAATCACTGCACAAACAGTCCATGCCCCTGCACCACTGCAAGCTAAACAAATTCTTTCCACGTGAGTCTTAAGGTTAAAAAAAAAGGCATGTTCTAAAGGAAAGAGAGATCATTTGGAAAGGAACATTAGAAAGAAAATAGAAAGGAAATGAGAGCTGAGTTGGTCATGTACTGGAAGGGCCTGGCCAGACTTCCTTCCTTCATGATTTCTGCTGTGGCTGCCTCCCAGGCAGGGCTTTCCATGGAAGGCTGCAGAACCAATGCAGAGGCAGGAGTAAAGGAATATACTAGAATGTGGCCAAGGACAGAAAGCATAGAAATGAAGGGAAAGATGCTGTATGGAACAATGGACTCCTTGGAGGTACTTGTCTGTAATCCCAGCTAACTGGTGGATGAGGAAGGGAGATGCAGAGTTTAAAGCCATCTTGAACTGCACACTCTTGAACTATGCATAAGACTTTAGCCAGGACTATCAATGAGGCACCAAGACTGGCAATAGGAAAAAAGATGGGATTTAATTCAGAAGATAACGTGTGAATTCTTATTAAGGGATTGGTGGACGGGGCAGGCAAAAGTTGAAAGAGCTTGTCCAGCTGACTTAAAATAGGTTTCCAGCTAAAGGCAGATAGGTTTAAGATATCCCTAAAGTGTTCACAGGATTCCTCCTGCAACTGAGCCTTGCAGGCCCCATAGGTCAAGCGCATAGAGAAGCCAGGCTCAAGTTTGGTCAAGGACAATTTGTCAGGGTGAGGAGGAACACCTCTACATTCCTTTTAAATTGGCATCCCCCTCTTCCATCCCTTCCTCCTCACATCTAAGTTTCCATTTCCTGATGTGTCAAGTGTGTCCGGAGTGGCTGCAAAGCCAGAGCACAATGCACTGGAACCATGAGTGCAGTTTGTGAATTAAACTTTTGGGAGGTCATCGTTGTCCCTGATTTCCCGAATCTCCGGGATCTGAATCTGCCTGCCCTCCTGAACCTTCCTACCTCAGCTCAACCTTCCTCTTCTTTCTCCTCCTACTAAGAAGAGCGGAAGTCAGCTCCACCCTTCTGGGCTCCCAGGCTGGTTTTCTATACTTAATCCAGTCCCACAGAGGAGTTGCCTAGCAGTTTGCTTCATATTTCCTCTGGATTTGTCTCTGAGCTACCAGCAATGCTTTTACAATGCAGTGAGTTGTTGAGCAGAATCTTTTCCTTGAGAAAGTTACATTTGCAGACACTCAGTCATCAGAAGTTTGAAGAAACTCTGTTTTGGTATTGAAGTGACCAGACCCTCATCCAGTGCCCTGCTTTAGCAGTCACAACAGGCTCAACACATACTTGCCTGACCTTGCCCCTCCTCCTAGTCACTAGGAGGTCAGATACCCACATGGCAAGGAACCAATCAGAAGTTAGCTAGCAGGCTTTGGGTGTGCTTTATGAGCATAGCATAGCAACAGCCCCGGGAGGGCCTATCGGCCGTAGCAACCAATTGACCAATCAACACAGGACAGGCCGCCCAAGTCTGGAAGCATACCAATCCTGAGGCTGTTGCATATCCCTAGAAACTCCCCTCCCCCCAATAAATTCCCCACCTTGCAGCCCTTTGGGGTCCTTCTCACACCATCCACCATGATGAATGGACACAGGGCCCTAGTTAAAGACAGTTAACTTGTTAAATAATAAAAGACTCTTTGCTTTTACATTGGAATGGGTCTTTGGGAATTTTTGGGTTCAGAATTTGGGCACAACAGTACAGAAGAATAATGATGCACTGGCCTAGATAATACCCCCCCCCCAAAAAAAACCTGTCCACCGGAACCTAGGATGTATATTTTGTGGGATACAGGCTCTTAAGTAATGAGTTGAGATAAGGTCATACTGGATCTAAGGTGGGACATAAACCCAACCTCCCCACCATATAACTGGAATCCCCAGCTCGCAACCCCAACATGCAGGCTCAGCCACCCATCTCCAATATAGTAAGTAGAGAGACAAGTCATTTAGGAAAACAGAGAGGGGAGATTTATTCAATGTGGCCCTGTTAGGAAGAGCAGATAAAAGGGTACAGTGACCTTCTAAGGCCATCTTGAGAGTACTGGCACAAGCTTCAAGTGTAAGTAGGAGAAGAACTGGGGTAGGCAGGCTGGTAAGGGGCAAACCTAGTGAAGCATTCCTGTATCCGCTATGCTCTTGATCACTACGCTCTGCAGTGTAGACCAAAGCTCTTCTAAATGGCATCCTTTGAGGTGGCCAATGTAGCTCTCAGGGGGAGATCCCTTCTGTGCAATGGTGTAGTCTATTCATCATGAGTATCTAGGCAGTGGTCTGTGCTGTGAGGTTGTGTTATTCCCAGTATCCATGGAGACCGGAGGAAGGGTTAAGAACAATGATTTACCTCTCTATCTTCAGCCAAAGTAAACAAAACAGACACAGAATGAAGGTAGAGATGCCAGTGTGAGATTTCTGAGGTAGCTTAAGGAGACAGAAGTCAGAAGGAGTCCTGAGTCTGACCTTCAACTGATAAGACTGCATTTATTAGTATACATTGAGGGGCATCCTCTCTCCTGGGAAAGTGAGGGGTCTGCCAGGGGAAAGCTGGCTGGGAACCATTGTAAGGAGAGCTGGGGGCTTGGGAATGAGGAAGATGTTGCAGTTGTTGGGGGCTATGTGTGGGTCTACAGTTTCTCCTCCCAGAAACCATTCATCCTCAGTGAGACAACTATCCTGGGTGGCAGGCTGTTCCAACAGCTTTCCTTTCTGGCCGATTGATAAAGGTTGATCAAGGTTGTCTGTAATCATTTAGGAATCCTGTTTTACAACCAAGGCACTCTATTGGCCAAGTTCCCATCCCGAGTCACCTTGTGGGTCAAGGGAGGAGCCAAAGCTTTTTAACAAACGCTGTTTCCAAACACCTGTTTCCACCGGGCCACATGAGGACAGGCTTACAGGGAGAGGGCAGCAAGCACCCTGCCTGTGACAACAGGGACAGAGAAGGGCATGAAACAGCCACAGGATCTAAAGGTGCCTGCCACACATCACTGGAGCCTCAGAGGCTGCAGAGCTCAGAGCTGAGACTCCCTAAGAGCCTCCAGGAGGAACCCACCCTATCGAGGTCTTGACTTAGAACCTCAGGCCTCTGTCATTTTGAAAAGGAGCAGGTGAAGCTGCAGCAGGAATGGCCGGTGAAGGGAAAACCATTTCCTTCCAGTCAAGAGGATGAAATCTGGCTTGAGTGCAGACCTAACATTCCAGTTAAGCTGATCTGCGTCCTGCGTAAGGGGTCATCCTTAGGAAGGCAGGTTTGCCTCAGGCCATGCTAAGGAGATAGGCAGAATAACTCTCCCTTTAATGAGATAATGTACTTTTCCTTCCCAGAATTCCTGAACCTTGCACAACAGCTCACAGGACAACAGCCGTGTGGCTTCTAAAAGCCCAATTTTCTACCTTCTATCTTTTTCCCTAAGCTTACTTTCCCTGGTGCCTTGGGCTCCTTTCTCTCTGTAAAACTCCTCTTCCCCACCATTCAGATGCCTACCTCCATGCTGCTGACCTCCACACTGGCTTAAATAGCATGGTCTTTTTCCTTCTCTAGCCACTCTCCTCCGGTCACCCGCTGGGGTTTACAGCTTGCTAAGCCAGTGTTTAATCTTTAAACCCTAACAATAGTCTTCGTGATCCACCTGGTTGTTGACTGTGCTGTAAATATCTCTTTGGGGGCTAGTTAGGTTCAGCTTGGGCTGCAGACGGCACTACCTGTGGGAAGTGAACAGACCACTGCACCCAATTCATCGTAGTTGGGTTCCATGGTTTGGCCATGAAATGTGGGAAACTGAAATCAATGCGGTAAAGGAAGCTAGACAGAGGCAAGCCCTTGAGACTGGGCCCTGGTGAGCCATGAGCACCGCTGCATTCTTCTTTACCTAGTGCTCATTGCCCGGGTCGACTGTCTGCTGTGAAGGGAGGGTGGGGACACTTTGCTGCAGACTCCCAAGCAAGCAGATGGAGCCAGGTGTGTCCCGTCCTCCAGGCCCAGGTGCAGGCTTCATCCCAAGCATGCTTTTGTCCTAACCCAGTGGATTCAAGCAGTTCAGTTCAGATTGCGGAGTCCAGCACTTTCCCCGTTTTTGTCTTGGATGCCCCTGTTTCTGCATAGCTATTCAAACAGGAAGCTTCAGCTCAGTGGGGGTTGCTAACAGCGTTTCCTGAGACGTTAATTGGTATTAGGGCTGCATTCAAACAGGAGGCCGGCGAGGGGTCCTGTGGTCGGGCTTTTTTTGAAGTGCCCTATTAGCATATCAACAGAGTTAGAGGCCTTTGTTTACAGTAGGATCCAGAAGCCTTTTCAAATCCCCGAAGGAATGCAACTAGGGCTTTTCCAGCTTGACCCCAGACTCCTGTTGCTCTGGGAAGAACCTTCTTGGGACCAGCACTCCTCCAGGGACTCGGGAAATCTGCTGTTTGGGTGGAACCGGTCAAGTGATAGGCAGGCCAATAAGTAAATATGCAACGAAAAAGTGGCAATCAATCAAAAATATTACCAGTGAGACATCGACTCTGTAAGATCTGTGAGACCTGCATGAAACCCCTTCCTGTCCTAGTGCTGTGACTCACAGCAGCCCCACCGCCCTGCTTGAGAGCTCCCGGGGTGAGCCTGCTGCCCACTGAGAAGGCCCAGCCACAGCTGACCACTCAGGAAAGACTTTCAGGTTTAGACTCTGTGGAAGGAGTGAATGCCGGGAGCTTTGTGACCTTTTAATAAAGCGTAAAAAAGCTCCCCAGGGGCTGTGCCCACCACTCCCTCGTTAATCCTCTCCGGCAGAGTGGACATCCACAAGGAGCCCTGATTCAAAGGAATCTTGAACCGTTTTTGTTTTCATCAGGGGTGGGAGGAAGGCTCAGCACAGTTGTCACCATGACAAACACGTGACTGTTTCCTGGGTCCTGTGTGCGGTAGTGTGCGGTTAGTTTCAGCAGTGTCTGCTTTGGAAACTCAAGTCATAAGGAAAAAAAAAAAACAGCAAGGAGCAAGCACATGGAACTTCGAATTTGCTGATCTAGGGGCACACTGTTAAGAAGTCAAATTCTTAACCAGCTCCAACAGATAAGGCCTGGTACCTTTCAATGAAATGGAAAGTAACTTACACACACACTGTTGGGCATCATGGAGCACACCTTTAATCCCAGCACCGGGGGAAGGGCGTGGGGGGTGGTGGTGAGGCAGGCAGATCTCTGAGTTCAAGGCCAGCCTGGTCCACAAATAGAGAAAGCTCTCTATAATTTCTGTCAGAATGAACTTGTTTCCCCAAGGAAGAGGGTGAACTTAACCTCTTGCCACCATAGGATTTACCTGTGGACCTGAAGAAGGACCCTCAGCTAAAGAACTATCAGATTGGCCTGTGAAGAATTTTCTCAGTTACTAATTGATGCCACTGGCCCAGCCCACCATGGCAGGTAGACCTGGGGCGTATAAGAAAGGCAGCTAAGCAAGCCACCTTGCTCAATAAGTCAGTACACAGAGTCTTTGCTTCAGTCCCTGGCTTGACTTCCTTTGAACTGTGACCTGTTAGGAAGGACACAACCCTTTTCTCCCCAGTTGCTTCTGATCAGTGTCTCATCACAGCAGCAGAGAAGCAAGCTGGGACTCCACCTACAACCAGTTTAGATCCATCACCTGGAATATCAGAACGTCCCTGCACTTTAGCAAAGTTGGTTGCCAAGTTATCTTACTCTTTGCTCTTTGGACTCAATGTTGTTGATTGGTTTATCCCAGTTGAGGAGGCAGCAGTGGTTGAGTCAGTGTGCATGTCATTTGCATGTCATAAATCTCATTTTATATATATACACAACTGCATGATTCAAAGGTGTTTCATAAATTTCTAGAAGGGTGTAACTATCACCGCAATCCAATTTGGGAGCATTCCAGGGGCTGGGATGCAGTTCACTTGTAAGCACATTCATGCATTGCATGAGGCCTGGGGCTCAACCTCACCCCCAAAAGAATATTTTCCTCACTCAGGAAGATTCCTCCTACCACCTTTCAACCAACTCCTGTTGCAATTCAAAGCTTTGAGGTCCCACAACGTACAACATCTCTGTGTCTTCTGTTACTTGGCGTGGAGTTTGTGGATTCTGTTGGTGTCGTTTGGCTGGCTTCATTCGTTTTCCCATCAGCAGTCTATCATGTGGATGGACTACAGTGAAAGCGTGTTCTGAATGCAAATGGATGGCTTGGGCTGGGACAGATGTGTGGGAGTCTCGATGAAGATGAGCTGAGCGCCTGATCTAGAGGGCCTTAAACTAGGGTGACTTAGGGAAGACCCAAGGAACAAGGGAAACGCTTGAAGAGGAGCGTTTTCGATCCTAGCACTCAGGAGACAAAGGCAAGGAGGATCTCTCTGAGTTTCAGGCCAGCCTGGTCTACAGAGTGAGTTCCAGGACAGCCAGGGCTACACAGAGAAACCCTGTCTCAAAAAGCAACAACAACAAAAGCAACAAAGAAGACAACAACAGCAAAAATAAAGAAAAGCATCATTAATGGAAAACAAGGGGCATGGAGTTTGAGATGATAGAAACTCTCAAAAAAAATCCTATTTAGAGAGGACTAAGGAGAGTCCAGGGCACTGGGGTGTAGGGTTGGTTGGCAAGTAATCCACCTAGCATCTTCTCCCAGTTTCTCTTTCCCTGGTACCTGGGGCATCTTCCCAGTGCCAGGATATGCTGGGCCCTTGTTCCCATCTGTACATGGGTGGGAACTCTCCCCGGGTTTCTCTGGTTCCTCCTTATCCCTTAGTTTTCAGCTCCCCTTGAGTTGCCTGAACAATTGACCAAAGTCCTCCAGTCCCTAGCTCCCTGCCACACTTCACGACTGTTTCCCCCCTGGGAACTGACTTAGCAGCAGCTGTGATTGTCTAGCCAGCACGATCTTTTCTACCTCAAGGCAGGGAGGCGTCAGCTCTCCCGATACTTTATTGTATCCTGAGTCCAAGCAAGACGTCCTAACTCACAGACCGCCAAATGCAAGCAACCTGGGCACAGGACATTCCACAAGAAAAGTAACGAGGGCTCAGAGAGCACAGAGGTTCAAGCCTTCGTGTTCTTACCAAGCATGGTGGCATCTCTGCCTGTGTGATAGGCAGCCAGACAGAAACAGCAGAGTAGGAGATGGAGAGCAGGATGCCGGAGGACAGGATTGAGAAGATGCCTACAGAAGTTCTGAGAAGAGATTATTTTCACGGGGAGGGAGGGAGACACAAAAACGAATAAAAACATTTAGAAAACATTCAAGAGCAAGAGAGATGGCTCAGCCATTAGGAGCACGGACTGTCCTCACAGGATTCTCTTTCCTGTACCCACACCGCCCCTTACAACTTCTTCCTCCAGTTTCCTGGCATCTTGCACCTCTTCTGAAATTCATGGGTTCCTGCATGTAAGTGATTATACATACATACAATACATACAATACATACATATATACATACATACATACAATACATATGTGTGTATACATGCATATGTATATATGTATATGCATGCTCAGGTATACATGCACATATATGAAAATTTTTTAAAAATATTCAAGTGAGGGGCTAGGGAGATTGCTTGATACATTAAGCACTTGCTACCCAAGCACGAGACCTAGAGTTCGAATCTAGCAGTCACATAAAAGTTGAGTGGGCATGACTACAAGTCTGTAATTCCCAGGCTCAGGAGGTTCCACAGGCAGGCTAGTTAGAGCACAATTGGTAAACTCTGGGTTCAAGTGAGAGACCAAGACCTTGCCTCAATATATAAAGTGGAGCGCTATTGAGTAAGAAAGACATGGGGCTTCAACCTTTAGCTACCACAATCATGCAAACATACCAAGTATATGTGCATCTCTCTCTCTCTCTCTCTCTCTCTCTCTCTCTCTCTCTCTCTCTCTCTCTCTCTCTCTCTCTCTCTCTCTCTCTCTCTCACACACACACACACCATACTACACAATATACATACAATGTATGTATTCAAATGTTGGATATTCAACTGAACTGAGTGGATTAATGTCTTCCTTCCTCCCAAATCCATGTCTACCCAGAGCTTTAGTCTGTGCCTGTTGCACATTAAGATCTCTGTGTTCTGGGCAGTGGTGGCGTACGGCATTAATCCCAGCACTTGGGAGGCAGAGGCAGGCAATCTCTGTGAATTCGAGACCAGTCTGGTCTACAAGAGCTAGTTCCAGGACAGCTTCCAAAGCCACAGAGAAACCCTGTCTCGAAAAACAAAAACAAAAAACAAATAAACAAACAAAAACTCTGTGCATTATATGCATTATATCACACAACTAAATAAACTCTAGAATGTGTCAATTCTCCACAATACTCAAAGGGACTCATTTGAAAAGCACAGAGTTCTAAAGAGGACACATTAGTAACACAACAGACTGCATGATGATGTTTCCTGAGACCATAGTGAACTTAAGGATGTAGAAAGAAAGCTGTATACACTAATGAATTGCACTGAGTCCTCTCTGCCAGTTCAAGAGACTACAGGCTGGCATGACCTATGACCTCTAGGGGAACCTGAGGGAAGAGTGAATGTGGGGCCAATCTCAGAGTTCAACGTGTCCTCAAAGTTCAAACTCTGACCTCATTCAAGTTTGTTCTTTTATTTTAAATAAACAAAATTGTTCAGAACTAGGACTAAAATCATGAACTGGTCCGTCCAATCCCAGCTTTGTGTCTATGAGGACTAGTTGCAATTTGACACAAGCTAGAGTCACCTGGGATGAGGGAACCTTGAGGGAGGAAATGCTTCCAACAGATCAGCCTGTAGGAGCGTTTTCTTACTTAGGGGTTGATGTGGAAGGGCACAGCCCATTCATTGCGGGTGGTGCCACCTGTTCTGATGGAAGCTTAACCCCAGCCCCTGGCATCCATCTACCCAAAGAGTCTGGGACACTATTGTGGAAGTTCCACCCAAGTCCCCCTCTCCTATCTCTCTCCAAACCCTGCTGCATCTCACAAAACCTACCAAATGATGACCCCCCTCCCCCAGAAATGCTCAAGACCACTCCCACAGGGTATTTAAACTGCCTCCAGAGAACAGTTTTCTGGTCTCTCCCAGTCTCCTCTTGGGGTGTGGGGGTTGGAAGGCCATCTGGGAGCATTGTGTCCATTAAACATGGGCTTTTTCTAATTCGGTTTGATTTGGTCTGACTTGGTCATTGCATCTGAGGAGAAGCCTATCCGGGTGTAGAAGCTCTTCACCACCCATGGGCAGGTGGTTCTGAGTTGTATAGAAAGCAGACTGGGCAAGCCATGGAGAACAAGCTAGTCAGCAGCCTTCGTCCATAGCCTCTGCATCAGCTCCTGACTACAGGTTCCTGCCTTGAGCTCCCGCCCTGACCTCGCTTCACAATGGACTGCAAGCTGTAAGATGAAATAAGCCACGGTTGCTTTTAGCCATGGGGGTTTTCCTTTTTTTTTTAATTTAATTTATTTATTATGTATACAATGTTCTACTTGCACATTTGTCTGCACATCAGAAGAGGAAAGAGGGCACCAGATTTCATTATAGATGGTCGTAAGCCACCATGTGGTTCCTGGGAATTTAACTCAGGACCTCTGGAAGAGCAACCAATGCTCTTAACCTCTGATCCATCTTTCCAGCCATCATGGTGGTTTTCTTAGCAATAGAAAACAAGCTGGGACCGTGGCCTTGAGCACGCACGCGCCTAGGTTTCTCACTTGTAAACAGGGTGACACCTGCCCTTTATTTCTTCACTGGACATGCCTGAGGGAAGCATGTCAGAAAGCTCCATTCTAAAGTCCAGGCTGTGCTGCTGGGAATACCTGTGGTCCTTCATTACTGAGAGATAGAAGGACGTAGGAGAATGTTTTAGGCTCAGTGTCACGTACTACCGAACACTGTCCTAGCCACAGCGGGTGTCTCAGGGCCACTTTGAATCCAGAGGCTGCTTCATCCCTTTGTAGCACACATGCCCAGGAATTCACCTTTTATGGTTCAATGTTTGGGATTGGAGGTGCAGCTTAACGCTCCCCTAGAGCGTTCCTGCTGGAAGCTCTGCTGAGCCCAAGGCCCAGCACCCTATAAATCAAATATGGTGGCTCATGCGTGTAATTGAAGCACTGGAAGGTAGAGACAAGCAAATTAGAAGTTCAAAGTCGTCTTTGGCTAGTGAGTTCAAAACTAGCCTGAACCACAAGAGTCTTTCTCTCAAAGACAAAGGCAGGACAAGAGGCTCCAGTTTGCTAGTGTTCATCATTTACTGATCCATCCACAGAACATGAGAAATCCATGGAGAGAAGGGAGTAGTGAGAAGGTTCGAACTGTCTGCAGGCACAGCACAGACCCCTTTGTGGCTTCCATCCTGCCCCTGAGGAATGCTGGAAGGTGGTGGGGGGTGGGACTCCTCTCTACTCTCCCTCAGCAGCCCCTGCCAAGTCTAGATGTTCCCTTTTGACTTGCCTGAAGACTCTGGAAACCTGATTGGCTGGTTTCTCCCAGCTGCCATCCAGCCTAGGCTTTTATTCTTCTTTCTTCTCTCTGACTGGCTAAGTTCCTGCAGAGTTCATCAGGACAAACTGGTCTGCCGGCCTCACTCTGCAGTCAGTCCTGAGCAGCCCTTCCTCCACCGGGATGCATGGATCTTTCTTACAGAGAAACCAAGCTGCCTCTGGATTGCACCAGTGAGGCCCTGTGTCTGAGGTGACCTCTGACCTCCGGGAGAACATTAGGCTGGAGTGAAGGTTCAGCTAGTCCCCACAGCTCAGGTCCTGCCTTCACCTTACTCAGACTTGTTTGCTTGTTTTAAAAGAATGAAATTGCCTTGAACTAGAACTAATTTTTTTTATAAGAAACATAAGAAAAATGTATTTCAACTTCAAAAAAATTTCACTTTTGGGTGAAGTTGAACTAATTCTTCCTGTTCCTTACAGTGCCTGCCTGGTCTGGGAAGCACAGGAGGTGCTTGCTCTCAGTCTGACGCACACAAATATTTAAAAATTCCACTGTGTCTCTTCACAGACGCATACACTTGTGCTTACAGATTGTTTTTTGTTTGTTTGTTTATTATTTTTGGTTTTTTGAGACAGGGTTTCTCTGTGTCTTTGGAGGCTGTCCTGGAACTCACTCTGTAGACCAGGCTGGTCTCTAACTCACAGAGATCTACCTGCCTCTGCTGGGATTAAAGACATGTATCACTACCTCTTAGCCTTAGTTTTGTTTTGATTTGTGCTTTTAATGAAACTTGCTTCTTTTAATATATTTATGAGTTTATTTGGGGGAGAGCACACTCCATGGCAGACAGGTGGGGGGCGAGACAACAGTTTGCAGGAGCCCGGTTTCTCCTTTCATGGCACAGACTCCAGGGATCAAGTCAAGATCTTAGGCTTGGTGGCAGGGGTGTCTACCCACTGAGCCATTTCGCTGGTCACCAACCTGCCTATAAACCCAGATTGGCTATCAGATCCCATCTTTTGGAGCACTTGAGTCCAACTTTTGTTTCCTTAAAATTGATTTAAGCTAATCACAGGGTATAATGTTTAAGGTCACTTCCTAAAGGCTCTATGGGGAGGGGGAATTCTAAAAGATAAGGGTGCCCCTTCAGTTGGCTATCAGACTATTGAAACAACGGTCTCCTCCCAAATTAGAATTTCTCCAGGAATCTCAAGCTAGAGAAGGAAAGAGCTTGGAGTCTGGTACCAACCAGAGAAGAACTTGTCACTGTGGAAGAGACTTTCCACAGTTCTGATCATTTAGACCATCTTGCGGGAGAGATAACTTTGAGTTGATGATGGGTGGACCACATCTTGACCTTCACTATTCTTGCCTTCTATCTAAACCCAAACCTCTATCAGGACCTCCAAGGTTGACTTGCACGTTGGGGTCAGATGTGCATTGCTGGACCTCTTCATTTGTTTCCTTTCGCAATGTGCCCACATAGAAAACAAAATCTCCTTTCTCTGCATTTCCTGGTCACTTGACCTTTAAATCGGTACACTGGGGACAGGTGGAGGAGCTTATCGTGTTGGAACCACCAGAGCCCAGACTTTTACCCTAAAACCTCGGCTAACTATTCACAAATGTGTGGGGCTCCTTAATGCATATGTAAATATATGCGTGGAAATTAACAGTCAAACGCTGAATTCCCTCTCAGGACTCAGCTGGAGCTAAGCAGTGTAATTTTACCATTTTAAATCTTGAAATCCAGTTCCTAAATTGGAGCAGAGACACGGCCACCTCAAGAGATGAAGCAGTAAGAGGTCACTGTAATTTCAACCAGGGTTAGTAGAGTCCAGGAAGCCACCTGGGAGCACAGAGCTAGCCTCTTCCTCCCTAGGCAACATGGATGAGAAGTCTCAGAGTCTTCTGCGTGCCAGCTGCAGTCCCCCCATGCCAGTGCACTGACGTTATGGTCTCTGTGTAATCTTGAGCCTGCAGGGCAAGGGGCAAATTCTGAACTCCAGGCATTTCACCACAGCCTTGGCTACCTGCCGGGTTCTCCCTGTGTATCCTTTGGCATGGAGGTCCCCGCACTTCAGTGAGTCCCCCTAACAGGCATGCTGTTGGCTACCAAGTAGTGTGTGCCTCCCTTCTCCACGCTTATATTTTCAAACAAAATCCCCAACAAGTTCATCTTTTAGCCAGCTAGGCACTACCTTGCAACAGGTCCCTGTCACAGCCTGTGGCTTACTCTTCCTTCTGGCTGATTCCATCCCATTTGGTACCCTTCTCCAACATCCCCACAGTGTCCACCCTTTCCTTGCCCCATTCTAGGGTACCCTTCAAGTTCTCACCACTTAAATTAGCCTTTGCAGTATACCTTGTAGGCCACCTAACTTGCTGGACCACCTAACCCTCCAGCCTTGGGATGTTGTATTGGCCCCTTTGGGATATCAACTTTAATTGCCAGGGTCACCGGATAACCCTTAACTCTAGTGACCTGGAGAAGATGCCAGCCAGAGAGGTACTGCCCAAATTGAAAAGAAAACAAGGACTTTTAGAAAGGGACACAGTGAATAAAGCTCTAAGAGGATGGATTCTGAATGAAAATGAGGACATGATCACTCCAAGTATGGCTGAGGAGAAGATTTTTATTGTAAATATGAGGGAGAGTAGAGCAGGAGGCATCTTGAAGGGTCTAGAATAAGCCTGACTGTGAGGAGAAAGAGAGAAGGGAGAGTGAGAGAGGAAGAAAAGAGAGAGAAGGCGTATGGGGGGGAGGGGTGGGTGTGGAGGGGGGTGGGTGTGCATGCCAGGCAGAGATGCCCAGTGACTGGTTATTTCTCAGAGCAGGGAGCCCAAAGATCACCCCCTACTCTGCTATTATTTCTGAGCACATTCCAGGGCTTTGCCACTTAGTTCTTATTCTGTGAGCAGCACCCCTCTCCCTTGGGCCTGGGACATCCTTCCATGTCAGACAGATAACAAGGACAATGCTAGAGTTCAGAGGATGATCATTAAAACTGACTTAAGAGGATGGCTAGTCACTGCTTCCTCCTCACCCTCTCCCACCGCTGTCCCCAAGTGATGCTCCCCGACATCCTATCTGTCCTCTCCTGTCCCTGGGAGCTGGGGAGACTTCAGTTCCCTTTGACCTTTCTCAAGGTCAAAGCAAGTGGGCCGGAACCAGCCCCTGTGGCGTTCCCTAGGAGCTCTCAGGCTCACTTTCAGCTTCCTAAGAGTCACCTAAAGCGCCAGGCAAGGTGTTCTCCCTTCTGACTGAATTTCGAAAGTTTTCTACTCAAAATTGTCCTTTTTTGATCCCTAAACAATCAGGCAAGCGCTTGTTCATAATAGCTGCTATCTTCTAGGGGCAATTATTTCTACAGTATTATTAAAATTCTGGTCCTTCATGAATAATTGCTTGGGTTTTTTGTTTTTGTTTTTTCCGTTTCATAATGGTTGACTGCACTGCCTGTGTTTGCCAAAGACGCAGGTGGGAGTCATTCTGTGCAGAAAAGTTCCGTGCGCTCTCAAGCTTGTTCACCTCCTAGGCAGAAGCTGCCAGAAAGGAGGGACTATTATGTGCTTTCTGGGACTGAAGCTTTTGTGACATGAGGGCAAGTTCATCATACCTTACCCAGGAGTGCAGTCCCTCAGGCTGTGCTCTTCTCCCTGCCCAAGTGGGAAAAAGCATTGTGTGAGCACTTAAAATGCCAGGGGCGTGTCTTCAGAAGAAAATTCATCTACCCAGTGTCCGCAAACATTGCTAAGATCTTCTGGGAGATAATGGGCGTGGGATACCACAAAGAACCAAATCTGAGTCTCACCCACAAAAAACAGGTAGGTATGGGGTGCTAGCCTCCCATGGTGGACCCACCAAAGTGCCACACTAGTGACTGTATTAGTCACTCTTTTCCTTGCTGTGACCTAAGGAAGGGAGGGTTTGTTCTAAGTGACAGTGTGAGGGTTCAGCCCATCTTGGTGTGATAAGAGGTGGCAGGAGCCTGAGACATTTGGTCACTTGGCATCCAGTCAGGAAGCAGAGAGATGGATACTGGGGCTCCTCTGGCTCCCCTGCCTCTCCCTTTTTTATTCAGTCACCCCAGTCCATGAGATGATGCTCCCTTCCTCAGCTAAACCGATGTAGAAACTCAGTCACAGACATATACACAGAAGTGTGTTTCCATGGTGATTCTCAGTCTAGTCAAGTTGACCTCAAAGATCAAACATCAATCATGGCGGCATGTCTGCATGAACAATGTAATCTTGTACATTGGAGGGTAGAATCCATGTGTTGGCAGGACCATGGTCCTTCTGGTTCTCTAGGGCAGTCCAGTTTTATAGCATTTCCAGCGACATCCTCCAGTTCCTGGTCCCTTCCTCTTAGAGTCATATGAAAAGTGACATTGGTCCTACCACACCTTTACTTCCCCTTCTCCACCTGACACAAATTCACACTTGGGGGCTCATGCTGGGGCCGCTGTGGAGGGGGACATCCTTCTGCCAGTCTGTGGTGGTTTATTTGTTAAAGGGTGTGGTTTCAGGCACAGCCCCACTGCTGGAATCAGGCCAGGGTGAAACAGGTCCTTGAACTCGGATCCCAGCTTCACCACTTACTGCAACATAAACTCTTTTGGTTAGGTTGGGATCCCCAGGTCTTTGGGTGTGCAGAGTTGACCTGGGAGGTGGCTCCATGAGACCCTTTGAGGAGTACCAACATTTACCAGGGCGGAAAGTAAAAAGGACTGCCCTGTGGGGGGCTGGCACTGTGGGTCACAGTGCTGGTCTTGAGAGCTGAATCCCAAGGCTAAGCAGGGCAGGATGTCTTTCTCCATCTCACCTTGCTCCTTGAACTTTTTCATCCTGCCCTTCCACAAGCTGGGCCTGCTCTGAGGAATGAGGCACCTTAGACAGAGACTTGGGAAGCCACCCCTCCATGTGGCCCTAAGCAGAGCAGGCTAAAAGGATTGAATGTCAGTTCCTTCTGGCTATGTATACAGATGGAGTGTACAGGTGTGTCCAACCTGTGACTGGCAGGCTATAAACACTCTAGAATAGCTATGAATGCAGCATAACGTATCCGCACAGGACAGTGTCATACTGTAATGTCAAACGATTGGATACTCTGACAATTACAGTAATTTCCCATTTGGCCATGAGTCCCATCCCTGAGGTGGGATCATGAATATAAAAATGTTCTAAAATCCTGAAAAAGATTATCTCTATTCTAGTTAAAAGCATCTCAGGTGAAGGATACTCAACCTGCACCTAGCTGTAGTTGGGGTTGGCTCAGTGCTGACTAAACAGGACATGGACTCACTAATTAGCTCAGTGCTTGCCATGTGCTAGGTACCCAAGGAGGCTAACTGTGGTGTGGCCCCTGGTGGCCTTGGTGTCCTTTATTGCTCTGTTTCCTCTCCTGTGACCTGAGAGAAATCAATGACTCACATGGGGCTGGCACAGACATCGTTTTGTTTTGCATGACTGTTCTAATAGGAGGGACAAGTGCCAATCAAATTGCCCCAGAAAAGACAGGAAGAGTTGACTGAGATTGTGCTGAAACACAAGGGGTTGTTTTTAGAAGGCTTGGCTATCAGAGTAGTCAGAGGCTTCTGCCAACTGGCCAAAGCTATTCCAGAGCTGGAGAATAAGAGAGAAACCCTTGGGGACAGCAGGCAAGTGAGAGGTTTGGGGAAACATCAGCAATATGTGTAAGGGCACTGGGGCAGGAAGCCGAGAGCTGAATTGAAGACACTGTACTGAAGAAAGGGTTGTGTGACTTGAGCACAGGTCAAGGGTTGGGCATCTCAGGTCAATTCATTGAAGTTGGACACACATTCCAGAAGGTTGCTTTCAGCACCAAACTGCAATGAACATGTGATATCCAACTGCATGTCTGTGACACTGCATAGGAGACAGGTGTGCTTTACTTTGCCTTGTGTCAGCCTTGAATGATCCTGGCAAATAACCACATCATGTGTTATCTAGCCCAAGGCCCTGGGACCAGCCGAACCGAATCATGTGACTAACTAGTCATTTCTGAAAAATAGTACAAGAAGAGGAAACAGTGCATCCTGTATTTGACTTCCAGCTCACCAGTTGATGAGATGTACAGATAGTCACAACTTACCATGGACAGGAGAGTACACAGGTGTGTACACCTGCTACATGAGGATGCTGGATCTCTGTGCACGTGCTGACCGAGGCTATGACCCAGTTACCTTGGTGTGTCCTTGTTCTTTCATGCAATCCCTTACCTTTGTCCCCTGTTCCATCCAATGCAGAACAGTTGTAGCTTGATCACAAGTGCCCTATATCCCAGATCATGGACCTGGGAACTCAGACTAAACCAGTACTTGAACTTAAGTTCTTGGGGGTTTTCAGACACCTTCTGGTTATATGTTAAGGAGGATTATATGCCCATTATAATTCCCTGTAATGGAAAAAAACAACTGGAAAGACCCATGTAGACAAGAAAGAAGGGTCTCCCTTTGCAGACAAAGTGTACAGTAGGTATCAGAGTCCACAGCTTCAAATGGAATCCCCAGGTTCTCTGATGTGCTCTGTGGACATACCTAGGAGGTTCTGACAGTGGATGATACAGATGGTTGGTGTATGGACTGGATGTGTTTATCATCTCCCCATCACATGTTGAAGCCCAAATATACGGTGCAATGACATATGAAAGTGGGTCCTGTAGGACAAGATTGGTTTTAGATGATGTCATGGGAGAGGATCCCCATGGTAGTCATAGTATCCTCATAAGAAAGGAAGAGGGTCCAGAGCTTCCTCTTCACATGAACCTTAGGGAGAAACCAGAGGAGGGAGGAGAGAGAGAGAGATTTCACCACATGGAGATCTGGGTACTTACCAGTCTCCAAGGAAGTAGTAACAAGGGAGGTTTTGTCACTTTAGCCCATGGTATTTTGTGACAGCAGCCCAAGCAGACTCGTAGCCTTAGGCATGGCTACAGAAATTGCTGGATTCTACTGACTGTGGGGCAACAATATACTGGACAAGCTGATTCTGTGTTGGTTCCACCACGTGGTATTTATTCTGTCCAGGGGAGCTTCCTGTCACCTCCGTGATGCTGAACCTGTGATGCACTATGAGACAGGCTCAGACTAGGCAGAGACTGAGAGAATCCCTGACCCTGCATCCCCAGGGTTCCATTTTGAAATCATCGATGGCTCCCGGAAATGTGCTCATGAGCCTCTTGACTTCTGATCAATGTGTTCAGAAACCAAAGCTATAGCTGGCATAGAGTGGCATGCCTGCGCTAGTCCCATGCCTGTGGGCAATGGTGCTCCCAAAGTGTGCCCAAGTTCCCAAGGATACCCTTCCCATTCCAGTGTACTAGTGGAGACCACTATAATTTTGGGATCAGCACATGGAGTGGAAAAGAACTGACATCAAAGGGGCCATTAGCTTCCTCCTAAGCCTGAGAATGATACTCGTGGAAGAACACTTTAAACATGGAGCTCAGGGCCTGAGACTGTAGCCCCTTTGATACAGTGTTGCCTCGCATGCACCAGACCTGGTTTCTATTCCCAGAAAGATAAGTGAGTTGGTGCACATCTGTAATCCCAGCACTCAGGAGGTAAAGGGAGGAGGACCAGCAGTTCATCCTTGGCTTCACAGGGAGTTCAAGGCCAGCCTGGTCTAGAAATCCATTATAAACAACCACAAACTGTAGAGTGTAGCCTTCCTTGCCAGCCTGATTCCAGAGCCACATCAGACCCAAATGAACACACAGGAGGCTATATTAATTATTAAGCTGGTGGCTGTTTGCTTGGTTTCTTACTGGCTATCTCTGACTTAAGTATTTAACCCATAATTGCTAATCTAAGTATTTCTCTTACCTGAGAAAAGGGTCCGTACCTCTTTTTCCTATGGTGGCTACATGATGTCTGACTCTGCCTCTTTTTCCCAGAATCCTCCTTGACTCCTAGTTCCATCTATCTTGCTTCCCTATTGGCCAACAGTGCTTTATTGACATATACACAGGACTTCCCCATCAACAAACAACTGTCAAAGCATCCCCACACACTAGCACCCGCTGTGAGGAGATGCATCTCTTCCACAAGGGCCCTGTTTCATCTAGAGTGGCCCAGATGCTGGGGCCTGCAGTGGCCTGGGTTTCCCCATTCTTCCTCCTCTCTGCCCTCTTGCTCTATCCCTAGCTTATCCACCTCCAATACAGTCATGTGGTGGCCAGCATTGGTATCAGTGACTTTTCTGGGTACTATGGGAGTCAGGAGAAGAGAAGCAAGTTCATACATACTCCAACAGCTGCAGGGACAGTGGGCACAAACACAACATGAAATGACTTCATGTGATGGACACAGCATCAGTGGGATGGGGGGGGGTCAGCTATCCACGGGACTGTTGGTCCTGTTTGGGAAGAATGGAATTAGGAAGAGTCAGAGGGTCTGACTGGTACTGAGCGTCACTGGGGGACACAGTCACTGATGCCTTTCAATGGCAGAGTTTTGAATGCAACCAAATGCAGAAAGCACCTGAGACCCGGCCATGGGGACCAGAGAGACACTCCCCAGGAGATTCCCAGGCTAGAGAAGGAGAGAGACTAAGCAACCTGTCGGATAGATTATAATTGGTATATGCCTTTTTACTCCTTCCCTGAGATGATGTTCTTAGAGAAAGACGCTGTTCACCCCTCATCCTGGCTCCTCAGCAATGCTTGTGCCAGTTATGATGCCCACAGCAGAGAGTGAAGAAATTCACAGTAAACCCACCACAGGCCTGAAAGGGGAAGATATGTGCAGGGGAAAGAATGTATGTCTTTTGATATAGCTTTTGGCTCCTAGATCTCCGTTCCCTTGGGATGACTGGAATACAGTTGATGTAAACTGTGTTCAGGATGATTTAGATCTCAGTCTGAGGCATGGCTGGCTGCCTGTGATGGAGCAATGACAGAGGACAGTGAAAACAGGTTTGTCTGGTCATAAATACCTTAGTTGCTAGGCTCAGCAGATGCCGGTAGACACTTGCCCGAATGAGCGAGTATCGATTAAATTCCAGTTTGGAATCAGGACCCATAATTGCTGGGTTGAAGACGTGAGGGATCACATTCTGTAATGAAGACAAGCTCCTTGGGCAGCTCCCGTTTGAAACTAAACCTCAAGGGTCATCCGTTGCCATGGAAGTCAGTGGCACAGATCTCCATCGTGGAGCAGAGGCAGAGGGCTTTGGAACTGGAAAGGGTCCTCGGACTGGTCCACTCTTAACTTCAACCTAAAATGTCAATTGCTTTCTGATACCAGTTTAGGATTGGGAGCCCTTCTATCCTTCAGACTTCATTTCTGAACAGCGTCGCAGAAGGTAAACTGATGGGTGTCAAAGTCAGGCTATGGTGTGGGTTTTCATGTCACCTGCCCCCTCACACTTCTGTCTCACAAAGAAAGCACATTATTGTCAGCACACCATGGTGACCTAGCTTGTGAGAATCATCACCCCCTCAAAGAACTTAGATGTGGGTCATTTTAGGACTAGGAATTAAGCCGCAGGTCTGTCTTCTGTCTAACCAGACTGAAACACTGGGATTGAGGCAGTGAGGCTCTGGGCTCCATTGCGGGACTGGGCAGGGTTGGGAATAATAGGATACCGTCACTCAGGCAGTTAGATAGACCAAACCAGGCATTCCTGAGTGTGATCAGGTGTTACCTGCCTGTAGCATTCCAGGATTCTGGAGAATTGGTCTCCAACACACACTTTGTCCCCTTCAGAGAAGCAACTATACGAATGACCAGGCTGGCTCCAGGAGAACAAATCTGTCACTGAGATGATACTTTTCTCAGTGATGGAGGCCACTGGTCAAGGCAAACTGCTGGGAGGGACTCAGGGGCAGCCATGTCCCAGGCAGGGATCAAGTTTAAGTGAACAGATTAGTCACACTGGAAACAGGCTGTTACAAAAAACGGGAGGGTGACCCTGCATCTTCTATGTAGAAGAGAATAACAGCGGCCGCAAACATTCTGAGAGGCACTAAGTGAGCTTCTCTGAGGGCATCCATGTGCCGTGAAACCCCAGAGAACTCAGCATAGAGGGCTGGGAAGCCAAGACCCTGGCTCCTTCCCCAGCCAAGCCCAGACAGAGGCCCTTGATGGTAGAACAGAAAGAAAAGACCAGCAGTTCAGGGTGGTCAGAGTCATCTCACTGTCTTCAGGAGACACAGACAAACAGGATTAGGGTGATGGTAGTGGGAGTGTTAATACTACCTGGTAACATAAGTCCATGGTTCCTGCTGTCATTTGCAGGCTCCCAGGCAACTGAAATGTTAGCACTCATATTAAAAAAGTCATGAAGCGCTTCAATACAGTGATGGAACTCCAGCAGGCCATTGTCCCAAAACACACATGTGGGTGGGCTACCAGCAGAGCAGTGATGTTTTGGGGTATCCAGTCTTCAACCTCTTCTAGGGATTCTTGCAGTACAATGAGCCATGAATCCCGAGGTCGGTAGATGGCCCCCCATCCCCCTGCAGGACCCTCACCCCTGAGTTCAAGGAATGCCTAAGTCACCCATCCATCCACATTAGAGCATCAGCAGGAGGCTCTTTGTGGGGTCAGCATTAGTCTCCTCCTTCCTTAGACTCCAGCTTTCCCTGGACTCCCTCATCACCATATAGCTGGGACACACCTGTGCCATCATATGTCTCTTCTCTGCTGAAACCTTGCTATGCAAGGGAAATGTCAGCCACCTCCCCCATCTCTCTGAGGACACACAACTCCCACTTCCAAGACATCCCAGGACCCTACCTTCCTCTACTGAAAGACTACCTAGTATTCTCTATTCATAACAGTGCTGAAGTCTGGACATGACTAGTTCACACACAAACTTGTTGTTGAGATTAGATTCCCAATGGGACCTTTAAGAGAGAATTAGACCAAGAGGTCTTCCCCTGCTAGTGACTAGACCAATGCCTTTCTAGAGATATGGATGCATTTGAGGGGTGAGTCAGTCTCTTAAGACTAGATTAGTGACTTTGGGAATCACTAATATAGAGCAGATTTATCTCTGTTATCCTAGTCTCTTCCACACATGCTCGCTCACTGGTCTCTCAGGGGGTTCCACTATGGGACATCACCTACCACAGGTCATGCACCATGACCTTGGGAACTTCTCCAAGCCCCAGAGGATGGGATAATTCCTATCTGTGCTGTTGGCTTTCCCTACACCCTTCTGCTCTGGAGCATATATTCTAGACAGGCTACATTTATGGTCATGCCAGAGCGAAGCTTGTCACAGTGGCCACAGGAAGTGTATGCACCTCACAACAGCGTCCCCCATCCTCTTTAATCTGAATGCACTGGGGATGTAATTACCCACCTGAGATGTAAACACACTTATCATTTGTGTGGTATAGACATCTGAGAGGCACAGCCTTTAATAACAGAAAAATGAGGCCTTCCTGGAAGGACCAGGAAGCCTAGAGTACACTCTGAAAAGTAAGGTAATGGAGGGTGCTAACACTGGGATTCACCTGCACAGGCATGCTGGCACTAACTCCTCAGCAGCTGGCTTCGGGTGCTACCCCAGAGGTTATCGTGGTGGGGGACTGTCGTAATAATAATTTTTTATACTGTGAAGATGTGTTGCTATCATTGACTTAATAAAGAGCTAAATGGTCAACAACATAGATTAACAGTACAGCACTTATCTGACATGCATAACACCTGGAGTCTAGTCCCCAGGTCTGAAAAGAAAATCAGAGCCTGGGGTTCATTGAACAGAGATTAAAACAGGCCGAAGTCACAAGGTGCATCAGCGAGTGACAAGCAACCATCTAGCTGTGTCTGTATAATAAAGTGACATGTGGGTACCTGGAAAGACCACCACTTGAGGACCAGAGCCGTGTTGCCACAAGTCATAGGATGCCATAGACAGCACCAAGTCACCAGCTACCAGGGACAATGCTGGAGTAGACCTTCCCATGCCTTAGGAAACCAGTCAACACCTCAGCCTAGGGTCCCTGCTGCCTATGGTCCTCAGCTTTGGTTCTTGGGAAACAATGTATTGCTTCAGTCCAAGACCAAATGCCAACCACTAAGGTGACTGTCATTAGCCTTATTTCCACCAAGGGGGGGTCTTTGCTAATCCTCTACGAAATCCGTATATTCCAAATTATGATGGTTCCCTAATTGCTCATCTAACCCCCACCTGGCCACTGCTCTGCTTCCTTGAGTTAACTTCATGTCCTGAGCCTGTCGACACTGACTTTACAATTTGACCCCAATTCTTATGGGAACTAGAAAGGCTTTCTATTGTTCTAAAAAACAAGTCAGTTATCATTCAATAAATTTTAAAATTATTCAACACAATATCGGGGTATATTAAGCTCCAGGGTTAGAAAGGAACAAATGGTATGAAAAGCCCTGCTCAGGCACTTTCATCCTAGGAGGGTGGGGGTAGGCAGAGTGGGTATCCTCAGAACGTCCTTATTAAGCCTGTGACTGTCACCTCACATGGCAAAGGACCTCTGTGCATTTACCTAAGGACCATGAAGTGAGACACACCGTAGGTTACCTGGTGGCTCCGAGAAGTTACCAAGGTCATTATGAGAAGAGACAGAGGGACACTGCCCAGAAGAGGTAAGGCAGCGGGTTTTGAGGACCAGTCCATGCATCATGGGAGGCTGGGAGAGGGGAAAGAAGAGCTCTCCTATGGCCTCCAGAAGGAAGCGACACTTTGAACTCCAAATCTGGGAGATAACCAGTATGCATTGTTTTTAAGCCTCTGTTTTGTTTTTTTGTTTGTTTGTTTGCAACTGTTTACAGCAGCAATAGGAAAACGACAGAGTGGAGAGAACAGTGGCTGAAATGACTCCAGAGTCACCAGGGAGGGGGGACAGATGCTCTCAGTGCAGTGTGCTGAGTAGCGCCCTGGCCTCTGCCCACCAGGTGCACAGAGCTCCCCTTAGCTATGACAACCAAATGTGTCTCAGAATGTTGCCATTGTTCCAAGGGGACAAAAATCACTTGAAAGTAAGAGCTATTGCATTAGATGGAACAGAGTGATATGACTAGGCCAGTGACTCTCTAGGGAGGAGTGACTTTGGCATTTGCACCCAGGGAACAACTACAGGAGAATATACTAGAAAATCAGACTTTCAACACATACTCCATCCTGACCAAACTCGGGGACTGCTCCAGTGCCTGAGAGTCCCAGATGCAAGTCGTGCACACCTAATGCAGGAGCGCCAGCTTGGAATCCACGTGCCATGCTGTCCATCTGAGCGGCTAGGTGGACAGTACTCCTATCTGAACAAGGTTCAGGGGAGCCCAGCATGTTGGGTGGGGAGGGGGGAGAGCAGGACTGGCTCTGAGCTTAGTAGGAAGACTAGCAGCCTGGCCACACCCCCCAACCCCCTTGTCATCTTCTGGTTTGGATTGGAAATGTCTCATGCACATCCACCTGGTGAGGCCTTTCCTTTCCGTGGTCTTAGTTTGAATTGTGTCACATGATCCTTCCTAAGCAAATCACAGATTCACACAAAACTCCCCTGAAACTAGGGCAGGAAGGTCACCTTCCCTGAGCACATTATACAGAGGCAGAGGAAGAATGTCTTCCAAGCAAAGTCTGGGTTTCCCTAGCATATTGGTGACCAGGTACTAGGGTGTGTGTCTGTCTGTCTGTGTGTGTGTGCTCTCTCTCTCTCTCTCTCTCTCTCTCTCTCTCTCTCTCTCTCTCTCTCTCTCTCTCTCTCCCCCCGTGTGTGTGTGTGTGTGTGTGTGTGTGTGTGTGTGTGTGTGTGTGTGTGTGTGTGTGTGTGTGTGTGTAGGGGGTATCATAGTCTCCTCCTATCATAGACCTCAACCCCATTAGATTCTTTGCTTTGGATTCCAGGATTCCAGTTACCTGTGCAAACACTGCAGGGAGAGCAGAACCAAAACAAGATAGTAGGTCTTGGGGGCAAGTGTTCCTTCTCGATAGTTCTGCAGAAAATCCATAAATGACTGAAGGCATGTTCCCTCAGGTGGGCAGTGTGCTGGTTAGAGGCTATGGCTGGCATAGATTAGGATTCACCCATCTCAACATCTCCAGCCAGGAAGCACATGTGGGCTGCAATTCAAGGGGCAGAGGGGAAGGGGAGCAGACAAGGGGGCTTTTTTGAAAGGCTGCAGTATTAGGCACCCAGTTAGTTACTCAAGACTCTTAGACACTTTGGTTCCACACCTGAGGTTATGGCAGGAGTATGCAGACTAGGAAAGGCATCAGGATTAGATCAGATTTTTTTTTTGGTTTTTTGAGACAGGGTTTCTCTGTATTGTTTTGGAGGCTGTCCTGGAATTCGCTCTGTAGACCAGGCTGGCCTCGAACTCACAGAGATCCGCCTGCCTCTGCCTCCCGAGTGCTGGGATTAAAGGTGTGCGTCACCAACACCTGGCTAGATCAGACTTTAAAGGAAGAGGCTAGGCAACGGAAAAATGGTAAACCCCTCTACGATGGCTACATACAAGGAACAGAGCATGTGCCAGAAAAGCCCAAGCTCTCCAAGTGCAGGCCAAGGAGGGCACTGCATAAGCAGCCCATGAAGCCTCAGCCATTCTCTTGGCTGAGGCCATCAGAACTCAGCCTTCCCAGCTTTCTATCCTATTCCCAGTCTCAGGAGGGCTTTCTTCCTCAATAAGCCATCCCTATTACTACCATTATTCGTATGTCTCTGGTCCGATTGTTCATTTTGGGACATAAAGAATCTAGAAATTTCAGCAGGTGTCCTCTGTACGCCAATCCACACCTATAGCGAAGTGAGGTTGCACCTGAAGGAGCCATGCCTCCAAAGGAGCCCTTGGACAATAACAGTGGATGGGTGTGAGAGCAATCTGTGGGGTTTGGGGCCAGCAGTTAGGGCTGCTGTGCTGATCCTAGACTCTAGGAGTGATATCCGCTGGCATGACTCAGAGCAGGATAGGGGAGATGGAGGAGGAGTAGCGATCAGCACAGAGACATCTGAGGACTCCAGGATGGGCAGAGGTTCTTCACATAAAGCTTAGAGCATTGTGCTTTGGGGTAAACAAAGTGCTCCTGGTTTAGGCTAAGGCAGGTGGCTTGCAACCGTAAATTTGACTCAGTTAATGACTGAATCTTTGGTACAGTGAAGGGTGTCTCACACTGGCCTGACTCACCAGCTAGAATGACAGCCATCTGGGGTGAAGAATGGGGACACATAAGTCATCCTGGCATCTCTGCCCAGCAGGGTGTCCCCAAACCAGTAGGCGTCATAGTGTTTGTGAACATTATTTTTAGCAGCATTTAAAAGAATGTAATGAATGCATCGTCCTGGCACAGTTCAAATGACACAGCAAAGCAAACTGTCATTTCTGAAACAATGGATGTAAACCTGTATTTATGAAAGAGGCTGTTACAGCCATCATTATTGCGATGGTTTCTAAATTATACATGGAAATGGTTTGACTTTGCCTGAGACGTGGTTAGATGAAATTAATTGCATATGACGTTAGCATTTAAGGAAATGAAAACAGTCCTGAAGAGCCACCCAAAGAATGAGGATTATCTAATGAAAAACAGAGAGAGGCTCATTTCCTCAAGGGTTCCCCTGTGGACACTCTAGCTCCAGGCTGGGTCCCGAGACTCACAAGGAGAGAGGTTTCCCTGTGGGAAGTCCCTCGCCTCATTCTTTCAGTCAGTTGCTGGTTTCCTTCCTTTGTAAAGATTTATTTTTATTTTTAAAGTGTGTGTGTGTGTGATATGTGTGTGATGTGATGTGATGTGTGTGTGTGTGATGTACGTGCAGGCCCAATAGAGCCAGAAGAGGACACTGGATCGCCTGGAGTTGGAGCTGCAGGTTATAAGCTGGTCAATGTGGGTTCTTAGAAGTGAGCTTGGGGCCTCTGCAAGAGTACAAAGTGCTGAGTCATCTTCTAGACCCTGACTGGTCAATTTTCTGATCAATGAAAAGGAGACAAAACACTGGAGCTATTGTGAGAAAGAGGAGACTCCTCCGAGGCTAGCACAGAGGAATCAGGATGTGTGTCCCTTCCCACATCTGTACTAGCCCTGCAGAATAGTAGCTAGTGCCAGCCTCTCCATACTGAAGAGATCAGAGGTTCTGAGGGGTCACCACATATCTCCAAGTGATCGTTGGCAACAGATATGCCCCTGGATGAAACAGGAAGATAGTGTCCCTCACACAAACAGCTTCTGAATACTCCAACGTACTCAAGGATCGGCCCTGACACAAGGACTGTCCTTCTCTGACATGGCATTTGTCCTTAAAAAAGGAAAAGCAGATGCTAAGTGTGGGGCCCGGCTTGTTGCCAGCATCCTGGGGAGGGCTAACATTGGTGGTTCTCCCTGTCCTTGGCTAGAGTGTGATGCTGCTACATAGCACCACCGCCCCTTTATCCCTGCTTCCCCTTGAGAACCGCAGATTTCTTGTACTGAAGACCATTCCTGGTTTAACAGCAGAAGGCAACTGGAGCCTGGGGAGGCTGCTGGGTAGAAGCAACCTGGGGTATAAACTGGACCCGCCCTTTCTAGTGATTGATGTCAAACCATACAGCCCAAACATCTCCTTGCTTCAATTTCTCAATTTGTGGGTGCAGGTCAAATTAGCTAGCCTCCTTGGGACCCCAGGAAGGTGGGGGCTGGAAGATGAAGCATCTGAGGTAACAACTAACACAGCAAGCATTCTGTCAGGGTGAAAATGATGGTCCTGATCTCCAGACAAACAATGCTACACCAAAGGCCGCCATGATGGCATTAACTGGAACAGGTAAATGCAAATGGTACTCAACTCCAACCTCACTATAGCACAACTGCAGGAATTCCTGGCTTCAGTTCTTTGGTACCACAAAAGCTGCTCAGAGCCATTCGAAGGAAGCTGTGCTGAGTGCACAGTCCATTCATTCTTGCTTCTAAACTTGGAGGAGGAACAGCTTGTTTCATCTGAAACTCCAGCTTGCAAGCTCCTTGTAGACACCCAGAAGCCCCACTCTCAAGTTTAGAGCTGATTGGGAGCAAACCATGAAGAACCCCACCAACTTGTGCCCATGCTGTTTGAAGCTGAGAAAATGAAAGGAGAAATTCCCGGTGGATGCAGATTCATGGCCTGCTCTCTCCCTGGCAGGTGGAGGCTGAGTCATTGGCATTAGAGTTGTGCCACGTTACAAGCACAGACAGGTTGCTCTCCAGGCAGCAGGAGATCAAGCTAGGGAGTTCTGGGATTGCCCTCCTCTTACCTGTTCATCATACCAAGCCCATGTCTTCCGTTCTTGGTGCATACTTTTGTCCTTCTCTGCTACCACAATGATGACACAGAGATAGTCTGTAATGTTGCTAACAGAATTGTTCAAAGCCTCAAGTCCTTCACTAGGTGTAGTGCCAGCACTCAGGAGGCAGAGACAGGTGCAGCTCTGAGTTCAAGGCCAGCCTAGGCTATGTAGAGAAATCTTCTCTCAAACACAAACAAATAAAGAACTCAAGCCCTGGAGACAAACATAAAGGCACAAAGCAGAAGATTAGATGTCCATTATCTAGCAAAAAACAAAACCACTTTGGAAGCAAGGATTCTAACATTGACAGGAAAGTCCAGGTAGGAGATAACAGGAGCTCAGTGCTCAAATCATCAACCCAGTTGTTTGAGGTCAGAGACGGGACATCCGTGGTCTCTCTTCTGGAAAACACAGGGTGGACAGTTATCAGCTAAGTGTCACAGGTGACTGCACTCCTCAAGAATCCACCCCAGCAAGATTAACTTAAGGTTGCACTGTAAATGAAAGGTTTCAACCTTTGCTTATTTTGACTTCCATTATTTTTATTCTTATGGTGCCAAAACAACCCAAGTCAGTTTTCAACTATTTTGTAGGTTTTGACACTTAAAAATAGCATTTTTTGGTTCCTGGGGTAACCCAGCTTCGAACAACTAATTTCTGTAGGGATGAGGTTGATAAAATTGTGATCTTTTTTTTCCTTTCTGAATGAGACAAAAAGGCTCATCAATGCGTACATTTCACACACCCCAATCCCAACCACCTCTGTAAAGTCTTCTCAAGATAGTGACTTGGAAGAATGCTATCGATATTTTGTCTACTTTCATCTTAACTTACCTATCTAATGGGAAACAATAGCTTTATGTGATGCCCATTTGAACATTTATAACCAAAATGAGTTCATGTGAGTGAAGTCACCTGGCTAATATCTAGGGAATACCTCCCAAGTCCTCAGCTTCACACTAGAGACCAACAATCAAAAAAATCTACCCACAGCCAGGAGGGACTGACAGCCCAGCAGTACAGGGTGTGCTCAAAGTAAGAACTGGATAGCCAGAAACCACCAGATTGCATCCAATGCAGCCTTTCCCAGCTTTGAGTGACACACCACTGGGATGGCTGGAGATGCTCAGCTGCTTGACTTTATTCTATGCTGTCTGGAGCCTGCAGCCTTGGTATTGGTTGGTCAAGAATGACAGAGGGATGGAGGCAATAGATGCCAACATGGTGATAGGAAGGCCAGCAATCTGATGGAGTTAATTGCACTCTGCATATTGTTTGCAGTCAACAAGATTAGAAACTAAAAGCCCTGGGGCTGGCGAGGTGGCTCAGTGAATGAGAGTGCTTGGTGTGCAAGCATCAACATGAGTTCAAACCTCCACAACTCATGTAAAAAGCCCAGGGTGGCTGAATGTGCTTGAAATTCAAGGGAATAAAGTGAAGCGTGATAGAACAGGATGTGTGACATCGTCTTCTGAGCACACGTGTGTATGTACCTGCTCACACACAGGTGCATACTACACACTTAAACACACACACACACACACACACCAAAAGCAAAACAAACAAAACAGAACCCTAAAGCACTGAGCACTTGTTCAGAACAAAAAGTGGGTTCGCACTTTAGTTATATTGCCTGTTTACCTTCCCAACAACTCTTTAAGGTTTCATTATCTTGTTTTACATATGGGGAAACTGAGGGTTAGGGGTGTCAGTGAGCTCAAACCAAACCTTGGGGTCCTCAGGAACCTTATTACTTTTTAGTATCATGTAGCTCAGGCTGGTTTCAAACCCAGTACGTAGCAGAGGATGACCTCAAACTTTGGATCCTCCTACCTCAATATCCCACGTGCTGGGATTATGGTATCACACTTGATTTAAATGTTGCTGGGGACCAAACCCAGGACTTCATTCATGCATGCTCCCTAAGCACCCAATTGAGCTGAATTCTCAACCTTGGGACTGGATCCTTTCTCATTCCAGAGTTCAAATTCTGAAAGCCTACCCATGCCACCTTCATAGCTATTAAGTTGTAGCCAGATACCTACAAAGGGCACTTCTGTGTTCCCCATCGCACCTGCCAAAGCTCGCGTTGCCACCCCAGTACTCGTTCTTCTCAAAGGGAGCGGCTGATTCTCAGCAACATCTATAGAGCATGGTCTTGCTGTATGCAGCACACCACTGGAGAGACCTCAGATCTCAGGGCTCTGTAGATGCGCTCAGAGGAGAGGTGGGCAGGACCAGCCGCCAAGGAGCAGCTTCATGTACTTACTGTGCTATCCCAGTAGTTCAAGGCTCCCGAGAAGTGGACAATCAGACAGTTTCGGAGTGTTTTACAATTCTGGACCATTTAAATAACTAACAGGCAAGACACGGAGGGAGGGAGATGGCCCAACACACAGGCATGAGTGGTTGAGTCTCTGGCAGTCACCAATCAGGGTGGACTGAGACCTCAGCACAGCCCACACCAACTGCAGCTCTAGAAGCCACTGGACCCCACCAGAACTCCAATGCCATCTTGTGCTCCACTCCCTGGCTCTGCAGGCTTGGAAAATGAACCAAGAAATCTGAAAAAAAAAACACACACACACACACACAAAATGCCCCCACAGGTTTGATTGTATAAATAGTTTATTTCTGTTCACAGCATCATATATGCATTATAAAAGGGGGCGGGAACAAAGAAGAGAGTGGTGAGGACAGAACATTACAAGAAAACCAAAAAATGGAAGCCAGGGGACTCAGTCCCAACACGTCACAGAGTATGAAGAGAACAGCTCTAAATCATAACTGGCCTCCCTGTTGTCTGTAGAAACCATTCCAAAACTTGCTTGGGGAGGCCAAATTCCTCTCCAGGAACCCAAAGGACAGACACACCACTCGTCCTTGCTGGCACATGATGGGAACTCCCCATGGCACCACCACACAGTGATTTTCACTGGGCTCCCTCTTGTCACAAATGAAATGGGCTTTTATTAGGTCAAACATTACAGAAATCAACTGAGACTCTTTACTATTTGCTGATACACCACAGGGCTTGACTTTACTGCACAACTACTAACAGTCAAATGCACCCTTAAGTATTGATAATGGGGGGCGGGGGCAGGGGAGAAACACCACAAAACCATCCCACACCATCGTTCAAGCAGGTCAGGACTTGAACACTGACCCGGAACTCAGCTATTGTGAGCACAGGAAGGTTACAGTATTTGGCATAGGCAATGTCACAAAATAAATATATTATTCTCTCCATATTGTGGAACTACCAAAATGTCAAAGTGCTTAAGAAATTGTGAAGAAAATAAAAGAAGGTGGATTTTTTTTTAATAATTCTATACAGAATCTTCAGACCATGGGACCAGCCCATGAAGAAGCCAGTAATGCCCCATTGCTGTGTAAACAGATCTTGGAGGCTGCTCACCACTGCTTAGCTCTACTGTCTACAAAAAGACCAGCATCGGAGGGCTACAGAACACACAAGGAAGGAGCATGGGCTGCTATATTTCGGCTTTAAAACAATCTAAGGATCAGGTTTCAAGCAGGAAGCCATGATTTCTGCCTATGGTTCCTAAGTTGACTCTTAGTGTGTCAAGGACAACAGGGATGGGGTCATACTGTGACCAACTCCGTGCTCACTCACGACCATGGATGGCCTCCTTTGCACAGCAACGTGTTGTCATGGAGGGAAACCAAACTCCTACCCTAAAAGATGGATTCAGAGGGGAGATTTAAAAAGAAAAAACAACAAAACCTGGTCGTTGTAAATTTCTCTTTTGATACTGTGTTTCAGGACAAATGGCAGCTTTTATCAAGCCAAGACTCACTCCTGGTTATAAAGGATTTTTAAAATTACATTATTAAAAATATGTATTTATTCTTTCACTTTATCTATTTTCCAAAGCCTCTTTCAAGTAAACTGTGAAGTGCCTGAGTACCAATGACCATGACGTCACACACCTGCTCCCTTTTCATCTCAAGCACTCACTGTTGTCTGCGTTTAACCAAAGTGCTGGCTGGCTCGGAGGCCAGGTCAGCTCCCACAAGGGTGAATTCCAAAGGACTCCATCCTTCAGACCGTCCTCTCTTCAAATCCATGCAAACGAGGTCAGCGTTTCCAAGGTGGGGTTTTATTCTTTTGGTGAATGACATCAAATACTCTAAAGACACACTTTGAGTAGAATACTGAAATCAGATGGGCTGCAAAGACCCAACTCAGAAATCTGAACATGTCTCCACTTGTAGTACCAAGGAGCACAAAAGGACAAAGTCTTTTTTTAACTAAGGTGAAGATATTCATTTGTGGAAGTGTTTTTTTTTGTTTGTTTGGTTAAAAAAATGTCTGAAACCTAATCACCACGTGGTTAGAATGATCAGACGTCCCTTCTAAGAAAACCATTTTGCAATTCAGCACACATCTGTAGCTGGTGTGCTCCTCCAAACCAATCAGTAGGCTGAGAGAATTTCAAATTCCACACAGAGGGTCCAGTATTTATGCCGATTATGCAGTATGGAGGGCACACACACACACACACGCACACACACACGCACACACAGAGCTCATTAATGTCAAGAACCTCGCCCTTTGAACACCTGTACTGGCACCACCACCTCCAATGGTTTTCTGTTTTTCTTTGTTTTATTGGTCTCTTTATGTGATAGTGACCAACACACTGACAGGGCCTAGGCCATCTGGAAAAGGTCTCATCCCAGGCTGAACAGCAGTTCTCAACAAAACCACACACACCCACCCCTGGATAGTGGCGTCTTCCAGGCCATTCCCAGCCAAGGCCAGAAGCGCAGCAGCACCCTGGGCCTCCGGCTGCCGCATGGTCCCAGGCAGTCCACCGGACGGACCCACGCCACCACCTCCTTTGGGCCCAGAGCAGGACAAATGAAACTGCAAACAGGGGCCTGCCCTGCGACATAAAACGATTCAGTTCGCACAGCTCCAGAATGCAAGGAGCGGTCACCTCCCCCAACCCCCATCAGTACACCCCAGTGCCTACCCGCTCCCACGGGGGTATCCCCAGAGTTCTGTGAACTGCATACCTCAGGTAACTCACACGTGATTTCCCCCCGCAGTGGGGGCTGGGCAGCCTGAACTTCTGGCCCTGATGGAGCAAGAAGAAATCTCTTTTGTCTCTCTGACATCCAAGCTTCCCACCTGGGGCCAGAGGGCTCACCACCGGACCCTCGCGTCCTCACGTCCACTCCCCGCCGGTTCCCCCCACCCCACCCCATCGGTAGCTCAAGCATTTAGACAAAAGGTCCCCTGAGCTGGGGTGGGGGGTGGGGCAGGTGGCGAGCAAGGTGGTAATGCAGCCTCCACACCCGGGTTAAGTCTCCAAGTCTTGCATTAGGACACAGAGATCGTGTTTTAAAAATTCGAAGCATCGCTTTGGTTCGTTGTCTTTGTTCGCGGGCGCGGGTTCTCGCTCACCCAGACGTCCATTCATTCACTCAGTGGCTCTCTCGCTCAGCCTCGTTCCCAATCGCTGCCCGGACGCATTACCGCTTCTTCTTCTGCTTGAGAGACTTCCTGCGTTTCAGGATCATCTCATACAGCTTGTCCATGCCTTCGGTGAGGCCCTCGCCGATGATGGCGCACGCCGGCTGTACATGGTAGGTGGTGGCCGGGATGAGCTCGTGCAGCGCCAGCTGCTTCTCAATCTCGGCCACCGGCAGCGACTTGGGCAGGTCCTGCTTGTTAGCGATGACCAGCAGCGGCGTGCCCTGGTTCTCCGCAAACTTGGTCACCTTGTGCAGCTCCGTCTTGGCTTCCTCCAGCCGGTCCACGTCCACCGAATCCACCACGTAGATGATGCCGTCCGTGCAGCGGCTGTAGGACTTCCACAGCGGCCGTAGCTTCTCCTGGCCGCCCACGTCCCAGAAGTGGCAGCTGATGCCCTTGGCGGTGCCGTTGCTCAGTTTGATCTTCTCGGTATTGAAGCCGATGGTGGGCACCGTGTTCACGAACTCGTTGAACTTGAGCCGGTAGAGCACCGTGGTCTTGCCGGCAGAGTCCAAGCCCAACATAACGATGTGCAGGGACTGGAAGGCCGAGATGTTAGAGGAGATGTTGCCCATGGCTCCTCGCTGCGGCGCCGGCCACTGCGGCTGCGGCGGGAGGGCGCCGCCCCCCGAGCAGTCACAGGCCCTCTGCGATCGGGCGCACCTGGGCCCCGCCTGCCACTGGACCCGCTGGGGCCTCGGCGTCCCCGGAACGTACGGACAGCTGGGCGCACTTAGACTCGGAGGCGCCCGCTCCCTGGCCCACCCGGTGCGAGTCCCGCGGGCATCTTTCTCCCGAGGCTTTGTCTCCCGCGCAGCCGCCACGGACAGACGCAGCGGTGGAGGATGCCGGCGCCCTGCGCTCTCGCCCGGCTGGATCTGCGCTCTGGCTCCGGCTTCCCCGGCGCGCCGCGGAGGCGCAAGCGGGGCGCGGGCTTCCCCGGGTGTCTCCAGTCGGCGTTGCTACCTTGCTGTCCCTGCAGTACCCGCGCTGCCGCTGCTGCCGCCACCAGCCTGCCGCGGCCAGAGGGCGCCGGCCCCGCCCCTTTGGACCCGCCCACCAGCCACGCCCCTTCCCCGACACGCCCCACGGTCTCCCGGGGTCAGGCGGGGTCTTCTCGGCCGGTACCGCCTTTTCGCGCGCTCCGGTCGTTCGAAACTCGCTCAGGCGACCCTTCCCACTGGCCGCGCCCAGACTATGAGCCTGGGAGCCGGCTCTTCCTCCCCAACCCGGTGACGCGTCTTTTAAAAATAGCTCCGGGCTCCGGAACCCCCGCCCCGGGCCGAACCCGCAGCTGGCCGGGCAAGGGCAACGTCTGCAGAGGGCTAGGGCGGTGAGACTGCGGCACCCGCGCGAGAGGGAGGAGGGGAGGGGCTGACCTCCCTGAGCCTGCAGCCTGCCACCCGGATCTCATTCCCACCTCGTGGTCTCACGCACCTTGGTGCCCTTTCTGTGTCCTGAGTCCTAGTCCTTCTGGATACACAAGCTCCCTTTTCTGCCCTAACTTCAAGGGGCACCCGGGGGACCACCCACTTGCTTAGACACCTCCTGACAATTCTTTCCCCTGTCACCTGGTTTATAACCCCAACCCCCGACTCTGCTGACATCCCAGATAAGGTTAGTCTTGAGAAGGCACTCTTTGTCATTCCACCTTAAGAGCTAGCTACCTTCAGACCACGGGAGAGGTGTGGAGTGGCGGGCAGGGAATGGGGGAGGGGGCGGAGATTCAGATCACCTGACTAGGCTCCAGGAAAACCTGGACTCTAGACAACCCTTGATTGTAAACCTGTGTCTGTAGCTTGGAGCTGATGGTGTGATGTGTCACAAACACATTATCTGGGTTCCATTTCCTGACTGTCCATTCACTGGCTTTATTCTACCTTGTAAACATGTAACAGACACATATTATTTCTGGAAGTAGAGGGAACTGGGGAGTGATTATGAGTGACACAGAGATTTGATGATGCTGAGAACTTGAGATAGCCGGCCAAGGGTCAGGTAGTCACATTTCTGTAGGTCTGGCTTCTGTGACAGACAACGTAGCAAATACAGACCAGGGAAAGAAAATAAAAATATTATTCATCATTTGTGAATTAAAAAATTATACACACCCAAGCACACACGCACACACACGTGGTCCATGCAGATTACCCATCCTCTTTGCTACTGGGAGAAATCTAGGTCCGAGTGCTGGGACCTGCTAAGGGAGACCTCAGTTGCAGATACCCCGCCTAAGAACCAATGTTGCACTGGTTCTGGGATGCCCTCCTCTGACAGGCGCACAACAATTTGTCTCAAATATAACTGGCAAAAGGGCAAATATATTAATATATTCTCTGCTAAGAGGAAAAAATTTAGAATGAAGGTTCTCTCTTCTGGCAGGGCTGGATCCAGGAGCTCATGAGTAGACACTAGACCAAATCTTCTCCACCCACCCCCAGTTTCCCTCTGTGATGGTTCTTTTAATTCTTATGGCCTCCCACTGTTTCATTTAGAATCTAGAAGGAAAAAGGAGTTATTCAGTAAGTTTGATAAAAGCTCAGAACACACGTCTCTTTGGCCTGCCTGGTCGGCCTCAAATCCAGTACTTCTTTCCAAGAACAGAACTTGATTGACAGCCTAAAAAGTGATTCCCACAGGGATCCAAAAAAAGGCAGGTAAGCAAAAAGAAATGAATTGAGGGACAGTGAGAACGGCTCAGTGAGTGACTGCTGGTAAGTGTGACAGCCTGAGTTCCATCTCTGGGTCCTTCGTGGAAGGAGCGAAAAGACCCCTTACAGTTGTCCTCCAACCTCCATGTGTACAGGAGCACACACACACACACACACACACACACACACACACACACACACACACCACTCTAAATGTAAGTTTTAAAAATTTAAAAGGCTATCAATCCACTTTATTTGTGTCATGTCTGTTACTGGGAAGGTAGGATTTGTATTCTGGGGGGGAATTTTCTCGACTCTTGTAGGCACACCCTACACACTCTCTCTCTTGCTCTTTCTTCTCTGTCACAGACAAGTGACTGGCCTCCATGGGACTCTAATGCATAGCCTAGGACTCAGACATTTGGGAAGGGCCTGCATGGCATTTCTCAGTTTGGCTCTCACAAATGACCGCAGCATAAGATAGTTTGACCCCGCTTGCATCTGTCTCTGAGTGGGTCAGAGGGTGGTTTTGGTAGGATTCGGTGCCTGCCTTCTTCCTGCTGTTTTGATCACTGCCAACTGCCTCCTGCTTGTGCCTGCAGTCCTTGCATTTTGCATTTCATGGTGGCACTCAGCGGTTAAGGGCTGTCTGTTGTCCAGTACAAAAAAGGCAGGTTAATAGACACAAATAGTGCCTTCCAGAAGAGAGCCGTTACACAGCCACTCACCATCTTTGAATAGCTGGGCCTCTACGTTCTAATTTTGCTCACCAGGTAATAAGTTGATTTTACAGCTGATAATTTAACTCCTAACACATAAAATGTCATTTGGTTGAGGCAACCAGGAATTTCCTTCAAATGTGGATTTCAACTGAAAAGCCCTGGAGTTGTGGGGGGAAAAATACTATTTACCAACCACACCTGCCAGACCCTCCAGAGCCACTATCCGTCTCTTTTTCTATGAACATTCCTCAAGGTGGAGATCCTGGGCCGTGTTGACAGACAAGGACTCCAGCTACTCCCTCACCAACACGGAGCCTCCGTCTTTGAAATGTACCTAACCGTGGTACGTCTGCTGGGGAAATGAGATCACACAGATAGTGTTTGGCAGTGTGCTAGGCACACACAGTGCCCAATAAATGGTACCTTTGATTTGAGCAAAGAAACCGGTGTTAAAGAGCACATAGCCACTTTGATAGCGACGGTGGTCCTCCTGGTGTTTCTCACTGGGTGGAGACTACTGTGCTTCTGTTTTCATTTTAATTAAGCAGACCGAGATATTTCTCAAAGAGTAGTGAGCTCCACGTCTGGCCTGTGATGGGTTTTGCAAGCACGGAGCTATTTCTGCTTGTCTCCATCCACGAGACTTTCCACCCAAAGATGGATTCAGTTGCTTCAAGTAAACAGGATGGAATAACTCGGCAGTAACTTTGAAATCGCATCGCATAAGATTCTTTTCTCTCCTTTGAGGGCTTTAGGAATATGTGTCACCAACTAAAGTAGATCTCGAGTGAATCTAGTCTGGTTAATAGAGTAGCAAAATTGCATGGTTAGTATCTTTACCTTTAGTGAGGCTAATAGTATCAAATGCAAAGGCTGAGTCTCTGGGCCGTCCTTCACCGTGGACCCGGATCAAGATCAAAACATGGGCACTTACGACTGCACGCATGCGCACGTGCCAGGATGATTACTGCGTGTACAGACTGGAAACCTGCTGCGCAATGCGGGGTTCAGAGTCACAGCCTGTGCCTGATTGTGCTGATGCCGGAGCGCCCTCTACCGAGACGCCCGAGGAATAGGCGGAGGCCGTTGCGGAGGAAAAGACCCTAACACATTTACAGAGGGCTCGAAAAGCCAGATCATTCCCTCCTGGGAAGCACCAATCTCCCAGGGACTCACTAGCTAGAGAGCGAAGCGGGCAGGGGTGCCTGTGTTTGGGCTCAGAGCTTGGGGAATATCTGCCAGGACCCCTGCAGCTTGTGGAGAACAGGAGTGGATGGTGTTGGGAGAGGTTCCAGGAGCCTGGCAGGGTGTAAAGGGGTTTTGTTCAGTAACTGTGGGGGAGAAAATTTTAAAAATAAACCAGGAATTGATGATAAGGCATGGGAAGTAGGTATCCAGGAAGCCCGTGCTGAGATTCGAGACGGGAAGAAACCAGTAGCTAGACCTGAGTCAGCACAGGCGCTGGGGAGAACGGGGTATGGTGGAAGGTGATGGGAGCCAGGGCGAGGCCCGCAGTAGTCCTGTGGAAGCCGGGGCCGTAGTGAACAGCAACCCCCATAAGTCTGAGGGAGTGCAGGACCATCAGTGTCCACACCACTGCATAGTCCTCTGTCTCCACACTTGAGTGAAATGTCAGCACCAGGCGACTGCAAGACACCCAAGCTGGTGGCAGGGCAGGAGGCGAGGCAGAAATACACAAGAATCTCTCGTGCCCGAGGCTTGAGTTTCATTCAAGCGGAGAAAAACCTGGGAATGAAAAAGGATCCACCGTTCAATTATCCATTCAAGCTCATGATTTTAATAAAAAAACAAATCAGCATGTTTTTATTTTCAGTTTTCACTGAGCCACAGGACTGATCCAGTTCAGCTTCTCGTGTCCCTAGCAATGGCTGCTGCTGGGGTCTGACACTCTCGTTGCTGATTTCTTGGTAACGAGAAAATAGCCGCCCCCACCCCCATTCGTGTCATCACTTGACCGGAAAATTCAGAAGCCATATTTATCAGTACCGTTTTCGAAGGCTAGCTGTATCCCCTGCCTCAGCCTCCCAAGTTCCACCACACCCGACTTTCAAATGTATTTCTTAGGTAAGATGATTAAAAAAAGAAAGAAAAAAGAAAGAGACAAAAACAAAGCAAACCACACACACACACACACACACACACACACACACACACACACAAACAAGCAAACCCCCCAAAACCTTCCCTTAAGCCTCAAGTATTATCTACTAAATGGACTGAGATAAGGACTTCAAGACCCTAACTTGAGAAGTCAGGACTGGGGAGTGGGAGGGGCTGAGATGATGGGTTCTCACGGGAGCCACACCCTATGAAGGGAAAGATGGAAGGCTTAGTGTGCGAAACCTATTTCTATTTTGTTTAATAATGTAATCACCTTAATTAAATTCCTACTCTAATAAGGACAGAGAAAAAAATAAAAATCAAGTAATGACAAATATCCAGTCATTAGAGAGAGCTACACTGTGAACTGGGACGTATCAGACGGAACCTTGGCTGGCCCCGCCCTCCTCCCCAGGTGAACTGAGATGGCTTTATTTTCATTTAATTAAACCCCTCTTGGCTGGACCTAGGAGGCACAGAACAATCGTGCTCTGTGAAGGCCCATCAGCTCTCCTAGCTGCTGCCAGCCCTCCCCAGGTCTAATGTGTGGTCACTCAGGATGGCTCTTCTCTGGATACAACAGCGGGCTTTGTATGTAGCCTTCCTCTGGTGGACGTGGCCCAGGCACTGAATAGAGACCTTTGGCTCATTGCTGCTTGGCAGGGGAGCCATGATCACTTGAGATTATAATTTCCTTCTTATGGGTTACTGAGATTGTGTAACCTAATATTTGTCCCCATCTATCACTGAAAATACCTTTTACTCGTTCTTTCTCCCTCTATTGCCCCCCTAAACCTCTTGAAAATATTTGACCAAAGACATTGGTGACGAATGAAAAAGCACAAAGGGTTGTTGGCTCCTTTCTTACTAGGTCTTTTCAAGTGACATTTTACCTACAGAATTCTTCCCTAAGAAAACAGATGGCTTAGTGACTGTCCCTCCTTCTTCACAGGATACTCCCAAGATGCAGGACTGACTCAAGGCCAAGGGGTAGAGATGCTCATTTTCAAGTTGTACCACGCATAGGACCTCACAAAACATCCCTTCTGTGTCTCAGACCATCACCTGTAACCTGTATTCTTGGCCACCAGCCCACAGAATGTGAGTGTCCCCAAGTCTTGTTTCTGTACATGTTATTCCTCTCGTCTCTCAGTATTCATCTGTCTCCTGCTCAGAGTTCCTCACTGTCAAAAGCCACAAGTTGGGTGTGGTGGCACCTGCCTACAATCCTAGCACTTGAGAGGCAGAGGCAGGAGAATTATGAATTCAAGGCTAGCTATGGCCACATAAAAAGATCTTGTCTCAACAAAACAAGGGTCAGGGTGTAGCTCAGGATTGCAGTGCTCACCTGCTATGGGCAAAGCTTTGAGTTTGACTCCCAGATTGGGAGGAGAAACGATCAAAAGACATCAAGGTGGAGTACTGAATGCAGAAATCTCAACATGGAATACTGAACACAGGAATCTGTGTAACTGATTCTCCTTCAGCTTGTCAAGGCAGTACCAGATCTTGCATAGGTTTGGTGTCTTTCTGTCTCTCTGACACCCTCTGGGATTAGATGACTCTATGGGCTCTTGAAATGAAGACTGTGCATGCTTGTCAATAACTCTGAATAGCCTTCCTTCAGTTGAAAACACCTACCTTGATTACACCTTTGAAGGATGCATTATACAATTCTGTTTTTGCATATGCATGGGTACCACCTCTCTCCACTCTGTCTGGGGATAGGGAAGAGGTTGCTCATGGAGTTAACCTGAACATGGTAATGAATTGGATCCTTCCATTGGTGGTGCTCAGTGCCGCCTGCCATTGTGGGATAGCTGATTTCTTGGGAGCTGTCTTCTGTTCAGGGCAGAGAAGTCAGGCCTGGTTGAGATCTCCAGTCTCAGCTGCTTCCTTCATGTAGCTCTCACCACAGCATTCTAGAAAAAGACGAAGGTGACAGTCTGTACTTTCCCAGTTTCATACAAGCAAGATGCCCAGCTCATGCAGGGAGGTGCTAAGTGGAGGAATTTAGTTCTCAAAACCCAAATCTCTACCTCTGCCATGGCCCTGATCAGCATCAAGCTGACTCTTTGGGCCCATGGTTGCTAGGCAACAGTAGAGCAAACAGGAAAGAAGCAACCCACAAAGAAGCATAGAGATAAGAAAAAATATTTACAACAAAAGTAAAAGAACAAAGTGTGTGTGTGTGTGTGTGTGTGTGTGTGTGTGTGTGTGTGTGTGGTGGGAGATCAGGTGGGGGTGGTGTTAGCTCCTGATTTTCAGGTTCCTCTTTTACTTCTGGCATTTTTTTTTCTACCCAAAGATATATTTTTAAAAGAACATATAAGCCTGGCGTTGGTGGTGTATGCCTTTAATTCCAGCACTCGGGAGGCAGAGACGGGCGAATCTCTGAGAGTTCAAGGCCAGCCTGGTCTACAGAGCGAGTTCCAGGACAGCCTCTAAAACAATACAGAGAAACCCTGTCTCGAAAAACCAAAAACCAACCAACCAAACAAGCAAACCTAAAAGAACATATAGCCTTTTAATTGCTCCCCACTGAGTAAACTTTCCTCTCTAGGGCAACTGGTATTCAAGGAAGCCACTTCCTCCCCCAGCCCTCTCTACTTCCCAGACACCATGAGGTGAGCATCCGTGCTCCACAAGCTCCTCCCCCAATGATGTTTGGTCACAGCAGTGGTGGGGTCAAGTGGCCATGAACTGAGGCCTCTGAAACTGTGAGCCAACACAGACCTTTCTTTCATCCTTTCAAGTTGTGTGTCAGGTACTTGTCACAGCAGCGGAAAGCGAACAGAGAGCTAGACCCTTCCTTACACACAGAGGGCACAGATTTAGTCAGCAGTATTTGGTTGTCTGGCCAAGCTAAAGTAGGGCCAGGAAACCTGGAGCCAAATATCCATGAGAGAAATAATAAACTCCGAGAAAAGAAGAAGCCAGTAGGTTTTCTTTGCTGTGGCTATTGAAACATTCACTTGATAGCCCAGGTCTGCCAGACAGTGTGCCAAGAGAGACCGTCATGGGACCTGGATCACCTTGGAATGGAAATCGTGTGTCCTCGCCCTTCCTGCCCAGCACTGAAGCATCCTTCAGCATCGCTGCACCCTTAGCTTTGCAGACAGCAAGCTAGACTTCTGCTTCCTTTCCTCCTGAGTCAATGCTCCTGGGAGGCAGCACTGTCTACTTCCCGCTGCCGAGTCTACAGCTGCTGGCCAGCATCTTGTTGACCCAGATGAATCCAAGTTTGGTCCGTTTTGGATGCTCTGGCTCAGATTGGAGACGCAAGACAAACTGAAGACAGTAACTCTAGAAAACAGGTGTAGTTTGTCAATTGATGAGCAAGAAGAAAACTACAAAAGAAAGAGAAACAAAAACAGAGACATGAACATGGATTTAATTCACAAGACGTCATCCACTTTGGGGTAAGCTTCTATTTTTATTTTTTTAATTAAAAAATTTATTTTTCATTTTACATTGAGGTAAGCTTTTAGTCGTGCAAATTCCTTTGAGTCACTCTTATAAGAAATCCTTCTCCCATAACCCTGTAAGTAAGTAATCCCTATATACCCACTGGCTCACCAAATTCGACTTTGGTGGTATCCGAATTTTGGTCTGTCATCGGTGCTCTATTTGGATTGAGTAGACATGTGTCTCCCTAGGAAGTGTCACCCAACAATTAGACAGACGCTGATATGTGATGTACATTGGGAGTTTTCACAAAAAGATACCCAAGAGACAATTGTGATGTTTAACTCTGGTCAGTGGCACAGATAATGGAAAAGACACCTGTATTTCATTGCCAACACTTTGTACTGTTTCAGTTGGTGCCTGAAAATAATATTGCACAACAACAACAAAAATGCTTGCGAAATCTCCATGTAGTTAATGAACGCATACACAAAGAGAAAAGAATGCATGGCTTTGCAGACTTCAGAGCCTGGCATTCTAGAAAGGGGGGAAATAAATATAGCAGTCACCCAGAGAGTAAACTCCCATGCTGGCAAATGTCAAACATCCACAAATAAGCAATTGCATTGAGCTGCACAAGACAGGTGAAAGTAGCCTTCAAGCGTGACAGAGGCTCACACTGGAGAAGGGTTTCCCGGCCAATTTGTGGAAAGCATCATTTCCCTTCAGAGATGCCCATCTGTTGTCTCAAGGTCAGGCTGACTAGGTTAAAGGCAAAGCCAATTGTTTTAGGTCCTTCCCTCTAAGGTGAAGGGCAGCAGGAGCTTAGTACTTCTAAACCTTTGGACCATGCCCATGGGGTGGGGGTGGAAACAGGGTTGGGGAAGATATTGCCTGTCTTCCAGGTTCTTCTCTGGTTTTTGAATGACTTTACAGGGCCAACATAGAGGTATAGAACCACAGAGGGAAACATCCCTGGGCGACTGGAGACATTTTGTGCTGTTACTTTGAAATTTTCAAATTCTTCTTTCTGCTGTGATCGGATGCAAATCGTCTTTCATAATGACATTTAATCTACATATCATTAACACCCTATGGCATGGGGAGTGTTGGAAAGGAGCTTGCTAGCTGAGGTTTTGGAGGGAGTGGAGAGCTGGCTTCACAGCAGGTTTGCGCACACATTCTGTGTTCATCTGGGCCAAGCTGAGCACAGTCATCTTTGAAGAGCTAAAAAGGAGGAAAAACTGGTGCATTTACCTTTGTTGTGGGGCTGATGAATACCCACACAGTCTCCGGTGTAAAGACACCTTTCATTTCAAAAGACCAACAAAGGTGAGGTTAGATAGGCTGTGAGTCATGAGTGGAGCCTCTAGGTTCAGTCTGCTCTTTGATGTTTGCACAACGAGGGAATCAGAAATGATGCCGTTCTCAGAAGGGGTCGCAGAGGAAGGCGTGGCTGGATGCCAGATGTACCCATCCATATCAGCCCCAAATGGAAGCACCCCTCTTTTGCCAACCATACACAGTAACTGCAAACACCTCCTCTCCTCCAGCCCCAGGGCCATGGGCTGAAACGGTGCCTCCCTGAGAAATCCTTCTTCTAGACCATGTTGAATTTCAAACAACGTTTTACTGATTCTGTGTGATAGACTGAATTGTAGAGACTATGACACTGTCATTCAGGGAGTCACTGAGTATGGGAGAGTCATCAGGTATGCCAAATTGACCTTTGCACCCTCCATAATCATTTCACTGAACTCATTACCCGTGTCACCCCCAGGGCTCTGTAAGTCAAAGTACTTTGTCAGCAGGTGTGATTTATACTAGGTCTAAACACTGAGACATTTATGTGCTTTTCTTATTCTAGAAACTTCCATTGTCACCACCAATACTTGAGACTGAAAATATCCAAAATTTCTCTGAGTAACTTTAGAGAAAAATGTGTGTACTGTGTCTATATGATACCCGATCTTTCTTCTGTCCAGATCTGACGACCCGACTGTGGAGTTAAATAACTACACCTTCAAAAATGGACCATTTCCCTCCTTTCTTCTCAGTGAAAAAGAGGCTCAGTGTTGGGAATATTTGCTTTTCTTCCAGAAAACCTGAGTTCAATCACCAGTGCTCATGTAAGGCAGTCACAGTCACCTGTAACTCCAGCTCCAGGGGATCTGATGCCCCTTCAGGCCTACACAAACACAAACACAAACACATGGCATACATACACAGACACAAGTACAGATACCCAATAAAAAGAAATATTCAATACAGGGGAAATAAATCTTTAATGCAATGTGATATAAATCTTTAATATTAACACACACATATATTTTGCCTTAAATCATAGTATTCAAAGAGCAGACACAGGAGGATTTCTGTGAACTTCAAGTGATCCAGAGATCCACAGTGAGACTCTGTCTCATAAAACAAACAATACAAACACACACACACACACACACACACACACACACACACGCACGCACGCACACACACATGCACACACGCGCGCGCACACACGCACACACCCCCCTCCTGTTTGCTTTCCTCTCCCTTTTGTGTGTCTCCTTCCCTGATTCTGTTTTGTGTGACTATAGGACAAAAGAATGGATTTCCTTGTTGCTTTGAGTTGGGCCACCAATTGAATCCCTGAATCCTTGTCCTAATCTGACCCTTGCTGACCTATGTGTCCTCTCTCAGGGCCACATAGTGCTTTATCGATTCCTGCCACACAAGACCTTCCCCTCACCTTCTTTGCCCAATCAAAGCTCATATTGCCAACCTAGACCATGAGTTGTAACCAAGCCATTCTTCCCACTTCTGGGCCCAAGTAAAGAAAATAAAACTTCCAAGCATGCCGGCAATAAAACACCACTGGGCAGCACATGGCCACATGGTACTGCTTTAAAACTGTAGGTGTTCATATGATAGACACACAAGCTCCAGGGACAACTCAGGATGGCTCATGCTTGCAGCACAAGAAATCATTCAGGTGAAGTGCAGAAAATGAGTAAATGTCATTAAAAAAAAAAGTGCAGCCGGGCGTTGGTGGCACATGCCTTTAATCCCAGCACTTGGGAGGCAGAGGCAGGCAGATCTCTGTGAATTCAAGGCCAGCCTGGTCTACAAAGCGAGTTCCAGGAGAGCCTCTAAAACAATACAGAGAAACCCTGTCTCGAAAAACCAAAAAAAAAAAAAAAAAAAAAAAAGTGCACCCTTCGGGGAAATCATTCCATAGCCACTCAAGACATGGTTTGTGAGGGGAACTGTGTGGTGAAGGCATGATAAACCAATCAGGATCACGGAGCTTGCAGACTAGCAACAGATGCAACCAGCCATAGAAACTGCAGCTGAGTGGGGGTGAGCCTTGGTGGAGACATGGAGGAGGGGTGGAGCACATGTCAGTGGAGAAAGCTCCTGTGAAGGTGATGGCTAAGCAGACATTGAGTAAAATGGTTTCAACATTATGGTGTCTGCTGTCTGATTTGTATCATCTGAAAGTGTTATGGTCTCCTCAAGATGGGTGCATGTGCGTGTGTGCGTGCGTGGGGTGTGTGTGTGTGTGTGTGTGTGTGTGTATGTGTGTGTATCATGAATCCATACAAGGGGACCAGGAGCTCTGCACAAGAAGGGCTATGGATAGCACATTTGGGGATGGACAGGCCACTGGAGCACAGCACAGGTATGATCTGAATGCAACCAAGGAGATGATCCCACTTGAGTCCAGTGGAAACTTTCCCCCTAGACCCAAACATCAAGCGAGCGATTAAAAACATATATTCATGTTCTTGAACTCTTAACCACTCACTTAAAATGCCATCATGAAGATCGGCCAAATTAAAAGATAAGGTTAATAGCAACGAAAGTAGCATCATTAATTCAGTGACTATTGTGGGTCAGTTAACAACACTGCTCAGTTACAGAGTGTTAGAGACACAAGGATTTAGCACTTTATACTTCAAAGGCTTATTTTGAATAATATACACACATGCACACAGATATAGTCAGATCCATATTAAAGGTGAGCCAGCGGGCCCATGGGGAAAAAGGAAACGTGCCGTGATCTCGGCAACGAGGAGAGAAGACTGTGGCTATTCCTCTGAGTGTGCTGAGGGCCCTTCCGGGTAGATGCATGAGGAAAACTCTTTAGCACAATACCCATAACACACATGATTTTCACCTGTATTCTTCAAAGCAAGCCTGAAGGGCATTTTCTTGACTAATGACTAATGTGGGAGGGCCCAGCTCACTGTGACCAGGGTCATCCTGGACTGGGGGTCCTGGCTTCTGTAAGAGAGCAGGCTGAGCAAGCCATGAGAAGTAAGCCACTAAGCAGCACCCTCCGAGGCCTCTACTCCAGTTCCTGTCTGACTTCCCGAGATGATGGATGGCGACGTGGAAGTGTAAGTCAGAAAACCCTTTCCTCCTCAGTTGTTTTCTGTCATGATGTTACCACAGAAAGCAGACTAGACTGACCATCAGGGAAGAGGGGCATATATTCAGGTTCTTTCTCTGTCAGGCAAGACCAGATCCCTGCAAAAGCTCCTCAGTGCAGTTGCACGTACAGAAAAGTTAATATTTTGCTTTAGTAGTCCTCTTGCTTAACAGTTGGAAGTCAGCTTTCTACAAGCTGAACGATGTTTTCCCTGCTTTTGTGTCGCCAATGTTGAAGTGGCGTGAGTGTGGGGGTGTGGTATGGTGCAGTACGTCTGTGTCAGATGAAGGTGATGTGTATCATATGGGGTGCGGTGTGTATCATATGTATCATCTGTGTCAGATGAAGGTGATGTGTATCATATGGGGTGCGGTGTGTATCATATGTATCATCTGTGTCAGATGAAGGTGATGTGTATCATATGGGGTGCGGTGTGTATCATTTGGCCTGGGGGTGGTCCCCAGTACACCTGTCTTTGAGAAGTCAGGGATACAATAGAAGCCTCAGTGACTTTGAGGGACCCAAGCACTTGCAAAGTTCTCCAGCTCAGCATCTGCTGTAAGGACAGCTCTTGACCCATGCCTGACTCAGCCCGGAGACAAGACTCTCCACATCTTGGTTTGCCCTTTATCCAGGCTCACTGACCTGATTCTCTTAAAGGATATATCCTAGGTGGGAGATGGTCAGGAGAGATGTGGGGTGCCAGGCTATCCCAATGCTGCTTAGAGCCACTCGAGAAGCCATTTCATATATAATGGTATTTTCATTTAATTCCTTACTAAAAAAACAAACAAACAAAATACTAAACGTTATCGCAATTTATCACTGTTATCACTTAGAAAATTCACCAGATGACTTTAACAGTAACAGAATTTATGATCTAATGTTAGAATTTGTGCTATCTTAAAATAATAGAAAAGTTGCCGGGCGTTGGTGGCGCACGCCTTTAATCCCAGCACTCAGGAGGCAGAGGCAGGCAGATCTCTGTGAGTTTGGGGCCAGCCTGGTCTACAGATCGAGTTCCGAAACAATACAGAGAAACCCTGTTTCGAAAAAAAATAATAGAAAAGTCTACTGCCCTCAGGGTACTGGTTGCATTAATTACTACTCTTGTGACAAAATACCCAACAAAAGCGACTTGTGTTAGTTACTTTTGTGTGGCTGTGATAAAACACTATGGCAAAAGACTGCTCAAGGAAGAGAGAATTCATTTTGACTTCTGGTGCCAGAGGGGTTAAGAGTCTACCTTGGCAGGGCAGAGGCATGGCGGCAGGAACACGAGGCTGTACACTACATCTTAAACTGTAAGCACAAAGCAGAGGGGGTGAGCTGAAGGTGAGGCAAGGCTTTTAATCTCCAAGTCCATCCTTAGTGACACGCTTCCTGCAGCAAGACTGTGCCAGTCACCTAACCCTCCCTGAGTAGTATCGCCAAATGTTGACCTGCTCGAGCCTATGGAGGATAGTTCTCGTTTAAACCACACACAGCTGTAGGAAGGAAGTTCTGATTACATCATGAGGATACGACCCACCATCGTAGGGGAGGCATGGTAGCAGGGGTGTGAGGCACCTGGCCACATTACATCTGCAGCCAGAAAGCAGAGAGCAATGAATGCTGGCGCTCAAGGCTTTCTCCTTTTTTATTCAGTCCAGGACTCCACCCCAAAGGATGCTGCCACCCACATTAGGAGTGAATTTCCCCACCTCAATTAACTCAACCTTTGAATTCCCTTCCAGACATGCCTGGAGGTTTGTTTCCATGGTGATCCTAAGCCCCATCAAGTTGATGATCAAAGTTAACCATTACACTGCCCCAGAACTACAATCCCATCACAAAACCAACCTGAGCATTGGAGGAAGTGACACTTCTGTCTGACTTTCTTCTTCTCTCCCTCCCTCCCTCTCCCTCTCCCCCTCTCTCCCTCCCTCCCTCCTTCCCTCTCTCTCTTTCTCTGTCTCTTCCTCCCTCCCCCCTCTTTCTCTCCCTCACTCCCTACCCCCCCTCTCTGCTAGTGGAGTAAAACTGAATCCTTTCCTGTCAGCACTCTACACTGGTGAGTGACTCCCAGGGTCTTTGATGCTGTGATTGACAGTCACAACGCATCTACAGCCATCTTGCTGATGGCAGGAAATAGCATTAGCAATAGTGTTGTTGTATAACTCTGAAAATTCATGTGGAGACAGCACAGGGACAAACATATACACACAAGGGCACAAATGGGCACACACATATGTAAGCCAATCACAGAGTGGTTGAGAGCCAAGGCTTTGGAGTCAGATGGACCTGAGTGGGAGTCTTGGATCTTCTGCCTGTTGGCTCTGCAATTATGGAGACTTGCCGAACTGCTCCCGGTCTTATTTTTTTCTCATCTATAAAAAGTCCAGGACTATGCCAGCATTCTGTGGGTGCTTTACGGACTCAAAGGACTAAATCAGAAGGAGGCACTAGCCGTGGGAAGTAGGCGGTGGTGGGCTACTGAATGTCCTTAGAAGAACCAGTGAATAACTTGGTGACTGTAGGTTGACACTTTCTATTTGCAACTAGGGTATGGTGTGTGCTGCCCTGGAGGGGTGGGTTACTTAACTTCTGTGCACTTCAGTTTCCCAAACTGCCCAGTTGGTATAGCCATAAAGTCTACTTCATATGGGCTTCTAGAGAATCACATAAATTAATCCATGTAGGGAACTCAGAAGCTCGCCAAACCCAGCCTCAGCACTCAATAGATGCTTGCTAGTACTATTACTATTATCCCAAAATATCTCAGAGACATCCCTTTCTAACATCTTGTTTTACAGAGTTTCTTGCATCCAATCTGTTTCTTTCCTATCTAACAGATTGCAATTTTTTTTCTGAAAAAGGAGAGAAAGTAGTATTGTAGCAAGGACAGGGGATAAAGGAGCATCCATGTGATACACAACCAAGGAAGAGATGATCTGGAGAGGTCAGGGGGTGTCAACGGGTGAACAAGACTATGGGTGTGGAGAGAGCAACTAAGGCAGCCTCAAGAGAGTTGGATAACAGAAGGGCTGGTGTTAGATGCAATACGTCACTGAGATCTTGGTAGCTTTATATTCTCAGATGGAAACTGAGCAAAGAAAACTGACCAAATGGCACACTGATGCTGCAACGATAAACGGCACACTTGAGGGTATAGGTAACTGTTTATTGTAGAAATTACTCACAAGAGAAAAACGAGCAACCCAGATGAGTCAAGCCTTTCACCACCAAACCAAAAGCCGAAAAGAGAGAGAGAGGTTCTGCTGCTCAGCCTTTTATTCCTTCCTCCATTCACACCCCTAGCCGTGCCCAAAAGTGGGCCTGGCTAGGACGTAGTTCACTGCCTATGTCCGTCCGTATACGTCTTTAGTCATGCCTAAAGTGGGTGTGGTTAGCAGTAAACCGCCCTTTTATTACCTCATCTGTATGCACCTCTAATACGCCGAATGGCTAATGGTGGAGTGCTAAATTTCCCCCTACAGCACACTACTTTTCAAAATCAGAAACCTCATAGAAAATAACTGATACCCAACACACACCAGAGAAATTGGTTGGGGGAACAGTCAAAGACAAGATGGAAGGTGGTCTAAGTCCTCCATTTATAGCTTCAGTCAATTGAAGGGGAGGACATGATTAGTTTGACTGGTAAAATAGTGGAGGTATTGGACATCAGTTGAGAGCCATGTCATTTGAATAGTTTTAGAAGTAGTGAGTTTACTTCAAGGATCGGGAAAAGATGGTCGCCAACAACCCTTCTCAATGTTCACTATGAATGTAGACCACCCAGGATGCTTATTAAACATGGAGGTTTTTGGCATCCACCCCTAATGATTCTGCTTTAATGTGGGGTTGAGAGCATGCAGGCTTTAGGCAGAACTTCAGGGAGCTCAACACATCATGATTCTAGCACATGCTCAGAAGATCTGGCGCTTGGTGGTTAGAAGTAGACTTCCTCGTGTTCTGTGACCTCTGAGATGGAGTGGAAATTCAGTTTCATGGGTTTGTTTTCCTGGGGAGAGATTCCATATGCTCTTCTGGACTCGGAAAGGGTTCTGATGGAAAAGCACTATGGAATGCAGGGAGGAGGCCATGCAACTGGAGGCTATAGTAGCTGGCTACGGAAAACTGGCCAAGTGGAAGACTTGTGTAAACTGAGATGGTCATATCTTCTCAAGAATACAAAGAAGCAAGTTCAGATCCTAAATTAAGCTGAACTATTGGGCAACAGGGGAAGGAAGATGTGTTATATATAGTTGTCCCAAGCTGCTGGCACCCACCATCTCCAGGGCCCCCAATCTGTCTCCAGATGTGTGGTGCTGATGACAGCAGCTTGTTGGAACAAGTGTAAGCAACAGAACACATTCTCAGACTTTCTTATGATGCTTAGCATCCAAGGGAAGGGACTGCCAGGTCCAGGATGCAGGAGTGACTATAATTGTGGGGATGGAGTGCTACCTTTCTGGGTTCCAGGTGTCTCTTCCACCGCCATGATGCTCTCAGGTCCTAAAAGAAGGTTCAGTAATTGAAGATGGAAAAATTAAATCAGAGCTGATCTGACAAAAATCAAGAAATGGAAAGAGGAAGAGAAAAGGAAGGGAAGAAATGGGGGAGGAGTTCCTATGAACTGTTTTTCTCATTCAAGTGTGCTGCCATTTCCATGTGATCAGATGCTGCGGCTGTTGGTGTGAGGTTGTCTTGCAGTCATACACTGAGAAGGACTTTCTGACCTTTACAGAGAACAATATGAAAGAAGGGGCTGGGAGAGCATCTCCCCACTTGCACCTGGCTTTCTGAACAAATCAAACCATTCTATAGAGACCGAACTGATTCTTCTCAAGTCGTGGCTTGAAATCCTAACTCCAGTGGGACTGTGGCAGGAGGAAGAGCAGCATGTTGACCCAGAATCTGCCTCCTTGATGGGAGAGCTGCTTTGAGCTGCTAAGCTGCAGGGAATGCGGGAGATGCCCTCTGCCTTCTTCTGCCTAAAGGGAGCTCTCTGCTCCTTCCATCTCAGTGTGAGGAAAGGACTCTACTCTTTCTTCTTTCCAAATGTGGAAGAAAGATGCCTTCCAAAATTCCTGCTGGATCTTAACACTTGATTTGTTAATAAGAAGAGACACAGACTTTTGAAAGGCTAACCTTCAGGGCTCTGCTCTTGTGAGATGGTCTATCTACATTGCCAATTTGATTAATGCCCTAGTGTTTCTAGCACTGTGATAACATACTATGGCCAAAAGCAACTTGGGAAGGAGAGGTTTTATGTCACTGTACAGCCTGTAGTCCATCATTAAGGGAAGTCAATGCAGGAGCTCAAGGCAGGGACCTGGAGGCAGGAGCTGATGGAGAGACCATGGAGGGTGCTGCTTATCGGCTTGCTCCTCATGGCTTGCTTAACCTGCTTTCGAATACAATTCAGGACCACTAGCTCAGGGCTGGCATCACCCACATCAATTACTAATTAAGAAAATGCCCACAGGCTTGCCCACAGGCCAATCTTATGGAGGCATTTTCTCTATTAAGGTCACCTTTTCAAAAGCCTCTACTTTCTTGTCAAGTTGGCAAAAAGCTTACTAGGGCAATTAGGGGAAGAATCACTTACGAGACACATCTCTATGTCCATGAACATGTCTCTAGGAAGGTATAACTGAAGAGGGAAGACCCACCCTGAAGAGCCTGTGGGCTGGGGTCCCTGACTGAATAAGAGAAAGGGAATGGAGCACAGCCGTTCATCTCCTGTCTTCTTGGCTGTGAATGAGATGGGACCAGCTTGCCCACCCCTCTGTAGTCACCACTGGCGCTGCTCTCCACGCCACACTTCTCCGGTCATGATGGGCTGTACCTTCAAACTGGGACCCACAGGGGACCCTTCCTTCTTTAAGTTGCTTTGTTTCCATTTGTTTTGTTACAACAAGCGGAAAAGTAGCCAAAATGACATCTTTATCAAATGGGTTTGGAGATCTGCCTGGTGCCTCTGCGCCTCCCAGGAAGTGAGGACGCAGACTTTGTTACCTTTAGTGGATGGAATGTAGCAACTTGAAGCAGGGAGCTGCCTTTACCAGACATTGAATAGGGGGTGCCTTAGCCTGGGGCTTCCTAGCCTCCACACTGTGAGAAATGAATTCTCAATCTTCATAAGCAACAGGGATTATCTTACTATGTCTAAGACAAAATAAAGTATTCTTTATAAACAACAGGGATTATCTTATTATATCTAAAACAAAATAAAGTATCATACAGGTGATGAGTGTTTGTATAAAAAGGACACTGTGATGGCTAGCATTAGTTGTCAGCTTGACACAATCTACAATCACCCAGAAAGAGAGTCTTAAGGGATCATCTACACGGGGTTGGCCTATTGACATGCCTGTTTGGGATTGTTTTAATAAGTTGACATGGAAAGAACCAGTCCACAGTGGGTGGCACCATTACCTAGGCAGGAGGACTCGTGACCACAGGAATGGAGCCATAAAACAGAGCACAAGCAGACCACTGAGAGTGCATGCATCCATTTTTTCTCTGCTCTTATATATGATGTAAATAATTGAGTCACTGCCTTGGTTTCTCATAACCTGGGACTGTGAGTTAAAAAAGGACCCTTCCTTCCATTGTGGCATTTTATCACAGCAACAGACACAAAACTAGAATGGCAACCAAATATGTTTTCTCCCCCTTCTTGTAGGGTAAAAGGCTGTGGAGTACATAGTGACAAGGTGGTCTACAAACCAGAGCAGGCCCTTCTCTAGACACCAACCCTGCCTGTACATCTTGAATTGCTCACCTCAAGACTGTGAGAAAATAAACACTTACTGTTTAAGCCTCTCAACTTTTTGTGGTATCAGCCTTAGTTGACTAAGACTCCTGGAAATGCCCAAATAGTAGGCTCAGAAGTAAATGTGGAGGGCAGCGAGATGTTGTCTAATGGCAAAGTGATTGCAAATTAAGAGTCTTGCTGGTTAATCTTCTTGGAATTCAGAATCTTTCATTTCTAAAAGGAGCACTATACACAACGTTTAGCCTGGCAAAGCAAAAAGAGTGTCTTCCTTGATCCTTGGTCAAGATTCTGAAGTGGGTAAGAGTCAGCAATGACAGAGGACTTCAGTGCAGGAAGGCCCAGGCTGCCATCATGGCAGTAGCTAGGAGTTCAAAAGGAGCCCCATGCTGGCTAGTTTTATTTTATTTTTATTATTTATTTTTAAATTTAAATTTAAATTAGAAACAAGGTTGCTTCACAAGGCCCTCCATGGGGGTGTCCATAGTCTGTCATTTCATCCAGGGCAGGGCCTAGACCCTCCCCCAAGAGTTCAGGGTGAGAGTGCATCTCTCATTGTTGGATGGGAGTCCAAAGTCCATTTGTATACCCCGTATAAATACTGATCTACTGCCCAATGCTCAATAGATTACCTAGGCCTCCTCACTGACACCCACATTTAGGGGGTCTTGATCAGTCCCATGCTGGATTCCCAGGCATCAGCCTGGGATTCAAGAGCTAACCCTTGTCAGGTCAGCTGTTTCTGGGGGTTAAACCAGCCCAGTCTTAATCCCTTTGGTCATCAGTCCTCCCTCTCTGGTACTGGCTTTCTTGAGTTCAACTCAGTGCTTAGATGCTGGCTAGTTTTGACTGTCAGCCCAATGCAATCGAGCACCACCTGGCAAGAGTCTTAATGAGGAGTTATGTAGATAATGTTGTCCTGTGGGTGTGTTTGTAGGTGATTGTCTAGATTGCTAATTGATATAGGAAGATCTGGCCCACTGTGGGCAATTCATTCCCTAGGTAGGGGGTCCAGAACTGTCTAAGAGAGGAAAAATAGAGCTGAAAGCAAGCAAGGATCCATGTGTTTATTCTCTTTGTCCCTTGATGGTGGATGTGATGCTTTGAGTTTGCCTTCATGGCCCCAAAATTATGGACTGTAACCTTGAATTGCAAGCTAAGCAAACCCTTTCTTTCACAGGTTGACTTTGGTAAGGGTATTTTTATTACAGTAACACAGACAAGCCCTGTGAGAGAGGTGACCGATTTCTACATTAACCATTAACTGGGACACCCAGTACATCATTGACCCAGGTTCTGAGTCCACCATGCTGCAGCCAAGGCAGCCTCCCAAAGACACCAGTTAACTTAATCCTGCTTTGGTCTTCAGTCCCAGCTTCTGCAATAGGTATGGTCTGGCAATGCAGGTGATAGATTGTCCATCAACAGGATCTCACATCCTGAGAACTCTCAAAGCATTCTTGATGGATGAGAGCCCCAAGTTGCCCGGGAGAGGTGTCTGGATAACTAATTGATGCCTGGACATGGGAATCTCCTTGCTAGTCATTTATTTGAGGCTTATCTTTAAAACTGTCCATTTAAACTGTGCATGGTGCCTTGACAACATAACAGACTGCGAATAGTCACGTGGTCCTCTTCTTTTCCCTTCAGCTTCAGCAAAGAGAGTTGGTGTCTATCTCCTTGCAGTACCCCAGGCAGCTTAGAGTAAAGCACACTCGTGCCTATGACCAGGTTTCCTGACACACCCCTCCAAGTTCAGTGTGAAACCAAAATGATAACTATTCACATGCTGCCAGTACCAAAGGACACCACTAACTGTATCCGTCAGAATTCTCTGTGGAAAAATTCCCAGAGTTTACTTTGGCTGCTTTAGACAAGCACAAAATTGCTTTAATATTCTGCATTAGTTCTTTTTATTAGGAATGAGTGTGTGTGTGTGTGTGTGCACATGCTGTTCGCATCCTTATACCTAATTTTCAACAGTATAAACTTAATTTAGTGTGCTTTACTGGCATTGTCACAGTTGCTTGAACCACTTTTTGTCATTCTGGAGGGTTTTTTTCCCATGTTGTCTCGTTGGAATGTATCTTTAGGTTTTCCAAGAAAAGTGATTCTATTCAAGGGTTTGGGAACTTCATGTGAGAATGTGATGAATGTGGTTTCTTTTTTGTATTGTCTTAGTAAGCATTTGGTGCATGAATTATGCTAGTTTTGTAAAACTGACTGACCTACATGAAAGAAAACTACAAAACTCTATTGGGAGATATAAGAGATATAAAAGAAGGTTTAAACAAAAGTAGACTGAAGTATCCAGTACTGGAGGGGAAGTGAGGCGGGGCAGACAGAGAGTGATGGTGGATATGGTACAGTCTTAGTGGCCAAAAAAGGATATTTGATGTCCTGCTCTATCTCTCTCCACCTAATTATTTTGAGACAGGGTCTCTCACTGAACCTAAAGTTAGGTTAGCAGTCAGCAAGCTCCAGTGATCCCTGTCTCCACCTTCATAGTGCTGTGGTTAAAGACTTGGACACAGCCGCACAAATCTTTTTATTTGGATTCTGAGGATTTGAACTCCTGCCTTTATACTTGTATAGCAAACATTCTTTCCCACTGATCCAGCTTCCTAGTCCTCTCTCTCTCTCTGTCTCTCTCTCTCTATCTCTCTGTCTGTGTGTGTGTGTGTGTGTGTGTGTGTGTGTGTGTGTGTTTACAATGTTAATTCTTCCCAGATTCACTTTAGAGGTTTATGTCAGCCTTCATCGTTCTGTTAGAATTACCCTTTAGAGTTTGGTAACTATAAAGTTCTCGTGGGTGAAAACCATACAGACCAGAGTAATTGTGCTATGTTGGAATCTCAGTGTATTTTGAATTACTGCAATATACAGGTTATGTTTCTCAAAGGTCAATCATTTGCTTGATTTACTGTGGTTACAAATCTCACACAGTGATATTGTCACAGTGGTCAGGAAACATGACCTATGAAATTGATGTTTTGGTGATCAACAGCTTCGCTTTGTAGCCATGTCCCTTCTTATGTTCTCTGCAGGAAAGTGTGAACTGCGGTTACTTCACACTATATAAACTCTAAACGTGGAGATGGAGAGATGGCTCAATGTAAGAGTACATAGTCTGCAAGTGTGAGGGCCTGGGCTTCAAACTCCCAGAATGCACGTAAATGCTGGGCATGGCCACATGGGTTTGCAATCCCAGCAAATGGTGTGTGTGTGTGTGTGTGTGTGTGTGTGTGTGTGTGTGTGTGTGGTGTGTGTTTGTGTGTGTGGTGTGTGTGTGTAGAAACAGGAAAATTCTGGGAGTTCATTAGTCAGTCATCCTAGCTGAAATGGCAAGCTTCTGGTTCATTGAGAGACTCTGTCTCAAAGCAGCAAGGTGGAGAGCAGCAGAGGGCACTAACATCCTCCTCTGGTCTCCGCAAGCACATGCATTGCCACACACTCACATACATGTAACACACATACCACACACAGAACACACACAGAGAATTGCTGTTCTTGGAAGACTGTCCCATTCTCCTGTCTGCTCTTTCTGCCTGCTCCATCGTGGAGTGAAAAATCCTTTCCACATGAGCCAGTCGCTATGGCTCCTAGCTGTGTCTTTCACCTTATTTACATCTGATGACCACATGGCTGGAACCCTTCTTTAAGTGGTAGATCTTTCGGTAACATGGAATTATGTCTTTTGACCCATGTAATGCCTTCCCCCTCCCTCTTTGCTTCATTTTGAACATTTTTCTTCCTTTTCATTTATCTATGCCAAACATATCTTTGCCTCATTTTTTATATTTAACCTCTCTGAGTCATTTTATATTTAGATATGCCTTATAAGCAGAATATCTTTGGACTGAAAAATATAACTCAAGTTTTCCTTCTTGAGAGGAATTTAATACATATGCAATTACTAGAAAAAGAAATTAATTTGGTGTACATGTTATTTTCTACTTTTGTTCTCAAAAATTAGCATTAGTTTTTATGAAATTAATTATATCTACCTATCTCTCTCTCTCTCTCTCTCTGTGTGTGTGTGTGTGTGTGTGTGTGTGTGTGTGTGTGTGCACATGCCATGGCACATATATGGATGTCTGTAATGTGACTGCAGGGATGGAACTCAGGTCATCAGACTTGGGGGCAGTCGCCTGTCCCTGCTGAGCCATCTCACTCATCCTGGTCTCAGCTTTACAGTTCTTTTTCAGTTAAACAGTGTTTTCCTTGCCTTCATATTCTCTAGCAGCTTAGAGGTTAGCACTCTTATGCTAATATCCCCCATCATAGCAAGTGTCAATTCATCAAAAATAGTCTTAGTGATCTTATTCTATTCTATCCCATCCAATCCAATTTATTTTTCATGGTGCTCCTTTGGGACCTAACTGATGAGCTCCTTTCAGGTGTACAACAATTTTTATATTTGCTTGCAAATATAAGAGGTACTATTAGTTGTAAATGGAGTTCTTAATTGGTTTAGATAATAAAAAGTCAGAGTCAGATATAGAGGGAAATGCTGAGAGATGAGAGAGGAGCAAGCTTTAGCACACCTCAACTCCTCAGTGTCCCAGCAGACAAGAGAGTGAGCTCCTGTTTCCCCTGCTTATATCCTATTTCTGCCCAGCTACCACACTTTCTGTCTGTCTGTACAGACCTCCAGACCTCTATGGTTAGCTAGTGGAAAGCTCCATTCTCTGACCCTCAGACAGGCTTTATCTGTAAAAGCAAGCTATCGCCACAATTAGTACCTACCACAAACTCCCAAGTTCCCCACAATCTCACTCTAGGCTCCATACCACATCACAAAACACAACCACAGTTACTCACCAATGCCAGAACACAGCTGTTTACTTTTCCTATGTTGTTCTGTGTTTGGCCCCTCAGCCTAGACAGGGTGCATTCATGAGCTCAGGCTCCAACTGCTGGAAGTCTGGAAGAAAGCTGATTGTAACGGCAGCAGGGCAAACCTCCCTCCTCTCTTTGCCCACCCAGGAAAGAAGACACAGAACATCTGCCTGACTGCCATGGAGTCACCTGCTCAAGGTGACTCTTCCTCATGGCACCTTGAGAACTCCTACAGATGAAATGCCAAGTATGGCAGCATGATCTCTGAACTGGTCTGTGAGAGACCCTGCAGGAGTCGAGTGGTCCTGGTTTCCCAGATGGCAAAGAGGAAACAGTATATACTACAAGTTAGGAATGTGCTAGGCCTCCAAAACTAAGGAGTAAGCATAAACATACACACACCTGGAGAGAAGCCAAGCATGTGTACAGACAGTGCCAACCCAACACTGTGTGTACTGCCCTGGGCCTGGATGTGATGTGAATCTAAGACCTAGGTAGAGAGGAGACATTGGCCAACCGGGGTGATGGGACTGCTGCCAGAGGGAACAGCAAGTACAATGGCCCCAGGGAAACTTGGAGTTTGGTCATCTACATAGGAGGAACCAATCAGGTTCTTGGTACCTGACCAGACAGCAAAGGACAGCTGGACACCCAGGTAGGGCCAGAGTCCAGTAAGGTCAAAGGGGCCGAGAGGCTCAGGCTAAGCCTAGGGACTCAGTACAGGGACAGCTTGGGGAGGGAGATGTGGGCCCCCCACTGTCAGACCTTGAAGTTGTGCTATGGACATCGTCACTGTACCCTATGGGCCACCAACTGGACCACACCTTATTGTGGCCTCCTAAATTTGATTGTACTTGTTCCAGAGTTAAATACTTGTGTCTGCACCCCACTCCTCATGTCTTCTGGTTTGACACAGAATGCCCCTCTCTTGTTAGGGGGAAGGCAACTTGGCCAATTCACATGTTGCATGGACTGAAGGGAAGCCTGGGACAGGACATCTGGTTGACCAAGCCCAGGTTGCAGGCTCATGTGTAGACTTCAGTGAGCAAAGACAATGAGTATTGAAATGTGTAAGATCTCCAGTGAGAGGAAGCAGTAACTTCCTCATGGTCATATTGTTGGGAGTATCCCCAAAGGAGGAACATTTGTTCAGTAGGCAAGCATCAGAGAAAAAAACTGGCGCCTCCCCCAGTAGGAGAGTGGAGGCACTGTGGGTGACAGAGTAGGTTGGAAGAGGCTTGCTCTTCTGGATTCATGAGAAACACTATATAGCCTTCATGTGATCACAGGGGCCGGCGACCTTGAACTAGATAGAGAGACGATGCGGCCCAGCCAGCACTTCTGTTCCTTCCCCATGAGTTACAAAACAACGTGATTCCTGCCAAGGACTGTCAGAGACTTTTCCATCTGCCTCGTTATAGCTATCCCCTAGGGTTGTCAATCCCAGAAGTGACCCAGTGCTGCCATCCTGCTGTATTTCTGAACTCTGTGGACCTCGCCCCCAGCATCAAAGGGCTATACACTTGGTCTGTGCACAGAGGTCTGTCCCTATGCCTCACCACAGGGTATTGCACTTGAACGTGTGAGATCCGTCCCTTGTGTGTACAGAAAGGAGGTATGTGATGCCGTGCCAGGAGGTGACGTCTCCACAACAGTGTGGGATGGTTCAAGGAACATTGATGACTGGTGACTTGTCCCCCAGGCTGACCCTTAACCTGGATCAGGGTCCCAACGGCAAGGAGGGTAAGTGAGATGCTGGCTGTGCCTCACAGGCTCAGAGGGCTTCAGCTTTAGACACCATTTTCACTGTTGGAGATAACACAGCCACCTAGGAGATGAGATGAAGTGTCAGGGCCACACACCATGCCTCTTGTCCCTTGGTCCATGGCAGTCCAGTGGTTTGCTTCACAGTCTGAAATAAATTCTGTGCTTCCCCTATGAATTTCTCCATTGGAATTTTGTGTTAAAAGTGGTCATGGCCTGGGGAGAGGGCTCAGTGGGTAAAGCTTACCATGCTGGCATGAGTAAGGACCTGAGTTCAGATCCCCAGAACCCACACAAAGCCAGATGCAGTAGCACGTTTGTAATCACAGAGCTTCTTCTGTGAGATGGAGAACAGAGACAGGTAAGTTCCCAGAAGCTCGAGGACCACCTACCCTGGTGTGGGCAGCTGTGATTAAGAGACCTTGTCTCAAACAAGGTGAAAGGTGAAGATTAGCACTGACCCTGTCCTCTGCCTTCCACACACATGCCATACATCCGTGTGCCCACACCCATGTATGTGCATACAGACATGTGGTGGATTGAAAGAAAATGGCCCCCACAGGAAGTGGCCCTATTAGGAGGTAGTTGGAGGAAGGCCTTGTTGGAGGAAGTGTGTCACTGTGGGGGCGGGCTTTGAGGCCTCTTTTTCTCAAGTGTGATAGTCATTCACCTTCCTGTTGCCTGCAAGATGTAGGACTCTCAGCTCCAGCACCACGTCTGCCTGCACGCTGCCATGTTCCCTGTCACGATGATAATGGACTGAACCTCTGAAACTGTAAGCGAGCCTCCCCAATTAAATTTCTTTATAAGAGTGGCCGTGGTCATGCTGTCTCTTCACAGCAATAGGAACCCTAGCTAAGACAGCTCAAAAGTGTTCATATATCCAATACAGAACTTAAAAAGAAGCCACAACGGGGCATTGCTTGTCTGTCATTTTGCATCACGTTTCGGTACTGAGGGAGGTCAAACTCTAGTGGTTCCCTGGATGGTCTGGACTCTGAGGGCAGGTGGGAAAAGCTTGACTTCCCCACAGCTCTCTGAGTCATCACAGCTCCAACACTACCATACATGGTGTACCCCTGGAGCTCCTGGGGTACTCAGGGGGTGAGGTCCACAGAGTTCAGAAACAGAAGGTGGCTTAGACTGTGAGGGTTTTGAAAGGGTTCTGGAAGTGGGTAGAAGGGCATTCCCTCACAGGACAACTTCCTCTTTAAGGAACTTACAGCCTAGAGTGACGTAACAGGAAGTGTGGGCAAGACTGCTACCTCCTCACCAGGATCCAGTCCTGCCCTCTGGGGCTCAGAGCCTGACTTGTTTTTTTTAACTTTTGTTGATTCTTCATGGATTTCACATCATGCATTCCCATCCACTTATCTCTGTGCCCTCAAATCTGCCCTCTGCCCTTGCAACCTCCCCCCAAATCAAAATCAAATTTAAAAGAAAGACAAAAACCCAAACGAAACAAAATAACAACAGAAAACAAAGGAGAAGAACCGTGTTGTGGGGGCTGTAATGTGGCCGGTTCAGTCACACAGTGGGGGCTGTAATGTGGCCGGTTCAGTCACACAGTTTACCCTTTACCCCATTCATCTTTACTTGTTAGTGTTCATTGCCAGAAGTCATTGGTCTGGCTTGAGGCCTCTGGTGTCAGAACCTGCTTTTGCTTCTGGGATCCTGAGCTTCCCTTCAGGTGTGGGTCTGGGGCAATGCCATGGGTGGCTCCTCTGTTTGGGTAAGAGCTCAGTCCTACTAGCCTTGACCATCAAGGCTCAGGCCCAGCTGTGACCCAAGACAGCTGTGTCCTGTGGAGACCAGGAATCTGTGGATACCCGTGGGAGTAGTGAAAAACTGACGCTGCTACCTTTCCCTTCAGAAAGAAAGGGGTGGGGGCAGGGAGATGCCTCAGAGGGAAAGGGCTTGCTCTGTAAGACTGAGAATCGCAGTTCGAATCCCCAGAACCCTTGTAGATGCTGTTCATAGTAGCATAGATCTGCAACAACCCTAGCACCCCTGGGATGATGTGGAAGATGGAGACTTGAGAATCCTCAGAAGCTTTCAAGCCAGCTAGCCTGGAGTATCCAACAACCATGAGACCCTGTCTCAAGGTAGATGGTGAGGACCAATAACTGAGGTTGTCCTCTGTTTCCACATATGTGCCCTGGAACATGCATGCCTGCCATCATATGCACATATATGTGTACATACATACATACATACATACATGCAAAATAGAAATAGGAGGAAGAGAAATAAAAAGATGAAGTCAGAGAGGAGGAAGAAGCGACGGAGAAACAACACAAGACCAAGGTGAGTGGAAAACTCAGTCCCCAGGCGACAGAAGGGAGGGACAAAGCTATGACACAGCCTACCATCTTGCAAAGATGGATGCAGCCTGGGTCCCTGAGTCTGGGCACCAGAGAAGAGCAGTGGAGCAAGTCCCTGCCCCCACGTGGTGCCCTGGTGGTTTTCATGGAGACCACTCACCCTGATTCCCTGCTGGGCATTCCCATGGCAACCAAGCAGGCATCCTAGAACACATGGGAAGATGGCCGCTGATTCCACTTCATTCTCTTGCCAGGTCCGAGCTCCCTGGGAGTGGGAGTCTGCAGAATGGCTGACAGTGGCCAGTGAATCGCATTTCCTTGAGAGCTTGCTGTCAGGACATTCTTTCAAAGGAAATCTTCAAGCAGGGAAATTCTCACTGTACCCTCCCAAGGAGGCCTATCTCCTGTGAGTCTGCTTCTTCACATGTCAAGTGCCAAGTTTTCCTTTCATATATAGTGAGGAGGAGGAGAAGTAGGAAGAGGGGGGGGAGAGGGACAGGGAGGAGGGAGAGGAGGAAGAGGGGGAGGAAGAAGGAGAGGAGGAGATAGAGGGGAAGGAGGAGGAGATGGGGAAGGAAGAGGAAGAGGGAGAGGAGGAGAAAAAGGTTTTGTAAATTCAAAATAAATCCCTAATGCATGTTAGCTGTGGTGAGGACTGAGGAGACTATGAAAGGACCCAGAAGATGGCTCAGGGAAAGTGCCTGTCGCACAGCATGAGGTCCGAGTTCAGATCCCCAGAACCCATATAAAAGCCAGGTATGGGAGTTCACATCTGCAACTCCAGTGCTGGGGGATGGAGACAGATAAACCCTAGGGGCTGGCTGTCCAAACGTCTAGCCAAAACTGCAATCTCCAGATTCATGAGAGAATCTCCCTCAAATAGTAGAGTGGGGAATCTATAGAAGACTTGATATCACAGTCATATGCACCAGCAAACACACCCTCACACATACGCATACAACATACACGTTAACTAGAAACAGATGTGTTTTTCCACCATTCCAAAGTCTAACGTCATTAACTGACTCCTGAGGCCCATAATAGAATCCTCCTGCTTTGCTGTACCTGCCCTCCTGATGTGCCCACCCGTGTACTTTAACTGTCCTTTGGTTTACAGCTTTCATTGCTTTGTTGCTATAAAAACTCCATCCAACTGTTCTGAAGTTGGAACATGTAGTTTGGAGCAACCTGTATTCATGTTCCAGGGTCACGGTCCCTCATACCTTGCTCCAGAATAAACTTTCTTATCCTGGTTGAGGTGAGAGCTGTGTTTTCACACTGATGTGGTGAGAAATTCAGAGAGCACCAAAACAAAGGCCATTCTCAATAGATGCTTTGCTCTTTAGAAATGTACAGAATCGGGCTAGAGAGCTGGGTGCGAGGTTAAGAGCACACACTGCTCTTGCAGAGGACCTGAGTTTGGTTCCTCACAGCTATGAAGTGTAGTTCACAACTACCTGTAACTCCAGATCCAGGGATCTGACGCCCTCTTCTGACCTCTGTAGGCGCCTGCACACATGTGCACGTAACCATACATAGACATACACATGTGTGTGATCGAAATAAAATAGAAACTTAAAAAATATGTATGGAACAGAGTTAGGTTGTTACTACTTCCTAGCTACCGTGAATAGAGCAGCAGTAGGCACGGCTGAGCAAACGTCTGTGGAGAGGGTGAGGAAGCCACTACCCCCTCCCTGGAGCCTTCAGAAGGCCTTGCTGACACCTCAGTTTGGGCTCCCAAGCTTCTAGAACCCTGAGAGGACAAATTCCTGTTGGTTTCTGTTTGTGGCGGTCTGAGATGCTGATACAAGAGCCAAGAACGGGGAATCCCTGGAGGCCAAGATGAGCAGGCCAGCAGCTGAGATGAGAAGCGGCAGGGAGGTAAGAGACAGGGAATTGTAAACATTTACGCCCTGCCTTCCTTTCTCCTCACACATTCATGAAAATTACTTCGCTTCTCAAAATTTCTCTACACAGTCTCCTCCACCCTTTAGCTCCAACACTGGCCTCTTCCCAGGCCTCCTCCTACAGGAAGACGGTCGAGATCAAAAGCAGAGGGGGGAATTTTACTGGCAGAGAAGAAAATTATAGAGGCAGAGGTGTAGAAATGAAGATGAGAGAGTTGGGAGATGTCTTAGTTAGGGTTTCTATTGCTGTGAGGAGACACCATCACCACAGCGACTCTTATAAAGGAAAACATTTAACTGTGGTGGCGTACAGTTCAGAGGTTCAGTCCATTAGCATCATGGTGGGACGGCAGTGTGTAGGCAGACATGGTGCTGGAGAAGGAGCTGAGAGTTGTACCTCTTTGATCCTCAGGCAACAGGAAGTGGTCTAGGTACTGGGTGTATCTTGAGCACAGGAGACCTCAAAGCCCACCCCCACAGTGACACACTTCCTCCAACAAGGTCACACCTACTCCAACAAGGCTGTACTTCCTAACAAAGAGCTTATGGGGGATAATTACAATTAAACTACCACACGAGTTATACGTGGGTTGGGACTAGAACGGTGGTGGTATAAATTGGAGGATGAGAAAAAGGGGGAGATATTTAAGCTGCCAAAGGGGTAAGAAACGGAGCAATAGGACTCTTGGGAGAGTTGAGGTACAACACTTTGTGCTTTCACACATGAGTGGTGTTTCCTTGTTACAGTGTTGCACAGAGTCAGGCCTCTGTGTCTTGGCTTATATGCTGTCAACATAAAAAAAAACACATGGTTTTTCCCTATGGGGCAATGTGAATCCCCACAGTGTACGTTTCAGAATGCCTCTAAAATGAACAGACTGCAGAACTATGGCACATGTCCGTCTTAACTCAACCAATCCTGGTTTTCTGAGGGGAGCTTCAGAAGCAGGAAGCGGGGAGATGAAGTGACAAGACCATTGAAAACACAAGTGACATTGAGAAATGCAGATGTTTGTTATGCTTTGAATCTGAAATGTCTGCCCTTTCCAAGTGGCACTATTTGGGGAGATTCTGGGAGCCTTGGGAGGTGTGACTTAGCCAGCAGATGCAAGGCATCATGGGAGAGTCTTTGAAGATTATCCAAGCCCCTGGTTCTTGCCTTGTACCCCGCTTCCTGCTCTACTGTCATGTGACCAGGCTTACCCTAGCCTTGGGCAAGTTCCTTCTGGCTGAGACTCAGCCTAACTTTGCTATAAGTCAATAGCAATTGTCTCTGTGTCACCCCAGCCTTGGACATCAGCCTCGCCTGGGATGTGGCCTTCACTGCTATTGCCTGTGCTTTGCCACAGTTGGCAAGGTCCTCTCAAAAGACTCATTATGGTGACAGAAAAGGCGTGGCAAGCTTGACTGAAGGGCGGAGACCAAGGCTGGCTATAGTGCTGCCCTGGGGCTTCTTGGACTGGTCCCCAGGGAGCAAGTCTCTGCCTGGTAGCTGACCCTTCCCATAGCCCTGTAAGTTCCCCTGACTCATACGAGCTAGACAGTTCATGCTGTCATAACTGCTCTGCCGGAGGCTGCAGAGTGCTCAGATCACCAAAACGATTATCATTAATAACTATCTAAGGGGCTGATTAACATCCGCACCACACTGCACCGTTTAGATGGGGAATTTAATTTCCCCCATAACTAATAGGTAAGTATACAGTTAGCTTTTCCCCTTAGATTTGTGGAAGGCTGAGCATCCAACACAACCCTCTTGATGTCGTATTGTCATTAAAAGGGAACCAGGCCTCAGCCTCTTTTGCCTGATTTTAAGGCCTGTCAAAGACCCACAGTGAAAGACCAGAAAGTCATGCCTGAATCCTAGATGGGACTTACCATGTGGTATCCCATGTTTAGAACATCGCTCATCCCTGGAGCAAGGGTTACATGTTACAGTCATCAGCTGCTGTGGCGTCCTCCTCTCTGTCTGCTTAGGATACCAGTGACTGGCCTAGTTCTGATTCTCGGATGCCCAAGTGGTCCAGGAGGCCAGAGTAAGGACCAAAATGGGGCAGAAATCAGCTGGAGATCAAAGTCGTCAGGAAGCCAGGAAAGCATGGAAACTTAAAAGAGCCCAGTTCAAAGGTATGCCAGGGACTCGTGGTGAGCTACCAGGGAAAGGGGCCATTGCATGTGGGCGCTAAACAGGCCAACGTGTGATGATGTGCCTGGATGTGACAGCGTAGCAGAATGGGCACTCTGGCTTTGCTGGACGGTGATTGGCTGACTGAGCCTGGGGAAGGAGAAAGACCAGCCATGGTCTAGCCTCTGCTCAAGGGTCCAATGACCAACAGAGCAGTAATAATGGGCCCAGAACTGGAAGAACCTCCTCAGGTTAGAAGACGCTGGCTGTCTTCTTTCCAGGGCCCTGAGGTCTCCAACAATGACTGAACATGCTGACTCACTCGGCCTGGTCTCAGGCCAGTCTGCCCTCCCCCGCCTCCCCATGGGCCTCGTGGGTACCCACATCCTACACTGTCTCTGTCTACGTGAGCAATTCTTGTCATATTCCTGGCTCTTGCTTCTCAGTCATAAGCATCTTTTTATAAGAACAAGCCCCTCAGGGTTCCCTTGGCACTGCAAATACATGCGAATAAAACCACAGATAAGACAATGAAGTTGTGGGCCCTGGGGACTGGGGTGATGGGGGGTAGAACCCAGATTAACCTTTCTGCCCCAAGGGAAGCACACTAGCCAGTAATGACCTAGCAGGATGTTAGAAACCAGGACACGGGTGCCTGGGACTTAGTTCTTCTGGTTGGCATCTTGAGGCCCATAGAAGGTTCCCTTCCCTTGAAAACATTCACAGTGATCTCAGGTCTCAGCCACATCTGCTGAGGGAAACAACACAAGCCCCATCTTGGTAGAGCCAGCCTTGACCAAGCTCCCCTGACATCTGGGGGCATGTACTTAGTACTCTGAAATTATCTTTGTGTGTGTAGATATGTGTTTGTGCGTGTGAATATGTGTACGCATGCAGGTACACGTGTGTGTGGGCACACACATTTGTGTGCATGCATGGGGAGACCAGGTCATCCTCATTATTAGGTGCTTCCCCCTGATTTTTGCTTTCATTTGCCTAAGACTTTCACAGGGCTAGGCTGCTGGACAAGTGAGCATCAAGGTCGTCTTGATTCAACCTCCCCATTCCCACTGCCGAGATTTCACTGGCTCATCACCACACCTGGCTTTTTTTCTAAAACATGGGTTCTTGGGATCAAATACAGATCTCCACGCTTACACGGTGAGCATTTAATTAACTAAGATATCTCTTCAGGCACGAGCATCTTGGGGCTGTGAACACAGAGGCCCTGTAAGGTGGTGGCCTCCTAGACACATCTGGGCCCGGGTGGTTTCTATCTCATGGGTTCCTCCTAGAGCCAGCATCAACTGATGGTGAACAGTCAGGGGAACACTCAGGGAGAAGCCACAGCTAAGCATCCTACAACAAAGAGAACTGAGGACTAGCCCCACATGGTTCTGTGGGGGAGACAGTGGTGGGCTGTACCTCACATAGGCCCATGTGGTCCTGTGGGGTAGGTCATGGGGGTCTGTACCTCATAGCCCCACATGGTTTTGTGGAATAGGTCCAGCTGGGGACTGTACCTCAAATATCTGGTATAACAGGCCAGGACACTGCTTATTCAGTGGGAGGTAGATTAAGTTTGAGATCCATCATTTAGGCTGTCCTGTACTGGATGGAGGAAGCTACCTGGAACAACTTGTCTTAACAACTTTGATTTATACCTGAAAAGCCATAGTGACCATCACTTTCATCCCTCAAACAGTGTCAGGCCTCCTAACATGTATCCACAACAGGGATATCTTCAGGGTCAGGAGTTAACTCTGTGGGTTATAGACAAGAGATACCAAATCAATTGGGTGCTGATTCATTGTGTTCCGAACATTTTCGTTTCCACTGCTGTTCCAGCAGGACCCATCACAGATGGAGAGATCAACATGTGTGTTGATTATTGGGGAACTTCTAAACTCTGCTGATGACATGGCGTCCGCTCATCCCTGTCACTGGAGCAGAAAGACCAATGTCTTCGGAAATACTCATCCCACTCTCACCATCCAAGCCTGTTATTGTTGAGCTCTTTAGAAATCTCCGGGTCAGTTCCAAACAAACACAGTCCACAGGATGGCCACACGAACACACATGCACACACACAGACCAAACAGAGAGTACTGTACTCATGCTTGCCACTTCCCCCCAAACAGGATACATATTAGCATATTCTAGAAGCATCCTCTCACCTCGGGGGACTTAGTGTAGCCTTTCTGTGAGGTGTCCGTCACAGAAGGCTCACTTTAGAGAAACTCCACTTCCTGTCTTGGGACCTGCGTGTTTGGAAGTGCTACTCCACAGCCCACTGCAGGTGCTACATTACCGGCTTAATTGCTTACGCTTTGATGGGGAGGCGGTTCCCACAGTGGTGCACAGGGAAACAAGCCACAGCTGCTCCTCTTTAAGTGGACACCCCAACACCACCTTTGCAATGGCGACTTCGTTATGACTTCCCATCTGCTCTGTTTACACCAGAACCAAGCTCTCTACCAGGCTGAGAAGCGGTTGATCTCTTAGACCCCTCTCATTTTCCAGAGTGCATAGCAAATACTGTCTCTCCCCTGCCCCACCGCCCGTCACTGCACATACCTGGTGTGGTGGCACATGCCTGAAAGCCCATTATCACTCAGGAAACAAAATATGCATGCATGCATGCATATATGTACGTATTTCATGTTATTAAGAGCAGGTTTTGGAATATTGTTACTGTAAAAAAATGAGCATAAAAAGAGTGCTGACTTTGCTTAACTTTTCATGCTGTATGCATAGATCTAAATGTTACATTGTATTCCACAATTATACAAAGTCATTAAAATGAACTAATTGAGAAGTTAAAATTAGCCAAAAGAAAGGCTAACGGGGCCATTACCATCTAAGCTGAAGTACTAACCCTCACTCCTGTTGAAGGGACTGTTTGTGCTGTTCTCTGTTCCCTGTGGGTTCTTGGAGCCAGGGGGTGGATCCCAGCCAGGCCTGAGGGACATCTGGTCAAGGCCACCTCCCTCTGATGTACTCCAAAGGAAAGATGTGACTTCTCAAGATGTTCCTGGGGCATTCAGGCTACACTCAAGATAAGCGCTGCTCGTTATGTTATTATTAATAAGGAGCATCATTAGGTAGCTGAGGGCTCTTCCTGGCTGTGCTGCTCTCTCCCTAATGGATGCCCTCAGTCACACAATGCCCTTCAGGTCCTGCTTCCTGTCTCTCCTCCCACACTTGCATGAGGGTCTGTCAAGCTTTATGTTCAGCCCCCTCAGGGATTACCGCCTCTTTATATGGTGCATGCAGGTGGCCGATCGGTGCAGTTAACGGCCATGGATTTGAAAACATTCAAGGATTTCCATACTTGAACATGATCTGTGATAGGAGAAATTTCTTACTTGCGTGAATGAAGCAGTGTTGGAGGGTAGAGTAATTATTTCACTATTATGACAACAACTTGGCCCACATTCTGAGGGCACAGTCAAAGGCATGGAACCAGGGACATGGGGCAGCTGGTCATGTTGCTTCCAGAGTCGGGAAACAAAGAGAGATGGATGCCGGTGCTCAGCTCGGTTTCTCCTTCACGTTCAGTCCAGGTCCCCAGCCCACGAAGTGGTGCTGCCTTCTCTTTCTAATCTCAGTTAACCTAATCTAGATGTTTCCTCAGAGGCACGCCCAAAGGTTTGTTTCCGTCGATTTAAGTCCCATCAAACAACCAAGGTTAACTGTCCTAGACGGTTAAGCAGGCACTTTCCCAGTAAGGTACGTCTATTTTATTTGACATCTTATGGTAGGTGTGCGGGGATGCCCCAAGTATGACGTCTTGTGTGGGATGAGGATGAGGATGGAGGAGGAAGGCTGCAGTAGCAGAGGGTTGAAGTCCTGGGCAGGGTGCAGTCGTGGGACAGGGACACAGCCACCTCTGTGAGTCACTTTCCTCTCAACATGCCACAGAAAGGGGAAGATGGTGGAGTGGGGAGAATGCTCAGCCGACAGGACAGGGACACGCACAGTTTTGAACACTGCATAAAGCGAGCTCTGTGTGTGTGGGGCCTGGGGCTTCTGCCCGAGTAACCATGGTCCTTCATGACTGCCTCCCAGCTCCAGCCCCTCACCTCACCACACTCCTAGCTGTTTTCAAGGGAAGTCCACACACACACACACACACACACACACACACACACACACACACACACACACAACCTCTGTACTTTCTAGTAATTCCATCCTTCTTTGCCTTCACTTTTTCGACAGTTCTTAGACACAGACAATGATTTTATGTAATGGCTGTCTGTTGAATGTCTACTGTGGGCCCCAGAATGCTCTAGTGCTATGGTGTTGACAGGTGTCCTATAATCTTCCCCTTTGCTGTGATAAAACACTGACCAAACATGACTTGAGGGGGGAAAGGGTTTATTTGGCTTATTAATCACCAGCAAGAGAAGCCAAGGTAGGAACTAAAGCAGAGACCATGGAGGATTGCTGCCTGCTGACTTGCTCTCTCTGGCTTACTCAGCTGCCTTTCTTATACAGCAGAGGTCCACCTGTCTCAGGTGCACTGCTCATAGTAGGCTGGCTTCCTCCTGTATCAATTAGCAATCCCCAACCCCCCCCCCCAGACATGACCACAAGTTGACAGCCAAGAATAACTGTAACTGTGAACAGAGCTTAGCTGGTAATTGCCAGTGACTTTCTGCTCTTGGAGGGTACCCCATAATAAGCAAAGAGACCTGCAGAAGATGATGCCCCCCAAACTGACATTCGGCACTAAGGATGTGGTGCCCAGGCCGGTCAAAGAAGGTAAGGGGGAAGGCTCACACAGGGCATGGCAGCTAGTCATGTGACAGTTCCACAAGCAATAGGCAGAAGACAGGTAAGTAAGTGCTAAAGGCTTCAGGGAACAGCAAGGAGCAGATGAGGGTGACCTGAGTCACTGTGGGCCCCCAGAGAGCAGATGAGGTCATTTGAATGGGCAGGATGTGCTGGACCATTAGAGGACTTTGTGTGACATACTGTCTGCTTTTCTTGCAGTCTAGAAGATGAAGATTCACTTTGTAACATGCCGTTGTGCTAAGCCATTCAGCTAAGCAGCAGCCAGTACTTTCTACTGTTATAATCACCCCCTTCCCTGACTCACCACACCCTTAGAGGAGGACTCCTACAAACCACAGTAACACCTCCATGCGCTGATCTGGACACAGCGCCCATTATGTGGCCATCTCTCTCTCTCTCTCTCTCTCTCTCACACACACACACACACAGACAGAGACAGAGAGGGAGACACAGACAGACAGACAGACAGACAGACAGACAGACAGACAGACAGACAGAGACACCGAATCAGAGACACAGAGACAGAGAGAGCACAGCTAAGGGAATGGATGCCTCCACATTGCCAGGCTATTCCACAGAATTTGAGTTTTTAGGTGTGACGTTTTTGTTTGAAATGAAAATGACAAAATAAAGATAAAGACAGCTACACAAGGATTCCCCATGTGGAAGCAGGATGTCAAATCCACACACAGACAAGGTAGAATTTCAGTCGGCTGGGAAACCTGCCTCCTGGTGGTGAAAAGAGGGAACGCAAGTGAGCCAGGCTTTAAAGTCCTGCCATTGCCAGTCCGTCCTGCCATGGCTCTGGTCTTCTGTCCCAGCAGGGTGTGCTTGAAGATGTAGAAGCATTTAACACGTGGCTAGTGAAGAGCCAAGAACACAAATGACCGTGTGACCCACGGTGTTCACTGTTGTAGGACTACATGTGATCCTGCTTCCCATGTCACCATACCCATACACACCTGAGCACATTCAGAGAGAACCATGTGTGCAGTCACGACCGGAACCCGGAATTGGACTGGTAACCTCACCTCTCCACAGATCTGACCACACCAGAGCAGAGGGATTGCTCCTAATCACTGGGGCAGAAAACCCACTCACTCCTGGGGTGATGAGCATTCTGCCAGTAAGCAGAAATCGTCAGGGTGCTCGAGTGGGAGGGAATTAAGACATTCTGAAAGATGATGAGAAAACTTATGTTTAAAATGTTTATACTTACTCATTTTTAATACAATATTTTTATCAGTGTATTTTGTTTCTATTCACTGCCCTCCTGCTGCTGAGTCCTTGCAGATCTAACACACCCCCTCTCCTTCCCAACCTTGTATCTTTTTTTTTTGATAACCAAGTCCAAAGTTGTTCCGACCATATACTCCTAGGTGTACAACTATCCTTGCAACACAGTCAACCAACCAAAGCCCTGTACCCAGAAAACTGACATCGGCTTCCCAAGCTATCAACTGTCACTATCTCCTCATCTAGGGATGAAGGCAGGTGAGTCCTCCCAGCAACACGCTGACTGGCTTGACCTCATGCGGACATTCATAACTGCACTGAGTTTGTGAGGAGGCAGTTCTGTCATGTTCAGAAAATACTGTCTTCTCTGGTTCTTCCTTTACCTCTGGCTCTGACAAAAACCTCTACCCCATCTTTCCAGAAGCATTGTGAGTCTCGAGGGTAAGTGGCATGATATGAAAATCTCATTGGTGGCTGAGCGCTCTGCAGACACCTAGTCTCCTCGAGTTGATCGGTTGTAAATTTCTGTTCTCGCCACCACCCACCGCCCAAAAGAGCATCATCTCCGATGAGGACTGAGAGCTGCTCTAATCCATGGACACAGAGCCATGCACGTAGAGGGTTGCTTGACACGATGTCCATTTGGCAGAGCAATAGTAGTAGCTTCACTCCGGGGGCCTATGAGTTCTCTAGATGAAATACATTTTTTCATCACCCCAATAAAATACATTTGAAATCACACTATTTAAGGACGTTCCTGTTTCGGGTTTCCAGGTGTCTTTGATGAAGCTCAGGGGCAGACTCCAGCTAGTCTGCAAACACTGCAGGTTTGAAGTAGTACTGGGTTTTTAGTGACGTTTCTGTACGTACATGCATCTGTTCCCATGCTTGCCCGTGTGTCATGGAGCATGTGTGGAGATCTGAGGACAATTTACAGGAGCTAGCTCTCTCCTTTTGTCCTGTGGATGTGGGCATTGAACTACCTCATCATCAAGCTGGCCAGCAACCGCCTTTGCCAGCCCAGTCATCTCACTGGTGCAAGTACAACTATTTGTTTTCGTTTCTGCTCAACTATTTTGCATGCGCGGGGCGAGCATGCATGCTTTAGCAACTGCGTGGCACATGGAGGCCGAGGAGACCTTGGGTGTCGTTCCTCCCACACCATCCACTTTGTTTCTTTGTAGAAAGGGTCTCCCTCTGGCCTGGAACTTGCCTGCAAGGCTGGCTGGTCATCCAGCAATCCCCACCTGCCTCTGCTCTTATCCAACACCGGGGTTACAAGTGTATGCCGTGATGCCTGGCTTTTCAAATGTGGCTTCTAGGAATCCAATTCAGGGCTTCCTTCTCCCAAGACAAGCGATCTACTGGCTAGGCCATGTGCTTAGCTCATATCTGTGTCTTTGTAGGGTCAGTTCTCTCTTTCCACCTTGTCTCTTGTTTCTGCCGCTGGTGCAGCACCGTAGATTCCAGCTAGCTGGTTCAGGGGCTTCCTGCAAATCCTCCCTCCTGCCTCATGGCTCCACAGGAATTCTGGGTTCTTGCCACCACCGTATCCAGTTTTTTACGTGGACCCTGAGATCAAACAGGCTTGAACAGAGTTAGAAACAAACAAAAAAACAATCTCAGTGTCACACAAAGGACACAGGAACAAAGCAAAAATACCTTGGCAAAGCAACTCTTTTTTGCTAAAGAGGGTTCACAATGACCCAAGCCAGGCTAGCAAGTGCTCTTAGCCAAGCTTCAGCCGCATGTCCCTGACATAGGAGGTGACTGCATCTCATCCCATTGGTGAGAGCTCCGCTTTGCATTGCGACCTGGCTAATCAGCGTAAGGAGGGGGGATTCAGGAAATATGAGTCCTTGCCAGGTTAACTACCTTAGGTTAAAAACAAAATGCCCAACTCTCACAACACAATCGCTTTAATTGACTGAATCATTTCTCCAGCACTTTCCCATATGCCGTTTACCCCCAGTTATTTCCTGGCAGATGCGGGAGCATTGTACTTTCTCATTGGGGCTCAAAGGAATGCAACCCCCATAGAAGAGAAACATTTTAAATAAAGCAGCTTGATATTTCGTTTCCTCACACATCACCAACACAGGCCCACAGAGCATTTTAACCCAAATGGACAGCTCTTGGGCTAACTGGGTTACCATCCCGTTTTTCTAAGCTTCAAATAGAAACTGGCTTGCCCGAGCCCCTCCCGAAGCGGGGCCCTCTTTCAGTTTAACCTCAGCTTTGAAACCCATTAATGTTAAAAACCCGCAATCGCTGCAAAGAGATTCTTTCCCCATCTTTGGGTTTAAAACACAGTAAATGAAGTGTGAATTCTAATTCAGTCCTCAGCTTTCATATATCTGAACAAACCACATAAGTGACGTGTATTTTAACGGGACCAAGAGGCTTAACTAAATCACACGAGGAGAGTGTAAGAGATCCATGCTGAAAGATGAGAGTAATAACCTTGCAAAGATAAGTGTCGCAAGCATGAAAGGGCAGGGGGAAATTAACGGAGTTTTAAGGTCAAAGATCTACTGAGGGGTGTAAAACCGTCAGATCGTCTCTCGTGAAAATCTTTTCTAAAAAAAAATCCCAGACCGTGACATTCTCTAAGGTGTTGTTGTGTTCTCTAGACTGTCAAAGTGGGCAGCACGTGGATGGTGTCCATCTCTGCTGCATGACCCCTAAGAAGGCCAGCGGGCAGGATGGCTTTCATTGTGCTGCTGCTCCATTCTGCCACTAGAGGGAGCACGTGGCACACAACATAAGTGTAGCTAAGGCGGACCAAGAAGGCAGGAAGAGGCAGAGATGGCCATGGCCCTATACTGGTTAAAGCCTTCAGTGACTGTAAGGGGAATTTGAGATGCGCAGTGCTCAAACAGTCTAGACCACAATCCACTGGACACACTTCCCATACGCTGGCGTCACCCTGCATGCTGGACAGACTTGTCGGGTGCGTGATGAACCCTTTTCCACGTTTTACATAGGAACTCAGCGAGGCCCAGGAAGGAAGTAACCTGTGAGTCTAAAACCCAAAGGAAGCTGACCTCAGTTGTATGTGTCTATAACCTCAGCACTTGTAAGCCAAGGCAGGGGGATTGCTTGAGTCCAGGAGTTCACAGTCCACTGAACAGCACGGTGGGACTCCCAACTAAAATATCATCACTTAAAATGAAAAAAATTTAAGGAAATGGGTTGAGTCCCCTCAGATCCCAAAGGACATACCTTTTCCACTGTCCAGGAAGGAGTGGACCTCGGGCAGGATGCCCTTTGATTCTTACAGTTTTATGACCTCCCTACAAAAACAACACCCTGCCTTTGAAGTCAGTGTTCTGACATGGTATTTGTTTCTGATAAGCTGTCCCCTATTTCCCACTGAAGAGCAGCCATGGCATGGCAGAAGGGGAGAGCCCATGCTCTGAGATAACAAGTGACCCCATAAAAATGAAGGGAAATCAACTGAACCGACCAAGGAGCACAGGAAACAGCCATAAATCCTGCTCTGTCCTGAGTGCAAAGGCTCCAGTCCACTGTTGTGAAAGAATCCCACAGCCAATAAGCAAAAAGTGATTTTCTACTGATCTATGGGTCTCCCTCTGTTTAACAAAGACTATGGTGTGAAAGTGGGGGCATAGTCCTCCCACGGGCAAGATGGAGTTACAAGCTACTGTTAATCCCTGATCTTTAATCTTGGCTGTTAAACCTAGAGACAAGCACAGTTCTATAAAGCTTCATATAAGGGGAACTGAGTTAAGAACAGAGCACCTCTGCTTTCAAATAAGAGTGTGTGTGCAACTTTAAAAGACGGGAAGGGCTTGGCTCCCAGAGAGGTGTGGGAAGCCAGAGGTTGGGTATCTTCCTTAGTCGCCATCAACCTGTTTTTCTGAGAATCTCTCACTGAGCCTGGAGTTGAGCAGTTTATTCCTCTTGCATGCTAGGAAACCCCAGGATCCTCCTGTCCCCCAGCACTGGGATTACAGGCCTGTGCCGTGACACCCGGTTTTTATGTAGATGCCAAGATGGAACTCGGGTCCTCATATTTGTGCAGCAAGTACTCTACCAACTGAGCCACCCCCCATGACCTTCTTGGATGGGCAGCCACCTGCCTGTCTCATGAGACTCAGCCCCAGACCTCACCATCGCAGGAGCTCCCTTTCCTCCAGCCTCTCCATGTAGTCATCCAGCACGCATGCGCCGTTGCTTAACCTCCGCCGCCGCCGGTCTCCCTCAGCAGTGCTTGCCCGCTCACTGGGCATGCTCACAGCCCACCTCATGACTGAGGGACTATAGACAGTTTTGTTTTCTCACGGTCATCTAATGTAGAGATGGACTCCTCTGGAAGTGCGGTCACAACCGCTCCCGCTGTGGCAAAGCTCCTCACCTCCCTGACAAGGGACACACACATTGACACACACGTCTCCCTCTTACCCTTCCTCAGCAGCCCAGCATAAATTTCACTGGAATAACCCCCATCCCCACATTCCAACCTGTAAAGCAGGCCCTATCCCATGCTTGTAGAGGGTCCTATTCACTTCTTTCTCAGGAGCCCCTGTGGTGGTTTGGGATCTGTGGGGGCCATGCGAGTAGAGTTTTGTGTGTAGTTTGTGACCCCAGGAGTGTGTCATTGTTCAAGGCCTGTGTGGTGGTTTGAATGAAATGGCCCCCATAGGGAGTGGCACTATAGAAGGTGTGGCCATGTTGGAGGAAGTGTGTCACTGGGGGGTGGGTTTTGTTTGAGGTTTCAGATGCTCAAGCCAGGCCCAGTGTTACCTGTTCTTCCTGCTGCCTGCCAATCCAGATGTAGGATCTCAGCTACCTCTCCAGTACCATGTCTGCCTGCACAGTGCTATGCTTCCCAACATGATGATAATGGACCAAACTTAGGAACTGTCATGTGTCTCTTCACAGCAATAGAGACCCTAACTAAGACAGTCTGCTTTGGTGCAGGAGTATGTACGCTGCTCAGTGGATCACGAAGTGACAGGTACAGCGTGGGCATCGTCTGATGTCCTAGAACGAACAGCTGGGCGGTGGTGGCGCACACCTTTAATCACAGCACTCGGGAATCAGAGGCAGGTGGCGCTCTGTGAGGTTGAAGTCAGCCTGGTCTACAGAGCGAGTTCCAGGACAGGCTCCAAGCTACATAGGGGAAACCCTGTCCATAGAACGAACAAACTAAAGAGTTGAACAGAGGCAACTATTCAAGCCCCATTTCTAAACAGAGCACTCCCAGTAGACTTACAGATGACGCAAACACTGTTTTAAATAAAATAAACTAGAGCCAAGTGGCTGGGACCTCCAGGCTCTCCTCTGGGAACTGGGAAACAGTTCACTTGGTTGCTGTCTGATGTGTCCATGAAGTCCTTCTGACCCTATGCTGCAGCTGCCTATTCACATAGGTACAGCATATGTGTATATTAGGCAAGCAAGTGGCCAGGAGGCTGGGACCCCACTTGTTGGGGGGTGGCTGCCTGCTCTCAGAGACAGTGCTGGTGGCCTAGCAGGTAGGGGCCACTGCATAAATGGGAAGGAAGGCCTCATTGCGTGGGGTTCTAGCCTGACCAGCACCAGGCAGGACAGCATGCTGTGTGAGGTCTAACTCACATGAGGCCTAACACACACAGACAGAAGGGGAGGAGGCCTGGGAGAGGATGCAGAGCCATCTTGGGTGTCCCAGTGACACTGCAGATGGAGAAAAGAACAGTGAAAGGGTCCTGACTTCCTTCGTCTCTGGCCTTTGAGCAGCAGAGGTCCTGGGAAATGGAGGAAGGGACGGCAGCCTCCATCAACCCTATCCAGCCCACCTGGGATGGGCCCAGCACTTCCTATATAGGGATCTCTGTGCCAGCCAATGTGAGGGAGCCAGACAGGTGGACAGCGGCCCTGTGGGGGCGGGAGCATGGCTCCTGAGTGCTGCAGGACGAAGCCAATCAGACAGAGTGCCTCCCGCCAGGATGGCTGTGATCAACAAGTATGGGGCGGTTGGAGATACAGCAGATATTCTCACTGCCGGAGGGGATGGAGAAAGGGCACAAGCATGTTAGAAACAATTTGACCACTTCTTCATTATATATGTGTGGTATGTGTGTGTGTGGCATGTTTATGTGTGGTGTGCATATGTGAAGCATGCATGTATGTGTTTGCATGTGTGTATTGTGAATGTGTGTGTGTGTATGCATGTGAAGACCCGAAGTTGGGACTGGATTTCTTCCTGGATCACTCTCCATTTTATTCATTGGAGCATGGCCACTTACCAGATCCAAAACACTGATTCAGCCAAGTCTAGCTAGTCAGCTTACCCGGGAGCTCCCCCCCCCGTCCCTGTCTCCCAGTAACCGGTGGTCACCACACCTGCCTGAATTGGGTTCTGGGAATCCAAATGCCAGTCCTCAGGCTTGCACAGTGAACACTCTACGCACCGAGCCATCTCCCCAGCCTAGGCCATTTCTTTACAGAGCAAACACATACAGTCTGACCCAGTCATTCTATTCTAGGTATTCACCCAAAAGTAATAACGCACATGTCTGCACAAGGCGTGCACTCGGCTTCTCTGTGAAACCCCCAAACCAGAAATAAGTGAGTATCCATCACCTGTGGAATTCACAAAGGATGTCTAGCTGTCAGCATAGAGGAACAAACTATTGATAGCATGTGTGTGGGGGGGGAGGGAAAGGGAGACAGAGGGAGAAGGAGAGGGAGAGGGAGGAGAAATGCATATGAATATCAGAGGACAGTTTGCCTGGATCAATTCTGTCCTGCTACCATGTGGAAAGGGAGAGCCAAGGATGCATGAGGAGAGTCTGGAGGGAAAAGCAGATTTCCCAGGAAGGGAGCAGGATGGGGCAGCAGGATGTTCCTGTGTGCAAGGCCCAGGGCCAACATGAGTATAAAGGTGCTGAAACTCTAAGGAGTCTGTAGATTTGGGGGAGATAGTGAATGCTTACAGGGACCATGTTCATATTATTTCCTTATAGGCTAATGAGACACTTGGGGAAGCGATTATGGTCACAGTTATGAACATAGGCATGGCAACAGCCTGGAGGAGGGGTAGAAGCAGGGGATGAGTTCCTGGCTGCACAGATTGACCACTGATGGTGTTCAGAGTACCGAGTGGCTGCAGGTTGCCATCATGGAGAGTGTTACAGGCCTCCGCAGAGGGACGGAAGAGAGATGGGCAAGTTCCAAGAAAGAGATGATTAGATCTTGGTGAACGAGCCCCCAAAGATGACTGAGCACCCACTAAAGTGTGACAGGAAGAGCTCAGGGGAAGGCTTGTGCAGAAGGGGCAACAAGCCTGGGCTTGGGGAACAAAGGTTAGAAAGTTTGGCACAGGGGGTTTTCATACGACTTTCGAAAATCGTATGAAAACTGCAGCCCAGGAGGACAGAGGGACTGTGTGGGAAATCTCAGGGCACAAGGGCACCGTGATGTCATGAGTAATGATGAGACTGTCAGGGAGTGGCCAGCAAAACCACCACAGGCTCCAGGGAAGGGACACAGTTACCCCTTGAGATCCTGTAAATGTTTGCTCCCCAAGGTACCACAGTTTGTGGATGCTCAAATTCCTTACACAAAGGTGCAGTGATTGCTTTTATCAGATACATGACATCTTAGATACTTCGTTACGCCATCGACTGATCTCTTACCCTGCTTATGTACAACACTATACCAATGCTGATTATCTGGCCAAGCCAACCAACTGACTGACTAGCATAAGGAATGAGAGGGGAGACTTTGGAGAGAAATGTAAAGTTCTTGATGGTTGCTATACATGTTGTGGTTTACAAAGAAAGCTCCTTTTCATTTTCTTCCCCTTTTGCTTTTAACAAAAGGTTTTAACTTGTTCTGGTGAATTTGAGTAAATTTAGACTGTGACTTTGGGAAAACTGAAGGCATCGAACCCAGACCTTCTGAGACCCTTCTGATGATGTAACCGTCCTGCTGGGGGGGGTCCTCCAAACAGACCTGCTTCCCCTGAGCCACCCCTCCTTGCTGCAGTGTGGGAACTAGCTGGGATTTGCCGCTGCTTCTGGTGATGCCACGCTCTGGCCTGTAATCACACTCATTTTGCACACGGCACTGGATATTTAGTCACACGCTGTGCCAGCACACACACAAAGCAGATGTGAGAGCCTGTGTCCTGTATTAAGGGTTACAGGAATAGCTAATTACAGTTGTTATAGTATCCACAGGGGGGCTCTCCTGACATGCTAAATGCAGAGGGCTCGCAGTAATTGGGGGGCGGAGGGGAAGTGGACTGAACTTCCACAGTGTAAACAACACTCTGGTAAATTTCGAGAATCAGTGGAGTGCTGTATCTGCCCCAGGTTAGCCTCAGCTCTGTGAGGCCGTCTGCATCCATGGGAGGGGTGATCAGCACAAGGACCAGGGCCAGCATCCTGGTTTTTGAATGTTTTAATTTATTCTGCAAATTAAAAAAGTTAAAATATGATTACATAGTTTACCTCCTGTTACCTCCACCCTCAATTTTGCCCTCTCAAGCTCATGGCCCTTTTCTTGATTTTTACTGTTTTTTTAATATATAAGTGTATAAATGTATAAATACACCCCGCAGAGTCCATCCAGTGTCTGTCTCATGTACTGGACAACCAATTAGGGAGCTCATCCCCAAGGAAGGCCTCTCCCTCTCTCATTGGGTGTTGCTTGTAATCCCAGCACTGGGGAGGCAGAGGCCGGCCAATCCCTGGGGCTCACTGGTCAGCAAGTGTAGTCTACTTGTGAGTTCCAGGCCAGTGAGAGACCCTGTCTTACAAACATGAAGAATAGTGCCTGGGGAATGGCAGTCAAGGCTAACTTCTGACCTTTGTATGAATGTCACACAGCTGCTCATGCTAGCACACACAGACACATTCACACACACACACACACACACACACACACACACACACACACACACACGGTGGAGGAGTCCTTGCTAGACAAATTAGAAAGCAAATTATATCCTTGATTACGAGAGGAATACTTAGCCTGGTGTGGTGGCCCACACCTTTAATCCCAGCACTCTGGGGACAGAGGCAGGTAGGTTTCTGTGAGTTTGAGGCCAGCCTGGTCTACAGGGCTAGTTCCAAAAACAGTCAGGGCTACAAAATAGAGAGACCCTGTCTCTATAAACAAACAACAAAAATAAAACAAACAAAAAAAAAACCAGCCAAACAATTGGAAATGCTTAAAAAAAATCTTATTTCTCATAGCTATTCAAAGATACCAACACAAACACATACAGAACAGAACCTAAGATCAGACTACATGAGTGGTCATGCTTGTCATGCCTCTGACCACACATGGAATGCTCTAGGAAGTGCTCTATTAGCACTTCTAGGCATGTCAGGAATGCAGGCCCCAGATGCCCCCAGCTCAGCTGGCCTAGAAGGCACACTTGACTGTCCCCTTCACTTCCTGTCTTTGAGTCTCCTGGTGGGCTGCAACTCACCAGACACTATTTCCAGGTGACATTGTGGTGAGCTGGTAACATGTCACAGAACCTGGCAAGTGTCTTTCAGGGCCATCAAGAGTAAGGCTCTCCAAAAACCTCTTTAAAAAGTATTCATTTTTATTTTCTCCCAGTGGTCCTTTAAGATATGGCTGAAACATGAGGGGACCCTAGCAGCATCCCCCAACTTCACGGTCGAGCGATGTGGTGGCAGACAGACAGACATCCACTTCCTACTGCTTCTTGGGGACTTCCAAGCACAGATGAAGAGAGATGACCTTCTGAAGACAGATACTTGGTCTGGAGCAAAATTACTCAGATGCCACTAAGTCTGTGAACCAAAGGTGTGTACCACTGCTGCTGTAGGAGTTAGCCTGAGGTAGGGAGTGTAACACCCAACCGTTTTCCTAGGTTTTACATCTGTCCTCTGGAGAGTTGTTTTCTTCGCTTTCCCCAAGCCCCTGTGAGAGGCACTTGCAATTTTTTTTAAAACAAAGTTTAAAAAAAAATTTTATTCATCTTATTTTTTCTTTTTTTTAATTTAAATTAGAAACAAGCTCGTTTTACATGTCAATTCCAGTTCCCTCTCCCTCCCCTCCTCCCATCCCCCCCCACCAATCCCTTATCCCATCCCCTTTCTGCTCCCCAGGGAGGGTGAGGCCTTCCATGGGGGATCTTCAAAGTCTGTCTTATCATTTGGAGCAGGGCCTAGACTCTCCACCATGTGTCTAGGCTGAGAGAGTATCCCTTTATATGGAGTGGGCTTCCAAAGTCCATTTGTGTACTAGGGATAAATACTGGATCTACTACCAGAGGTCCCATAGATTTCCCAGACCTCCAAACTGATATCCTTGTTCAGGAGGTCTGAGTCGGTCCTACGCTGGTTTCCCAGCTATCAGTCTGGGGTCCATGTGCTCCCCCTTGTTCCGGTCAGCTGTTTCTGTGGGTCTCTCCGGCCTGGTCTTGACCCCTTTGCTTATCACTCCTCCCTCTCTGCAACTGGAGTCCAGGAGTTTTGGTTCTTTGAGACAGGATTTCTCTGTGTAGCCCTGTCTATTATGGAACTCTCTGTAGACCACGTTGATCCCGAACTCGCCTGTGCCTGTGCCTGTGCCTGTGCCTGTGCCTGTGCCTGTGCCTCCCAACTGCTGGGGTTAAAGGCCTATTCCACCACCACCTGGTTTGAAAAAACAAAAACAAAAATAATTTTCTGGCCAGAGACCATAGTAAGTTATCTGCTTCTCAATCTGTGCTGTTTTAAAATCGCTTTCCCTGATATCCCCATGGTTGCAATTTGTGGGCAGAGATTTGACACCAAACACAAAGAGCCATTATGTCCCCCCAGTGACAAACTTATAAATCAGGAAGGGGAAAAAAAAAGAAAACCCTACATGGCCAAAGGGTTGCATAACATTTAATTATCGTAATTAAGAGAGGAGCTGGAGAAAAGAGTTACCAGCCAATGAGAGGGATGCTTATTGGCTCAGGGGGATTGGCTGTGAGCCAGACATTGCTGGTGGGCAAAACAAAGTTAGCTCTCAGCAGCTGCAGGAGGTGCTAGTTACAGATAGGGCCTTCAGTAAGGAATGAAGGCCCAGAGAAAGGAAAGCAGCCTGTCTCTCCAGAAAGTCTCCCACCGACCGCCTCGCTCTGGCCACCGGAAAGGTGACATGGTCTGGCTGGGCTGTGGGGATTTCAGGGTCAGGACACACTCTAGCCATTTGACCATGAGATATGTTTGCCCTTTGGGGTTTGTGGAAGCCAGAGCAGTGGAACTTGTCACTGTTGTCAGGGAAAGACCTCTTACCAAAAACCAAATTATTTGCAGGTTCCGGAACACCTTTGTTTGCTTCAGTCATAAACATTCCAGTTACTTCTGATATTTCGTCCAAAATGGTACCAAGCTATATATTCCTCAATTCTCAGAAAATCAAGTGTTTGATTGTGGAGGCCACATGAGCAACTCTTGTCTTACACAAATTACCTCATTTTCACCTCAGGAATTCTGAACCATAGTGCTGTCATTCCCACCAGGGCCACAAAGGGGCACTGTGGAAGGCCAGCTTGAGCTGACTGGAGGAGCCACAGCAGCGCTGCTGGCCCTTACATGGGTGGCATTTTAGTCACCTTGGCTCTACTCAGCAACACTTCCAATGACTCCGAGGGCACAAATACTCCATCGGGCGGGTGAAAGCCTCAGGGCCCCTCTGAGCAAAAAAAAAAAAAAAAAAAAAACTCCCTTTAAATGGTGCATGAGAGCCAAGCATGTGTTTCTAATGGGCACACCCGGAGTGATGCGGCTCTGCTCCCAATGCTAGGGCAACCCGCCCACGGGCTGGAGAGCCAGGCCTACCCACCCGCTCATCCACCCCATACTTCACTACAACTCCATGGGAAGCCTCATTTGGTGCTGATAAAATGAAATCTCTGTGCTCTCCTTGGAAGTAAATGTCCAGGCACTCTGGTTGCTTTGGTCTTCACTGGATTGCAAGGGCCAAGGAGGACTCCAAAGCCAAGGCCGGCTGTGAGACGGTATGCTCCACTTCCTGCAGAGCGGGGTGTGTTCGGCTGCGGTCTCCAGTGGCTTTTAGAATTCTGCTTAACCACCCGTTTTCATTACAAACCTCCTCCTTTGAGTCAGAGAAATTACAGCTCACAGACTTGCCTAATTTGCATGCTTCCCAATTATTTACCTTGATGCAAACACCAGAATCCAAGTGTTTAGTAACAACAATGGCTGAAGTCTGGAATAAACTGAGCCCCTTAATCATCATCAGAGGGATTCTGTCTTGTAGCCTGACACAAACAAAAGAGGAGATCCAGGCTGGGCGGTGGAGCTGGAAGTCTTTGGTTTGTTTGGTTGTTTTTTTGTTTTGTTTTGTTTTTTAAGTCCCACATGCTTGGAGCCAGAGGAGGCACACAAACACAAAATCCAAGCAGTAAAATGTGTTTGGTTGTAACTGGAAATCTTAAATGATGCATGGAGGAGAGTTTTTTTCTGCTTGGCAGGTTCTCTGTTCCCAGCCCTTAAGTTCTGAAGATTCTATAATCTGAAGGCAAAGGGACGTGTTGCTGGTTTAGGCTAATGTGTTACCGGGCAGAAGAGAGATTATGATTGACAAAACAAACACCCATGAGCACCCTCCCCCCCCCCCCCAGACTATCTGTATCCAGTCTGGGAAGCTGGGGTAGGTTGTCTCTCATCTCCTTAGGCGGTCCTAACCCTGCACCCAGGACCTCACTCCCAGCTTGGACCTGCACAGCTCATGGCCATTTCCCCGTTTACACTCTATAACTCTCGCATCTCCAAACAGCTGCATTCAGCAAGCTGCTGTCCACTCTGCACCACTGACATGAAATTACACGTCACCAAGGCCAGTCGCTCCCACAGCGATGCCACGTTTCCTGTCCCAGCTGGGTGCTTGGTGCTGCTTGACAATTTGCCTCATTGGTCCTCATCTGTCTTCTCATTTCCCACCAGAGAACTTTTAGATATCAGTACTCCTGTGCTGACCATGGGTTGACGTCCCGTAAGCCCATCCTACGTTGACAGCGACCAGTTGAAAACTCCTGTCAAGACTCTTACTGAACACCGAACTGGGAGCTGAGCTCTTTGTCTCCACCCAGCATTGTGGGGGATGGACTGGAACACATGGCACTAGCCTGGAAAAGATCCAAGCCCAGAATCAGAAGTGGGATTTCTGCTGAGTGCTTATCACTTGTGCACCATGAGGACGACATCCTGAAGTTGGGGACTGTCACCATGTAAAGTGCTAAGCATGTGTTTGCTTCCAAGGGCTGCTGGAAGGCTCTGAGGGGCAGTCTGCCTGGGTATCTCTCCAGCCTCCAGTAAAGTATCGTTTTTCCTCTTTCTGCCTATGTCCGTGTTGACCTCCTTTCCGCCATCTTCTCTGTGGGTATGTCTGTGTGTCTGTCTTGTTACAAAGCCATCAGTCATTGGACTCAGGGCCCATCCTAATCCCCATGAACTCATCTGAACTGGAGCCCATCTGTCTGCAGTCTCCACTCACAGGGTCCTGTCTGCAGGCTCCAGTCCTTAGGTGTTGAACTTTCTCCCAGCTCCACCCACAGACCTCAGACATTCAGAAACACTCACAGCGTTTCAGCTCTTTTAAAGAGCTTTTGTTTTGTTTTTTGAGACAGGATTTCTCCTGGAATTCGCTCTGTAGACCAGGCCGGCCTCGAACTCAGAGATCTGCCTGCTCCTGCCTTCTGAGAGCTAGGATTAAAGGCATGTGCCATCACCGCCAGGTCAGTGGTGGTTAAGAGCACTGACTGCCCTTCTGAAGGTCTGGAGTTCAATTCCCAGCAATCGCATGGTGGCTCACAACTATCTGTAATGAGATCTGGTGCTTTTGTCCAGCCTGCAGGCATGCATACAGGCAGAGCACTGTACTAAATAAGTAAATCTTTTTGCCGGGCATTGGTGGTGAACATCTTTTATCCCAGCACTCAGGAGGCAGAGGCAGGCAAATCTCTGTGAGTTTGAAGCCAGCCTGGTCTACAGAACAAGTTCCAGGACAGGCTCCAAAGCAATACAGAGAAACCCTGTCTTGAAAAAAAAAAGAATTTTTTAGCAGCCTCTATACTTTCTGGGGATGATGTGTGTGGAGTCCTGTTCTAAGTCACTATACACTGTGAGAAAAAGTGGCCTCAGACTGTGTCCTGAGTGACTCCACTTTACAAAGCCAAAATTTGCCTCACCTGAATGCAGTTGCAGAGGCAGGGTGACTCCTCCTCTCCCAGTATTAAGCATCATCGCCCATCCAGGACAGGTATGAGACATATGCCGAAAAATAGCTCATTCCCACGAGCCAAAGGGTACCACTGAAAAACTTTATCCAAGTGGGCCGGGAACACATGCATATTAAAACAGAAAAACCAGATCAAGAGAATGTAGGACACCAACATCCAGGCACCACAAAGACAAAGCTGTAACAATGCAGCAGACACAGGCCCTCTGGCCTGCCATCCAGACACCCAGTGCATGTATCAAAGGTCTGAGAGATAGAGAACCCACCATCATCCCTTGGTTGCAGCTCAGCGAGGTCTCCACGGCTTGATGGAATTGCCATTCATCATCTATGTGTGGCAAGCGCCTTAGAAGGAAACCATTATGCATACAATTCCATCCATCTATCCATTCATCCACCTGTCCATTCGTCTGTCCACCATCCATCCGAACACAAGTCCTACACCTTTTTCTTCAACAGTTACTTCTTCAGTAGCTTGACCAGACTCCAGGGCTCCAGCTAGCTCTGCTTGCTCCCAGTAGCTCTGCCTGCACCCAAGATCTCCAGATGGTTTCCTGCATATTAATGACACCTGCTGTGACTCGCTTTGCACCCCTATCAGATCTCTGCCTCCACGATGGCCCTTTTGAACTCACAAAGAGGCCTTTTGTGGCCACTTTGTAGCAAACACTTACATGCACATAGATATATATTACTGTATGAGGTGGAATATACAATTTGAGAGTATTAGTAATTAAAATTGCACTAAAAGTACCTGTGACTGCCAATAGTCAGCTCTCAAAGGACATCAGGACTCCGTGTTTAAAACACCCAAAGAAATTGACATAGCTTGTGTATTTTATATATATAGTCTTTTTATTTATTAACTTTTTTCATTTATTTTATCAGTCACAGTTTCCCCTCCCTCATATTGTATAGGTATGAGTGTTTTGCTACATGATGTATGTATACTCTATGCATGCCTGTGCTGGTGGAGGTCAGAAGAGGGTGTTGGATTCCCTGAAACCAGAGTTCTGGATGGTTGTGAGCCACCATGTGTGTTGTGGGAACTGAACTCAGGCCCTCTGCAAGATCAGCAAGTACTCTTATCTGCAGGCCCTTGGATCATTAAACTGTTCTGGCTGCAAGGAAGCTTCTCATTTTCCCTCAGTTGTGCCAACACCAGGCAAGCTGAGGGTTTTCCTTGCTGCTGTTAATTGATGTCTTTAGACAATATCGCCTGCACTGGGCACCAGGCTTCTCTTCAGTTAGCCTGACATTGAGTTTGTCATGTTCACAGCACATCTGTCCATGGACCCCTGCTAAGATCCAGTCAGTTGATTTGGGGGCTTCTGTTTGTGGCCGCTGCTGTCATGTATGTGTTTAGGTATGATGTGTATTACTCAGTTCAAGATCTGGTGTTACTGGGCTAAATTTTCTCACCTTGGTGAAAATGCCTAAGTAGTAGCTATTAATTATGAGCAGATCCCAGAATCATCTTTAGGGATCTCCCAAAGTGCAGTTGTCTGATAGTGTCTTCAGAGTGACTGCAGAATTCTCACAGGAGGGTGGCTCATTTTTTCCCATTTAGCTCGTCTTGGATTCCAGCATGGCAGCCTGAAAAGAAGGTTAGAGCCAATTTACCTATGGCTCTGAATGCAGGGGAAGGTGGACTCAAGACACACAGTTTTGATGCTGTTTATATGTCCTTGACCTGATGCACCCCCCAAAACACTCATTACTAAAATAAAACGGAAGATAACAACAACTGCAGGAGAGCTAACAGTTCAGTGCGGACTTCACACACAGCAATAAGAACAGTAGGGCTGAGCTCAGCAGCACAGACCTGTTGCTTCTCAAGAGGCAAGCTCAAGGCTAGACTGGGCTATGGAGAGCTCAAAGTCAGTCTGGGCAACTGAGTGAGACCCTATGTCAAAATTAAAAGTAAAGGGAGGAATGGGGGCGTATCTTAGTGGCAAAGCGCTTTCCTGGCTTGTGTGAAGCCCTGTGGTCAGTCCTCAGAAACCAGGAAAGAGAAAAGAGAAAAGGAAGGAAAAAGAAAGACAGCAGAAACCCCAGGGGCAAGGATGCTAATCGTTACTAACAAGGAGAAACAGCAGGGATGGGCGGTGTAAACATGGTCATGGTGTGTCTTGTGACCAAATGAATGAAAAGTCAGATACTGAAACAGTTCTCAGCTTTTTTTTAAATGTAAAATTGTTGTTCGATGCTCTCTGAAATTCAAGGAAACAGGTGCTTAGGTGGTGTTTCTGAAAACAGGCTCGAAATGGCTTTCACTTCTGTGACCCTGTCATGAAGAACAATGTTCTGAAGGATATTTAAGATTTATAACTGCCAACCTGCTGCAATCACCTGGAAGAGAGTTTCCATGAGGGAGTGTCTAGATCAGGTTGGCCTGTGGACCTGTGTTGTGGAATAGTATTTTAAGATGTGCTACATTTGTTTATGCTGCGGAACATTTGCTTAGTGGTGCAAAGATGTGTTGCATTCCGTTATGTTGCGTTTGTTTAACTCTGCGAAGCTACATTACTTTGCCTGTCTAAAACACCTGATGGTCTAATAGAGAGTTGGATGGCCAATAGCGAGGCAGGAGAAAGGATAGGAGGGGCTGGCAGGCAGAGAAAATAAATAGGAAAAGAGGATCAAGGAGCAGGACAAGGAGAAGAACTCCAGGAACATCCAGCTACACAGCCAGCCACGGAGTAAGAAGTAAGGAAAGGTATATAGAAATAGAGAAAGACAAAAGCCCAGAGGCAAAAGGTAGGTGGGATAATTTAAGCAAAGGAAAAATGCCTAGAAATAAGTCAAGCTGAGGCCAGGCATTCATAAATAATAATAAGCCTCCATGTGTCATTTATTTGGGAGCTGAGTATTGGATCCCAAAAGAACAAAAAGCCCAAAGAGGGAGAGTAAAAGCCAACTACAGGCCTGTCTTTGGGAGACTGTCTTGCGTATGCTGATGATGGGAGAAGACTCAGCCTAAAAATGCAAAGCACCATTCCCTGGGTTGGATTCTGAACTGTACAAGAACAGAGGAATCGAGCTGAGAACTGAGCATGCGTGCACTGGACTTTTCTCTCTTCTTGATCACGGGGTGAGATGGGACCAGCTGCTTCAAGTTCCTGACATTATCAATATCAGTAATACTCATGGTCTTTGTTGAAAATCTAAATCATGCAAATGTCCAGCACTAGAGGACTTGCTAATAGAACCATGGTTGTCCCTAGGAGAAAGCCTTCTGGCTCTCTCCTCACTTGAAGTGCTGGGGGAGGGTGTTCTAGATCAAATCTTCACTGTTCTGTGATCACATTCCATTCTGGGCACCCAGTCCTGTGTTCATCTTCAAATTCCTTGTGGCGAGGATGCTTTCCAGTTATCTGTACATCTCCATCACCAGCTCAGTGCTTCACCTGCAGTAGAAATGTAATTAGTGTTAAACAGGCAAGAGGGGTGCTTGTACTACTGTGTGTGTGTGTGTGTGTGTGTGTGTGTGTGTGACTTTAAATTCCACTGGTGATTCTTTGGGAGCTCCATTCATGTTTTAATTTTAAGAAAATTTTATCCCCACTTTACTGACTAAGATGCCAGCCTTTCTGGAAAGGTACTAGTCACTTGAGACAACGATTGGATACCTGACAAAGTGGGCTGGGGAGATGTCTCTGGGGAAAAAGGCCCCTGTGACCAAGCTTGACAACCTGCACTGGATCACCAGCAACAGAAGGAGAGAATGGACTTGTCCTAGCTTTACCTCCATTGCTGTGATAAAATACCCCGACAAAGGCCACTTTACGGTAGGCAGAGGTTATTTGTCTTACAATTCCAGGTTATGTAGCAGGAAGTCAAGGCAGGAACTTGAAGCAGGGAGTCATACCACATCTCCAGTCAAGAGCAGAGAGAGACAGAAACAAAGGCATGGCCACTGCTCAGCTCCCTTCCTCAATTCTTACACAGGTCAGGATCCAAGCCCAGAGAACAGCACTGCCTACATATTAGGGCATATATTTTATTCCCAGCTCAGTTAATTCAGTCTAGAAACTCCTGCACAAACGTGCCCACTGGATTGTTTCCTTGATGATTCTAGATCCAGTCAAATTAACAATTAATATCAGCCTTCATAGTGTTGAGAGACTCAGTCAAAATGGCGCGGCCTGGTGGGGGTTGTACCCAGGCTGCCTGGCCCCCAGGTAAGTCTGCTGAATACTGTTCTGCATTGCTTGCAGTGTAAACACAGGTGGCAAAAGTGAAGTCATCAAAAAACTCACTAAAACGTGTCCTACCGGGATGGGGAATAGTGAGGTTGTAGAGCACTTGCCTAGCAGGTTTGAGGCACTGGAGTCCATCCATGGTACCACTAAAACAAAACAAGGAAAGAAACCATACACGGTCAATGGACTTTAGCCAAATGGGCTTTGCTCAGCAGGACTCTTAGGAATTTGTTCCTTTTTTTGGGGGGGGGCGGGTTTCGAGACAGGGTTTCTCTGTGATTTTGTAGGCTGTCCTGGAACTAGCTGTTGTAGACCAGGCTGGTCTCGAACTCACAGAGATCCACCTGCCTCTGCTTCCCGAGTGCTGGGATTAAAGGCATGCACCACCAACACCCAGAATTAGTTATGATTAATTTTCCGTATTGATTCTGTGTGACATTCATGATGGAAAATAATTAACCATTCTTTAAAAAAATCAGTGACAATCAAGTGGACATGTATTTTCAAAGTACAAATCTGGCTTAGAATGCACCTCAGTGTCCTGCTTGTAGAAGTCATAGGAAAACATGTCTGTAGAGCGTATCACTGGCAGGTGTCCCATGCATGGAGGTCACCAGCTGAAATGAGGGCAAAGATGAAGGAAAATGCCTTTCACAACTCACATTGGACTCAGAAGTCTAGAAAGGAGTGACCTAGACATCAGAGGGCCATTACTACAGCTGCCTCCTTCTCCCACAGTGACCATGATCTAGTAGCTGTTAGAAATCTCATGGAGATGAGTTCAAGGTCACAGGAGGATGTGTATAGCTGTGAGCAGACACGTCACTTCATGTCAGAGTCTTCAGCATCTATGGGGATCACAGAACCCACTCCTCAGGGTTACTAGGGGATAAGTGTATTGCCACATTGTTAGATGTTGCTTTTATTTTCATTCCAAGGTAAGACTTCTCCATGTTCCTGCAATGTTAAGAAGAGGTGTGCGTACCACAGAGTGGGTCACAGAATGGATTTACAACAAGTTGGATGTTGGTATTGCTTCAGACCATCAACCCAGACTCGGAAGTTTCAAAAGCCACACAGACAAGCGTCTTGTCAAGACATCCTAGACTACTCGGTCCATTGGACTTCTCTCTACTGCTGCTGACTGAGAAGTTGAGACTCACCTTTTGAAGTTCAGCAAGTCAAGAGGGTAGAATCAGGGTCAGCAGGACAGGGATGACAGGCTCCTGGTGGCCGGGGGGGGGGTAGGCGACCGTGGCATAAGCAGTCTCCTTGGCATCTCACTGTAATTTGGTTTCAAGCTGATGTCCACGAAATGACACTGTGACAGGGATAATGGCTTCAGGCCCCATGCTGGCGGCAGCTGATATATTTCTCTTCCTCTCTGGGGCACCCATCTCTTAGCCAGGGGTCAATTACAAAGACTATTTAGAGAATTATGACTAATTTAAGACATTTTGTGAAAACCCAGTTGAGTTTTATGACAATGTACTCATTGCAAAGAGTTCTTTGCTAAACACTGAGAATTCTCAGATGACAAGAATAAATGCTGCATGTTTCAGGGAAAACAGAAAAAGCACGAATCGTTTCCTGGGGCTTCCCCTTCCCTTCAGTCCCGATGTGATTTTAGGAGAAGGGGACTCCCTCATTCATTTGTGGCTGAGTATAGAGCTATAGGAAGAAGCCAGTGCTAACGAAGGGGCATTGTAAGATCTAGACCTTCCCTAGAGAGACACTTACATAATGGTGGGTAGGTAAGAGGGAAGGTTTGAATAATAGTTCATCCTTGTCAGAATTCATTCAAAAGCATGGTGTCAGCGTTCACTCTCCTTTTCTCTAACGTGAATATTTAAAACCTCTTCCAGCCACCTTCCACACTGTTTTCCTGTAACTACACTATCATTCCACACTCCACACCATGGCTCCTCCCCGGCTCTGTGGCAGGGCACCAAAGGCGCAGGGATCACCTCTCTTCTATGCATCTCATGGTCCACAGACGGCACAGAAGCTTGTGTCTGGCCACATCACACCACCCACGATCGTCATTCCCCAGCTTGTGATTCTAGCAAACCGGCCCTGGATGCTTTAAATTTCAGTCACAGATATTTGCATGCCTGTGACAAATTTCTTCAAATTAGATCCTTGATTCTAGAATTATCTTTAAAAGATATTCAAGTGTGATTGATTGCAGGGGGGAAATTTTTCCTCTTTTTCAAAAGACTAAGTCAGGGCATCTGTACAACCCTGGAGCTGGCTTCTGGTCTCCATGTTTAAACTTCAGAACAGATGGCATTCTGGGCTAATCAGGTCAGATTTGTTTTATTTTTGTGGCCTGAGTTAGGCTCTGCTCTGAACCACAACTCAGGAAGTGTTATCTTGCCCCTAAGACTCCTGCCTGCCTCACGCTCCCGTGGATTGTCTGCAAGCATGAAAGCTTTCCTGGAGCTGAATGAACTTCTGGGGGGTTCTATTTTAACCTATAAACACACTAATGACCCTGTTACAATGTTGTGAACATAATTGTACTGTTCACAGTACAAATTCCAACACTTTTCTTCTCAAAGCCCCATAGTGGTTTCTAGATAACCTGTCCTAATGAAGCTAATTCCTGAAGGGTATTATACGTCAGCTCTCTCCCTGAATCAGACATTGCCTCCGTTCCTACATCTAGCCAGCAGAGAGCAGAGAAACAGTGCAGCAAGAGTGGAACTATTAATACGCAATGTTATAGCCACATGTAGAAGAATAGGGATGTAGCTAAGTCAATAGAATGCATGTCCCACACACATGAAACCCTGGGGTTCAATTCCCCAGCACTCACATTGGGCATAGTGGTGCACAGGAAGAGGAGGCAGGAGGATCAGAAGTTTAAAGTCATCCTCAACTACAAAGTGAGGTCAAAGTCAGCCTGGGCTTCATGCGGTCCTGTCAAAAGAGAGAAGGAGGGGATCTTCACGACCACTACCTCAACCTTGCGACCCTTTCTGTGGGTCATTTTACACCCCATGTGCTTTTTCTGGGCATATTCCCTTTTGTTCAGTGTAGCTGGTCTCTGAGATTTCCACCTTTCTCATCGTTCTAGTTAAAATTTTTATTACTGTGATGAAACCATGACCAAAAGCATCATGGGAAGGGAAGGGTTTGCTTTACTTCACAGCTTGTAGTACATCATGAAGGGAAGTCAGGACAGGAACTCAAGGCAGGAACCTGGAGGCAGGCACTGACTCAGAGGCCATGGAGGAGGGCTGCTTACTGGGCTGCTCTCCGTGGCTTAGTCAGCATAGCTGGCTTCCTCCTTATGCTTATCTCTCATCCACCTGCTGCAGGTACTGAACTTCCTGCGGAGCTCCCAAGGCACTCAGTGTCCGATGTGGGAGAGGGTCAATGTAGACCCGATGACCCCAGCTTCAGCAGTTGGCCTTCAGGCTAACTGAGGCCCTCACAACTACTCATATAGAACTCACGTGGCAGTCCTGTCCCAGGCTGCGGATAAAAATGTCCCCTGAATCAATCAAGAAAATACAGATTTCCAAATTGGAGAAGGAAAAAAATGAGGACTTCTTTCCTAGGCTCCATGAAAGACTCCATATCCCAGAGGATCCGCTGTGGGGACGAAAAGATGACTGTATGGAGAGAAGACATGGGAGCCCTAAAGATGTGACCCTGTCCGTTCCTAATGGTCACCTTTCCACCTAGACTTTCAAGGGTAAGGTGAAGTGGGAATGCACATGGAAACAGCAAACTCAAGGGAAACCAACTCTAGCTTTGGAATTCTAAATAGGACTACAGGCCAGGCATGATTTTGATAGCAATAGCCACACTCTCTGTTAAGGCCATTATTATCACTATTACTTTATCCCATTGACCGCAATGGAAGAAGAGTGGCTGTCCTTTATCTTGCAGATGGGTCAGTTTAGGCGGCTCTGACTTCCTAAGAGGGGACAGAGCCCATGTTCACTCAGACAATGGAGGGCTGCTATCAGAGGGAGTTCTAGGTTTGAATGTTGGGGTTCCTCCCTTTTCCCAGAGACTGGTTCCTGAGAAGGTGAACTTCCTGTCTCCCCGAGGTCAGGTCCACATGCCAGTTGCCACCACAGTGGGATTGTTAGGACACTTCTCCCTCACCCGAGCAGTCCCCAGAGACCGATGGCTTTTCATCTTTCCAAAGGTAGCCATGGGAACAAGGCAGGTCCCTGACTAGCAGCAGAGAGAACAGAAAATAAGTCCTTTATGCCGGAAGTGAGCAGAAGACCAGACCAATTCTAGAAGACTTGTCATGACTAGGGCAACATTTTCCCTCTATCACCTGGGTGGCTTCTGAGTGACGCTTACCTAGGGGTCTTAGAAAGGGTGGGGGGAAAGGGAAAGAGCAAGTTTGTCCCCAGGGACCCCAAAACAATTCTTCACAAGCTGCAGTTGCCCTGTGTCTAAAGTAGGATTAGACACTGAGTTCAGTGTCGTTGTCGTTTCTCTCCAGTTAAGGGCTCTGCATCAGCCACAGGGGCAATCCACAGATGCAGCTGTGACTGCGGGGACAGTGCTCAGTCGTATGCGGCAGGACAAAGAGAGTCTGCCATTTGTGGCTGGCACAAGGGTCGCCATTCTCCTCATGTTCAGACCTGCAATGGAGCGCAGTTAGTCTCCCTCTATCACGGTCACAGTGTGGCCCTGTCTAAGGCCCGCCTGGCTCTGAGAAGCCCTCTGTGCTATGCAAGAGGCTGTTTCAGGGCCAGCTCCTGATGCCAGGGCTGCCTTCCTTCTTGGCTGACATCAGTAGTACACTTACAAAAGCAGCTTGGCATGGACAAGCCTATCAGTATATCCCGTAGCTGGCTCTCAGACCACTTCTAAGTGAAACCCCTTGAGGGAAGGAATGCGAGCCGGGTATTGACTATGTCCTTAGTCATCAGTGCCTAGCAGTTATGATTTGTCCAAAGTGCCACTCAGACCCAGGCAGAACCACGCCCCAACGGTAATTCCAGGTGGACTGGAGCAAAACATGTCTAAAAGAAATCTAAGTGTAGGATGGAGGAGATGGCTCGGAGGGTATGTTACCATCTATAGGCCTGGATCTGGTTCATTTTCTCCGCCAGTTAAAGAGTTAGAAGGCGGGAAAGCCTCAGGTGTGACAGATAACGGCAGAGAAAATGTCACACTGAGGCAGAGTCAACAGGTGAGGAAAGGCTTCATTAAAGCTGAAGAAACAACACAGTGAGGATGCTGCCCTGTGAAGGAAGCCCAAGTCTGAGCTCCCTTTGAGGGATGGGGATTTGAGGGCTTTTCTTTGCTATTTTCTGGCTGGCCAGATTACACAAAGACAGGGAGACTAACAGGTTCCAAATTTGGCGTAAACATATCCTTGTTAGACCTGTCTACCAGGAGGCAGCGGCCTCTGCTGTTAGGAGACAAAGGCCCCAGGGCTTTGTCTCAGGTCAGGAGAGAGAGGAACATGCCAGAAGTTTGTAATTTTGTTATCCATTTCTGTCTGTCAGGGATGTCTCCCTCCTAGGCCCCCAGGTAAAGTGCTTGCCGCTCAAACGTGGAGCTGGGTTTCGAACCCCCAGCACCCAGGTGAAAGCAAAGCTCAGAGGGGGGCCCCTGTGGCCACATTCCCGGGAAGGACAAGGAGGGCTGTAGTTTCTACAGTTGTTTTAGTTCAGCCGTGCACGCAGTTGAATTCGTCAGTTTCAAACAGTGGATGTCAAGGATTCTATGCTCAAGGCTAAAAGTCACACGTCGCATTCCAAAGGCTTCAAGCATTAAAAAAAATGGAAATACCAGCAATATTTATTTTTAAAATTTAAAACACATCCACTATTTATTTGCTTTTTGTTTGTTTTCTTGAAACAGGGTTTCAGGTAGCCCAGGGTAGTTCAAACTCATTATCTAACCAATGGTGATCTTTGGATTTCTGGGTCCTCCCTCTACCTTCCCAGTTCTGGGATTGCTGGTATTCACATCAGTAACATTTAAATAATCATGTACATATTCATGAGAAGGCACTAAAACATCAATGAAATGGACAAACACACAGTTAAATATATTCAAATTATGATATTCAAATGACCAATAATGATTTGAACAGGTGCCTTCCTTTGCTACTGTAATTAAAGAGAAAACTTGAGTAGCAGTGTCCCAACACAGATGGTTATCACACACAGTGGTCACATGCGAGTCCATGCACTAAGCCACAGAGGTGTTTACCAACTAAAAGTGCCAAACGCCCACCAGTGTTTGTTACAGTGAATCTACTCACAATACTGGCTGTAAAGAAAATCACTTGTCACTAGGCATACCTGTGCCTTCTGGAGTTCTTAGTTTATTAATTCTTCTAGAAGTTTGATCTGAGATGATATTTGAAAATGCAGTGCTCCTGTGCAAAATGGCCTTGATTAGAATACCTATAGTGGAAGCAAAAGCTGGAAGTAACTGGAATGGCAGAAGAGATCATGTTCTTATAAACCACAGACCACTAGTACACTTCAGAGTTCATGATTGCCTGAGGACTCTTTAGTATGTATTTGCTCTCTCTCTCTCTGTGTATACATATATATTTCCCTGTGTGTCTGTGACTGTTTGGCCTTTCTGATAATGTGGGTTTTTTAAAGTAAAATTAATATTTTTCATCATGACAGTGATTAATTCTTCATTTGCTCACAGATACGATGCAGATCTGTGAATTTAAAGAGCACTGGAGCTGGGGTAAAGGCCTGCCTGCCCTGTAAGTGTGACAACCTAGGTTCATGTCCCTGGGATCCACGGAAAGGATGGACAGGGCAATCTCAGTGCAGGCAGGACACAGAAACAGGAGACTGCCCCAGAGTTCACTGCCAGCTAGCTAGCCAGTACACACAGCAGTGAACAGAGAGAGGCCCTCCCTCAAACGAGGTGGATGGTGGGCAAACACCTGACGTTATCCTCTGACCTCCACACATATCCTCATTCCCATACATGCAGGCACGAGTGCGCACATACACAACACACTCACACACACGCACACACACTCACACATACACACACACTCACACACACGCACACACACTCACACATACACACACACTCACACACACGCACACACTCACACATACACACACACTCACGCACACACACACACACACACACACACGTGTTTTATTTTTAAGTAGTTTTTTTTTTCCAATGGTACTTAAGATAAAATTCTGGGCTTCATCTGTCTTCAGCAACTAGATTCTTTTTCCAGATTTGTGAACATATTTAGAACATTTAAAAAACCATTACGGAGACTCGGAGTTATGCAGCTTGTGGTTTTATTTTTTCTATTCTACCATATGTGTAAATACTTTTGGGAGGGGGGCAGGAAATAATTTGCCTTTTATTATTCCAACACAGAGGAGGTGTCTGTCGCGGATGAACATGTCAGAGCCTCCCCATTCAGCGTGCCCCTTTTGCTGCTGGTGAAGAATTACTTATTAATGGAGCTCATCCGCATTAAGGTAGCTCGTATCCTGTGCTGGCCTCCATTCTGCATTATTAATGCGAGATGTTTACAGGAGTCCCATGCTGCACGAAGTGAATCATGTTGCATAAAACTGCGGCAGGGTTGGGGTTTAATTTTGTTGAATCAGAGGGCTTTTGGAAAACCGCATTATTATGGTAAACATCACACATTTGTGTGATGTTGTAGAAACAATGACACAAAAGTGGGTGACTAGTGAGTCAAAAGAGCAGGTGTTTGAGGCTTGCCAATCACACACACACACACACACACACACACACACACACGGGGGGGGGGGGCTTAGAGAGGTGGGGGAGATTCTGAAGGAGGAAGGTGGCTCCAGGGAGACCCCTGATGGCTGACAGAAGCCTCCAGTTCTGGCAGAGCTGCTACCTTCAGACCTCTCCACTGGTCACTGTTGGGGCAACCCCACTGCTTCTGTGTCTCGCAGCTCTGATCTCCGTCTACTGCACATGTAGGTGGATTATGCCCATTCCCTCTGGCTCCCTAGAATCTCACCAAAGGAACCAGGCAGGTGGAACTTGGAGGCCAGTGCCCTGTAATGCAGTACTATAAAGCCGTGGCCTCCCGTGAGTCTTCAGGAAGTTGAACCGGATGACGGAACATCCCAGCAAGCCCTGCCTGCCACGAGTGTGTCTTTAGGGCAGCACTGTGTCCTATCATGAATCCCATCCTCTATAGCCATGAGTGAGCAATGGAGAAAGCCAAAGAGACCTATCCATGCAATGGGTTGCAATTTGGCCATAAAAGCTCTGAAGTACTGATATACAGCACTGATTAGCCTAAAACCACACACTAAGGGAAAGAAGCTAGTCACAATGGAGGACACGTGAAGGGATTCCCACGCGATCCCAGAAGAGGCATCCACAGACAGACAGCAGACAGAGGGTAGCTAGGTCAGGAGAAACCGTAAGACTGGCTGGCTGCTTCATGGATGTGGGGTTTGCTTTTGAGTAGATGTGTTTGGGAATTATGAAAGACTGCGTGACACTGTGAATTTACTAACGTCACTGTGATGACAAGAAGTTCACACAACGTTGTTGCTTAGAGCTGGCGTCTCAGCATTGCAAAGACAGGTGTGAGGTGAAGCTCAGTTGCATCAGCAACTGTGCGGTCCTCCAGAGAGGGCAACACCGCAGGCATTGGGAGGGAAAGCAGGCAGGGAGACAGGGTGTTGATGGGGTGAAGACAGGGGCCAATCAGCAGTGGTTGGTGGCATTCCAGTGTTGATAGACAGTCAGGTTCTCCAAGAGTCCTTGTGTTCTTTGGTGAATTCTTTTTGTCTCAAATGGAGTGGCTCTTTGCTGTCCAATAGCTTCCATCTAAGCAATCTCTTTCTAGAAAAGAAAGTGTAGACAGATGTGTCTTACAATAACACAAGACCTAATATATGGATCAGAGACTCATCGTCACTGCTTTTTACCTGAATGTTGGGGGAGGGGTAGCAAGATGCTTCAATCTGGAGGAGGCAGCAGGCAGATCAGCCCTGCCTCTCTCTGTGTTTGCAAGGGTGACTGTGTCCTCACTGTGCCTGGAGGTGTACATTGCACCCAGTGTGTTCATTGGCAGGGTCTTCTATGTCCCCTTACTGGTGTTCAGGCTTAAGTGTGTCCTTCAGGCCCAACCACTTGCAAGAGAATGTTGAACCAAAGTCATTTGTGGTTTGTGGTTTACTGAGTGCTCAAGAAGCCATATGTAGTAGGTTCTGGGCTGAGGGGACATTTCCTTCCCTCTCAGGTGTTCAGAGCCCTGTGAGATGGGGAGGACCTAACACCAGCCGTGTGTGGCAGGCCATGAATCCTGGCTGCTGAAAGGGAGAGGAGAGGCTTGCCCTGTGTCTTGTGGCCAATGGGTGCAGAGCTGGCTTCAAGGCAGAGAAAGCACACAGTACCCTGCTTTTTGCATACTCCCATCCAGAAACTGCATGAGGATGAATATTGAGATCACCAGGAGAAAACAGATACAACCAAACAATTGTAGGAAGATCAAGTGGCAAAAGTAGAGTCCTTCTAGAAGGACGGGCAAGAGTGGCCACGACAGGAATCCTAGCTGCTCTCCTCTCAGCCCCTTGAAACTTAACAACCTGGGACAAAGATCCTGAGTATGTTACATGACCTTTCACTCCCCCCAGAGATGTCAGCAAGGTGACCTTATTAAAGGTCCAAATGTCCCAATAAGTCATGGCCTCGAGGATGGCCACAGAAGTGGGTAGCTTCCTTCGTCCCATGAGCAGGTACTCCTTGCATATATCCATTCCCACCGTGATGGGGGATGTCCTTCTGTATCTGTGTTTCTCTTATTGGTTGATGGATAAAGCACTGATTGGCCAGTAGAGCAGGAGGACAGGTTGGGCTGTGACATGAGGAGAATTCTGGGGAGAGGCAGACAGAAAGAAGCTGGCAGAGAGAGACACCATGTAGATACTGGGAAGATGGGATGCACTGGGCATTCTCTGGTAAGATAAGGCCATTAGAAATACATAGATTAGTATTTATGGGTTAATAATTGAGAGAGAGCTGGCCAATAAGAAGCCTGAGTCATCTGCCAGTTACTAATTAATACAATACTCTGTGTGTTCATTTGGGCCTAAACAGTTGCAGGACCAGGAGGAAGGAAACTTCAGCGACACCCCCAAAGGTCTGTCCTTTGGGGTCAAAACAGACATGTTAATTAGCAGACTTACACCCTTCTTTGTGCAAGTCCAGGGTTCTTGCCCACCTCCTCCTTCAATGTCAGGCCAGTTAGCTCAGTAGGGAAATTTATCAGCTACTGTGTTTGAGATGATAATTTTAAAAAGTGTCTGATTAGGGGTTGGAGAAATGGCTCAGCAGTTAAAAACAGTAGCTGCTCTTGCAGAGGACCAGAGTTTGATTCCTAGCACCCTCACGGTGACTCACAACCACCAGTAACTCCAGTCCCAAAGAATCTGGCACCCTCTTCTGGCTTCCACAGGCACTGCACACACATGGAGCACAGTCACACAAGCAGGCAAAACACACTTAGAAGGCATCATTTACATTGGGTGACACAAAGATTCACCATGTCCTTCCTCGGTTGGTACCCATTGTCAAAGGCGCGATTCAAAGCCTTTCGCAAAACTTTAAAAAACATGTAGGGTTTCAACTGCAGAAAATTAGCTGTTTGAAGACCTTGGTTTAGGTTAACAAATTCAAATTGAGCTTCTACTCACCGAGAACCCCCAGGATAAAATCTGTCCCTTTGTTGTGGCACACAGGACCCACGTCACATGGCACAGCCAGCACCAGACTTCACTGCCTTGGCACCTTCACTTGGCACCTACTTCCTGTGCCGTCTGTATAGCTCTAGCCAAGCGAATCCCTGTTCTGAGTGCAAATTGGGATGGCTCTGTCCTCTCTTGCCATGGCAGATCCCACTTGCCAGCATGTCAGGTTGTGAAGGATTCATTCCTGGATCCGAGTGATGGCCATGGCTGAGGACCTGGTGATGTCATTGCCTGTTCCCAGTCATGGTATGTGACCCCGGGAAGCAGCAGACTGTGTGCTGTTTCCATTCTGCTCTCCTGTCCAAGCCTTAATGTAGTGCAGGGGCTCTGTGGATGAACAGACTCTGACATAGCATTGAGGCTAATGAGGACTTTGCTGTCAGAGCCTCTGAGATCCCCAGGTTCTGAAGGTTGAGCCTCAAAGTTGGCAGGTCCCCGAAGTTCCAGGTTTGGAAGAGCCAGGGAGCTGCATAGATCCTGAGGGGAGCCTCTCACTTGGGGGTGCTGCTCTTGCTTGGAGGTGCTACCTTCCACAGGGAGCAACCAGAGGCAGAAAAGGGACTCCCATCTTGGATCTCCATTCCACAACTGGAGGGGATGAAGGCTGACTGAGGTGATTTCACAGCCTCTTGGGGGCCTCCAATATTCCACAGCTGATAACCCTTACTCTCCCCGCAACCCCCACCCCTGAAGCCCTCAGAGCATTGTAAGCTGGGCTCCTCCAGACTAACAGGCAGGTAAGAAGGCCACATTCTGCCTGGCTCTCTTCTCAGTCATTTCTGCCATCCTTCTTCCTCCTAATTACCCTGGTATTCTCCAGGGCCAGACTTGGTCCCTCTTCATAGTCACAGTCTCTGTGGGCAATTCACCTCGCCTCCTGCCCTTAATTAACATGCAATTGCTGATGGTAATTAAAGATTGCTCTGAGCTCCAAAACTCAGGAGTTCACATGGGCCAGGCCACCAGCACTTACAGACAACTTATGGTGGATTTTAGACAGCACCTCCTCGGTCCTCCACAGGCCTGCTCCTCACTTTTCCACACCTCAGTGAGAAGTCTGGGTCTCCTTCAATCATTACTAGCATAGATCAGCCTCCCAGGTACTCTGGAATTACCTGCATCCCCTCCATCTGCCTCGGTTACCACCTCAGCCGAAGGCACTCCCCATTCAAGGCTCTCTCTCCAAGCCCAATGCCATTGTAAGACCCACGCTTTAAAAGCTCAAGTTTAATGTTCTGCTTGATACAATCTGGCATTTTAATAAGTCCACAGAATTAGTCCAAACCATTGCCTGTGTGTTCACTGCCCTCTTCATTTGTACTGTTGCCTCCTGGGCTTTCCTCTCCAAAGTGTCAGCTCAGAATACCTAGAAGCAGGGGAGGCCTGCTCTCCTTAGCTAGGAGCAGGGGAGGCCTGCTCTCCTCCTTAGCAGCACCACACCAGCAAGAGTCCCCGGGCCTTTAGCGGTGGAACCATTTCTTCTGAACTGAAACACTCCCTTTTAGAAACAGGAAGGAGGCTCAAACCATTCCAGGAGCTAATAAAACTTGGGAGATCACAAAACTGCAGGACCCACAGGCCGCTCCCCAAGGTTACATAAGCACAAACAACTGTTGGGGGGTGGAGAGCATCCTCTTTGGTCAAGCTACCTTACCTGCAAGTTGAACAAGGACATCAAAAGTCATTGTCCATGCTGGAGTGGGCTCATATAAGCAACCCTAGAAACTTTACTGGTTCATTAACCTCAACTGGGGTGGTGTCTGTTGCCAGAGTCCTGGCTGTCACACATAGACATTGGTTCACATCTCCCCAGGAAAAGTCACACCACACCGTGGCTAGTCCCACCATCTCAGTCCAGCGCCATCCCTACCCCATCCAGCTGAGGTACACCTACTCCTTTTTCAAATAAGTCCAAGGGTCACATTTCTAGGCAAGCATCTAGAAGCAAGTGCCGTGTGGTGACTGCACAGGGCATGTGTCAGCCTGCATCAAGACTTGATCACACAGATCTGCCACCTCTTTATAAGAGGGGCACGTGACTCAAGGTGTCCTGGATGCATTGTGGTCCAGACAGCCCCTACTTCAAGCATCATTTTCTAACCTTCCAGGAAATTCCTCGGTGCCAGCATGCAGGGATGGTCTGTCTTTACACATGGAGACCACAGAAGAAAAGCCAACGGCGACAGGGTCAGAGTGGGTAGATGACAGAGGATGAGCTGTGTGAAGTGCCAGCCGCACAGCAGGAAGCAGACCTTCAGGGAACAACACCCCTCCTGCCTCATCTGCCGCTGTTGGCATCGAAAAAAAACAGAAGGCTGCCCTTCCCTTTGAGACCCTGTGGACCCCACACTTACAGGGAGCATAGTGCCTGGATTTTGTGACATTTTAACTTGTCCTGCTGCTTTCTGTTTGTTCTTCTTCTTCTTCTTCTTCTTCTTCTTCTTCTTCTTTTAAACTGATCTTCACAAGAGTATCCTCAGACCAGACTCTCTGGGTCTCATCACACAGCAGGGAGGTGGCAAGCAGAGAGGAGACAACACTTAGATCGTGCCATCTGCTCTCAGAGCATCCTATGAGTATCCACAGAAGATGGTGAGAAAAGCCGATGTGAAACTATTTTTACATGACAAGTGGCGATGTGTGAATCCCAGGGGTGTCTGTTTCTAAGGCGCCTGAGGCGCACTGGGTAAGGTGTCAAGACACACCTTCAGCTGAGAGATGAGAAATTATGAACACAGACTGAGGGGGCTGTTCTAGTGTGTTCTCCAAGCTCTGCAGAATTGGTGGTCTCACTCATTGAGTCTGACCTTAAAGGGGTGCTTGGTGCTGGGTGGGCATGCTCAAACAAGCTCTGGGGAGCTGCTCAGGTGGAGTGGTGTCCCTCCAGGTGTGGTCTGAGACTACCCATTGTGGCTGCTAGGGTCCACCCTAGGGTCCGCCCTATGATGATGAATAGGAACCCATATTCCAGTGAGTCTCCCATGGAGTGCATATTAACATTTGAGATGGACTCTTTTAAAGGATTTGTTCATCCCAAGATGATGTCCTTGGTTGGCTGCCCAAACTCTTAAGACTGGGGGCTTCCTGTCACCCAAACATCACTTCTTCAGCGGTGGAAGGCTGTGGAGGAATCCCTTGCCCCAGAGCCTTCCTGGATGCTACATATTGCCACCAGGTGACTGAGTCCTTTTTTAACCCTGTGTTGAGAATTTTATCACACTGCAGCATGACTTGGCTTGTATGCCAGTCCCCCGACTTAGAGAGCCCAGACAAAGGTCCTTCAGATAAGAGAAACTGGGCGTCGCTAAGGTGTGATCCTCTGGTGTGTGCCTACCTGAACACACACCCTTAGAACCCATATCTTAGACCAGGCCTCGTCAAACCTTAGAATCCCTCCCTCTCTGCTTCTCGCTATCTTCAAAGGAAACATAGAAACCCAATGAAGTGTTCCTTTGTCTGACCTGGGCACCGAAACCACCTTGACACCTTCATGCCAAAGGTATGGGTAGAAATCATCAAGATAGCTGGTTGATGCAAGCCTGGGAGGAGAGAACGGCCTGGTGTTTCCACATGGCCACCAGGATGTCCTAGAGGGACATAGATCCCAAGGCCACTGCCATCCCAACACAGTAGCTGTGTCCCTTTGTCCATGTGGAGTTCTAAGGATGTGGGAGCCATGCTGCGTATGTCCAGGAGCCAAGGCTACCCAGTGGTCCTTGAGAAGAATGATGTATCCTCTTTGTCCTCCTCAGGCTCCTTGAAGACACTCCTCAGACACGTGATTGTGCTGAGCATGGGACAGTCCTCAGCCCCACAAACTTTGGTTTATGAACCATGCAGAGCTAGAGGACAACAGCAAACGTGTCTAAGCACGGGCCCTTACTTATGGACAGGGATGTCCACTCAAGGCCAGTTCTCTGTGTGTGCGCCACACCACGCCATGGCAGGCTCTCCATCTGTGCTCCAAACAGGGCCCTCATCTCATGGTATCTGCTTTATTTGTTCACCTCTACCCTGGCTGGGGAACTTGCTGAGATTTACAGGAAACAGTAGGATATTAAAATTTTGTTCGCTGAAGTGAGAGAAATATTCTCAATGTTTAGATTTCAGATCCTGTAAACTCAAAGGAAAAGCCTCCAGGGAAAGAAGAACAGAAAAGATGACATTAAACATACCCTCCCATGGCGCAGGGCAGGCTTTTTTTTTCAGCCTCTTAGGGACCCCTCCATAAAGGTCTTTTCTAATGAACATAATTAAGTCAACAATTTCTTTCTAGCTCAAAGGTACTCAGACCTGGGTTTGCTTCAAGATTAGCTGGGGGCTCGTTTGTTTTACACATACAGTTTCAGGCAAGATGCCAGGTCCCAGAAAGAGTATTTGCATGCATTACAAACACCATCCCCCAAATGTCCCTTATGATTGACTCACACCTGAACCAGAGACCATAGTGGGTGAGCCAGGCTCCACCTGGCTTCCAGCAGGTTCTGGCTGCCCTGGCCAGATGCCTTTGTTCAGTACACAGACTTCACAACTGCACATGCAACTTGTCCTGTTCTTGGGTTGCACAGGGCTTTGATATGGAAGCTCTAAAGCAATGGTTCTCAACCTTCCTGATGCTGTCACCCTTCAACACAGCTCCTTATGGTGACCCCCAACCATAAAACTACTTCACAACTGTAATTTGCTATTACGATTCATAATGTGAATATCTATGTTTTCTGATGGCCTTAGGCAACCCCTATGAAAGCATCTTTCAACTTCCTAACCTACAGATTGAGAACCACTGCTCTACAGCAAGTCAGTCATAGCTAGCTTATACATTCACAACTCCTGAGATGCTCGTGGGAGTAAGGAACAGGTGGGATTCTAGGTGGAAGACAATATTTGAAAATGGGTAATGGTGTACTCAACCTCTTGAGTCACTGTTGTATCCTGGAGGGCCAACAGGAGTGTGGTTTGGAACTAGGCTCTGATGTGAACCCAGCAGGCTTGCTGAGGGATTTGACCTCACCAGTATGCCTGACAAGCCCCAGGCACACGGACCCAGACAGGAGCCTTTCTCCACCTCGTTGGACATACTTCATGCAGTGTCCCGTTTTGTACCAGTCTCTGTACCATTGGGTTACCTCATTCTATGTAGTTGAGATGCTGTCTCCTGAGCCTGCCAGGTGAGCAGACATTTCTTCCAATGGCAGACACACACGAGTTCCTCTGCCTTAATGGTGATTGCCCTTCAAAGAAAACTGCATGATATTCAAATGGCCTGCCCTGCTGCAGACTGCCACCACCAGCCCTTGTTGCTGGTCACATCTACAGCTGCACGGTGGACCTCAGCTCAGTGAACTGATTAGCAGTCAGCAGGCTTGGAGATCCTGGGGCTCTGCCTGTGGTAGGTGAAGATGGCGCTGATTCTGCAGGGGGCAGGTGTGACCAGGCCTTGCTGCTGTGTAGAACCTGAGGTATGTTCATAGAGAATGTGGAGGTGGTAGAAGCCATGTGTCTTCTGATGCCTGGATTTGTGGATAGTCTCCCCCTCCTCTCTCTCTCTCTCTCTCTCTCTCTCTCTCTCTCTCTCTCTCTCTCTCTCTCTCTCTCACACACACACACACACACACACACACACACACACACACACACACGGCGGGGAGCGGGGGAAGCTGCCTTCATAGTGGAAGTCAAGGGCACTGTCTTAGCTATTCCTGATATTCACTCCAGCCTGAGAAATATGATGAGCTCATGCAGACTAACTTATTATTCATTGAGTATCTGCTAATCACCCATTAAGCCTCATCTGTAAAAACAGGCTGACATCTCTCTTTCTCTCTCCCTCATCTCTGGTACCAGGGAACCTAACTCAGAGCATTGCACCCACTAGGTAAACACTCTACTCCCGAGCCACACCCCAGCTCTGCGAATCTCTCTCTCTCTCTCTCTCTCTCTCTCTCTCTCTCTCTCTCTCTCTCTCTCTCTCTCTCTCTCTCTCTCTCTCTCTCTCTCTCTCTCTGGTGTGTGTGTGTGTGTGTGTTTATTAGGCCAAGTACCCAACTCCCTCCATCTCTTCCCTGCATCTCTTCCCTGACTCCTTCCTACTTTAAAGTTTATCTTTATCACACAGCTGCCCCAGCCCCCAGCTCCTGAAGACAGTGCCTTCTTATTGCAGGGCTCCCTTCTCTGGAGCAGTGGAAGTTCCTGGAAGAAGCTACCCAACCTGCACATGCTCAGGGGCACCCTGCCAGTCAGCTGCACTTCTGGTCCAGGGCATCTTTCATTTCTCTCCAAGGCAGTGATGGTGGACTGTGACTTAACTGTTCTCGGCAATTCTCACTAAGAACTAAAAATAAATGACATATTATTGAAGCCTAACAAATACAGAATAGTTCCCAAATGGTGATTAGAGAGCTGGCGTCCCCAGCTTGCTGATTAATGTTTCAGCCAAAGAAGACAGAGACATCTGTCTTTTAAACCCTAAGACAAAATACAAAGCTATGAATTGGATACGGCTGTCACCACTAACCCCAGTCTAAGGACAGGCTGTGAGATGTGGCTGAGCAACATATATAGCCCTCAGAACTGGGTTTCAAATGCCCACCTCTAACCAAAGAACCAGGGATCCGTGGCAAGGTAGCCAACTCCAAGACAGTGGCAAAACACAGACAAGTTATCTGGAGTATCTTGTAGGGTCACGTGCAGTGGCATCTTGCTTTGCCAGAGAACTTGTGATGGTGGCCACATCCTAGCATTGTGGCTTCAGGTGCGCAGGCGTGACCCCTTTTAAGGAAGAGGAGGGGCTGGCTCACTCTCTTGTGTTGTGGTGAGAGAATAGGAAGGGCAGAGTCCGCAAGATGCCACTAAGGTCATTACATAAGAACCTAAAGGAAAAAAAGTGGAAAGGAAAAAGTCCAACTGCTTGAGTCAGAGGCAGGAGCCTGCAAGAGCAGAGGCTTAGCTGAAGTAACGTAAGGACCTGCCTAGGAAAGCAGCATTGGTGACAAATGGAAGTGTAGAGCAGCCATCGCATGGCTATGATGGAAGAAATGACAGGGAGAGGAAAAGATGCTCAGAAGACCTCCAAAAACAATGCTGCTAGTCCATCCTAGTGGAGAGGAACTCTTATTTTTCTATTAAAAATTGTATTCATTAATTAACAAGTATGTGTGCTTGTGTGTGTGTATGAGCACTCGCAGAGGTCAGAGGACAACCTGTGGGGGAGTTGATTCCCTTCCATCATGTGGCAAAGAGTGCCTTGTCCACTGAGCTAACTCACCAGCTTGGGACCTTGAAGCCCACCTAGAACTGACAGAAACTAGAAGCCACCATGCTGAGTGTGTGGTGATGGCACACGTGGTCTTGCTGTCATATCATATCTGTGTTTTGGACTGTTTTTCCTGGAAACAGCATGGGGTAGTTGTTCTGTATGCCTCCTTGTGATTATGTAAATTCTCCAATAGCTTTTAAGCAAATTCCTGCTATTTTTACTTAGCCAATGCCATTTTTTGTTGCACTGAACCAAGAATACCAATATATTTGGAGTAGAATAAAGATGAATGTAGAGGGCAACAGGGTGTATGGGAATCATTAATGAACTCAGAGTTAATGTAAACTATAGCAGTAAGTGAAATTCATTGCTGATTATAAAAGCCTTGTTTATGCAGAAAAATGGATTATTTATTGAGTATCTGCTAATCACCCATTCAGCCTCCTCTATGAGGCCAGTCTGACAATCTCTCTCCCTCACTTCTGGTACCAGGGAACCTAACTCAGAGTCTTGCACCCAGTAGGAAAGCCTTCTACTAATGAGACACACTCCAGCTCTGCAAATCTCCTGTGTGTGTGCATTTATTAAGCCAAGTACCCAGCTTTCGGGGTGGGGGTGTGCATGCATACGTGTGTGTGTGTGTGTGTGTGTGTGTGTGTGTGTACATGCAAGGAAAGGGGTAGGCAAGATGACTCAGTGTGTAAAGAGTCTTACCACCAAGGTGGATGACTTGAGTTCAACCTGTAGAAGGAGAGACCACCCACAAAATGTCCTCTGACATTCACACGTGTGACCCACATATACACTCCAAATAACGTAAACAAAAAGAGAAGGTAAATTTAAAAGGATAAGATTAAAAACATCTTGGGCTGGAGAGATGGCTCGGTGGTTAAGAGCACTGGCTGCTCTTCCAGAGGACCCGAGTTCAATTCCCAGCACCCACATGGCAGTTCACAACTGTCTGTAACTCCAATTCCAACAGATATGGCATCCTCACACAGACATATATGCAGGTAAAACATCAATACACACACAAAATAAAAATAAATAAATAATTTTTTTAAAAAAAGAAAAAATCTTGAGAGTGTGGAGTCATTTGATGGTAGACCATGACAAAATTCTTGCAGAAATTTAAAGGGAGATAAATTATTGCAAAATTTGCCAGAAAAAGATCTTCTATTTGACTCAAAATTTTAATAATCATCACCAAATCAATGAATATATAATCTGTGACTTCTTGTCAACAGAGGAGCAAAGGAAAAATATAGAAAAATTCATTGTCTCAACAATGGGAAGGAAAGGGGGCGGAGGAAAGAGAAAGGGTGACAGGCAGAAGACACCAGAAGGCAGGAGAGGGGGTCTCTACACATCGTAGATACAGAAGGGGTAGACTAGCCAGTCAA